>NC_136275.1:17087732-17817558 GCF_964198595.1 Lampetra fluviatilis
TGTTGTTTTATAGCCCTAAGAGGATGGAACACAGAGTGCATTAGCACAGACAAATGTGACCGACAAAACAACATACATCACTACTCTAGCCATATATTCAAGCAACATTAATTATGCATTATATACATTTTTGCCTTAAAGCCCATCGGTTAACAATAAAATGTGCTGTTTTATGCAGGTAAACGTGTCGTTTAAAAGAAGCATCATTAATGACTTACAGTGTCAGAGCACCTACTTGTGGAGCTAAGCTTTTAAAAGCCGACATGGCAAGCATCTTTGGCAGTGACAAAGGATGAGCTGCATATGTTTTAAAATTTGCAACATGATTCATTTCTGACTGCCCCTTGCATTACCTTGGTTTTTTGTAAAGTCCAGTGTGGCTCCTGCACAAAAACCCATGAGACCCTGGCTGAAAGGAAATAAAAAAACATATACAATTATATAAACGACGATCAATCATGCATAGGCATGGATCCTGTGATGCTTTCCAACGCGCGTTTGTCCAATATGGAAGTCAATGGGGTAGCTGTTTGGGCCAATGCATTTGCATATTTGCTAATAGTTATTTTTGCATGCTTTATATTCAACTTTTGGGAAACCCTTTGATAAATGTTTCTTATTTTCAAGTCCCTAATAGTACCACAACCTTACAGTAAAGTTGAATTCATGTTCGATCAATGTCACGAGTGGATTACGTGGACCAAGTGAGTGAATTATTATATTAATTGTACAGCCATGCAATTGTATGTATGTTGAACTTCTTTCGCACCGTACGTAGCCAACCTTGCTAATCGGAGGTGCGGGGGGAAGAACAAATTATTAGGTGCGGGGAAGGTCAATTAAAACTTACCTTCGTGGATTAAATTATCAAACATTTAAATCTCACTAGGGTAGGTTACTTCAAATAAATAAAAACGTGGATTTTCGAGTTCTTCCAGGACACCCTCCCCACTCAAATGTCAATCGTAAGCCGCTCACGCACCTTGAAAAGATGCCGCGGGCCGTCGCTCGTGGGAGAAGCCGAGTCCGGGGTGCTGCACAAAGTGATGCCTCAGTATGGCCAACCTCTTCTCAGCATCATCTGTAATCTGGAGAAGGTTGCCACGACAACGAGTGAGAACAACAACAATAACAAGGAGCACAACCGGTCCATTGGGTAAAAGCGCAGCTCGTAAATTCAGTGGCAGATGCAGAATTCAGGAGTCAACACACAAAGAACTAGCTGCTGCGAAGAAACATTCGGATAAGGTTCTGCGCTTAAGATAGAAAAAAGGAGTTTAACCAAGAGTATGGCGCTCCACCAAAGTTATCTTACTAATTTACGTAAACATTAATTCAAATGTACGTTTTATGTTATTTTATAACATGCAAAAGGAATGTCAACCGATTGGACTACAACACTTCTTGCCCATTGTTCTCTGCTTATGAGATGATAGCGAGTTTAACCAGGGATTACATTTGCAGGATAAATATCTGACTCCTTTATGCATGCATTCATCAAATTATATATGTATTTACTCACTGTATAACAAGCACAGGCAGTGTCAACCAAGCAGACCACAATGTGTCTTCCATTGTACGTGAGTCCACGTTTGACCAAAGGTACTTACTTGCCTGGTTTTGGAATCCACCATGTCAAAAAGAGCCCGTACTGTGGCCAGAATCAGCTCCTTACACCTGCGAAGACATTACTTTTACCTACAAAGCACTGGAAAGGTGTACCCCAAGTGTGCATAAAGAGGCTTATTTTAGCCACTTTAAATGTACGTCTGTGACGTCATCTTCTGGGGCCGTTCTTCCAGAAACTGCAGAGTTCCAAATAAATATTTCTGTCTCATTACAGGATGCCAATAGCACAGATGGAATATAAACAGGGTGTAAAAAAAAGCTATAGTGAAGGTCTTTTTTATCGACCAATATTGCCATTTATATTTTGCGAGTTTCCAAAAAAGCAAATAACAGAAAAGATCAGTTGCAATGTGGTCCCAAGGACAACTCAGATAACTCTGTGCCCACCACAAGTTGAATAATCCTGCAAACAGTAACCCCTGTTAATTATTGATGTGGCCAAAACCATACTTACCAAACGATGGCTTGGTGATCTGTGCTTATCCATGTCTTCGGTACCGCCATGGCCTAGGGGTACATGGGTGTAATTCAAATGCAGAACATGTTTATGAAAAACAAGCTCTTTAGATTTTAATAATAATCATAATTTGCAGCCCTTTGTCAATCAGCTGGTGAATGAATGCCTCCCCATGTCGTGTTGGTTATGGCAATTTTTTGTGTGGCTTTAAGAGAGGGCCCAGGAAAGGTTCAGTTATCACTCAGGTAGCCAGGTTCAGAGTGCAGTGCATGAACCACATCACCACAGCTCCACCCCTTTGATCTACTTATCGCTTTAGAAAACCCAACAAAACCTCAAATAACAAAACTTATCTCTTTGCACATGGTAGAGAATGCGGTGACATGGCCCAGCAGTAGGCTTGCGGTTGAAATCCGACAGGCTACTCTGGTTATTACTGCAGGTGTATTAACCATAAATGATGTACCATCCTCTTCAAGCGCACACTAAAGATCCCGTGACATTATTAGAAATGAGTGTGCCTGCATCATGGTCCACAATTGGAAAATTTGAAAAATTACCTGCAAATTACTCAATTAGGATAAGACATTGCTCTGAAACTACTACAGACTATGTATGTGAAACAGCACCTTCGTAATATTTTTTATGCAATAATAATGGCACCAAAAACAAATGTAGTAAATTATTATTTTCAATGGTGCATTCATTTGTCGAATTAATAGCGATTTCTGCGCTCAAACATACAAGCGTTGAATTGTGTATGTGAACATCAATTATTTACAATGTATGCAACTTATATTAAGTTTGGTAACAGGCATACAGCTAATCTTTAATTTGGATGAATGGATGAAAAAACTTTGTACTGAGACAATTTTTTTAAAGAAAAACAACGAGATAAGTAAAATCGACTCAAATTAAATCATGATCCCAAACTATGATCATTCATCGCATTGCTCGTGTACCGTGACGGAGATGGTGTTGTGTTCGTCGGCCAGGCCGCTCAGGGAGGTGAGGCCGGCGCGGACCTGGGGGTCTCGGTGGGCACCCCCCACCGACAGCACCGCCACGTGGCCTAGGTTGTGGGCCCGCTCCGCCCAGCGTCTGTTCACCTGCTTGTGGAAGTCTGCGGGAAAGTGTGGCGATGGATCAAACACAGGGTGTCGGCTGAGCACGGAGAACATGGTGCGTGGAAGGTTTGTGATGACCATATGGCAAATCTCTTCATACACGAAACTCACAGGATGAAGCCCACAACTACAGCTCTCCAGTGTATTTGGACAATATCACTTGTTGTCTGACGTTCTGGGAGCTTTTCAAGATCTTCAGTTCCAGTTTCCAGACAGCAGGGATGGGGAACCTTTTCCTTAATGAGGACCATGCTAATCGCACCTCCGATTAGCATGGTTGGCTACGTACAGTGCAAAATAAGTTCAACATAAATACAGAAGTGACCAATTTGATTTGTAGAGTCGTTAAAAGTGGTAAGTCTCATGTGGCTAGAATTAAATGAAGACGCAGGCTGTAACCGGCCCGTAGGTATAGAGAGACCTTGCCTTTTTTATTATGATAGGCAGGGTGTTAATTGGTGTATGTGGGCACGTAGTAGCTGCAGCACCTGTGAGCAACGGGTCCAGCGAGAGCACAGGGGCGACGTGCGGCGTGGCCTGCGTGATGAGCACCGTCACGAGCGACGCATCGAACGCCGGGTCGGCCAGCACGGCGCGAGCCACCACACCGCCCATCGAGTGGCCCACCAGCACCACACTGCGTGGCCGGCCCTCCCCCTGGTGCTGGGGGCACGGCGCAGCGGTATAAAAATGAGCGTTTATGGCTTTGGTGATAAAAACGGGCATCCCTCGTTGTACGGAACAGATACGTTCCTGAAAAGTTGTCCATAAAGCAAAATTCCGTATTTCGAACCCAACTTTCCCAATGACTTCTATTATATAAAATTGGATGTGTGCTCCTACATGATAAAAATTGTCTCAAGATGTAATAAATTACACTAAAGAATGCAGCAAACATTTTTAAAGCACAAATTTTATGAAAAATCTAAAATTTTACAATTACATATTATTAACAATACTCAAAATAAGTCACAAGATAAATACGTATAGAACCAGAAACTGTGGTGAAATGTATGCGAACGACAAATGACAGACCATCCATTGTTCTATTTTACCCGCCAACAACCACAAGATCATAGCGAGAGATCACAAGATCAAGGCGATGACTCGTGGCTCACCTTGTAGAGGGAGAGAACGGCGTGGACGCAGCGCGTGGCAAAGTGCACCTGCCGCTCCAGTACGCCTCCGTACAGTGCCGCCAGCTCCTCGTTGTAGCTCACAGAGTACACATCCAGGTGAAAGCGCACGCCGCGCAGATCCTCCGCCTTCCGCAGCGCCACCGACGCCAGCGACCGCACTGCCAACAGAGCACAGCGTAAGTGCTCCAAAAAAAAATTCTCCTAATGGAATTTACCTGTTTGGCGAAATATCCTTGTTGGAGATATCTTGGGCAAAAATGTGCTGATGTCTCCATCACCATCGCTCGCTTTCAGATGCGCTTCTGCGGCCATCTGGAATGGTCTTCCTTCTGATATCAGGAAGCCACTGGACCTATGCACTTTGAAATCTAAATTGAAAACTAATTTCTTCAGAAACGCTTTTTATGTTTAGTTTGTTGTCCTTCCCACGCTCCGCCGCTTAGCACAGTTGGCTACGTGCGGTGTAAAATAAATTCAACGTACATACCAGCGACGATGGGTTTCAGCAGTTTTGTCAAGCTACAAATCTGGCCCGATAGGTTTACAAGAGTGGAACAAGAGGCACAGGGCACGTCTCCTACATTGGAAAAAATACAGGTGGCCTCAAGGGCCTCCTCGTCAAAAAAGTACTGCATAATGCTCTGGGCTATATTTGAATTAGGTTCAAAACATGGCAGAGCTGTTCCCAAAATTAAAAGGCAGTTAAACGTATCTCAGCTCAAGCAACCATTGAGCAGTGCTCATTTCCACTATGGACCCTGAAGTAGTCATGAAAATTTCATACAACTATGGTGATGGCCAGTCTCTCCCTAGGTTAGTAAAATTGTTCCCTAGAATACAAATGGCCAAGTTGACCCCTGGCTGGGAATTTAACCTGAAATCTTCTTATTGGGAGTTGAGTGCTCGGACCACAGCACCACCCAGCAATATTCCCAATGACAGCCCCAAAATGTAACAGACTGGAAGAATAACCACACTCATTGGAAAGTTACTTCAACATCATACTTCAAACCTTCAGCAGCCAAGGCCAAAGCTTGTTCCATATGAGACAGCAGCCACCACATGTTCAACAGAAGACAGTTACCCACACTGTCATCACATATAGGAGCACTACCGCTGTCCGACAGCGCTTGTAGAGGTGACGAGGGGATGAATGTGCAGCACCCACCCTGGCGGTGGCTGCCAGCGTTGCCGGGGAGGAAGAGCACGGGAATGCCATCGGGCCGCAGGCTCTGAAGGGCTTCAGCATACGGGCCCTCTCCGTACACAAAGAGATCGTACCCAGAGCGCCTGTGCGGCAGGGGAGGCCGCACAGCTGGCTTCTATACAAGGTGGATACAGCACACATCATGGCACAGCACACAACATTATCGTCTGTACTTATTTTCCATTTTTTATAAATTTAATTTTAATGCGAATGTACTATCGGTGTTAAATAATCAAAGTATACATTGAGATTTATTTCATAGGAGTGCAACACTTTGTGTTAAAGAACAGCCCACGGAAGCAGATATCAAAGAGCTACCTCTGAGATCACTTCAAGTGAACTTCTATTCCACAAAATAGGGGGCAGCACTTTCCCAACCAACTCTGCCACCGAGTAATATTTGTCTCATAATTGGACTTTAGCCACATTGAATAATACGGTAATCACATTTAACGTGGTATATATTATTGGTGACATTACCGTCACCAGTCTCCCCGAAAGAATGACTACGATTGTCTTCAGTGCCCATCTTTTCGACCCCGAACGGATGATGAATCCACAAAATTTCCGAAGCAGTACCATATGGCCGGTGAGCGCAGGGACACAATGATCAAAACAACAATGAATGTGAACATGCATACAATAGTGTACGCAAAAAGACTAATTTTTTATTTGGAAACGGGACACTTACATAAATTAACTGGACATTTAGAGGTATGCAATTCCGACACGGCTTGTACATATGCACTAGAGAGGGGGCTGCTTGTTAGAGGCAGCGGTGTGGCTGCCAGGAGGGAGCTGCGGAGAGAGAGAGAGAGCAAGAAGCTGTGAGAGCTGCGGAGGGAGAAGAGCAGCAGCGAGTACAGCCAAGGGAGGCTGTGTGAGAGAAACAGCAGCGGAGCTGCTGTTGTGGATCGGGCCGACATTGGAGTCAGCACCGTGGAGAAGCTACAGAGTAAAGACAGCCGTGTGGGTGTACAGCACGAACCGAATAATAAAGGACACTGAGCCAGACATCGTGGTCCAGTCGTTTATTACACTGGTGTCGGAAGTGCAACGGCATGTCGAAACAAGTGAGGAAGAAAGTTAATCCGGCGCCTGCATCGGTTTCTTCGTCCGACGACGACGAACTCCCCCCAACCACGGATCCTGTTGGGGTGGTGGAGGAGAGCCCGGCTGAGGCGACCACGGGAACGGGAGTGGAGGATGTTGGCACGGTGGCGGGTCCGTCGACATCATCAGACGCGGATCAACGATGGCAAGCGATGGCGGTACAACTGGAGGCACTTAAGGACGTCCTGGCGCATCTATGCCATCTCGTCGCGCCAGGGACGATGGATGATGCAAGTGGTGCTCCGCGGGCCGCCACGTTGCCTGTCCTGCCGCCGCCATTGCCCACGCGGCAAGAGGCCGCCATTTTGCGCGCTCCGTGGCGCCAAACCGCCATCTTGGCCACGCCGCGGGCCGACGCCATTTTGAATTTGCCATCACAACCGCCACCATTGGAAGACGGCGGGAAGAGGAGTCGGAGTCGCCACCTTACAACGGTTAAAGAATTTTCCGTCGGTGGGGACTGGAGCGCGTTCGCCTGCCGCTTTTTGGCGGCGGTACGCACAGCAAGATGGACCGATGCGGAGGCTTTGGAGGTGTTGCCGACTCTCCTGGACGACGAATCTGTCCGATTCTTCCGTTCCATAGCGACCGATAAGAAGGCAACTTTATGTGGTGTTTTTCAAGAAATGGCCGATGCTTATGAGCCACCAGATGATGCGCATCGGCGATTCGCTCAACGACAACGAGCACCAGAGGAGTCACCCGTGGCGTTCAGGGGTGCGGTGCTGGAGCTGGCCATGGCAGCTTATCCTGAGACGCCACAGGACCTGCTTGAGCCTCTCATATTAGGGAAAATGTTGGAGCTGTCTCGGGATCTAGGGATCCCCATGCCTGTGTGTGGGCATGAGAAGCTAACTTCCCGGATGGCTGCTAAGTGTCTCGATGCGCAATTCAACCTCCGTCGCTGGAAACAAGTGACGGCGTGGACGGGGGGGCCCGTCAAAGAAGGGGAGGCGCTGGGGTGGAACCCTGCGCAGGCCGTCTATGTTCCGGATGACCGGGGCCCTCAACAACTGACGGCCGCCTCCGCTCCATGGACGGGACGCGGCGGGCCGAGACCGCGCGCGGTGCTACCAGAACGGGGCCGTCAGGAGGCGAGGCCTGCGCTTCGGCGCAACGAGGCCGAATGTTTCCGCTGCGGGCGTAGGGGCCACTACGCCAGAGACTGCTGGGCCCGCTTCCCGGCTCCGCCGCAGCAGGAGGCCTCGGCACCGGTCAAGTCGGCTAAAGATCCTCCGAAACAGGCATGTCGGCACGCACCAGACACTCGGCAAGGCTTTCCACCTCACCCACCACCTGTGTTGCGCGATCCTATTGTTGTTGTTAAAGAAAGGCCATCGACGGGGCCTTTTCATTCAGTTACGCAGTGGCGCAAATTGGCACGGAGAGTTGTCGCGGCCGCTACGGGTTCGTCCACTGTACCGGGGTCCATACAAGGTGTGGACGTGCGCATTTTGGTTGACTCGGGGGCGTCTGCGACTATTATATCGGATGTCATTTTCCATCTGTTGGGCATTCCGTCGGGGGCTGTGCGTCCGGTTTATGGGTCGTGCGTCGCTGCGAACGGGGGTAGCATGGGTATCGTGGGTCAGGTGGATGCTAAGATATCTATTGGGGATGTGTCGGCCTCGGGTGTTGTGTTGATATCGAGATCTTTGGCGGTTCCTTGTTTGTTAGGCACCGATTTTTTGGCTAAGATGCCCATTTTGATCAAAATCAATGAGAATTGTATTGAACTGCCGGGGGGCCGTCAAATCTCGTTTCTGCCGTCGCCCTGGGGGCGACCTGCTTCGGCCGTACAAGTTCAGGCGCTGTCCGTCGCATCTGTGGACATCCCACCTGGTACACAGATGCTTATACCCTTGCGGTATCGGAAGCCCCTGCCTGATCGGCTAGGAGCAGTAGGGGTCTTGTTGTCACCGTCCGCCACGATAACAACCGGGTTGGCGTTAGTGGGGGCACAGACCATCGTCCGGCCGGATCAATTACCGTTTTTACAGGTGCTTAATGCGGGGGGAGAAAACGTCCGTGTCCCGGCCGGTACGGTTGTGGCACATGCCACTACGGCGTTTGCGACCCATGATTGTCCACATAGCCGGGGAGTTGTTGCTGGGGTTTCCGAGCCAAGGAGTTCGGATGATCGTTGGGTTGCTCATTTATGTGACGAAAATTCTTCCCTGTCCATGGAGCAACGTGGTGCGCTGCGTAAATTGTTGTTGACATATTCCGATGTGTTCAGCTCCGATGATTTGGATTTGGGCCGCACTTCCTTGCTTTACCATCACATTGAGACGGGCGATGCTGCCCCTATTCGATTAAATTCGCATCGGATGAGTCCTGCGGAGCGAGAACACGTACGGGGGGCAGTGGAAGACATGTTGGCTGCGGACATTATATCGCCATCTAACAGCCCATGGGGCGCTCCAGTCGTCTTGGTTAAGAAGGATGGCAAATTGCGATTTTGTGTTGATTTCCGCAAATTGAATAAGATATCGGTGGCAGATGCGTACCCCCTGCCGCGTATGGATGACTCCCTCGACGCATTGTCGGGGGCTAAGTTCTTTTCCACACTGGACCTCTCTTCGGGATTTTGGCAGCTTCCCCTTGACGAGTCCTCACGGGAGAAAACCGCATTCCGTACGCCGCAGGGGTTATTTCAATTCAACTGTCTCCCGATGGGATTGAATGCGGCCCCTGCTACATTTCAAAGATTGATGGAGCTCGTTTTGACGGGGTTGCAGTGGGAGACATGTCTTATATATTTGGACGATATCATTGTCTTCAGCCGCACATTTGATGAACATTTGACGCGGCTGGAGACAGTGTTCACGAGGATGCGTTCTGCCAAATTGAAATTCAAACCAAAGAAATGTCACCTACTGCAACGGTCCGTCCGCTATTTGGGGCACATTGTGAGCGCTGAGGGAGTGTCCACGGATCCGGAAAAGACGGCGTGCGTCCGGGATTGGCCGACTCCGGCCACCGTGGGGGATGTTCGGCGGTTTTTGGGATTTGCCTCGTATTACCGAAGATTCGTGCCGGGTTTTGCGACGATTGCGAGGCCTTTGCATCTCCTTACGGGTAAAGGACGGAAGTTTGTTTGGGGACAGCCGGAGGAGGCGGCCTTTTGGAGTCTGCGTGATCTATTGGCCACGGCCCCAACATTGGATTATCCCGATTTCGATCACCCATTCATTCTTGATACGGACGCGAGTGACACAGGTATTGGGGCGGTGTTATCACAGTCTAAAGGGGGTGTAGAGCGTGTCGTGGTGTATGGTAGCCGAGTCTTGTCTCCTGCGGAAACCCGCTACTGTGTCACTCGCAGAGAACTATTGGCGGTTGTTTTTTTCCTACGGCAATTTCGACCATACCTTTATGGTCGTTCTTTTATTGTGCGTACGGATCATGCGGCCTTGCAATATGCCCTTAAAATTGACCAGCCATCCGGACAGTTGGCACGTTGGTTGGACACGCTACAGGAATTTTCCTTCCAAATTCAACATCGGAAGGGAGTGCGCCATGCGAATGCTGACGCACTTTCTAGATTACCGCGGCGCGCCCCTTGTAAATGTGAGTCGGGGACGCATAGGTGTTCGCCGATTCCAAACCCCCCTCAGCCGCTCACGTTGGCCGTCGAGAAGTCGGATACTCCGATGGAACCGGGACCGGCTGACGGGGTTTTGAATCTGCCGCGGTCTGTCTGGATCCGGGAACAGATGATGGATGAGTCATTGGTGTCCTTGCGGAAGCGGTCTGCT
Organism: Lampetra fluviatilis; assembly: GCF_964198595.1. NCBI lineage: Eukaryota > Metazoa > Chordata > Hyperoartia > Petromyzontiformes > Petromyzontidae > Lampetra > Lampetra fluviatilis. The sequence continues at coordinate 17,098,166 of NC_136275.1, forward strand.
AAGGACAATGGGAGTCCGAGTACGGCTGTGGGGCCGCAAACCGCTCTCCGAGATGGTCTGCTTATGTGGCGGGAGGGGTTCCAGGAACGTTGGCGCCTGGTGGTACCAACGTCCTTGCGGTTCGAGTTGATTAGAACCCTCCATTGTGACACTCTCTTACATTTAGGGGTGCAGAAGACCTTGTTGACGTTGCAACGTCATTATTTTTGGCACGGCATGGCGACAGATGTCGTAGGGCACGTGCGCGCGTGCCCTGCGTGTGCACAACGTAAGCCGCCGAAACATCCTTACGTGCCGCCTCTCCAGTCGATTCAGGTGTCTCGAGTCAATGAATTGGTGGCGCTGGACATATTGGGACCTTTTCCACCATCGGCGAGGGGTAATAAATATTTGCTGGTAGGGGTTGAGTACCTCTCCCGTTGGCCGATGGCCTGGCCGTTGCCCGATCAGTCGGCCGCGGCCATTACCGACGCCTTTTTGTTTGGGTATATTATGGATAAGGGGGCGCCTGAGAGACTCCTCACGGACCAGGGCAGGAATTTCTCTTCTAAATTATTGGCGGAAGTGTGCGCGGGCCTTGGGACTAAGAAAGTACGGACATCCCCATACCATCCGCAGACGGATGGTATGGTTGAACGGCTGAACAGGACATTGTCTGCCATGCTTTGCCACACCGTGAGTGAACAACAATCAGATTGGGATCTGCACATCCCCGGGGTGCTTTCGGCGTACAGGATGACGCCTCATGCGGCTACAGGATATTCGCCGTTTTACCTTATGTATGGTCGGGAAAACGTGCCGCCGGTGGATGTGCAATTGGGAACTGGGGTGAAGGGACCTCGTAAACCACTTCCTGAATACATTCAGGACACGGTTCGCCGAGTCACGGAGGCGCGGGAGAATGCCCGCGTGGCTACGGCCAAAGCCCAGGCCCGGAACGAGCGATATGCGCGACGGTCTGAGGGGGAGTGCCCTTGGAAGGTTGGGGACCTAGCCTGGCTTCATTGTCCACAGGTACGTCCGGGGACCTCGCCGAAATTGCACAAACCCTGGCATGGTCCCGTACGCCTCATTGCGGTTCCCAACCCAGTCAGCACGCGTCCAGATTGGGTCTCGTCGCTGGGTTGTGCATACGTCGCGCTTGAAACCATATGTTGCTCCCTTACATGATGCGTCATCCCCCAATGTTGCCTTGCCGGGGTCTGTTGCTGCTGACTCTCCCCTGCCTGCGTCCATTGATCTCGCTAGAGCGCCTGTCGTACCTGTTCCAGACAGGCCGGCCGTGACATTGCGGGGGACGAGGGGCCCTGCTCGGAGGACGCCTGCCAGGTCTGCGGGACCTTCGAGCCCTGCAGCCCTTCCGACCCAGCTGCGGGCACGGTCACAGGACAAGCCCAAGACTAACTCTTTAGGGACACGGGACGTCGGTGGACTTCCAGCTGCGACAGGGGGATTACCCCCTGTCATTCCTCGACTTTCATCGCGTTCCCGTTCTGCGAGTGGGCCGCCGACCGTCCGGGACGGGCCGGCGACCCGCACACGTTCCAAATCGCTTACGTTTCGTTGATTGTTGCTGTCTTGTTATTTTTTCTTACAGTTGTATTTATTGCATGCTTTTGTACGTTCGTTGATGTTAATTGCGTTGTTGTTGTTCTTGCTGTTACATTATATGCTTAGTGTCCTTTAGGGGGGGAAGCTCGGTTCGCCGCATTACGATTTGCTATTGGTCAGCCGAGGTCGGCTGGGATTTTTCTACGGGGGAGGGTGGTGTAATGCGGGCGTAAGCGACCTTCCGGAGGTGACGTCACGGGGGGTGGAGTCATGTGACGTGGGGGGAAGGTTCGGGGCCTTAAGCGGGTAAACCGGAAGGGGAAGGCAGTCGGGGTGTGAGCGGAAAAGAGTGAGGCCACGCGGGCAAGTGTGGAGAGGGGGGGGCGCCGACGGCCATCGGGAGCCAACCCTTGAAGATAAGAGGAAGCTGCGGAGTGGTGTGCAGCTGCGGAGGAGACAGCCAGGAGGGCTGCGTGTTAGAGGCAGCGGTGTGGCTGCCAGGAGGAGCTGCGGAGAGAGAGAGAGAGGGGGCTGCTTGTTAGAGGCAGCGGTGTGGCTGCCAGGAGGGAGCTGCGGAGAGAGAGAGAGAGCAAGAAGCTGTGAGAGCTGCGGAGGGAGAAGAGCAGCAGCGAGTACAGCCAAGGGGGGCTGTGTGAGAGAAACAGCAGCGGAGCTGCTGTTGTGGATCGGGCCGACATTGGAGTCAGCACCGTGGAGAAGCTACAGAGTAAAGACAGCCGTGTGGGTGTACAGCACGAACCGAATAATAAAGGACACTGAGCCAGACATCGTGGTCCAGTCGTTTATTACACATATATGATCGTGTTGTACTGCTGCCTTTGTCAATTCACCGCTTGACAAAGGACCTCCCAACGACTTGCAGGCCGTAGAGGTTATTTGACCACACTTCACCACGACGGTGAGTTTAAAACGTTGAAGTACAGAAGATATTTTTCCTACACTGCCCTCTACGTAGCCTCGCAGCAGCCCATGGCACCTGCTATGCACGGCCATGATGGCGACACGATGTCTGGGCTGTTTTTTTCCCAGTTGCATTTATTTGGTATAGCCCTGTGAGCCATTCGGCTCTTGAATCGGGTGCAACCGCAACAAACAAAAAAAACATGAACAAGAAAACATCTTAAAGTGACTATGCGCATACAGAAAAATCCAGGAAAAACTCAAAAGCTGCTTCTCGCTTTCGGGATCCGTCCCATTCCGGGTGATTCTGATCAAATGCGTACAGGACAGCAATAGAATCACTTGAATTCCTGCGGGAGAAGAGACACGAGACAAACAAGGAGAGGAGAGATCCATGTGTCACTCACCACGTCGATATACTCCGGGTACTGGAACATGTAGGTCATTGTGCATTCGTTCTCCTGGAATCCGAGCAGCACATCCCAAATGCCCAGAGCCAGCAGCAGCAGGAAGCTCGCCTGCAGTAGCACGGGACCCCACGACATCCCAACACAACAACACACCGTTAATATCTCAAATAACAACAACAACACCTGCCTACACGATCGTGTTACCGCCGCTGTTAAGGCGTCCAACTCGTGCGACGTTTTCCCCGACGGTTTTCCGGGTGCGAATCGATTCGGCGATTCTTGCACGTGGTGTTGTAATATTGCGCTAATCGATAATCGATTCCTGCAAAGTCACTCAGGTTACAGGAGGGGGGCAGTGGCGGGGGTGGCAGCTAAATTCGAAGGCCCTCATGTGGCCGAAACGTTGGACTGTGTGGTGGGCTGCAAAGCCATGTTTTGGCCCTGCACTATGGTTCTTTATTACACTATGTAACACGATTTTTGTTCCTGGGTAGTAAGTGTTCTTTTCTTATTGCTTATGCCTCAAAAGTATATAAAATGTCTATTATTCCCCACAAGCTTTGCTTTTGTGACCAGGACTTTACGTGAAGGAATGACACAAATGCACACGTTTTGTCATTGAAAATAGGTAAATTTCAAAATATCACTGCCCTGGTCATAAAAGCAGAATTTGTGGGGAATAATAGTAATTTTATGTACTTTTGAGGCATAGGCAATTGGAAAATAACACTACCCAGGAACATTTTTTTTTTCATAACACAGTGTTATCATTGCATCTGTGAAAAAGAGCTGTGTAGCTTCATCGGATTCCTCCGGTATAAATATTCCGTTTGTGATGTTTCTAAACTCCAGGAAAACATCATTGAGTCTCATGACACTTTTGTCAGGAGGGTCCTGCCAAGTGTTCGTAGTCGGAGTGCGACGTCGCTGCCCATTGTGTGTACCGTCATCCCATTTGAGTGATGTGCAGGTAATGTGTCAGCCACAGTACAGGTTTTGGGGGGTTAGATCGCGTATATTCATGCAATATTCTGATTAATATTACGCCATCTAACCCCAAAAACCGAAATTATGGATGATATTGGTCGCGAAAGCCTACGTGTTTAACTAATGTGGCAGCATTGGCAAATTTAGCCGATATCAGTGTCACACTCTTAGGTTTTTTTTCTTTTCTTTTTTTGGTAAAGTCACGTAGGTAAAAGTAAATAATAAAAATAATTGAAATAATAATAATAATAGAAATACAATTATAAATCACGACGTTTCGGAGGCAACACAAGTCTCCGTCATCAGGTGGGACCGTCACAGCTAGATTTATTGTATCCAGTGAGGCAAAATTCCAAGAGACGAGCTCTTAAATACAAGTTAAGGGCGGAGGGGGAGGGGCTTATCTGAATGTGGTAGCCAATGAATGGGACTGAGGTGGGGGGGCTAAAAGAGAACAATAGGTGTACAAGTCGTACGCGATGTTGGTTGACAATCCAAATACAAAAAGGAAAGTACTGTTAAACGCTGGGGATGTCAACACTCGGTAAAGTAGAATAGTACCTGTCAAATAAGATCTGACTTGTGCTCACGGACACGATCAGAGACATGACGTTTCGTTTCCCCAATGTAACAATCACCACAGCTGCAACTCAGTTTATAGACTCCAGGGTATTGCAAGTCAGGAATTACATCCTTCACAGATGGAATAGATCACGGATTTTATATACTGTACTGAATCGGACTTGGATCTTATGTTTGTTTAGAATTTTGGAGATATTTTTGCTCACGCCTGCTATGTGATAGTTTTGATCGGAGTTTCAAGTGGCTGTTTCTGTATGGTGGGAAAAACAATTTGGCGGATGGTGCTGTCAGAGTATCCGTTAATCCTGAGGGCCCGATGTACATGTCTTAATTCACTGGCCAGGTGGTGTTGGTCAGAAATGCCATGAGCTCTGTGGTATAGTGTTTTGATGAGAGAATTATTTTGAGACGGGTGGTGGTGGGAATCAGGTTTCAAGTAGGAATCTGTGTGGGTGGCTTTCCTGTAGACAGAATGTCCCAAGGATCCATTAGGTCTCCTCTCAAACAGAACATCTAAGAATGGTAGTTTACCATCTTTCTCCACTTCCATGGTGAATCTGATGGATGGGTGTTTGGAATTGATGTGGTCCTGGAAATGGTTCAATGCTGGGAGGCCATGTGGCCAAATGACGAAGGTGTCATCCACATACCTCTTCCACAGGGAAGGACGCAGGGTGGACGTCTGGATGGCGTCTGATTCAAACTTTTCCATGAACACATTGGCTATCACTGGTGACAAGGGGGAGCCCCTTAACTTGTATTTAAGAGCTCGTCTCTTGGAATTTTGCCTCACTGGATACAGTAAATCTAGCTGTGACGGTCCCACGTGATGACGGAGACTTGTGTTGCCTCCAAAATGTCGTGATTTATAATTTAATTTCTATTATTATTTGTATTATTATTATTATTATTATTTATTTTACCTACGTGACTTTACTGAAAATAAAACCTAAGAGTATGAATCCTTGCAGTCACGAAAGCTTCAAATCTAGAATATCAGTGTCACGTTTTTTCATTCTTAGCTTTTGGAGGAAACCTGAGAACACGTATAAAAACCTTTCTTGAACAGAGGGAGAACATACAAATTCGACACATATATCGACACTCTCTCTGCAGGACAGGGGGGAGGACATTTAAACTTCACAAAGAAAGGAGACACACGAGTCAGGAGTCGAACCCAGGAGTTTCTTGCTGTGAGTTGCAAGTGTCAACACTGCGCCAAAATGTCACCAAAATTTTAATTGAATTGAATGCAAAAATACAAACAATTGGTTTTTCGATTTAAAGCTTTCGTGACTGCAGGGATTCATCTTCTTGGTTCTTTCGGTAAAGTCACGTAGAATGGAAATAATAAAATAATAAAAATAAAACATAATAAAATAATTCTCACAAGAATTATGTTGTATTTTTATTATTTTATTATTTCCATTCTACGTGACTTTACCGAAAGAACCAAGAAGATAAACAATTGGTTGTTATTATCTATACCCAGAAAAGCCTCAATGATTCTCGTTGCTTTTTCAGAATGATCCTGCAAAGCTTTTTGCAGTAGGGGTGATGATTAATATGTAAACTATAGCTTATTATTTAAAATTGGCGGGCAATTTTAAAATTTGGACCGTGACAATATCCTATATCTACACGGGAAAGGATTACAAGAGGATCATACATTTGAGTGTTGAGCAATTCCATAAATGAGTTTTTGGCTCTCAAATGTAAAAAAACTAAAACTACTGTGAAAAGAGCTACAAAGAGCGTGAGTGGAGACTGCAAATGGAAGTAGATGATGATTAAATGTGAATCTGCTTTGAGATTAGAGTACAAATGGAATATGCTGTGGGGTGGGGGACAACTCAAATACAACCAAAACCTAGAGGTTATTACCTGTTATAAGTAAATGTATTTCCCCTTTCATCTGGCACCACTAGCTATAACCACGCCCCCAAAACGCGTCACCGCTGCCTATATAAGCGCCGCGTCGCCTTCCCACAATCCCTTTCGTTTGGTCGCTGTCGTCGCCAGGTTCGTGGAAAGTCTGTGGAGCGGCAATGCAATCCGCATCCATCCATCCTTAAATCCTTGTCAGAATGTCGCGAAAGTTTTAAATCCTGCTTCACAAACACTAATTCTCTCCTTGTTTGCTTTTGCAGGACCAACTTGGCAAGATGCGGGCCAAGGTAAACGTGGAACGCATTCGTGCGTCGCTCGTCTTAGACGGCGCCTACCCAGCAAGGCCACAGTGTGGCGACAGTCTTACATTTTTTTATTGTTGCAATCAATAATTGTATTGGTGTGGGTAAATTGTGCCGTATTGTTGTGGACAACTTTTAAACGTATTGGTAGCGGCGGCCGTATTTTAATTGCGCATAAATCCTGCTCGCGTCTTTACAACGCAGTGGAAGGTTAACGCTGGGCCGTAAAATAACGACTGCTGATTGGCTCTGGAACAGACCACGTGTGCGGAGCGGACTAATTGTCAGCCGTGTCTGGTCAACACGCGTGTCTGGGCAGGGAAGGCTTCATTGTTAACACGGACTTTTACGTCTTTTAATGGGATTGTCTTCAATTGTGTTTATGTGTACGGGAGCCTCCCAAAGTTGTGTTGTGGCCGATAACGTTTGAAGCGCCCAGACTTAAGGAATACAATACCTCTTAGACATGCGCGAGTTACAGTAGCAGAATAGGAGGATGGTACGCAGGGTAATGATTGTTACATGATAGGCTTTTAATGTGCGTAATGTTCGTTCAATAGTTGTGCGGATGCGTGTTGCATATGTATCGCTGTGTACGCCAGTCGCAGGTAAATTCTATGTACTGTATATCCCAATTGCAAAGTTCAATGTTGACGTTAACAATGCTGTCCCGTTAATGCCTGTTGACATAGGGCATTCACAAGTTTAATGACCGGTATACAAAACATGTTTATCCGTGTTAACAATATTTTCTCTTTGCAGTGGCGAAAGAAGCGCATGCGCAGGTGAGAATGGTTTTTCAAACTCCGCATTGCGTTGTAGACGAGTGGCTTTGGCCACCCTCAATATTTCAAGGACCCAAATATACAATAAAATTTAACCAGCTTGGATCCATAAATTATGACGCAAACGTTGAAAGAAATTCCTGATTAAAATGAAAGTGTGAGATTGAGCATTTGTGAAAAAACGCGGTTCGTGATTTATGTTATGTAAGATTTGCCCTCAGAAGTGGTAACGCAGTTTGACTGCATACGTTACAGTAACGTTTCTTGTGATCGAGAAAAACGAAAATTAGAATTGAGAGCGTGAATTAAACTGCTATGCTGTTGACACATTTTGGTCCTCGGCACCTGGTGACAACAGGCTGAAGCGTAAAAGGAGGAAGATGAGGCAGAGGTCCAAGTAACCTGCCAATGCTTCGCCACACGCTGTCCGACCACGGAGCCCAAGGCTTGGGGCGGCGCTGGGCGTGATGAGCCGAGGATGAGCCAAGCTGCCCGAGGTCTTCCCACTGCCAAGGGCTGCCCAAGCGCTCGCCGTGTGGGGCTGTCCATCGACCTCTGAGCATCAGTGATGGAGCACGTCCTCCATTCTGCTTGATGTTTCAGAGCAACAATTCCCAACACTCCCGGGCAACACTCCCCTGCCTCCCTTTGCCTTGGACTATCCATGTTATGACTCCTGTGTGATATATAGTTGCCAATAAAAGCTGGTCAACTGTTTTTCTGGATTCACTTTATCTTGTGATGGAAGCATTACACGAACAATGCACTGCAATTCCACAATTTAGTCGGTTACTGTTGGATAAGCTTTACAAACGTTTTCAAAAAAACATAAAAAATGGATTTAAAGATTACATTGTACAACCCACTCTCGACTGCATGATGTGTAGACCAGTGTACCTGTTTTCAAGAATGTCTCAACGATTCTTTGAAAGATTTTTTTACTGCAGTGACGAACCTAAATATTCCACTTTGGTCTTCAATAGTAAGGTTATTGCAGTCACGTGGTGCAACGTGTCCCCTGTATTTCAACTGATGGACCTTTAAATGTTTTTTATAGGTCGATGCCTGTGCCGGTTGGAAACATTTAGGCTGGCCTGCCTAGGATCCATCCTGGGTTTAACCAGGCTGGATTGTGTGAGGAGCTCACAAATCCTTGAAATATCTGGTCAAAGTCCCATCGTTGAGCTCCGGCAGGCAAGGCTGTGTTGGCTGGGTCATGTAACCTGCATGCCCAGCCACCGCATGCCTAAACAGCTTTTGTTTGGCCGGATCGAGGGGGCTAAACGGGCGCGGCACGGGCTAGAGAAGAGATGGCGTGATGTAGTACAGGAGGACGTGGAGCTGAGTGGACTTGCCGATGACTGGTACCAGCGGTGTCAAAATCGGTGGAGGAAGCTCGTGAAGGATGCTACTGGGCAGTTGGAGGCAGTCGCCCTCCAACAACGGAGGGCGGAGGAGCGACGCTCACAACGAGCGGAGCGCCGGGTGGCTAAAGCACAGCAAGTTGGTACAGTAGGGGTCACAGGTGGTGCATCAGCCAGTCATCTCGGTCAGCCGACCCGTGGCACCTGCCAGCGGGCGTTCGACACTTCACGTGGCCTCAAGGTGCACTTGGCCTGGCACAAGCGTCGTGGTGACGTCACCGCCACTTAGTGGCGAATGGCGGTTGCTAGTACATTTGCAAGGGCATTTAAAGATGGGCTAAGAAATCTGCATTTGGGTATAAAATATTGATGAAAAACACCCAAAACCGTTATTTATTTTTGGAACCGACTTTCCAAACCAATGTTAAACTGCAAATGCTTCGTTTCAAACGACATGCATAGTTTGACATGGAGGCTTTTGTCCATAAGCAGATTGAGAAAGGGTTGATGAAAAAGTTTTTTTAAATGTTACAAATTCATAAATTTCATCGGAGATTAGGGTAATTGAAAGTTATGCAGTTCTAATGGGGTACAATGGAGGGTAATATCCACAGTGCATTGGCTTTGAAACCTTTGAATGTTAAGGTCCGTTCACTTGGACTAATGCCAAAGAGCCAAGTACTGTATAAAAAAACAGGACATCCCTTCTGCCCCATCTCATCTGCTATTGGTGCTTACAACTCCCAGTCTAGTCCGATGCCAGCCAATGCACGTTGCACTTTTGCACAGTGTCTTTAAATGCAGCTGAATTTAGATTATATAAATCCAATCTTGGATTGCACCCAACGTGGGCATTGGTGGGATCAGTTACTCTTCAAATATTTAAACGTGAAGGCCAAACCATACCGTACTTGTCCATCTTCTGGGCAAGCGTGGCTACAGCCCAAGTAAAAAATCATTCCATCAGCAATTTACCGCCACCAGTACCAACATCACGACCAATACTACTGCAGCAGAGGCACGTCATTGATTGTATGAGCCCAATTACGACAGTGCCCAACACGAGCCTCAATAGCCATTTGCATTGCCAGTGGTTGGAATACTCTTGGTATTAAAATATAAACTCATCAATGGAAAATTATAGAGCCACTTGATTATACATATACAAACTCAACAATTGCAATAAACTTATCGATTAATCCTTGCAACCCAAACCCAGCAATCACATAGTATGCGGACATTGTATGTACGGTATTATACAGGGAGAGCATTTACACTATGAGATCTCTTTTACCAGTGGCAAAATATGATAGTAGGTTTTTACCCTTTTAACTGGTACAAAACTGACACCTTTATTCAAGGCATCATGTTTGCAATGACTGCTATTGGTGCAAACATGATGCCTTGAATAAAGGTGTCAGTTTTGTACCAGTTAAAAGGGTAAAAACCTACTATCATTATACAGGGACTCATCTTACGAACCAGACCGAAGGTTGTAATTTCAACCACCGCGCAATAGAAGGCGGTGGTGGCATCTACATCTGCAAAACGTGAACAGCCAGTGGCAGCTACAGGAGACTATAACTTTTAAGTCGTCCCCCGTGTTTAGTGTACATGCCGTACCAATGTGTTTGGAATCGACAGGACAAATCGACTTACGAACAGACCTCTGCAACCGAACTCGTTCGTAAGTAGGGGAGTCCTGCATGACCATCAGGGGGCGGGGTTTGTGCGGGTTACCAGGAGGAGACCCCGCCTACCATGGAGGGAGGGGGCGGGGTTTGTGCGGGTGACCAGGAGGAGACCCCGCCTACCATGGGGGGGGGGGGGGTTGTGCGGGTGACTAGGAGGAGACCCCGCCTACCATGGGGGGGAGGGGCGGGGTTTGTGCGGGTGATCAGGAGGAGACCCCGCCTACCATGGGGGGGGGGGGTTGTGCGGGTGACTAGGAGGAGACCCCGCCTACCATGGGGGGGGGGGGGGTTGTGAGGGTGACTCGGAGGAGACCCCGCCTACCATGGGGGGGAGGGGCGGGGTTTGTGCGGGTGATCAGGAGGAGACCCCGCCTACCATGGGGGGGGGGGGGTTTGTGCGGGTGACTAGGAGGAGACCCCGCCTACCATGGGGGGGAGGGGCGGATTTGTGCGGGTGATAAGGAGGAGAGCTCGCCTACCATGGGGGGGGGGGGCGGGGTTTGTGCGGGTGACCAGGAGGAGACCCCGCCTACCATGGGGGGGGGGGCGGGGTTTGTGCGGGTTACCAGGAGGAGACCCCGCCTACCATGGGGGGTGGGGGCGGGGCTTGTGCGGGTTACCAGGAGGAGACCCCGCCTACCATGGGGGGAGGGGGCGGGGCTTGTACGGGTTACCAGGAGGAGACCCCGCCTACCATGGGGGGAGGGGGCGGGGTTTGCGCGGGTGACCAGGAGGAGACCCCGCCTACCATGGGGGGTGGGGGCGGGGCTTGTGCGGGTTACCAGGAGGAGACCCCGCCTATCATGGGGGGAGGGGGCGGGGTTTGTGCGGGTTACCAGGAGGAGACCCCGCCTATCATGGGGGGAGGGGGCGGGGTTTGTGCGGGTTACCAGGAGGAGACTCAGCCTACCATGGGGGGGATGGGGCGGGGTTTGTGCGGGTTACCAGGAGGAGACCCCGCCTATCATGGGGGGAGGGGGCGGGGTTTGTGCGGGTTACCAGGAGGAGACTCCGCCTACCATGGGGGGAGGGCGGGGTTTGTGCGCGCTCGTAACATCACCGTCGCCTCGGTCACGTGATCGCCACTTCCGCTACTCCCTCGTTGCGCATCGTGTTCGTCCCTCGAGGTGGGTGCCCGTTTCGCTCCCGTGTGCGGAGTCCAACTCAATCCACTTCCATCCGCCGCTATTAACGCGATTTAAAACCGCGAATTGTATACTGCCGACGTCTAATCCGTTCTCTCTTGTCGGCCGTGTCTTTTTTTGTGCGTGCGCAGGAGCGGCTTGACGGCATGAGGGCCAAGGTACCGTGTGGTGTCTGCGAGCGTCGTGTATCGTGGGTGCCATGCCCCTCGTGTCGCAGCAACACCGCCGCTGTTTCCCTTTTCACGTTATGGTTTTGTTAAACATCTGCTTATGAAACTATATCCACGCGAAGTGGGTTAATTCACGAATGCTCCGGTAATGCTCTCTTTAAAAAAAAAGCATTGATTTGGGGTGTGCCCGCATAAAGTGATGAGCTACACAATTTTAATGATTGTTCATGGGATTTAGTTGCAATAGTTATGCACCGTCTTGAGTAGCTGGTTTACATTTCGCTTTCGTAGGCGGCTTGCATTTTATTGGGTGGATTATGTGAACGGGCGACGTTTTTTTAAAATAAACATTTTATATTTGTATTATTTTATTATTTCCCTTCTACGTGACTTTACCGAAAGAACCAAGAAGATGAATCCCTGCAGTCACGAAAGCTTTTAATCGAAAGCTAAGCAGGTTTATTTTTTTGGAGCCTGGATTGTGTTGGCATGGATGGGCGACCATTGCGTGAAACTCGTGTTTTGTAGCCTTCTGCAAGGCCACGTTATGATGGGCAGCAGAGGGCATTGTCTCGCATGTGCCCACGGCAGGGGTTCGTTGACCATCCAGTATCCAGGATTAGCATGGCGTGGGGAGATGATCATCATCCAGCAGTGGATTTGTAAAGGGGCTGTACGTGTTTACATTACATGTGGGATATCACCTTTTATCTAGGGCACCTACATTTGCACGTTTTGGACCACATGAGTCTAATCGATCGTTGTTTTTCAAGCAGAAGTTACTTGTGTGTACCCTGTTAAACGAATGCGACTTAGCTTCCCTGTTATAGGGACTATATATACTCTTAGGTTTTTTCGGTAAAGTCACGTAGGTAAAAAAATAATAGAAATAAAATAATTATTAGTTTGTTATTATTAGTTTGTGTGGTATGGCTTATGGTGCAGGGTAAATTATTTTATTTTAATATTTATTTCTTTACCTACGTGACTTTAGCGAAAAAACCTTTTAAGAGTATGAATCCTTGCAGTCACGAAAGCTTCAAATCTAGAATGTTATAGGGACTGTTGTGTGCTTATGTTAACTCGGGCTGGTTTGGGGAGGGAAGATGGCTTTTACAGCTTTAAAGTTGAAAATAAACTTGATGTTTAAATGTCTGCCCAATTGTTAATCACGTGGCGTGTTGTCTCCCCAACAGTGGCGTAAGAAGCGTATGCGCAGGTGAGACCGTGACTGCATTGCACTTGCTACTATCACCCTATTGTGAACAACAAATGCAGTCTGCGAAAAATTCGTTTGTACAAATTAGTATATAATGCACACATGTAATATGTATATGAAAACAATAACTCATACGTTTGTACGGTGCTTTTGGAATATGCCCTTTAATAAAAATTCACACATGCCTGGGTTGGCTATGCTGTACAGTATTTTACATTGAAATGCTGTGTAGTTGTATGTTCATGACAACGTTTGAGGTGTTGCAGTGTTTGTATGGGGTATGGCTTATGTTGCTGGGTTAAATGTTCCTGTTATTCATCCGTGGCCTGCCCCACACGCTTGGTTTAGGCTGAAGCGAAAGAGGAGGAAGATGCGTCAGAGGTCCAAGTGAGCGGGCCTCTGCTGTCCGTGAGACGGGGCCATCTCCTGTCCCCTGCGGGCGTCGCTCATCTCAGCCCTGCCGCACGTTCCGCCACCAGGACACCAACCAGAAGCGGCCACTACACTCGACATCGTCTTTGGAGCCGTGCTATCCACATTTCGTTGTTTTTACCTTCTGTGTTAATAAATGCTGATCCTAAAACACAATGATGACTGAATTGTGGTTTTTCAAGTTTGGGTTTTGGAAATTAAACGGGCACCAATTGTACTATGGGTACTTAAACGTTACATATCTGCGCAAAGCCATCCATTACATATCTATTTTGGTACCCAGTTGGTCAGTTAATTGCACGTTCAAATTTTGAACATGCTCTTTGATGCTCAAATGTCCAATGGTGAAAAATGGACAAGCAGTAACCAAAGGTGAAAACTGGATAAACAAGCCACAGCATCTTAACTCCAATTGATGCACAGTTTAACCTGACATTCTGCAAATATCCCTTGGCCTTTGTGGTGTCCATTTTCTGGTAGAATAAAGAAATGCTTTTGTAAAAATATTCTATTGTTGACCACACGCTCAGCTTGAGTAATACTTGCATTTTAGAGAACCTTATTTAACCCAGATTGCCCTGCCAAGCCAGTAAATTGCCAACCATTTGGTACAATCTAGAAAAGTCGGATCACTAATAAAGTCAATGTTTATTCAAATGTGAACTACAAGTATTGATGGGTAAATGAGTGTTTAAAGAATACAGTATAGAGAATGTTGCTCCAAATATATATTTCATGCCAGTCACATTCAAACGTGCAGAATAACATTTTAACACATTTAGATTTGCATTTAATGCATAAATGAGTTGCATCATTTATTGACTACCCAAAAAGTCTACTTAATATAAAAAAAAAATGTTAGCCCTCGTTAGGTATAGTAGTATCTATAGAATACTGTAAAGTATAATGCATAAACAAATCGAATGTTCGACTAAATTCTGCAGTTTGAACTTCAAACAATGTTACATTGCTGTATTAAAATGGGTGAAATTCAGTACAGTATGGTAAATTTTCATTCCCAAAGGGTTGTAAATTAAAACTAAATTGTGGAGTAGAACGTGGTATCAAATTGTTATTGCTCCGGTAGCAATGTTCTTAAATTAAAACCCTGGGTAACGTTTACGTTCTCGCCAGTGAACCAATGACCTACCCAATCCAAAGTCTTGACATTCATTGTTATTGCACTTGTAAAACCAATAGGTTCACTCACCACTGGGTGGAGCTAAGTACAAGCAAACAAAAAGGGTATAACCCCAAAAAGCTCAAGGGGACCCACAATTCATGAAAAATTATGGGTGAACCGAATGTCGACGAGTTATATCCTTGTATTTTATCTCGTATTGCGCCATCTTTGTCTCGTAATAATAATTTATCCAGGAGAGCCTGAGTCCTAAGATTTATCAGATGTCCTGCATTCGCTTTTTATTTTAAGATATCGTCACCCAATCCGTGAGTGTTTTTATGTGTGGGGGGAAACCGAAGCACCCGAATAAAAACCAAGCACGCGAGTGGGCAACACTGATCTCCATACAGATGTAGTGACTCGGCGCTGATTGTTGTACAGCAGCTGCAACTGCAGGTGGTCACTTAGCGCACACCAGAGGTCGCAACCGGGTACCCGATACCCGTACCCTACCCGATACCCGGCTACCCGTACCCGACTGGGTACGGGTACCCATTTGCGACCCTGGTGCGGCCGGGTACGGGTAGGCCGTGAGTCCACTGGTGAGTAACCGTTTGTCACTCATTTGCCAACGTCTTGACTCTTCACAATTCCAGTTCCTAGAATCAACCCACCCGCGCCTGCAACATGGCTTCATCCCAGAGGTCGCAATCGGGTACCCTACCCGATACCCGGCCGGGTACGGGTAGCCGGGTATCGGGTAAGGTACGGGTACCCGTTTGCGACCCTGGTGCGGCCGGGTACGGGTAAGGAATCAAAACCCGTTTGCGACCTCTGGCGCACACGCCGTTGAACATATACACGGTGTGTGTGTCGGCAGGGCGGAGGAACTGGGTCAAGGGTCACGGTAGATCTCGTGGAGAGGCCCCTGGAACCCTGTGGCGGGTTCGAGAAGGGAGGCGTGGCTAGGGCGGAGCTAAGCCGCGCCAAGGGGAATAAAAGCAGCGGAGAGTGAGAGCCCTGGGCTGTCGGTTCTGGAAGTGGACTCGTCTCTTCGTCGCTGTTGTCGTCGCACGATCATTGCGCGACTGGACAGTCGTTGGCTGTCTCGGTCGACGCCGTCGGTGCAACGCGGACAGGGTCGTCTCTGGGCCGGGTTGTACGGCAGCGTGGTCGTGAGAGAGGGGGCCGAAGTTGGTGGCGTAAACACAATAAAAGAAAAGGACGGTGCCTCCTGCGACTACCTCGTCTCCGACTGAGTGTGTGCGCGATACACGCCACACACACACAAGCCTCGAGAAGAAGAAGAGACCTACGACATTACACAGATGGAGGTTAGACCACTTGTTGTACGGCCTTCTGCTGGCCAGGGTTTTGGCACCTCAACGCCTATCGGGAGTTTCACAACATTTGTGTGTGATCCATCAACCTTTGCCTCCACTGCTGGATTACAAACCTGTAAAGCCACCACCACCTGGAGTTTGGACATATCTCATTTCACTGCATCGGTCTCATCTATTTTTCTTCTGAGACGTATTTTTGTCAACAATTATCTAATTTCACTACATCTATAACTCCTGTCTATATCTCTTATGTCATCCCACGAACTTTAGAAATCTAAAGCGGGGGAGGGGAAACGTTCTGATTTCGGCCCCCAATGGATCAGCACCACCATTGCACAGCACTATACCCTTGTGGGCAATGCAGATTTAGCGTACGTTTTTAACTCCACTTGATAAGTCACAGAACTTTGGTAATGCCCAGCATGAACCTGGTGCTGGTATGTGCAAACTGCCAGTGTCAAGTCCTACCATTAGTCTATTTTACATGTCCATGTTGGCACAAATGCATTTTGTCTGAAAAAATGTTTTAAGCTGTGGTTAACAAAGACTTGATCTGTGTAATTAAGAACTTCACTGTTAATAAAAAAAAATATGTTCTGCTAGAATGGTATTATTTTAATGTTAATGTTTTCCAACCACTTTTTTTTATAAAGGCATCTGTGAGGAATTTCCTGTTCTACAGATAATTGTATTTATGCTTTCTATGTCAAGACGAAATGCGTCAACCCTTTGGAAACCGTAAATGATGATCCTGTATCAACATCCGGTTTTGTGAAGGGGTTACGGGTATTCTAAGGGCTGGGCCAACAAGAAAAACTGAACTCGTCCATCCAGATTCACCCACAGTGTTGGC
The DNA here is from genome assembly GCF_964198595.1 of Lampetra fluviatilis. Taxonomy (NCBI): domain Eukaryota; kingdom Metazoa; phylum Chordata; class Hyperoartia; order Petromyzontiformes; family Petromyzontidae; genus Lampetra; species Lampetra fluviatilis. Next base: position 17,114,937 of record NC_136275.1, read on the forward strand.
CACATGAGTTTCGAGGCTGTACGAGCCGCAAAGCAACAACACCCCACAGAAATCGCGAGCTGTATAGCATTCTTACTAAACATTCTGACAGCGCATACCAGACGAGTCTTACAATGATAATGTATAAGTACAGCGTTCCACGTACAAAGCGGAACAGATAATGCTTCGTCTTCATACGCAACAGGCCTTCCTCGTGTTCTCCCCCTCTGGAGGGTGGTCGATGCAAATGGTCTCGGCTCGCGCTTTCACGACCGTCCCCTCGCTGTTCTCCGCCAGCTTCTTGGCTACGGGAGAACATAAATAATGCGAGCTCACAAGACACCAAGCATGTCAATTAAAAGTGAATTGCTCTCACACTGCTGCTCATCCTCATTCAAAATACAGACACTCATCTTATTGTCAAATCCAATGTCTCAGATTCACATCTTCACAAGCATTGCACTGCTGTCAACAGGTAAATGACACGGGTACATTGAGAGTTGGTCCACCTGGGACCGAGACGACAATTGGCGCCAACAATTGTGTTTGGTTGCAAGCCAGCCGAAGAGCAGGTCGCTGCAAGACCGACATCCTCCACAGAATCACCCTGTCTGCATCCATCACGCAGTCTTTACACAACACCTGGCCTCAACATCGTCTCAGCAGATCTACCGATTCCACAGACATTGAATGAAACAAACACAAACTAATACCATGACTCCATAGCCAGTTTGTGGCACGTCAGCTCCAAGTACTCACCTAAAGTAAGGAAGACCTCCTCTACGTTGTTTCCTGTCTTGGCTGACGTCTCAAAAAACATGAGTCTGTTCTCTTTCGCGTAAGTCTTGGCGTCCTGAGAGGGGCGACACGACGGGCAATGGATGAGGCAGCCAGGCGACCAGCAGAACAATAGGCAAAGAGAGCTCATCGGTTTCCTCCAGTCTAAAGATTCTGAATCTGCTATTGTGCCTCCACACTTGGCAAGACGAGAAGTTAGGGGGGGGGGGGGGGCAATGCGCGTGATTTCACACCCCATCTACATTATAAAGGAGGATGAAGCACATTGACTTACTCCTTGGTTTTATTCGGTAAAGTCACGTAGGTAAAAATCATAATGAAAAAACAACTAAATTAAATCACGACGTTTCGGGAGCAACACAAGCGTCCGTCATCAGGTGGGGACAACACAGCGAATTCTAGATTTGAAGCTTTCGTGACTGCAAGGATTCATACTCTTAGGTTTTTTTTACGTGACTTTACCGAAAAAACCTAAGAGTATAAACACAGCGAAGACAGTTGCTGAAATAAAAACCAAGGAGTATGGATTCTTGCAGTCACGAAAACTTCAAATCTAGAACATATTGACTTAATTTAAACAATAAAAATATACATTATTAAAATGACATCTATTGTTAAAGCATACGGCATTATAAGACACATGAAAAGTGTACTATCGATACAAAAAAGTCAAGTATTTGTCCATTCACTGCCGGATTAAGGCCTCCCCACAACGTGTCAGTCAATGGGGGTTGTTTGACCATACTTCACCACGCTGGTTAGTGTGGGTTGGTGAAGGGCGGGCCCAAGACTGATTCAGGTATAATTCATCATAACACATTAAATAATGTACTATAGTTTACGTCGGTTGAAAACAGTATTTCCAAAAAAAAACGCTTGTGATCCGAGCCAAGGAATTGAGCCCACGCCCTTAACACGTCAATAGAGCTGTAATTGTGTCCATTCCCGCTGACTTTGGTTCATCCACATCGTGGGTATGGTCCTTATTTTCCCTATAAAATGTGCAGTGTCAACTTTGCCTCATTCCTGGCTATACCCCCACATTTATTCCCCACCCGCCCCCCATAAAGCTCCCTTTCCCCCGGTCATCTGTGCTGTTCACTACCTGCCCCTGTTCAAGTGTAGACTCAAGACTTTCCTTTGTTGCTCTGGCTATGACTGACTATATTACTTTGTAACTGTATAAGAAGTAAACATGCCCACTGTTTTGTGTACAGTGACTTTATTTGCGGTTGCATTTCGTCACTATGTAAATCCACATTGCATTGCATATCCCCATCCTTTTCTCCCATGCTTCCCCTCCCCCCCCCCCAATTATGTTGGAGAGTCAGTCAGTCCACGGCACCACCGCCTCCCCCACAAATAGAACCCACCTCACACGGCACTCGCCTCTGCAGATGCAGGTCGGTCTTGTTCCCGGTCAGAGCAATCACCACCGCCGTGTTCACCTGCTTCTTGAGCTCCGTCACCCACACCTTGGCCCTCGAGAAAGATTCCTGCAGCATCGGCAACATGCGTGGAACCATACTTCCACCGACCCTGCCCCTCCCCCCCGAATCCATTGCTGGATGAGGGCCTCCCTACGCCATGCTGGTCGTCAGAGGTTATTTGAACATACTTCACCACACTGGTCAGTGATGGCTGGTAAAGATAGGGAGCATAGATGTGGGAGCATCAAAGTACGGTGCAACAATGGATGTTGCTACATAGGCCTGCAAGCTATATTTACAAACTATGTATGGTGGTTACTCATTCAAGCACTATCCAAGCTCGAATTGGTCAAGTCCAAAGTATTCGCGAGCTGCGAGCATACATTTTCATAAAAATAAGCGTTTTTCATTCCAATACATAAACACAGCATGAGCCAAGAAGTTGAAGCATCATTATTGGTGCAGCAGTACGATGCCTATTAAGGAGGAGAGTTGGTTCAGAGAAGTGAGGCGTTGGAATGATACACGGTGGGGTATAAGGGAGGAGAGAGGGTGGTGTGAGAGGTGAAAAGGAGGGGGAGGGTGATAAAGTGATACGTGAGTTTGATAGTTCAAGTATGGATATTAAAATGGGTACAATATAAGTCTACCTTGACATCTATCCTCATCAAAATGGTATCATCTTTGAAGAACCACCCACCGGATGTATTGGACAACTCATTTTACACCATTCTCAGTGGCGTAATTGATCCTGGTGTAGTAATTGACCCCGGGGTAAGGAATAACGTTTTCCCGTACCTCTGATTAGCACGGTTGGCGATGCACGGTGCTAAAGAAGTTCAACAAACATACATACAATTGGGGCCTCCTCGTCCAATTTCCCCTTTCGTTGTAGCCCCGTGTCTGGGCCTCTCTGGCCCACCCGTGGGCTTCGGTAAAGTTGTACTGCCTGCATGCTCAATAACTACACCATTGGGCACTCTACCATCTGAATAATCTAAATTATTAATAATTAAATACATATTTTGTCATTCCACTCCTTTTTTTATCTCCTCCATAATTCATGAAAATGTAACTTTAACATTCCTCTTTCACATTAGTTTTTTAATGAGCACGATCTGATATCGCTGGTCCATGACGTTCACCATTTGTGTCAGCCTGCCACGTGCTCTCCTGCTGATGATCTTGTGCTGTCTCACCAAGTCTGGCCTCCAGAGGTTTTGCAGTATTCGCTGTGTTTGAATGCAACAATATTAATAGATTCGAGGGGGTTAAGCCCTGTTGGCACTGGCCACCCGTCGCCCATAATTATAATTAAACAGAATGGGTATCGATCTGATCTGCTATTGTCTTATTATGCATTCTTGTCTGTCCCTTGCCTCCTCTGTACATGAGGAAAGGCTGAAGAAAAAAAACTATTGCTGGTGTTCAACATTGCACCGAAATTGTCTTTGACTTCGAATTTAGATGGGAAGATTGAGCCTTTAAGCAGGGGCGGTTAACCCCCCCGCCCACCCAGGCAGGCTGTGACAACCATCACACAAGCGCCCGGCATCACCACGACGATAGCTATGCCCCCCAGAGGCGGACACTCACCTCGTCCGTGATGTCGTAGACAATGATGGCTGCCTGTGCACCGCGGTAGTACATGGGCGTCAGGCAGTGGTACTTCTCCTGCCCGGCTGTGTCCCAGATCTCGAACTTCACGAGGGCTGAGTCCAGACACACCGTCTGGCTCTGGAAGGCGGCTGCCATGCCGTGTACGAGAGGACACAACCACTGACAACGTTTGCATTTTTATATTTATAAACATAAAACAATTAATGGCATTTATAATATGGGGGAAAAGGCAATGGTATTGTGGTGCCACGACCGCAGAGCAACTCCGCAAGCGCAGCGACTCCCTCCCGGCCCCCGCACTTAACACATACCCGCACGCAGCGCACCCACGTAGTGTCCTGGCAGGGGTTGCCTGGCACATCGGGTTTTAATCCGAAGGGCCCCTAGGGGGAGAGTCCCACGGTTTCCCGGTGCCAGGAGATTGGCCGACCCCCACAGGACAGGTTACATTGCGGTGCCCCTAAATTGGCTTAAAATTGTACGGGCGCAAAAAGAAAAGGTTCCCTGGGCCAAACGCATTGAGTTACACAACATTGGGGGGAAGATGGAGGGTGGAATATTAGGCATAAAGAGCAGACCCTAAGACGCGAACTACTGGGCACGGGAGAACAATGGGTGGGCGGAGCGGCAGAGAGAGTATAAAGGTCGGAGCCCCGGGACGATTGGGGCAGTTGTCTAAAACCTCCGGGCCGTCACGACCCACTCCCTGTCAGCCGTCCTGCCTCTTCAAGCCACTCACAGCATCCATGTGATGCCAGCGAGTGCTCCTGCGAGACAGTGAATGGGCAAGTCTTCTCTCGTCCTTCTCTCTCCGACTCTCTCAGCGTCCGTGTGACGCCGCGAGTCTAGTTTCAAGATACGTGGTAGGACGTTTGAGTAACTGGGTTCATGGGCAGAGTTACGCTAGGCTCTCCTCGCGAAATATTCCTCCTCCGGGTAATGCGTATTGGCGCCATTAATACACTCTAGTTACAGAATATCGGTGTAGCGTGATTTCTGTGTGTGTGGGGCAGAACCTCGGCGTAGCGTCTGTGATCTGTGTGTGGCACGTCTGAGTGAAGAGACGGTGTGCCCGGCGTGAGCGCGAGCGCAGAACTGCAGCGTGGGGGTGGTGTGAGTGATTTGAGCGTGCGCGTGAGGCGCGTGTACTGCAGGATATACGGCCGCCGTCGTTTGCGCGTGCTTGCGCTCGCGTGCGTGTTTACACAGCGCGCTTTACGCAGCACTTACACAGTAGAAATAGCGTTAATGGTGAGGCGTGCCCCATAGTCCTATCCCCGCCATTCCTTTTACGCTAGCATTAACCTCTGTTTGCACAGCGAATTATGGCTTATCCACGGGGGGGGGGGGGGAGTGTGCATATTCATACCGCCAAGGATAACCTCGGCTGTAGTAAGTCAGCCGTTCAGATATGTCCCTCACAGAGGGCGTTGGCGCGGGGGGGCCGATCACCCGATTGGCGGGGGCCCGGCGAGAGGCGGCCGAAGAGGAGGAGGGGGAAGTGGAGGAGGTGGACGTCGATCCTCAGTGTCATTTAACTTTTAAGTGATAAATACGGTTATCTATGATGGTTAAAGTGTAGCCCATGAGAATGCTCGCTCGTGCCACTGCTGGGAGACGGGCCTCCCACCAGAGGGAGCTCTAGAGAGCCCCTCCAGAGGGTATTTTGGTTTATTGGATAAGGTGGGAGCACTCACATTTCACCCCATTAATGCGTGACCTGTCAGTCAACAAACCAGTTATCTCCTTGGTGATGAAACTGCAGGGTTTTGTATGGTAGATAGCAGAAAACATTGCAGAAGCATATTTTTTCGTACTGTGCTTTTATGCTCTCACGTCTGTGCTCCCCCCACACCAACCTACCCACACTGATCAGGGTGGTGAACAGTGGCGGCTCCTGCAAAATCTCTCAGGGGGGGCAAATGTCTGGATGATTTGTAATAATTCTCCGGAGACGGATTCGGAATCGGTCTTCTTTATTTTCACTTCACGGTACACTTGTTCCCACACGCTCCGTTGCTGGCAGACAACGGAGAGCGGCAGACTCCCACAACTCCCACCGCGCACGTGGCACCCGGAGCCCCGTTCGCGCGTGGCTCTCACCCCGTTCAGTTCCCCGTCTCCTCTCGATCATCCCTCTCTCCTCCCTCTTAATCCCTTCGTCACGTGGTCCCCCCAGCCAATCCTCCATGGGCAATCTCGACCGTTCTCGATGGTTCCCTGTCACTCCCGGGATCACGCCTCTTATCCGGATCCCCATTAGCTGGGGCCCCAATGGCTGGGCCAATCACCCCTGATGACATGCCGTGATCACGCCGGCCCCACTATAGCTGTTATTACAGAGTGATAAGGATAAGGTCCACCCATGCAATGGATAAATTAACAGCTTAAGCATGTAAAGGCAACTTCACTTCTTTAATATTAATGAAAAATAAAGTGACTCTTACAATACATCTTGTTTGTTTCTATACTCACTATTAAAACAAACCACTCAAGTTTCTTTTATTAAAGATTCCACTAGGTGGCGACAAATTATATTGTTGGATGAAACGTGCTTACGTATGATGACGTAAGCACGTATGATGACGTAAGCACGTTAGGGCGAGCCCTCCCGGAAGCCATAGAGAATGCATTGCAGCGCCCCCGTTCGAAAAAAAACATCTTTGAATGTAAGTCTATGGGACCACTCGGGGCGATTCTCAGCTGGAGGGAAATCGCCCAAAAAGAGGCGGTACTCCACAGAACGTAGCATGACGCTGATTGGACTATATCCAGAGGCACAGTGACGGCTAGCGTGACTCTGTGGTTGAATGACATTGGTGGTGCGTCGCCCAATCGCCCTAATGAAGAAACTGCCCCTGGTGGTGAAGTATGGTCAAAAAACCCTAACGACCCGCATGGTGTGGGTTGGCCCTAATCTAGCAGTGGATTGACAAAGTGCGATATATGTATGTTAGGCTTTTTGGGTGTGGGTAGTGGTGTAGTAGTTTACACACTGTGCTATGAACTGGGTGGCGAAAGATCGAATACTGGCTATGGCTGGCATCTGTGGCGAGTAATATCTGAACCAGTCGATTAGCATGGTTGGCTACCTACGGTGCAAAGAAGTTCAACATACATACATACAAACAATGGTGAAAGAATCCCCCATGACCGATAATGCATGCGAGTTATGCTTTCATCCAATTGTGTCTTGACAAAGAGCTGTAAATTACAATTAGTCTATTTATCTTAAACATTCTTACATATGTAGTGACTCTCGGACAACTTGCACTGTAGAGGTTTCTTTATTTATTATTTAGGGCGCTTCACGCAGATAACTTGGTCAGGGATGACACACTGATAGCTTGGACAGGGATAACGCACAGATAACTTGGGCCAGGGATGGCATGCAAGTAGCGACGATGCGAAGACAGCGACGGCCTGATGACAGCGACGGTCTGAAGACAGCGACGGTATGAAGACAGCGACGGCATGAAGACAGTCGACCCCGATCCCACGGCAGTCCCGAACCTCGACTCTCGCCTACTTTTATTCCCACTCCACCCCCGGCCACGCCCCCTTTCTCGAACTCTCTAGCCCGTTCCCGAACTTCCCAGATGGTTCCCCCCCTTCTCACAACTCGCTCTCTGTTAATGTCCACCCCTGTAATTACCCCTCGTGACCACTAGGCCACGTACTTTTCTTGCACCCGCACTGTCTCCACCCACGCACTGTCTCCACACCCGCACTGTCTATACACATACTTTAGTTTGGATGTGACAATTTTTTTGCCATCTCATTTCCAAACACTTTCACTTCATTACACACACGGTATAAACTCAGATACATCATGATATAAAAATGCATAGTCTAGTACAGTATTGCATTAGTGGTCATGTCTAACGGCAGTCCTTAACCAGAACTGCAAATTGAAGGTCCTATTTATTTAATCGCGAGGAGCAGTTGCACTGTGATTAGCGTTCTGGGCTATTAACCTAGTTTTATTCCAAGCCACAGCTAACATTAGTGGCAATTTATGTCTAAACCGGATTTTACTTCAATGACCTCTGTTGATATAACAGCTCTGCAAGCAGGTTCGCCAACATTCATACTGCATTCATAAACACGGGTGTACATGTATAGAAATACAAAGATCCCCCGTAAAGCCAAAGCACACTTTTGGTGCCAGTGCTATTATCTAGCAACATTTAGACTTAAAACATGCACCATTTTCGTTTACTCTATAAGAAAGAGAATGACGCAAAGGCGCGAGCAACCATAGACAAGCAGGAAGTCAGCAGCCGGATGGTGAGCCGGTACCAATAACTGCCAAGCTCTGCAGTCCTCTATATATTCATGTTTTCAGACATTAAGCGTTCGTACATATGGAAGGACACCCATGCGTACTAGTGGGGCAACACTCTATACTCGTACAGCTGGAAATATATGAATCAACTGTTTGAACTGCCATCTCCTAGCACGCCAGGGCATGGCAACCTTGATACCCACAGAAACGGAGTTTCTCGACATTTGTGTGATCTGCCAAACCTCACCTCCGCAGTATTACAGGCCTGTGCCACCACTGCCTTCGAGCACCACGACTGGGCGCCTTTGTCTCCCCAACTGATGTATAAGCACCGAACCAGTCACTCATCAAAGGCTAACTCAGCCTTGGGGAATATCCAGGATTAGTTCAGATAATCACAACTGATCTTAGCCTTGGGAGTCTGGTTTGGCTGGCACCTTCAAGTCCTGCTTAACATTATTCCTCTTTCAAGAAGCCACTTCTCCCCCCCACCCCCATTGTCATTGATGTAAAGCGCCTTCATATTTTATGATGAAAAGCTGTACTATACATGCTGTTATTCTTCTTCCTCTCCTTGTCATTGGCCGGAAACAAACTCGGGTTGCTGAATTCATCGTGCAGTGCAATAACTGTTATGGTATTGCTCAACATAAAATGTGGATTCGGTGGGATACAAAGACAAATATCCCCCATATAGCCTTGACAGACTGTTGAGGCAAGTGGGGTTAGCAAGCACCTATGAAGGCTAGCATTGCACACGAGGGGTGGGTAGCCAGCACCACACCCAACTGCCTTTGTCTCTACAGTGGCAATGTTTACACATTGCATCAGGTACTCATTTGAGGCCCAGTCGATTTAAATGAGGCCCAGGACCGATTCAGATAATCGTCACTGGTGTTGGCCATAAGCGGGAATAGAACTTGGGTTGCCGGTTTCCTAGCGCAATGCGCTAATCATTGCACTACCGCTCCCACAACACAATAACAACCGCCATTCGCCACTAAGTGGCAGTGACATCACCACGATGCTTGTGCCAGGCTATGTGCACCTTGAGGCCACGTGAAGTGTCGAACGCCCGCTGGCAGGAGGTCATGGGGCAGACCCAGATGGTGCCACGGGTCGACTGACTGAGATGATTGGCTGATGCACCACCTGTGCCCCTAGTGTGCCAACTTGCTGTGCGTTAGCCACCCGGCGCTCCGCTCGTTGTTGTGAGCGTCGCTTCTCCGCCCTCCGTTGTTGTTGGAGGGCGACTGCCTCCAACTGCCCAGTAGCGTCCTTCACAAGCCTCCTCCACAGAGGCCGATCTTGACGCCACTGGTACCAGTCATCGGCAAGTCCACTCAGCTCCACATCCTCCTGTACCACATCACTCCATCTCTTCACTAGCCCGTGCCGCGCCTGTTTAGCCCCTTCGATCCGGCCGAACAAAAGCTGTTTAGGCATGCGGTGACGTGGCATGCGGGCTACATGGCCTAGCTAACGCAGCCTTGCCTGCCGGAGGAGCTCACCGATGGGACTTTGTCCAGATCTTTCAAGAATTTGTGAGCTCCTCACACAATCCAGCCTGGTTAAACCCAGGATGGATCGTAGGCAGGCCAGCCTAAATGTTTCTAACTGGCGAAGATGTTCCATTAGGGGGGTCCACGTTTCGCAAGCGTAGAGAAGGGAGGGAATGACTGTGGCCGAGAAGACCTGAAGCTTTGTGCGGAACGACAGACCAGGTAGCTTCCTCACAGCGTTAAGCAACCGATGAAAAGATAATGCCGCTCGAATGATTCGGAGTGAGACCTCTGCTGTTAAACCAGAGCCGGTCATAAGCACACTGCCCAGATATGGGAATCTCTACACTCTCTCCACAACTGCGCCATCACCAATTGGGAGTTGTGGGGGTAGAGTGTCCAATGGTACAAAATACCCTGGCAGGTGCTTAGTTTTGGTGGGGCTGATGGTAAGGCCCCACCTCTTAGTGGTAAGCTCCAGGTTTAGCAGCAGCGCCTCCAATACATAACATGGTTGAGCAATAGGGAGCCATCCCTTGATCGCACCCGGGCATCGCTCAGCCTCCAATTATATCTGTACCAGATGGAAATGCCTCCGGTACAGCTATTGAAGGCCTCACGAACGACGTGGTCAAAATAGATGTTAAATAATGTGGGAGCAAGAGGACATCCCTGTCGCACCCCAAGGTGTACAGCGAATGGCTCCGACTCCCGGCCACGTAGTTTTACCTGGGCCCGCTCATGAAAGTCCTTAATGATCGTGAGCAGAGGGTCAGGGACTCTGAAAGCACGAAGAACAACCCAGAGCCCAGGCCTACTGATGGTATCATAGGCCTTGACCAGGTCAATAAAGCAGAGATGTAGGTCTTGTTGGAATTCTCTACACCTCTGCTGTAGCAGACGGACAGATAATATGGCATCCGTGCAGGACCGCCCTTTCCTGAAACCACATTGAGACTCCGCAAGCCTTTCCTCAGCGTGCCTAGCATGGCGATGTTGAATAATTATTGCTAGGACCTTTCCCGACACACTGAGGAGTGAGATGCCCCTGTAGTTGTTACAGTATGTGCGGTCCCCCTTCTTAAAGAGGGGGACCACCAGGGCATCCTTCCAGTCCTGTGGAACTCGTCCAGGCTGTTGTTATGATGTCATGTAGGGCAGTCTGTGCACAAACGCCACCCTCCCTCAGTATTTCGCTTGGGAGATCATCTCTGCCCGGTGCCTTTCCTGGTCTCAGACTCTGAATCGCCTTCAGTACTTCCTCAACAGATGGCACCTCAGCCAGTCACTCACAGGGGGTAACTTTTTCAAATATTTGGGGCACCGCAGCCTCCGCAGGGTCATCCCCACTTTGTCCCACGATGTTTCCCATATCGAGGGATTTCCCCTCCCCCAGGACTTCACAGAAATGCTCAGCAAATCTGCAAACCTGTTCCTGGGGGTCGGAGATTGGATCGCCATTTCCCCCCCCTAATGATGGTAATAGGTGTGGCGCTGCAGGTTACTTTTTTGATGGAGTTAAATAGGGATTTGTGATCGCGGGCCATTGAGGCAGACTCCATCTCCACAGCAACCCACAACACACAAACACATGCGCTGAATTCACACGGCCAGCACTCACCACCAATGGTGCTCTGGAGATTGTCGGTGAACTGGTCCAGGACGTAGCGCACCACCAGGCTCGACTTGCCCACCTGCTCGCGCCCCAGCAGAACCAGCTTGAACTGCAGGGCCCTTCTGGTCGAGGCTGGTTGGGGGGTCAGCTGGCGACCCCGAAGGCTCGAGGACATCTGGTGCCTCAACGAGACGTTGGTCCTCTTCTGGCCCATGGCTTCAGCGAGTGGGAGCTTCTACCTGCAACAAACGCGTTAAAGTCTCCTTACATAATTAGTCAAGAATGAGCAAGAGAGGGTTAATGCTGAATTTAATTATTAAAGCGATAGCTGAAATAGAGAAATAACTACGTGTTTGTGACCTAGTTCACAGTGTAGCTGGCCATATAAGCATTTAAATTGTGAAATAAAATCAATCTGGCGAAGAGTGGCATTATAATACATAATGTAGGTTTTTTGGGTTAGATCGCATCAATAAAAATGTGTCGTTAAACCCGCCACCACCTGACACACCCAATTAGTAAGGTTTGTCACGTAAACAGAATATGCCAATTCCTTATTAGTACAGCACAGCGGTGTGTTGGATAGCAAATCCACAACGTTTACAATCTGAGTACGACTTTTCGCCAGTAATTACAAACGAAGTGGGAGGAGGGGAGGGAGTAATGAATGCATGAAAATGACTATGGGTTATCCATTGCCGTTTTGGTTATGGAAATGGTAATAAACGTACATTATGCATGTACATTGTTCTTGCACCTCCTGTCGTTTACGTGCACTAAAATCACAGCGCCTGTTATTGTCTGTTCACAGGTAATCCCCATTGACGTATGGTGACCTGTATAGGCATTCATTTAAACAATACTGTGAAACGTCGTACTCGTAAACGTTGTGGATTCGCTCTCCAACACACCGTTGTGCTGTACTAGTACCGAATTGGCATGTTCTGTTTACGTGACAAACCCCTTGCTACACGATCTAACCCAAAAAAACCTGTATTTTGGATGATATTTGTCGCGAAAGCCTTCGTGTTAAACTGACATTATAATAGTGGGGTCATTCCACACAAGGATGCCATCAAACAGACTTTTGACAGCTCTGCGATGAATTTGAACCGTATGTTCGGTAGGGAGTCCGATGTTTTCACTTCACGTGTTGGGAGAGTGTTCATTTCTTAAAGAAGCTCCCAGCATGTGTCGCGAAACATCGGACATCATTTTTAACATCGCACGGTACATCAAGAGAGAGCTGCGATGCAGCACAACGGCGACATCCTATGCAGTTGACATTTAACAGACTTTCACCAAAAGCAATGACGATAGTTAAAGGCTACAAATGCAAAGGATGCCTACTGAAAATGTGTGGACTGAATGTGGATTTAAGGTTGCTAGACTGAAGATTTTGGAGTAAATTGGAAAGAAAATACTGCAACGAACGCAATACCAACTTCTCGTACGGGACAGCATTAGACGGAGGTTGTGGCCAATGGACCAAGCGGCCTCCGTTCACAGCTGCAAGGGAGAGGAGAAAAAGGAGAATTGCACACTTTTCAACATTTCCCTGGAAACGAAAATGTTTCCCAATTACACAGAAACACAACGTCTACATGACATGACCGCACGGTAAGCCAAACTGTCAATGTAAAATTCCCAAACATTGGCACACCTTAAAATAGCCCAAAGCAGTTTGTACAGCAGGTCGCGTACAGTCACAACACCATTACACAATTCACTTGGCCCTGGACACCATCCATGGCCAATTAATTACTTGAGCAGAAATTAAACGCCCAAACAATAACATGGAGACGATGTCTTTTTTGACGCACGAAAGCTGCTGGTTTGTCGCCGTACCGTGAACTTCTTTCGAAACGAAGTTACTGAAATATGTTGTTTCAAAACTTATATTTAAAACAGACAGGAACTGAGAACTTCCTTGTTTGAGTGCCTGCCCATCGCAGCCTTGCACGGCATTAATAAACCGGTGCCACGGCACGGCAGAGGGTGACTCGCACGCTCCAGCGCACACGAGCAGCTGGGTGAAGAAAGGGCACCGGCTCCTGCCCAGCCAACACGGGGTCCACGGCGAGCAAAAGAGAGAGGCAAAAAACACAGCTCACGTGGAAAGGGTCTTCGAGGAGTGTTGATCGAGAAGAGAAACACGAGTGGAAAATAATAATACACGAGCATGCACAACATATACACACCGCTGGCTCTGTTGGGCTGGTCCCTGTGTGGTTTCCGAGAATGGCTTCCTTATACCGAATAGCGAGCGGCGTTGCACTTTGAGCGGTGAGGTCACAGTGTATTGTAAAAGCACAAATAGGACTTATGCACATTGCGCATCACAGGCACACCCACGCGAGACGGCTTGACGTGGGCAAGACCGACGGTTACACAACAGCGAGAGCACAGTCCTTTTAATGTTTCATGCAATTTATTATTTTTTTTACTCGCCACGGTCAGTCAACGCAACAATTGATACCCGCACACGTAAGCCACATACACACTGTACAACGTCGCTCACAAAAAGTTTACAGATTCATACGCGTTGCATTGCAGATGCTCTCCTAAAATTGTTTTGAAAGCAATATTTATCAAAACATTTTTTAAAATGTAATGTTGATTTAGAAAATCCACAGTCCGTCAATTGTAATGTTGGCCATACCTAAATTTGTTTTAAAAAAATGTGCACGTTTGTGTTGTTTGATGCTCTCTACGTGAATTAGGGTCAACAGCAAGAACTACTCTCTGGTTCGGCTGCCGATTCCACCGTTTGCTCTAAACGGATAGCGTTGTTCGACTGGAGTCTCTGCGAGTCTTCTTGAGAGCGCCTGGGCAGTTTGCTGGCTGTGGGTGCGAGAGGAAGAAAACACCATCAAATGTACAGGGTGGTGCAGATGTCTTGTGACCCTTAATTAATTCTCTAAAACTTCTGAAAAAAATTTAAGTACGGTTTATTCAAAACATAAATGAATATGCCAAGGAAAATAATGTTAGGGTCAATTAATTGGGGGGTCACAAAATATCTGGATCACCCTCTGCACATACCTATGTCACTTTGTTTTACATTACATAGTCCATGGGCCAGAGAAGACTTTGGTATCATCTTTTAGCACAATATTAGCGGGACATAATTAATTAGATGGCAAATGTGAGCGAATTCGTTGATAACCCACTTATTTCAATGCACTTTTATTGGCCACATAAAGACATTGGGACCGCTAAAATGAAGCCAGTTCGGGAGGTACCCCACAAGTTAAATATCTGGGCTGGGCTCATGGACTAACATGCTTGAAGTAAAATAATTATTACAATAAAGAATAAATAAAAAATAAGTTTAAAAAAAATCCAAATTGTAGTTATGAGATGAATAATATAAAAAGCTAAAGGTGCAACCCTCCAATTCTTTGCTCTTGTCATTACTCGTAGAAAAGCCTCTACAAATCAATAACTGCCCCCTACTGGCAGACTTATGCCCTATACTGGCAAACACGCATGGATCTTGTATTGGTTATGAAAACCCCCGTTAAACGTTCGACTCCATGTCCTTTTTCAAGCTAAGGTGCTAAAGTCATCTATTGCCCAGATCAACAGCCGCCCCTGGGGGTGGTCTACCCCTGCATACTCCTGGATGGGCAGAGGCAGGGGAATTTATGAAACTTTCTCAATCTTTGAATGGATAAGGCAACATGCGGATTGCATGTCTAGCATGCTGACCATTAAGCCGTGGTAGCATCACAATGAGTTCAATATTTTTATTTAGTTATTATTAATGTAAAACAGGGCTTGCTCTTCAAATTACAATATCATACTCTTATATAAGCGCACACAACTTTATCTATCTGTGATGAACGCTGCACTTTCCGTCGTTTTCATGCAGGGGGTGCTGCAAACCTACGCGCCCATATAATTGTATAATGTCGTCAGGTCATGCACAGCCCCAAACCCTGCACGAACTCTCTCCAGAAGTCGTGGCTAGCAGACCTTGACATTAGCATTAAAGCTCATGAACATATCGCCTTTGCGCAAGAGATAGAATGTACAACCCATTGTCAGTCCACTGCTGGATAAGCCCCACCCCCCCATGCTACGTTGGTCGTGGGGACAGTTTAAGTGTCCTCACCCATGCTTGTCAGTGTGGGTTGGTGAAAGGGTGGGGCGGGGGGGGGGAAGTGAGGGAGGGGGGGGCGAGGGGTGGAGTGGGGGGCAGGACCGGTTCACGTAATTTAGAGTTTCCATATATGGAAGCACCAGAGAGTTCTGAATGGGAAATTCATCTTGTTGACGTTAATCTGTTAGCACAATTCGAATATATATAGAAGCAACAGAAATAAAACACAAGGGAAATCAACCGGTGTAGAGAATGACGTGTGAAATGGGTTAATAACTACCCTGCTTTCTTCATACAGTTTATCTCTTCGTCAATAGCTGTCCGAGGTATGCATTACAGTGTGACAAAAGAAGACGTTCATAATCCGTTTACATGATACTCTGCTATTTACATGTGGACCAGAAACAAGGACACTAACAAAGAAAGAGGAACACAACTTTTTTTTTTAAGTCAAAGAAACATGAGAGATTATTGTAATTATGCTGATAAACATTGGGCGGGACACATGGGTTATGCAAGTTAATGACATAATACTAACTATATTCTTTGGGTCACGTTTCGGTCGCAACACAAGCACCTGGTGACGATTGCTTGTGTTGCGATCGAAACGTCGTGATATTGTTATTTTTTTTTCTATCTACGTGGCTTTACTGAAAGACCCAAAGAATATGAATTCCTGCAGTCACGAAAGCTTTAAGTCAAGATATAATATTAACTCTTAAGAAAAGTAAGTGGGCTTGGGCAGGACGTGTCATCAGAGGAGATGATGGCTGGTGGTCGAGACTAACAACAGAGTAGCAGCCGAAAGAGGGAACGAGAGGAATCTATTTCGGTGATGGGCCGATTAAATCAGCTCATGTGCAGGCACTAGATGGATTGTTACATCGCAAGAACGTAAGATAAAGTGATGTATTGGGGAATAATTAATGCAGCAGTGGATAAATCACGGACGCTGCTATTGCTGCTGCAGATGATGATGATGATGAATAGGCAGTGGCAGCACTGACCCAGGGCTTGGAAAACATCCTGCACGTTCATGGCAGTGAGGGCCGAAGTCTCCATGAAGAGGAGTCCCAGGTCCTCTGCGTACTGCTTGCCAGCCTGCATTGCGCACGCACGCAGAACCATTGGGTACAATTTGGTGCGGGACGTCTGGTCACTTTGAGGTTTAATGTACACAGCCCTTTGTCCATCCACTGCTGGAAAGCCTCCTTATTGCCTTGTGCCGGCAGTCAAATGCCGTGTCGGCAGTCAACTGACAAAGGGCTGCACCTGTAAATGTGCGTGTCATATTGCAATGGAGGATGTCAAGTCCAAGAACGTGCTCATGTAATAGGTCATACAGTGTGTACCACCCTCACGCATATATATATCATAATAATAACTTACATTCCTTTGTCAAGTCACTGCTGGATGAAAGTCTCCCTGCGTCATGAGTCATGGGGGTTGTGTGACCATAATTTACCACGCTGGTAAATGTGGGTAGATGAAAGAGGGGCCCAGGACTGGTTTAGACATCATTCGCCACTGACGTCAGTGGTGGCTGGGAATCAAATTTATGTAGCCTCACCACTCTGCTACCGTTCCACCCTGGAGTTTTAATCTTGTTCACATTTATTTTCGATTCATGGGGACACACACAATGCTGGAGAGGAGGACGACGTGTGGAGACACTTGTGCAGTACCGAAGCAATCGAGGGAAATTGAGTGTTCAGGCGGTGCAAATGCACCATGACTCACGAGCCAGAGGGGCCCAGGCGTCAGGCTACGAAGAAGTGGGGGGGTATTGGACAAGGGGCCCCATGTCGTTCCTTGCCCCACAGCCGATGCTAACAACGCTACGCCACTGTGCATGGGCTTGATTAAAACAGTGTATTACTTGTAGGAACCTCCTGGTTACACCAACCCACAGGGGATTATTCTGTCCGTCCGTCGTGCATCCAAACATGGGAGGGGTGGGGCTGGGTGGAGAGGGGAGGGTGGGGAGGGGCTGGGTGGGGAGGGTGGGGAGGGGCTGGGTGGGGAGAGTGGGGCTGGGTGCGGGTGGGAGGGGTGGGGAGGGGCTGGTCACCCCGTGGTGCCCTTATCGACGTTTAACCTACTCACGCCAGCTTGTGCCCGCCCTCACAGTCGGCCATATTTGCGGAATACACCACGCCGCCGTTGACCCTGGCCATTGACCGAGCAACCCAACGTTCCTACCAGCTTCCTCCGCAGGAATGTGTTAAGAGCTGTGCCAGGTGTGGTTATGAAAGTATAATATTACATTTATTATAATTGACGAGGATATCTGACAGCAAATGTCCTCTTTTTTACGTCCATTAATAATTTGGGGGATGTGTGGCAAACACATTTTTCCTTTTCAAATGACATGATTTGCAATCCTTTAGAAGAAGGAGGCAGAACTAGAGCAAAATAAATATTTTAAACTAAACTTTTCGAGAAGCGACCTGGCCACAAATGATAGTTCAACGAAGTGCTTATCATGTGAAAAATTATAGCAGCCAAATACTCTAAACAAATGTTTCTAAATGTGGAGGCAAAAGCCGAAGGACCCAGACAAAAATGCACACGAGGAGAACATACAGACTCCAAATATACAGGCGTCAGGGTCGGGATTGAACCCACGACCCTCTTCATACCAGGCGAGGGAGTTAACATCTCGCCACCATGGCGCCCAATATTAGTGGGCGGGTGGCCAACACCATGCCTGGCCGCCTCTTTCTCTCCAGTACAGATCTTTACAGATTGCACCAGGTATTCATTTAAGTCTGAGTCGACATAGGGGAGGCCCAGGCCAAGTTACAATACTGTATTTAACACTGTTATTGGTCGTGTGCAGAAATCGAACATGGGGTTTCCGGTTTGTTGTACAGAGCGCTAATCACTGCTTCTCTCTCGTACAAACACACAACCACAAGCATTACGTGCACCATCACGGCCATCCACTCCCAGTAAAGTCAGGTTGTTATAAATGCTTTCCAACTAAGGTTGAAAGTATTAATACATTAGCTCTGTCAATATGTATGAAACCCGGCCAAATCAATAGAAGGGGTGTCAAAACATGGAGGCACAAATATGAAAATAAACTTTGCCCTGATAGCTACCCATCAGATTCCGTACTGCTACTAAAATATTTCCAGGGACAAACACATTTTCAAAAGCTTTATATAATCCATGTTCATGCATGGTTTGTCTTCCTTGTTTTGCAACCTTTCTGAGTTCAATATCCATCGACAAGTCCGCAGGCTACCGCACCGTGCTGAAGCCGCTGTCATCTCACCTCGGTTTCCAGGTCCCTCTTAGCTTCCAGGTCTGCCTTGTTACCAGCGAGCGCAATCACAATGCGTGGAGGTCCCCTCCTCTGCAGCTCTTTCACCCACTCCTGAGCTCTTACAAACGTATCCTGCATACCCAGATAAACGGTGGAGCGGCGGCAGAGTGGTTGGCAGATTTCACCGGCGTTTTGTCGATTTCTGGCTAACGACTAACATCAGTAGGCAGACCCAGACTGCCCTATGGCCAGTCCGGGCAAATGCCCAGTGAGCCGGTCCATTCCAAGGGCCGGTGGGCTGGTCTGTGTTGGGGAAATTGCAAATATGCTCAGAGTAAAAGAAATGCATAATATATTGTTTTTGTTAAAATATTTTATAACCTCTAATGTGTACACTTCATTGCTTATGTATTGCTCGCAGTGTGCATTAAGTCCCATATTCGGCAGCCCCAAAGATTCTTCCTCAAGGGGTCCCATTTGTTTTGTGGACCCAGCCAAAATGGGCCAATGAGATCGCACCGCGAAATAAAATGAATATGTCACATCACAAATCTAGCTCCTATGCACATTGTCGCACAGCCTATAAATAAATAAATAAAGATTGCCCATAGCCCGAATTTGGGCCGGTGTGTTTACAAATGCCTGGGACAATTTTTGTTTTTATCTGAACTCATTTTGCCTCTGAACCCCTTTAGCAACCCACACTCGCCAGCATGGTGAAGTATGGTTCAAATAACCTTCACTCCTGACATGGTGTGGAAATGCATTGCATTGACAAGCAGCTGCAAGTTAAGGGTTCTAATAACACTGCAAAAAAAACAGACACCCATCATAATTATTATAATCATCGTCATCATTGTCATCTCATATAGAACAGTTCCATTAGGTTACCAGCAACTCATTTGAAATGAGTTAACGTATTATACAGCTTTTGAAAAATTGTCAATTTGATCAACATCGTTATGACACTGGTACAAAGTATCGTATTCTTACAAATACGACCATGGCATTGCTCAGCAGATTGGGCACACCTCACAAGAATATCTTGCTTGGATCTTAACAATAATACCCAAACACATGCCAACTAGGGATAAAAAGGGCGCTTAAACCCTCCACTTAAAGAACAACACCTGTAGCTATTTAAACTTCTGCTCTTTTTAACAAAGAAGGAAAGGTGTGCCTTATGAGCAACGCATTAGCTGTTGCACTTGGAAATAATTGAGGCAGTGGAGGTGAAATGTCATGAATTCAAAAACGATGGGATTATATAACGGAAGGCAGCGATAAATAGGTGTGGTGGCACTCAACGGCACTCGTCCTGACAACTTATTGACCTTAAACTTGTTCACACGTGCACCACACTGGTCGGGTTTGATCCACCGTCAAGCAACCAGAAGTGGCTCCTTGTCAACGAAACTCTCTTGGAAATCTATCCTCACGGGGGCATCCCATCGTCACTTCATTTTCTACGTAATTTTACCCTAACTTTACCCTCATTTTTCTATAGGGCATCATGCCATGAGATGAAGCATTTATCTCCATCCCTCACAGGGCAGTACAACTTATCTGTGTGAAGAGAATAGTCGACGGAAGCAGACATCTGAGATCCATTCGATTTCAATTTTGAATGTTGATGTGCAATTTTATTGAGGGACTCTGTTGTCTTGGGTGTGGTCTGGGACTGTACTTGCTGTTGTTTTGCTACTTGCCCAAGCTTAGGAATTGGTGTACAGTACTTATGCATTGTGAACTTGTATACTTTATCTATCTTATGTAATTATGTTTGGTGCTTTGCTTTCCTTTCCTACACTTTGGACTCCGCTCGTTTTTGTTGTTGTAACTTTCTGACCCCATGCCCCTATTGGACATCTGTGAAAAAGAGCTTCATTAGCTTTTCGGATTTCTCCAGGAAAAATGAAGATTCTGATTCTGACCTCTGGTTCACACAGTTGGCGGGTGGGGGGGGGGAAGCCCTTTCCAACTCTCTTCCAGGGACAGTAATGTTTGTCACGTGACAGCGAAGCTGATAGTTTTCTCAGAGCTCTAACTCCTGAGCCACCCAGCCACCTCGCCTTCCTCCAGCCAATCAGCAGCAGCAGTTCTTGCTCACCTTCCTGGTGATGTCGTAGACGACAATGGCAGCCTGTGCCCCGCGGTAGTACATGGGCGCCAGGCTGTGGTAGCGCTCCTGCCCGGCAGTGTCCCATATCTCAAACTTCACCGCCGTGTCGTCCAAGTGCACCACATGACTTGTGTAGGCCGCTAGACCGATCAACAGACAGAAGTTTATCATTATAATCATCGATCATCATCGCTGAATGTTGATACAGCACCTCCCACGCGGTACATCTCAAGTTGTCCTGCGGCAGGGGACCCCTAGCGACAGCTGTCCCATGCATTGAGGCAGAAGTTGAATGTAGCACCGGACAGAAAGTGGGCATTGGAGTGCTGGTAGGAGGTGATGTGTGCTGTGTGTTATCCAAATTACGCCATTTGAAAGTACAGTAATGTAAAACATTCGGAAAATGTTATACCATGTTGGAGGCACACATGGCATACATTTTAATTATTTAACGTAATGGGATTGTTTAAGTCCACCGTGAAGTGAACGGTGCATAATGTTGCTGTTAATACGCCAACAATATTAACATGGGTGGCTGCTGGGCACAAACCACAAATCTCTGCAGCAAGGGGCAATTCTGCTCCGACTGGGCTATGATCATCATCACTATCAGTCCCTTAGTTGTTGAGATCATGAGGGCGTCAGTGATTAGTTGACAATAAGCCGTCTCTACATCGTGTGGTCTTTTGCGAGCTTCACAATGTTTGTCCCTTGATCTCGCAGAAGTTAGAGGTCGGAGTAGAGCATGCACAGGTAGGGTCGCCACCTCTAAGGGACAGAAAACGGGACACATCATGGGAGGAAGAATATCTCACCGTAATAGGGGAGAACTACAACTGACAAAAATCAGGAATCTTAAGATAGGATGTCCTGGGAAAATCAGAAAAGGTAGCAACCATCTGCACACGTCATACTACGTGACTCAATTTTATTCCTTAAATGGTGTCAGTTTTGTTGGCAGATAAAAGGGTAAAAGACCAATTATCATATTTTGCTATTGGCAAAGGAGGTTCCAATGGGGTCACAATGACATATAAAGTGAACAATGCAGAACAATGATGAACGGGATGGTAATGTATTGTATCGTGTATACAATCATTACCTGTTAGTCTGGTTTGCTTTGCCAACCTTCTCATATATTGGGCAATGAACTATCATGTCTACGCAGAATTTTAAATCAACAGCTAAATAACAATTTTCTCCTTACATGAGCTACAGTTCTTTTTGAAAAAAAAATAAGTCGTTATGTAAAATGGTGGTTTAAAAACGGAGTAGGATAAATATTTGTACAGCCACTGGCCTTGCTGTACTACCGTTAATATGACATGGATCAACCACGTCGAAATTGACCAAGACAATGGAACAGTAAAACTGGCAGATGGAAAGAGGGACACGTGGATCAGAGAACACATGCAAGGTAGATGCATTGTATCAACTGTTAAGACACGTAGTTGAGCTTTGACAGGGGATGATGACCGGTGGTCGATAAAAATGGCATTTGCAGCCATTTAGGGAACGCATCCGAGACGACGTCCATTGCGAAGATGGAGGGACGACGTCACATCGTGTGCAGGAA
Source organism: Lampetra fluviatilis (assembly GCF_964198595.1). Taxonomy (NCBI): domain Eukaryota; kingdom Metazoa; phylum Chordata; class Hyperoartia; order Petromyzontiformes; family Petromyzontidae; genus Lampetra; species Lampetra fluviatilis. Next base: position 17,137,249 of record NC_136275.1, read on the forward strand.
CTAGATGAATCGTCGCATCGCGAGACTGTGAGAGATGGTGACGGCACAGGGAGGCCTTTAGGGGCGCCACAGTGGCGAGATATTAACTCCCTCGCCTGATGTGCAGGAGGTGGTGGGTTTGATCCCGACCCTGACGCCTGTATATTTTGAGTTTGCATGTTCTCCCTGTGGTCGTGTGGATTTCTTTTTCCGGGACCTCGCATTTTTAGAAACATGCGTTCAGAGCATTTGACTGCTATGAAATGTCTACGTGTTAAGCCACTTCGTTGAGCTAGCATTTGTGGCCAGGTCGCTTCTGAAAAATAACTACAAAGCTCAGTGGGCCTTACCTGGTGAAATAAAAAATAGTTATCCATCAATGGATAGGTAATAGCCGATGACGACAACGAGGGACTTCTATCCTGAGGCCCACATTTGACATGTGCTTGCCTCCCACAGTGGGCTCCTCGAAGGGCTGGAAGGTGTTGGTGGCGAGACGGTGCAGCAGGCTGGTCTTCCCCACGTTCTGCTCTCCCAGCAGCACGAGCTTGGCGTGCTCCATCGCTCCCCTCCTCGCCCTCCCTCCTCTTCGTTGTCCCTTCTCCCGTCTGCGTGCTGACCTTCAGGAGGCATTCACTCATGTCATCAGTATTTGGCTGCTACACATTTCCACGTGAGAATCCACTTTTTTGTAGAAAACTTACATTAGGCTTCACATCCCTCCAGTCAGACAAGTCATTGTATTGATTGGCGCGCACCTCCGATTGGCACGGTTGGCTACGTACGGTGCGAAAGAAGTTTAACATACTGTACATACATTCGTCATAACCAGGTGAGAGCCAAATTGAGACAGGCTACCATTCAATAGGCAACACAGCAAACATTACGTGGGTGGAACGATGCGTCGCTTAATGTCAATTATTAAGCTGGCAATGTACACGTAACAGCCTTATGCCAATCCACACACCGTGTGGGTCATGCGTCGTGGTGGGTAATATGACCATACTTCACCAAGTTGGTCAGTGTGGGTTTGAAGATGGGGAGTGTAAAAGTTGACCCCTACAGCAAAACATTGGATGTTGATGCACTGTCCTCTGTTGCCCACCACGTCCCTCCGGCAGCAGCCGAAATCAACCGGTTAGTGTCGTGTCGGTGGTTACCCATTTGTCTTATTTCACCAGGTAAGGCCCACTTAGCTATATAGCTCTAGTCCAGAAGTGGCCTGGCCACAAACGATAGCTCAACAAAGTGGCCTATCACGTGGACATTTACGGCAATCAAATACTCTAAACGCATGTTTTGAAATGTTGAGGGAAAAACCTGGAGGAAAATCCACGCGACTACGGCGAGAGAGAGACATGCAACCTTCAAATATACAGCAGGCGTCAGTCGGGATTGAACCCCCGATCTCCTGTATACCAGGCGAGGTAGTTAACATCTCGTCACCGGAGCGCGGTGATGATGATGGTAGGTGGTCGAATCTAATGACGGAATGTCAGAAAGTCTGTGAACACCGTACGTTAATTACAAAGGGTGAGGTGGGAGGACTCCAGTACTGTAGTTTAATGACAGGTAAAGCAAGTTCAATGTTCAGGCAGCTTAAAAGCAGCTTCCCACATTTATGACCCACGATGCTCGGTATATGTAATTTGCATGACGGTAAATCGCTTATGATGAACATGTGGGGGAATTCAGCATGCTTCCATGCCAGCTCCGGCACCACACGCCAACTCGAATTATAAAGTATGAACCAACAGTCACGAACATAAACATAGAGGTCGTGTGCCCCAATTCCTTACTACACTCAAAAGCACGTTTAAATAAGTATTTAATTTATAAGTAAACACACGAATCATTGTATTCGCATGCAGTATTTGGGAACTGTATTTTTCGCTTACGCAAATATATACACCGTTACAAAATCTCTCTGCAAACCAATACCTTATAATGGACAGGTAATTTTTTTTTTAAGAACGTGACCTTTAATGGGAAACTGGGTTCTTCAGTTAAGAACAAAGTAACACAACTACCCTAGTCATGTGGCATAGAGCATCGCATCAGTTCCCTTTGAATGTTAACATCCGCAAGTGCTATAGCAAGGACGACGTCGTCATTAAATTGGTAAAGTCACGTAGGTATAAAATAAAACAGTCTGCCTCAGCAGCAGACCATGCTTTCCCACCTGATGATGGACGCTTGTGTTGCGCCCAAAACGTCGTGATCTATTTAATTTTCTACCTACGTGACTTTACCGAAAGAACCAAAGAGTATGGATTCCTGCAGTCACGAAAGCTTCAAATCAGGATTGTCACTAAATTGTTTTACAATGAGAAGACTTCAACAGCCCCGTATCATACCGTGTCAACTCATACGGGTTAGTGGTTACCCTGTATTCCTGTAGATGGAAATTTAATCGGCAGGTCCATACGGCGTACAGCCGTTTCAATACGGTTAACAAAAATGCGCGTCCATTTGTTTGCGTTTCTCCCTTGAGATGGGACTTTGTAGGACGAACGTAGAGACTTATATGGGCACGAGGTGACCAATAAGGTCTGAATTGGTCTGTAATAAGATAGAGCACTGACAAGGGGTTGACAGGTGTGTCGTATGATAACACCACCACGCCAGGCGCAATGGAGATGTTGTTTCCATTTCGGAGGGCAGCATTATAATCACACACACCCGTGACACCTACAATCTGCCTGCGTTCACATTCCTGTAGGGTACAGTGTGGGTTACAACTCAGCCGCGCGGCCAGAGCCAGTGGCCTGGAGGCGTTTAGAAAACAAAAGTCAACACGAGCGTCTGAAACAAGCACAAAAACAAGTCCTGCTTTGACACACATCGCTTCACTCGTCACGACCGCCACCTGGTCTACGACTATACGACATACACGCGCAGTTAAAACAAGTTTGATCTGAACAAAGACATTCAATTGTATTCGTTGTAAAATTGTTCGACGCGAGATTTTAAAAAAGAGACGACCTCCCAAATCGACTACAAGCTTGACCAGAAGACTCACCGCCGCGTGTTAGTTCTCCATCGGTAAGCGTCGCTGCGTGACACCTGGCAGATCCCACGCAGTGACCGCCCTCTCTCCCCTCTGCCCCGGTGGCGGTGACAGCTCCACCCGGCACCTCCTCCCAGCCACCCGCAACCAACCGAGCAGCGCACGTCTCACCTGGCCACCAAATCTGATCTCCCCCCCCACCACACAAACCCTCTGTGAAACCACCGATCTTGCGGTAAACACGGCCGACAAAAAAAGACTCGCTTCACGTGCATCTCGGTGTTTTTTTATTTATTCTCCACAACAAAGTTACCGGACAACACAAATGTGCATGGGTGGGAGTGGTGGCGAAGTGGTTAGCATACTGCGATGTGAAACCCGGCATTGAGTTGTTGGATTCCTGGACGTGAATAATTATGTCTATCCATTGTCGATCCACTGCTGGAAGATGCCCCCCCTCCCCACCGCCCATCCCTCTTCGTTCAGTGCCGCTACCGTCCATCTCGCTCCTACACATGAACTGATCCCATCGCCCCTACTGCCGAGGTGGTCGTCCTCATTACGTTCACACATTTGGCTGCCATTCCGTTATCAGTCTCGGCCAGCGACCATTATCCCGTCTAGAGATATGTCCGGCCAAAGCCCAAATCATTTTCTTGTTACTGTGGATGCCTCACACTTGTGTTTGTTCCAGATTAGTGTTCCCCTTTTCTCAGCGTAAATCCAAGCATGCATCACATTCTCCTTTGTACACTTGGACGTGGTTAACATTGTGCGATATTCATCAGTCATGCATCCCACCACTTCCTTCAACCTGTGCTGACCAAAGTGGTGACATCAAATCCCATGACCAACACGGCTGAGGCCTTCGATCAACACTAAATTGAGAAAGGGACGTGAATAATTACCACCAAACCACAGCCACACTCGTTCCTCACAACCAACCCCGAACGCGCGTTTCACAGCCCCTTTAAACCCTCCATCTCCGCCCTCCTTCCGAATCCACGTGTCTAGCACGCCACGTGCATGTGACGTCAGTGCTCTTTAGTCCCTTGACCCCCCGTCTCGTGTATTCCCGTGCGTGCGATGTTGAGTGCGGAGATTGTGTCTGTGTGGTGCGAGTGTGTGAGGGTGGCTGGGACATCCCCTCCACCGCGATGCATGCATTTAATGCTCAAACATATATATGGGCAAATGTTACATGCAAGGTTGAAATTGAGTGTTTGGTTAAGCTTTCCTGGATAAACCGTAGCCTATGAGATATGTAAGCCACGGTGTTCGCATTGATTTTGGTGCTCCCGTGATGGTTGTAATATTTGCACTCAACCATCTAAATGCATGGTTGCTGCGAATAGGAAAATGCCCTGAAATTTGGAAGGCAAGATGTTTGTATTAGTTTAACTATAGTTTTCTATGTACACAGCCAACATGTTAGTCTCAGCCTATATGAACAATCATTACTACAAGACATGATCGATCCACGATTGAAGGCTCCTCTAAGAATCAACCATGTCGAACTTGAGACAGAATTGACATTAACAATGCACAAATGACACAAGCAAATCTACATAAAAGATATTGACTTTTGTAGCTTTCCCTTCATGTATACCGTCGGAAATGCACATCGTATATGGTTTGTATATATATATACTTACCTGCAGTTGCGGACACAGGCCCATAGGGGGTGCCACCCTGAGCTGGGGAAAGTCAGAGAGAGCCGGACCATTGAGGGGCCGGGTTTTCCCCACCCCAGACCCCAGGTGAGGGGTTGGGGGGTTCTTCCAGAGCCCCCTGGAAGGTTCCAGAGAAGGGGCGGTACCGGGGGCAGGGAGCCCACGAGAGGAGTATAAAAGGGGCACCTCTGGGACAAGCTCGGGGCAGTGTTCCGAAGACGAAGAGAGAAGACCAGCCTAGCTAGGACCCTGGGACCCGACGTCCTTGTCAGGGCCAGGCCGAGCTCGGACCAGTGGTCAGGACCCGTACCTTGGCTGGGTCGGGTCAGTTATCCTCCCCTAGGGCACAGTTAGCCGGAGGGCTGAGAGCCAGGGTTACTAAATGTGAGGGCACGCTAGCCCGGAGGCTGTACCTCTAGATATAGTGGGAGTTAAGGGGAGTTCTATTATAGTTATAAATAAACCGTCTTGCCTCTAAAGATAACGTCTCCAGTCTCGGTGGAACCCACTACACATGTACATATATGTGTTGTAGTAAATGCAATCAAAATCGATATATTCAGTAATCTTTATTACTATTTTTTCGTATAATACAGTAACCGAATTTGACAAGGCAGAAGTGAAAAGTATGACAATGAAATCACCGAATATCCCCTTACTATACCCCATTAAGTTGTGATCTGCAGCAATTATTAATCAGCTCTGCTTTAACATCTAAATGATCGTTTAGTAGTACTGCACACCAACACATGTGGAAATTTAATTGGCAATACAGCACTTTTTTGGAAGCGTTTGGAAACCACCATCCTTACCAAAGTTCCTCCATATACGAAAATGCACAAGTGTTGGTTATTTTGTAATCAAATGAAAACAAGGACGCAAATATGCTTTACGTACACGACAAACTCCCCCTACTGGGAAAAATGTTATTGCACTCGGAAGATGTTGCTGCTGGGTTTGTGAAATGTCATAATCATGGCTGCATATGCTGTTGATTTCAAGGGTTTGCAGCTGATTTTTAAGAATGCTGCAAGATCTGCAAAACAGTATCTCAAATTAAGCCAAAGCTGCCCTGCAAACGGTATCTTTAAAACATACAAAACATTGCTTTATTCCTTAATTTTTTGTTCAGTTGTAACCAGCTCTTAATGATCACAATTAATTGATCACATTTAAGGTGTCCTGCCAGATGCGAGGTGACCTGGATACATAAACCTTCTCGGATAGCAATCAACCCTAGACATCTACCGAATCCAGGCTTGTAGCAGATTACAACTTTCGCAAAGAAAAAATACCCACAAGTATTAAATAAGCATTTTCTCAGATCACTTAATCAGTTATCCACTGAATACAATTCTCTGCACACTCATTCAGGACCGGGATTCTTCAAACCCTGGATAAACAGCATGTAATGTGCAAGGTTAGATCCCAAAGGCAACTAAGATATTATGCAGAATCATAGTTTGAATAGGGATAAAACATTTTAAATGCTATATGTCATTTACAATAATGCACCAATTTCCAATCACAGGGATTTCAATACAAATTTTGGACATAAGAGCTCATGCATATATGCGAGATGCCACAATTAGTTCACTGAACACATCAAAATATCCTCGGTGAACACATTTTCATAAAACCTCAACCCAACTGTAGTAAACTAAAGCCTATGTATTCAGTAAAGCAGGAGAAAAACATGAATGCTAAAAAACACTCTCAGCTCTACAGCCTATCTGGGAACAATAAGAAGAGGCAACACTGTGTTGATTAAAATTAACAAATGACAACCTTGCAGTATGGGATTCCAAAGAATGTCAGTTGTCTTTTTAATGATGTACATAATTTGAGCCAAGTAACATTTCTCAACACAAAGTGTCAAAAGCGCAAAATGTTAACAGCACATCGTCATTTCCATAAATTGAAAAATGTACACATGTCTAATAAACGCGGCAGCTGATCTGTTTTTACCCCCAAGTGTATATTGCCTTATCAAAAGCATCACAAATTTCTCAACATTTGGGTCCTGTTCTTCACCACAAGCACAGGTGTGCACATTACCCTGCAGGCCTTAATCACACAACCATGTCATACTATCCTATTTACACATTACCCAAGACTTCCACGAGAAAAAGAGACTTATGAATGCAAACAGAAAATAAGGGAAAAAAACCTCACCATTAAATGTTATACCAAAAACAAAAGAAAATACATCTGTCAATGACAACAGCCCTGTTCAATATTTTATGTGCTTAATCTGCTTAAAAGAAATACGTAGCAAAAATATAAATGGTTAATAATGGTTAGTGTGCACATGCATTCTTAGCAGGGTTAGAATGAGTGGGCTGGCATGGGTACCAATGGGCTAGCCTATGTTAAAGCATCACATAAACAGGTGTGATCCGATGTCAAACCTGGCATGCAGTTTCGTTTATCAACGCCAATGGAGGAGTATACAAGGTTAGCACTGACAGCTAAAGCAATGTGTATATCACAATGCAAGAAAGTTAGCAAGACGAGTGATAATACAGATTATACAGTAATGTTATAACAGAAAAAAGCTATTTAACACCAAGCACTTCTCGATCCATGTAATGTGGTGAAAATGTTTCATAGTAAGGTTCTTAGTGCCTTTTAAACTATGCTAATTAGCAGCATACACATATAGGTCTATTTGGGCAAATTAAAACTGTTGTTAAAATTAACATTTGAATATTTTGCAGCTACAGATCATGCTGCATTTGGCCTTTAACAAAGTATGCAGATATTTCCCTATGTTGGACATACACCATCAGCACACAAAAACATCATAAAGCCAATTACATCTTCACTGCTGTCAATAATAAAAACACTTGACAATATTTATGGACCAAGAAAAGATATTATTGTCAAGTTGATGAATACCATAACTTTCAATGCTTTAAACCCAAGAAGGCCGGCGATGATTCTAATGTGAACTAAGTGCCATATTTAAACAGGAGTTTCATTAAGAGCCAGGCCGGCCTAAAACCGTTTTGAATATAACACTACATTTTCTGTCACGCGTTCCTAATTATACTCCACAGAAAGAATACAACAGAAAACAAACGTTACCACACTGGAGAGGGGCTTGCGAAAAACAGTGTGTGCAAAATGTTAAGGAAGTGTTTACAACCGAAGGAACAGCCAGCCATAAATGTACAGCAAATACAAATCCAGGAGAGACCCATCAGTTAATTGCAGCAGCTACTGCTTGTTTGAGGTGTGGGTTCGATAGATATAGTGTTCCTGCCGGCTGGATTCTGCTGCTCATTCTTTGGAAGCTTCTTGGCTAAAATGCATGAAAAGGGGAAAACAGCAACCAGAAGAAACATTTTACAAGGCAATTAGATTATTAGTGACAGGAGATAATTCTAGATAGAAACAAACAGTATAGGTTGTGGCAAGCATTTTTTAAAATGGGGAAGACTACGAGATATTTGAAACTTTGATACAACCAAGATACAAACCAGAACATTTAGTCTACATGGATTTATGATTCAAAATTGGTAAAGAAATAATTAAAATGGTGAGAGAGCAGCAAATTATTCATATGAACAAACGGGAGGGGTGGTGGTGCTCACCGATAGCAAGGAACACTTCATTCACATTCATGGCCGTCTTGGCTGATGTCTCCATGAACAACAGTCCATTTTCCTCTGCATAGCCCTGGGCCTCCTGCAAACAGAAATGAACATCCATTCATACAAAATAGTTAAAGTATTTCTGATGAAATGCCACAAATGTAACTGAACCAGTGGCATCAAGTCCAAGCTTTTCCATTGCAGCCCTCACCTCCCCAGACCCACATCTACTGAGGTTCTTCACTCCATATTGGTGAATTGTTTAGCACCATTACTTCTTACTGCAGTGCCGCAAGTGGAGACGTGTTTTGTTAACTTCTTTGATTTAAATATATGTAAGGTACATTTACAACATGTGGTGTCCTGCTTGTGTCAGATGCATCACTTCACCTCAAACTCCACCATCCTTTGGCTGGCAAGGTCAGCTTTGTTTCCTGAAAGAGCGATCACAATGGTGGGGTTCGCCTGTCGCTGCAGCTCCTTTACCCAGGTCTTGGCTCTGGCGAATGAGTCCTACAAATCCATAGTCATTGGGACAGCGGCTTGATAAGAACTTTGTTGAGAAAGCAAAAATTAAGTAACGTCCTTCCTTAACTAGGTAAAGTCATAAATGGCTGTGATGCTTCCATCCTACCTGCTTATGTTAGCAGTTATTTCCGAGTCTGAGTTACATTACCTTGTCAAATGTCTTTACATTAATAGGCTACATGTCTCACTAACAAAGCTTCTGCTCCTTTTTCCTCGATGTGGCGGTGGCGCTCGTTGTATAATAGGCTGAATGTGTCTCATTAACACAGCCGCTGCTGCGGGAGCCGTCTCACATTGACATGCTAATCTCTAATCTCGAGCAATACAATGGCTTCTTCAGCACCGTAACCGTGTGGTTACATTAACAGATTGACATGCTAATCTCTAGCAACACAACGGCCGAGGTATACCTAGCTCTGCGATCTTACATTTCCTTGCAAATTCCATCTCTAGCCCTGCCCACTTACCCTTGGGTTATACCCATCTTAAACCTATATAACCTTTGACTGCAAAAGCTCTACTCTTTGGTTCTTTCGGTAAAGTCACGTAGGTAGAAATAAAATAAATCACGACGTTTCGATGGGAACACAAGCAATCTTCATCAGGTGGAACCACAGCAAGAAAATGTTGAAGTAGGCGAGAGAGCTGCTGTGGCAAGAGGTTATATAGGTAAGAAAGGGGGGAGGCAAGGGGGGAGAGAGAGAGGGGGGGGAGGAGGGGGCTACTTGAGCGCTAGGGGAAGAGGATGTGAGGCTGGGGGGGGAAGTGGACGGGGCTGGAAGCGGGAAGCTGAGTGTGGGACACGGGGGGGGGGGAATAAAAATGTACTAGTAAACGGCAGGTACAATGGTAACAACCGCAACCAGTTAAGGCATTACCCTGGTTAATAACACCCTTATTGTTCAATTTGTATCCATCTTCTTGGTTGAAGTTATGTCTATGTTTATATGTCTGGATGGATTCATGAACAAACCTTTGATAGTAGCCCGAAGGTTTGCAGAGTACCTTGGTCTCGGAAAAAAACAATATCATGCGAGCCTACAGCGTTATAACAATGGGCAGCTAAGGCAGAGGTATTGATTCTACCGTGTTTCAGATCTGCCTTGTGTTCGCGTGCAGTAGCTCTCTCGCGATATGTCTGCCTGCTGTATTTTTCACCTGAAGACGATTGCTGGTATTGCGATCGAAACGTCGTGATTTTATTATTATTTATTTTAATTTTTCTATCTACGTAACTTTACCGAAAGACCCAAAGAGTATCAAGTGGATAGTTTAGCATTTAAGGGTATTTCCTAACGAGAAAGATCAGTTTAAGTGCACATTTTGAGTCCAGTACCTATTTTTTTTTTACCATGAGAACTACATTTATAGCAGGGCTAGTGGTAATTAGGTTCCTCAGCGGTTGAAGCTTTGAGTTGGCACGACCGAGATTCTAAGTCCGAATCTGGGTAGCCACGTACGATTAAAATGGGTTCTCAAATCTAGTATGGTTTCTACCGGGTCACAATAATTGCACAAAAAAACCCGTCTTTTAATTTGTTTATCTTTTTCCACTAAACGTGGTAAAATTTGAGCTTTGAAAATGAAGACAAATGGTTTGATGGAAATCAATGTAGGTATCTCTGTAGAAGGGCACATGAGAATATGTAGTGCTCTCTCAAGCGGATAAAAAAGGTAATGTACAACTGGAATAAAACTGGGGGAGAGGTGAATTCCTGATGTGCATACAGCAGAAGCAGCAATTGAGTGTACGTGGGGGGGAGAGGTGAATTCCTGATGTGCATACAGCAGAAGCAGCAATTGAGTGTACGTGGGACCTGGTTGGTGATGTCGTAGACAACGATGGCGGCCTGTGCCCCACGGTAGTACATGGGCGCCAGGCTGTGGTAGCGCTCCTGCCCGGCCGTGTCCCAGATCTCAAACTTCACAGTCGTATCATCGAGGGACACAGTCTGCGTCAGGAATGCCGCTGCGGTCAAAGAGAGAATAGAGTCTTACCAGCAGCTAAACATTTTATGGCCATCATGCAAAACCAAAACAAAGCTCAAGCATCACCAGTGTAAATATTACAATCACTTAAAACATATTTTTTTGTAAATATTAATTATAATGTTTGTAAATATTTATGGAAACCTTACATAATCATTATCATCAGATGAGGTCTATGTACTTTGGATGGACTCCGCAGGCAATTGCTATCTCAGTCTTGTGATACAACAACATAATGTTGTTCTAAGACACAAGCAATTTAATTGCTCCATCTGCCCGGTGCCACCTACCCGGGTGTGTTCCCACCTGCCATCATTACAACCCTACCTCTAACCCTAGAGGTGTGTCCTGTCCAAGACCACTTAACTCTTCTTTGTGTACTTTTCAGCTTGGAATCCTGGAGTGCTTTTGGAATTTTTTTTATTGGAAAGAAACATATCAATGTGGCTATAGAATAGTTTTAATCACTATATATGCATCACAAACGTGGAAATGCATTAAGAAAATGCTAAAAAGTAGAAAATGCACAAAACCTCATATTTCGCAATCATTTCAAACACCACCTTTGCTGTTGAAAAAGTACAGGTTTGTCAATTAAATGGTTTACATTGGTGCACGTGTAGAGGTGTTATTCCGCACTCCCCATATTGTCAGCGGGTAGCATCACTATTGGGGCAACAGGGGGCGGAAGAGTGACTACGCCAATGTTAAAGGACTATGACAAAAGGGGCCAACGGCAGAGGTCGCAAACGGGTTTTGATTCCTTACCCATACCCATACCCGGCCGCACCAGGGTCGCAAACGGGTACCCGTACCCGGCCGTACCCGTACCCGGCCGGGTAGGGTACGGGTATCGGGTACCTGATTGCGACCTCTGGGATGAAGTCATGTTGCAGGCGCGGGTGGGTTGATTCTAGGAACTTGAATTGTGAGAAGAGACAAGACGTTGGGAAATGAGTGACAAACAGTTACTCATCAGTGACTCACGGTCTACCCGTACCCGGCAGCACCAGGGTCGCAAACGGGTACCCGTACCCGGTCGGGTACGGGTAGCGGGTAGGGTACGGGTATCGGGTACCCGGTTGCGACCTCTGGCCAACGGTGATCCCTGGGATAACGGATCCTGGGACACAATCCCCAAACCCCGGGAGAGGGGACTGGGGGATGATGTCACCCTTCCAGGACCTGGTGGAAGGTTCTGGAAGGAAGGCGTGGCCGGGGCGGAGCAAGCCCCGGACCTGTATATAAGTCGGACCTCTGAACGATCGAGTCAGTCACTTCCAAGCTGAAGAGCTGGGCTGAGGATAGGACCCTGGACCCCAAGCTCCGCCGTCTTTCTAAGGGTCGGAGCTGAGTGAGGCCAGTGGTCAGGACCCGAAGACCCTGGCACGGTCAGGTCAGCATAGCCTGGCACGGTCAGGTCAGCATAGCCTCCCCTAGGGTCCCTAGCCGTAGGACTGGGAATTAGCGTGGTCCCAGTATTAGGGCCCGTGTAGTCCAGAGGCTATACCTCCCCAGGTATCGGGTGAAAGGGGCCACTACCCCTTTGTGTTAGGGACCCTGTAAGAAGTAGTGTTAAATAAATATCGTGTTGCCTCAACTGGTGTCTTCTCTGGTTTCTGACCCACTACACACGCACCACAAGAGGGTATAGCAATCAATGTATGTACTGTATGTATGTAGAACTTCTTTCACACCGAATGTAGCCAAACATGCTAATCGGAGGTGATAGATACAGGAAATTAAAGGGAAAGTACTGAAGATGACAATAAAACAGACATATCATATTTATAAAATTGTAACAATTTATGCCTCAGTGACATGTGGCTTTGAGGTCAATTGATAGGTTAATTACTGTTAAATTCAACAATTATTTAATACATTTAAATTGGTGACATATATTTGGTCATGATAAAAATAAAAGGTATTGTACCTGTGCCTTGCATTAATTTATCATCACAGAATTTTCCACATTACAACTGAAGACTGAATTGTAAGCCAGGGACACTAAATCAAACCACAAATAGCCTGAGGCAAATTAATGCACACCTTAACATGTGTATTGCGCGACTTTCGCAACACGTCGTGTAGAGGGTACTTATTTTATTACTCACACTGAGCACAACACAGGCCAACACTTATTATTCTTCCTCACACTGAGTACAACACTCGATATTAACGTCTCTACTGGCTACACACAGCCGATCACTCGGCGTGGTACCCTCGCCCTTACTCGGCCACGCCGCTGTCTGGCGGCGCGACGATGACGGCGATGGAAACCAGGCAGATCTTCCATGTGGCCGGATGACGGAGAGAGATGTCGGTGAACAGCGACACAGCCAGGACCCAGGACCCCACACACGAGCCCCAAACTCCGGGTCCGCTCCCCCTTATATGCACCCAGGCATGGCTAGGCCCCACCCTCTCGTGGAACCTTCGAGCAGGTTCCCAGAGTATCTCGGCTAACCCCACCTGTTACCTTTACCCCAGATACACCTCCTTCCCCGATTGGTTGTTACTTCTGTACCCGTGAATCCCTTCCCAGGCCAGCAGGTGTCACCCTCACCTCATTAAAAAAAGATAGCCGTCCCAGCTAATACTAACGAAATTACAGGTAAGAACACCCCTGTACAACACTAAAGTACAGTCTCTTGGCGTTCTCTGGTCTGACACTGGTGAGACTAGGCCCTAAAGAAGGCTATATCTGGTGTAGGCCAATCAATTTCAAATACATTGCAAATAATATTATCAGAGCATGTTTGTTTGCATGTTCACCACAAGTCCGTGTGGTTAATGCAGACTTGATTCCTTGCAAAAGGTTGCTATTCGGTCTTATTTTTTCATACTTTGATACTGGCAGAAAGGTCCCATTTTGATAATTATTTCATTATAGTGATGGAATTTTTATTTTGGAAAATTATTTTGACCAATAAACCAGATACACATATCTGTATTTAGAATAAAATTATGTTTCTTTAGGTCATCCAAGTGCCAGCTGAGCACATACTGGCAGAAAGGTCCCATTTTGATAATTTTTTCATTATAGTGATGGAATTTTTATTTTGGAAAATTATATTGACCAATAAACCAGATACACATATCTGTATTTAGAATAAAATTATGTTTCTTTAGGTCATCCAAGTGCCAGCTGAGCACATTATTAGATGTGAACGGCAGGCAAGCGTTATACAATAATAACCCTCACCCAGTGAACAGAAATGTGGTGCCCGCATGTCTCACCACCGATGGTGCTCTCCTGGAACTCGTGGAACTGTCCCTTGACAAAGCGCAACACCAGGCTGGACTTCCCCACGGCAGACTCGCCTAGCAGCACCAGCTTGAACTGGCACATCTTGTTGGTGGCCGACTGGCAATTGGGCCGGCTGGCCGACCCACGGTTTGCCATGGTGTTGCTGCTGCTGTGTGGCACTGCAGGGAGGGTGCGCCCAGATTTAGCCGAGGCCTCGGTGGCAGAGATGGTATGGGAAGGGGTTGATTCAATACTGCACACGGACAAAGCAAACATAAGTAATAAGAATCGACTGTCATCTTAAACCAGTGTACCAGAGATACAACTTCTCATCAACATAACTTTTTTCCATCACAGCAATAGGAAGTACATTTCAAGGACTAGAAAACAGGAACCAAAACTAATTATTTAAAAGTAAGCACATGTAAAACCCCAGGAGAAGCAAAAACGAATTCGATAATGCTGTACAGGAGGGTACTGTCTCAAGCCACACTGTTAAACATTACTTAATCAGTAGCGTTAATCTGCTCACGACACATTGGAAAATTAAACGACCTAAATTGTTTCAACACTGAAGCACAAGTAGTGTTGAAGCAAATACCATTATATGTAATAATCTATGGGTGGCATTTAACTTGTACAAAAGCAGTAACTTACCAAGATGAATTACTGGTAGTTTTTACGTAAAAATGTAAGTGATGATGTCACCATGATAATGTTACATCATCGTACTTTGTTCAGGACGACTTTTTGCAAAGTATATAAGGATCCAAGCCACCTCTTGTAATCCTGACTCGTTTCCATTACAGCTTACAATTATACTCTGAAAATAATGACCACATCTGGCACTGCGTCCGCAGCGTAGTGTTCATTTAACAATTAGAAGTATTTTTCATTCGTAAAGGGCGGCACCGTATAGCCGGGTGACATCATCATTATCATCATCCGGCTCCAATTGACTGTGTGCACAGACCTCAACATTAAACAAACAGTAACAGGGACCTCCTGCAGGAATAAAACCAAGGAGAAAAGCTTGACACCCATGAGGCACTTATAAACAGCAGTACATTACACATGTATCTCGCAACATTGTTGCTACTGAAGGAGGGGAACAGGCGCCAGCCACAACCTTCCCGACTTCTATATCTCAGACACGGGAGACAGGATAAACGCGTGAGAGCGTTCGTCGTGTCGCCTGAGATTGACGAGTGCCGTCGTAAAATCACGAGGAGGTGGTTAATGGGACACGACGTGCTTCTCTGTTGTGCGCCTAAATGGTGGCAGCGTTTACACGAGAGCCGTCGACTTCTCACGCCGACGACAGCAGCAGCGAGGTCACCTTCTGGCCGCGTCGTCCACCTCGTTGATGTGAACGAGCACGTCGACGAGGTCAATTACGACCCATGCCGACCACCCCGGGGGGGCCCCGTGGGGTCCAAGGCCTCCTGCCAAGTGACGTCACCCGGGAATGCGCAGCTCGGGCTGAAGCAGCCCAGGCCGCAGCCACAACAAAGCAGACAGGGAACAGCTACCCCCCCCCCCCAACATCGCAACCACCCCCCTATCGATAACACAAAGTTGTTACAATCGCAACCAACCCAATCGCAACCAACCCAAAGCAGGGCCACACAATGCCAGCCCCACCGCGCCGCCATCTTCTTGGTTCCCCAACGCTGCCGCCGCCGCCTCAGCCTCGGGACTCTCTCGCGCCGCGTACCAGCAGGTGTCAGGCTCGGGGTGGGGGTTCACTTGGAGATGCACCGCTGCTGTTGTTGAGCTGTTGTTGTTGTTGTTGTGGCTGCTGTTGTTGTTTTCGGATACGCGGCTGATCGCGCCTCTCGCCGCCGATGAAGTGAGGTCGGGCTTTGGGAACCGGATCCGGGGCGAGGCAACGCAGAACCGGTTCTCCGTAAGGATCCGGTTCGGGTGGCGGTTGCCACGGGGAACGTAAAAACCACGGGAGCCCCGGGGTCCATCCCCTTGGTAACAGTCCCCGCCCCCTACCAACGGTTGCCGTGGCAACCAGATCTGAGCCGGGGGGGGGGGCGGAGAAGTGGATGCTGGTGCAATTTTGGACTGAAAACTTTCGTGACTACAGGAATTCGTATTCTTTGGTTCTTTCGGTAAAGTCACGTAGATAGAAAAATAATAATAATAAAGTGATTACAAATAAAAGAAAAATAAAAGCAAAAGAAAACTAATTAATGTCGACTGTAGCCTGGTTCTTAAACAAACGGAATAACCAGGCTACAGTCTACATTATAGATTGCCAGTACACTCACTCCGATTAAGAACCAGGATAGTCTACATTAGTGTTTTTTATATTTTTTAAAATAAATTTTATTCATTTTATTTTTTATTTACGTGACTTTACCAAAAGAACAAAGGAATATGGATGCTGGTTACCAAGGAAACCAGGGTCCAAACACTGAACCGGGTCAGAGAATTATAAAATCCTCGATTAACTTGACATGCCCGGTTATTTTGGAAAATAATTATATTGACCAATAAACCAGATACACATCTGTCTTTAAAATAAAATCGTTTTATTTAGGTCATACAAGTGCCAGTTGTGCACATTATTAAATGTGAACGGCAGGCGTTAAAAAATAACCCTCACCCAGTAAACAGAAATGTAGTGCCCACATGTTTCACAATGGTACCCTCCTAAAACGGTGACACCCCCCCCGCCCCATAGCATAGGAGTGGGGCCTCTGGTTACTTTGGGGGAAAATATCGATGGAGGTGGATTCTCAATCAGTCAGCCTAAAAGGTAACGTCGTGAAATAAGGTGGATTACCGGGTGAGGCTCGGGACGATGGTTGCCCCCCCCCCTCTTCCACAGACCAAAATCGGGACATTTCTCAGTCTCAGTCCATCAAGACCGTGCTAAATACAGGACTGTAATATAGTTCAAACACCAGCTACAAATAAATTCCTGGCACCCGAAAACCGATGCCAATTGTCGTTAAAGTTGCCACCTACCCGAAAACAGAAGAGGTGGCAGCTCTGTCCATGAAGCGATTAGTGTAAGTCTAGGCAACACTGGTTAGATGGGATCGAGATGCTCCAGACCAGTCTCTTTATGGATATACTAGCGGGAAGTACCCGGCGTTGCTCGGGTCTTAATTTTTTTTCAAAACTATTCTTAAAAATCTAACAGCAGTGCATCCTGTGGTGGTACCTGCTATGATTACAGCAGTGCATCCTGACTGTGGTGGTACCTGCTATTATTACAGCAGTGCATACCGACTGGTGGTACCTGCTATCACTCCAGTAGTACATGCTGACTATCAGTATTTAGCGACTCTATCGCACAAAGTACTTGCCTGACAGTGGCGTGCTGAGGCCTAGTCCCGTGCAGAGCCTCCGGCATCGCCTAGATTGTCCAGCTGGCCGAGGTGGCACCTTGGCAGGCTGGGGCGCTACCACTGACCCCCCCTCCAGCCACGATTTCCCCGGCCGCTCTGCTATAATATCTATGGCCTATGGTGGTAGCATCTCGTGACTGTATAATAGTAATAACTACACACATCGGGGTGGGGGGGACATCGGTAAATAATTCACATCAGCGTTGTTTTTTATAGCATTAACGTGAAAATGTCTCTCACTCCCACGGAAGGCATGCAACTTGGCATAGCCCCCCCCCCCCCCCACCAAAGGCGCGTGAGTTGGTATGGTCATGCATGTGAAGAGGAGTAGAGGAGAGTGGTGGCGTCGTGTGCGCTGTCCGGTGCGATGACATCACGGGACGTGGGGTCGCACGCGCTGGGCAGTGCACGTGACATCACGCCTCCTAGGGTATTTAAGGGAGACCCCGTGACGTAAGCGGGGTCACTGTAGGAACGGGGATAGTAAACAGGGTGAAGAGGGAACCAGGGATAGTGAGAGGGATCGAATAGGGAGTCTGGGGGAGAAGCCGGTGGTAGCCGTAGAGGTGCTTCTCCCTCCGGTCGGTGGAGTCGGCAGACTCCACGATCCGACACGAGAGAGAGAGACCGGAGCTAGCCAGCTGGGACCCGGACTCAGAGTAGGACCCCTAGCCCCTGGGAGTTGTGTACCCTGTGTAGTATTGATAAGGGTTAATAAACCCTGGCGGAAGCCCCTAACTCACCTCCGTCTCCAAGTACGTCCGTCGGAACTACTCAACACATGTGTAGGGGTTATTACGGGGAGAAAAGGTGGACGGGAAACACAAGGGTGGCTGCACCCACACACACGGGTGTCTACACCCACGTCCGCATCCGTTAACCACTGGGGGCCATGGGGGCTCTGTGATCCCCCATAACCCCGCCCCTCGGAGGGGATCCCTATAAAAGGCGGGGAGCCAGAGAGCTTGTGGCCAGTTTTATAAGAAGCTTACCAGTGAAGTCTGAAGACCGGCAGATTAGGCCCTCGGACTCCCCTGTCTCGCTGTCCTTGTCAGGGCCGAGCTGGGTAAGCCAGTGGCGCGGCCCAAGAGCGTCCGGACCTCTGCTCTTGTAAGGGCAAGGCCGGCTTAGCTGGGTGCCGGGATCCGTGCTTACCAGGGCCGGATCAGACAGCCTCCCGTAGCACTATTAGAGGAGGACTGGGAACAGGTCAGGGGAATTAGTGCTAGGGGTGGTTTCCCATCTAGTACGGGTGAAGGGGCCGTTACCCCTTCAACTATTGTAACTGTCCTTGAGTTAATAAAAGAGTGTGCCTCGACTCCGTCGTCAGTCTCCCTGGAACTCACTACATCTGGCGTCAAAAGTGGTCTAAAGCATGGATACGAGACGAACGACTCGTGCCCAAGACCCCGGAGAGGACGACAACGAGGGAGAGGCGGTGCAAGATGTCGCCGCCGACGTACCTGGCCAACCGCTGCCGGCTCCACCACCTGCGGGGCAGTCGGAGAGGGTCGGGACGTCGGCTGATGAGTTGGCGTTAGCCCACTCCCGACTGGCGGAGCTCCTATATGCAGCGGCCGCCATGCTGGAGCAGATAACTCGCCTGGGGCCGGGGGGAGCGGCGCAGCGGGAAGACGGACAGCGCCCACCAGAAACTCTCGCCTTTGCGATGGGCCGGAGGCTTGAACTTCCCGCCACGGGTACAGTAGGAGCCGAGGGAGGGGCCCCAGCTCGTCACGTGGGCGGCGGGGCCCAAACAGCGTGCGCCACGTCATCGGCTGGGGCGGGTCGCAGTGGCTACCTATCAGCGGTCGCCAGGTCATCACCAGCGGACGACAGCACCGACCAAGCTGGAACCAGCGCGTCACTGACGGCGCGACCTCCATTAGGGTCCGCCATTGCTCCCCATACTGTCCGTGGACACGGTACGAGTGCTGGGAGATCATCGGAGACGGAGCCGACATTTCAGCAACGCCTGCCAGCCCTGCAGGTGTTCGTATCGAGCGGCGGCGATTGGGGTGGGTTTCAGCGCCGTTTCCTTGCCCACCAAGAAATGGCTGGGTGGACGGACAACGAGGCGCTGTGTGCTCTTCCGGCGATGCTGGATAGCGACGCCCTTGGCACCCTCACCGCTGCACCCAGGTCGGCACGCTCCATGCTTCAGTCGGCGTTGCAGGTGCTGGTCACGGTTTATGGGCCGCCTTCCGATTGTCGCCAGCTTTTCTACGAGCGGCAGAAGGGTGACAAGGAGTCACCACTCGCGTACCGCACGGCCCTGCTGGCGTTGGCGAAGGCGGCCTTCCTGCGCATGGACGAGGAGGGGGTCGATGCGATGGTGGCCGAGAAAATTTTGCTATTGGCCAACGACTTGAACTTCGCCATCCTGGCACAGGATGATGCGGACATGTCGTCATTACGAGCTGCAAGGAACATTCATGCCAATCTGATTTCCCAGCGGAGAAAGGCTAACAAGGCAGCTGCGGGACACACCGTGGCGGCAACCACCTCCGAATCTGAGGGGGGCTCCGCTGCGGGCCGTTCTGCGGGATGGCGGTCTGGCGGGCGACCGGCTCGGGACGTACCGAGCCACCGAGAGCAGCCCAAGTCTTCTGGAGCACTCGTCGTGTGCCGGGCTCCTCGACAGCGCGGAGCAAGAACTGCGGCTGACGGCCCTCTTCAAAAGCCTCCACAACATCCTCCGGCAAGTCGTGGCACCCCACATGTTCGGCCTGCACGCACACCCACTTCCCTCTCACATGCCCCGACACACGATTTTCGGGGTTCGGGTGCTGGTGCGTCGGGTCGCGGCTTGATGGAGAAGGCGCTCCAACCGGGCCAATGGTCCGAATTGGCTCACCGTGTTGTGGCTGCATCGACGGGGTCGTCCGTTGTCACGGGGCACATTGATGGGGTGGAGGTATGGGTATTGATCGATACGGGAGCATCGGCGACTATCATTTCTGATTTGATTTATAATATCCTGCCCGTTCAGAGTCGCCCGTTGCTCCCCGTCGACATACCGTGTTACGCTGCAAACGGGGGCTCGTTAGGTATCATCGGCCAAATTCGAGCGCAAATTTCTATCGGGGATATGAAATTATCTGGCCCGGTGTTGGTCTCCTCCTCTCTGGCAATTCCGTGCCTGTTGGGGACAGACTTTTTGGCCAAATTGCCTGTCAAAATTTTTATTGACCAGGGATGCATCGAGCTTCCATCGGGCCGACGTATAACATTCCTGCCTTCCACCCCTGCCTTGCGTACTGCCTGTGCAACGGTATAGGCGCTCGTTGCTCGAACGGTGCGCGTACCCCCGGGGGCACAGATGCTTGTGCCCCTGCGGTTGCGTCGACCGTTCGCTAAAGGGGTCTCAGACCAGGGCATTATGCTGGGGCCGTCTAGGGCCAGGGTGAATGGGCCAGATTTGGTGACGGCCCAGACTATTGTTAAAGGGGATGAGGACCCGTTTATCGCGGTCCTCAATGTCGGGACACGGACGGCTGTGGTTTCCCAGGGAACTGTGTTCGCACATGCGATTCCGGTACCTGCGGAAACGCCGATCATTGGCCAGGTGGCCACTGCTTCTCAGCCGCGACTGCAGTCAGACATTGACGAGGGTTGGCTGGAGGCGCTTTGTGCTGAGACACCTGACCTATCCGACTCACAACGTGCTAAATTGCGTACCCTTTTGCGAGAATTTTCCGACATCTTTAGTAAGCACAAATACGATATCGGATGTACAAAATTGCTGCGCCACCATATTGACACCGGTGACAACGCTCCTATCCGCCAAAATCCTTTTCGGTTAAGTCCCGCCGAAAAGGATCATGTCAAATCGGCTGTAGATGACATGTTGGCTTCTGACATTATTTCTCCCTCGACCAGCCCTTGGGGTGCACCCATAGTATTGGTTAAAAAGCACGATGGGTCCCTAAGGTTCTGCGTTGATTTTCGGTGGTTGAATAAGATCTCGGTGGCCGATGCTTACCCGCTTCCTCGAATGGACGAATCTCTGGATGCCCTAGCAGGATCACGATTCTTCTCCACCTTGGATTTGCTGTCAGGGTTTTGGCAACTTCCCTTGGATGACGAATCGAAGCCCAAAATGGCTTTTCGAACACCGCACGGCCTCTTCCAATTCAATCGGTTGCCTATGGGGCTCCACTCCGCTCCCGCAACGTTCCAGCGCCTGATGGAATTGGTTCTCGCTGGCTTGCAATGGGAGGTATGTTTGATTTACCTAGACGACGTGATCGTATTTAGTAAGACGTTCGAGGAACATCTTGATAGGCTTCGGGCCGTCTTTCTCAAAATGCGCGCAGCTAATTTGAAATTCAAACCACAAAAGTGCCATTTGCTACGCGAATCTGTAAGATATTTGGGTCACATCGTCGGACGGTCAGGTATCTCAACCGATCCCGCCAAAACGCGTTGTGTCAGCTCCTGGCCGACTCCCGCCTCGGTGGGGGAGGTTAGGAGCTTCATCGGTTTTGCCTCATATTACCGGCGGTTTGTCGCGGAGTTCGCTTCCATCGCTAAGCCGCTACATGCCTTAACGGCAAAGGGGGTGAAATTTCATTGGGGGCCGGAAGAGGAGGCCGCCTTTAATTCTCTTCGTGATGCCTTGGTGGGGGCCCCGCCGTTGAGTTACCCCGATTTTTCTCTACCTTTCGTGCTCGACACAGACAACACGGGGATTGGGGGCGTGCTTTCCCAAGTTGTGGGTGGCATGGAGCGCGTTGTGGCTTACGGTAGTAGAGTATTGTCTACTGCCGAGCAGCGATACTGCGTCACCTGCCGTGAACTGTTGGCTATTGTTTTCTTTATTCAACAGTACCGGCCATATCTGTACGGCCGGCATTTCACCGTCCGTACAGATCATGTGGCATTGCAGTATGCCCTGCGTATTCACCAGCCATCGGGGCAGTTGTCCCGATGGCTGGAGATCATTCAGGATTTCGATTTCGAAACAACATATCGCAAGGGGATTCGCCACACCAATGCCGATGCCCTGTTGCGCCTGCCGGTCGCTTCGGATTGCACTTGTTTCTTGGGCTCGGGGCGTTGCAAATCGGCGAGCGACGGCCAGGATTGGGTCCTTGCGGCTGCCGTTGAGGCTCCTTCGGACGTTGGCCCTATTGATATGGGAGGGAAGGATTCCCTACTGGGCTTGTCAGGTGCGGAGTGGGGGCGCCTCCAAATGGAGGATACTTCCCTCCTGGCGCTACGGCATCGCGCGGAAGGATCTGGTCAGGGGAAGTCGGGCGTTGACTCATGGGGGTTGTGCCAGGGCCTCCTCATGCATTGGGATGGAACAATCCGCCGCCACAGGCTGGTGGTGCCTTCCGCGTTGAGGGTAGGGCTGTATGGGCTGCTCATGAGCGGCTCCTGCACCTGGGCACCCTCAAAACCCTTGCCATGCTCCAGCTTAATTTCTTTTGGCCGGGCATGGCAAGGGATGTGGACGATCTGTTGCAGTCTTGTACCCAGTGTGCTCAACGGAAGCCGCCAGCAAGGGGAGCCAGCCCACCGCTCCAGTCTATTTCGGTCACCCGGGTTAATGAGCTTGTCGCTCTTGATATTTTGGGGCCGTTTCCTTCCACGCCTAGGGGTAATAAGTACCTACTGGTTGGCGTGGAATATTTCACGCGATGGCCTATGGCTTGGCCCCTCGCCAACCAGTCGGCAGCAGCCGTTGCGGAGGCTTTTGTCCAGGGCTATGTCCTCGACAAGGGCGGTCCGGAACGGTTGTTGACCGATCAGGGAAAGAATTTCACTAGTGCCCTTTTACACGAGGTGTGTGAGCTTCTTGGTACGAAGAAGATTCGTACTTCCCCTTACCACCCACAAACAGATGGAATGGTAGAACGCCTGCATAGGACTCTTACGTCCATGCTGTCCCACCAGGTATCTGAGTCCCAAACCGATTGGGACCTTCAGATCCCGGGAGTTTTGGCAGCTTACAGGATGGCTCCTCACGCAGCGACCGGATTCTCGCCATTTTTTTTAAATGTATGGCCGCGAAGTTGACTCGCCTGTCGCGACCCAGCTGAGAATTGCCACACCACACGCTAAATCCAAGTTGGCGGACCATGTTAAATTTAACATCCTCCAGTTGGCTGAGGCACGGGAGGCGGCTATGCAAAACTCTGACTCTCGCCAGAAGGCGAATGAAAGGTTGCGATCGCACCGGTCGCACACGCACGAATGGCACACGGGCGACAGAGCGTGGCTACACTGCCCCCAGGTGCCATTGGCTACCTCGTCTAAGTTGTTGCGACCATGGAGGGGCCCCGTGGAAATTGTGCAGGTTATGCGGCCTCAATGTGTTCGCATTAAATGGGGGAAGCGTCGGTGGTTCGTACACCCTTCACGGTTGAAGCCATTCTTTGCGCCACATGCTTCCTCTCATGACTATGGCCGAACATGTGGGGGGGTCCACCGACTCCTGGAGGACGGGGGTCGCCGCCAGCCTCTGATCCACTGCTAACTGTTCCGTCTTCAGGGGCCCAAGGACTGACGCCCTCTCGGCCGCCAGCCTCCCCAGAGGGGGTCGGCGCTGGCTCTTCCAGGAAGCCGGAGGACCGTGCACCTGCAATTTCAACACCTGCCACCGACCCTATCGGGTCAGGCCCTTGTGACGGGCCCGTAGCACGGACACGCACCAAGACGCGCCGGTTGTTGCGAGTTGCTTTCCGCGCGTGTTCCGCTGCTGGAAGGCTCGCTCACCTTTTTTTATTTTTTTTGTTGGGTGGGGGTGGGGAACCACACTCTGTACATATGTTGCATGTGGGGGTGGGGGGTATTTATAGGGGACCGTCGGTTGTTGTTACTCTTGTTATTGTTACGGGGCACACGTATGTTGACTGTGTTAAGTCTTTATTGTTGGTTTTTGAGGGGTTGTTGCAGCCGGGACGGCTGCGAGCTGTACAGGGGGGGGGGGGGGGGGGGGGGTGGTGATGTAGGGGTTATTACGGAGAGAAAAGGCGGACGGGAAACACGGGTGTCTACACCCACGTCCGCATCCGTTAACCACTGGGGGGCCATGGGGGCTCTGTGATCCCCCATAACCCCGCCCCTCGGAGGGGATCCCTATAAAAGGCGGGGAGCCAGAGAGCTCGTGGCCAGTTTTAGAAGAAGCTTACCAGTGAAGTCTGAAGACCGGCAGAATAGGCCCTGGGACTCCCCTGTCTCGTTGCCCTTGTCAGGGCCGAGGTGGGTAAGCCAGCGGCGCGGCCCAAGAGCTTCCGGACCTCTGCTCTTGTAAGGGCAAGGCCGGCTTAGCTGGGTGCCGGGATCCGTGCTTACCAGGGCCGGATCAGACAGCCTCCCGTAGCACTATTAGAGGAGGACTGGGAACAGGTCAGGGGAATTAGTGCTAGGGGTGGTTTCCCATCTAGTACGGGTGAAGGGGCCGTTACCCCTTCAACTATTGTAACTGTCCTTGAGTTAATAAAAGAGTGTGCCTCGACTCCGTCGTCAGTCTCCCTGGAACTCACTACACATGCGTCATAAATAAATAAGCGCACAGAAATTGCACAAAATCGCTAATTAAACGAATTTAAAGTTGACAGATGTGAAAAAGGAATAGCGCTTGCTAACGGCATGGTACCTGGCTATTTTTTTTTTAAACGGAAACCCCACCCGTTGGAGGCAAATCGTTCACAAGCGCGCGAACACAAATCCACAGATTTGACTTTTATATATAAAGAAAAGATAAGATATGGAAGAAAGATTTCACAGACCTAGATACCAGTTTTTGGTTACATCTTCTGACAAACCAACAAACTGGACTTTGAAATGTTGGCAATAAGCTGGCACTCATTTTGGGTCTTTTGGCAACACTGAAAACTAATTCTAGATTTTAAGCTTTAGTGACTGGAAGGATTCACTTTGGTTTTCGGTAAAGTCACGTGGGTAAAAAATAAAATATATGAAAACTAAATTAAATCACGACATTTCGGAGGCAACACAAGCTTCCGTCTTCAGGTGGAACCATTACAAAGTCACTTACTACACTTACTAGTGACTTTGGCTTTAACGGCTTCACCTGTGTTGCCTCCGAAACGTCGTGATTTAATTGAGTTGTTTTCATTTTATACCTACGTGACTTTACCGAAAAAAATAAAGAGTAACACTGAACACTGTTCGTCTTTGCACAAGTCAGATCAGTCTCTAAGCTGGTCTTCAGGTACCAGTTTCTGATAGTAACTCTACAAAGTAATCCAATGGTCTTCAAAGGGCTCGTTAAGCAATAAACTAATGGGATTTTTAGATAATTAACTAACAAACTACTGATGGAGGCCCTCTAGACAAACTGACAATTAGTCTCGAATTTAACAAACGGCTAAGTAATTCGTCTCAAACAAAAACATGCCGACTTGCCCTTTGTGAAAGTGCACAGCAACTTTTTAAATGTGCAAACAAGTAGATGCGTCTCCCCTGCTCAAGTAAGTGTGGCACATTAGGAATGGATCACTCTTTTAAGTATGTCCTTGTGCAGCAAGGGAGTAAAGTGTGGTTCTGTGAAGGTCCTGATGTGCTGTGCAGTGCATCAATGCATATGTACAGCAGCATGTGATGACCGAGTCGGGCCTGTAGGTGGCTGGCAGGGTTATTGAATGACCACGCGGATATACCAGTCACATGGTTAATGGCGGCTCGGGAGCAAGGCTGGGTGTAACACACGTGTTGTTGCATTTTACAGGTAAAGGACCCAAAGGTTGTTTTTGATCGTTATATGTTCTAGACTTGTTCAGACTTTAAGCTTGGCTTTGAATTGTTCGTTTGTGATATATGCAATTAGAGGCGTTTTAGCACTGTGCATTGTAAAGGGATGACGCACTGTAACTAGTTACTGTCATTGTAATTCTCTAACTCGAATACTGTTTAGTTTATAACCATGCCCATGTACCCATAGTATGACTACTTGCAATGCTATTGAGAATAGAACACATGTAAAGTAGTAAGCTGTACAATGGTGAGATACAGTACATATACTGTACACATACAGTACATATAATGGGTGTAATATACCGATATAAGTGGATGGTATAGATAGACATACAGCTTAGGATTAAAGTAATAGTCGAATAGTGATGTGCAAATGTGATTGTCAAAGACAAAGATAGTTTATAAGTAGTAGGATTGGGTTTAAGAGAAAGGGTTAATGAATAACCGTACGTGTAAACCAGCCACATGGTTAATGGCGGCTCGGGAGCAAGGCTGGTTATAACACACGTGTTGTTGCATTTTACAGAGTGACGGTGCTGTTCTTCCCAAGATTAATATTAACCACAATAAATAAATGTGCTTGCCCTCGATTTGGAGCACCTGCCCACGTCCTTCATTTCGAGTGTGCAACATAAGCAATGGGGAGGTGCTCACCTGTTGGCTGCCTCGAGTCAAGTGTTGGCCATTGTACTTTTTAAATTCTTAAAAGTGACTGACATTGACCTGGCAAAGCCGTGCCGAGTGTATTTAATGGGTTTAATAATTTAAATGAAATCCGAGTCAATCCGCCCTACTGTCACTCCACATTAAATCATAATCAATTGATGCAGATTTGTATTTATTGGATTGACGTGTACCAGTTTATTAGTACTTATGAGTGTGCAACCGTTATCCTGAGACATGTATGCTGCTTTCACAACAAAAATTATCAATGCATTACAGATGTACAAATAGATAAAGCCTGCGACCAATGGTCGTTTGTTTTCATATTTGTTTAACGTGTACAGATGCATGGATAATTTTCCAACAATACCATTTATGGAAATTATAAAAACGAATATGCCCGTGTGCCTTAAGTTACAGTATGGGAAAGCAAAAATAAGTTAAATTAAATAATGCACCGACCTGCAAAATAGCACTGAAGTGGAAATATCCAGACATCTGTTGCTGTCTATAGCATAGGTCTGGATAAAACACAATGCTCTGTAACCGTTAACGTTAAAAGTGACCTTGGTGGTATAGGATAAGTTGATTAAGTTTACTTTTGCTACTCTAAGAATATTCCAGGATACCACATATTACCATGCATAAACATCACATGTACCCGTTTACCATAAAATATGCCATTGGCTGAAATGACTGTCAATGAGTCGGTTGTCCCCCCGAAATCGCTTTTTAGTAAATGAGTGCTATGGAATCCACGGTCATTCTGTTACCACGGCTTTATAAGAATAACAGTTAAAAGCAGTCGCAAGATTGGCATTTAGCAGTGTTGATTATCCAAGTGGACAGAGTAATGACAAAGTCATTAACCATCGTATGTCTGCACAGAAGCTTTACAAAATGCAAAACAACAATTTGCTTAGGTAAAATTGATTTTTTTTTTACAAATGAAACTGTCATGAAAAGGCAATGTTTATTGCAAAGGCTTTGGATATTTCAGTGCTCTATTGTAAGACAAATACAGAGGTGCCTGCATAAAGTTAAGGCATAACTGTGTAAATTATACACCGTTAAGTTGCATACATAACATTAGTCACGTGGGGTTTCACTGTTTTAATAATAATGCAGCATGTTAGATAAAATCGCACATTTTAGGACAAGTCCAGAGAAACATTTAGGTAAAAGTAAAAAAAGGTACATTACACTTCATTGGAATACTTACTGAATATGAAAACAATATGCAGTGCGATAAAAAATTGCAGCATGCTCATCTCTTCAGGTCAAGTGCTGTTAATATCTGGGTCTTTGGTCATTATAAACAGAGGGAAAGCATTGGTAAATCACACTTCTTAAACCCCCCCCCCCGCAAGATAAAAACACGAACTAAAAAAAAAGACCAAAAACGGCCGGCCATAGATCTGTAAAGTCAATGTTAAATCACAGTTTTCGATATTCAATACACTTATAAGTGCTGTTGTATTATGCAAGGATAATTTAAAATCTCACAGACGGTACCGTATTTATATTCAAAGCATTTTAAGTCACTTGCTAAAAAATGAAGATAGTATATAAAAGGAAAAAAAGCTACTGCCAACATTAAAATTTCAATTTTAATTAATTGTGCTCAATTATACCAACATAATTTAAGGGTTATCGCAAAGTACTGGTCCACAGGCAAAATGTTAAATGCACACAAAGCACAATTTGCAGCAGTGTTAAAGTGTCTCAATGAAAATATAATTTAAAATAGAAGCACAAAATAAAACACCTGTTAATGCCACAAAAGAGCTAGCCAAAGTAACAGTAATAACACCGTTCAGTAATCAATACCTAAACCTAGTCCTGTCCAGTGGTCAGGGACCTTGAGAAAGTACTTGTCCATGGCTTCGCAGAAACGGGCTCGGTATAGCTCGGGTGACACCACCGTTGGCATTTTGCCTGCAGGGGGGGGGGGAAGACAATGCAAATACTAAAAAAAAGCATGAACAGACAAACCCCTTAGGTGATGCCATGGGAATGTCATGTGGACTAGGTCAAGGGTGAGTAAGTGTCATTGCTATTATGTACCAGGATGCAAGGGCAGGAGAAGCCTATGTATAACTTGACATTGTATGGAGCCAACCATCCTAAAATCACCAGGTGTGGCAGGACAATATGCTACACCACTAGTGCATAAAGGGAAGGTGCAGTAAGGAGGGACTAGTAACCTTTTTTTTCGTCGAGAACCACTTCGGAATATTTGACAATGCAAAAAAGTGCTTAAACGTTAACATCCATGTACCTTGGCCACCAAGGATGCCTGCAGATTTTACCACCATCTCAAGTTTCTTGTCCCAGGTGAAGGTTCGTATGTAATCTAGGAGACCATAAAAACGGATTTAATCATGGATTTATTGACATGCAAGTATATACACACATCCATGACCTATAAGAGGTTGGGTGCAGCAGAAGTGTAAAAGTATTCGTTAAAGCCAAATACCATTAAACCATAAGCAAGCAAAACTTGATTTGGAGCTTTCGTGATTGCAGGAATTACTTTTTGGTTCTTTTGATAAAGTCATGTAGAAAGAAAATAAATTAAATATTATTTAAAGCTCAAATAAAGTTAACCTCTATGGGGAGGATTTAAGTTTGTTTTCTCTCTTTCTGTGTCGGTGTGTTGTCTCTCTGCTTGTGTGTATGTCTGTGTCTCCGTGTCTGTGTCTCGTCTCTTTCAAATTTAGCAATCTTTGGAAGAACGTAATCAACCAGGTAGGGTGTTGACTGTTAGTCGACTGTGTTGTATTGCATTATATTTCTAAGTTTACGAGGTTTGTTTTCTCATTCATTAGTACCCGATGGTTGCTTGTGTTGCAATCAAAACGTCGTATTCTATTATTTAATTTATTTTCTTTCTACGTGACTTTACCAAAACAACCAAAGAGCATAAGCAAGAAATTTGTTTCACAGGAGAAATTTAAACCAATTCAGGAACATTAGTTTACCATACAGGGCAATTCTAAACATGCAATGACAAAGCAAAACTACAAATCTACGAATAAAACATATTACATTAAATAAAAAAGCGACACAAAAGTGTTTATATTATGAGCTGCCTGACAAGTTCGAACCTTTGAAAATGTGAAAAAGACTGGTCAGGTGATCCATCAAAGCACACCAGTGACAAACGTACTGGTTTTGTAGTACAATTGTTAGTGACATCACTGACTGCAAACCTCAGAGTAATTTTTCTCAATGAACGTTTAAATTCACGTCAGAAAGTTGAAGGCATACATCACAAGAAATTTAATTCATGCTTATACACCAATTATTTGATGCTATCCAACATGCGTTTGACCTCTGAATGAGTGAATTGGTAATGGTAGCACACTCACACCAGCAGGTAATAAGTCAATCGTAAGCCATGAGAGAACAGGGCTTGGGATCTTCGATTTAGCAATGGGTTCTCAAAATTATCATTTTTCCAGAGGTTAAGTCACCAATAGCACTCAGATTTACACAAAAATTTGGCTCAATTGGATAATTTATGATTTTCAATGCCCCACCTGTTATGAACAGAACACAAATATTTTCAGCCTAAATTGCAAAGCACTACAAAGGGCAGGACTGACCTATAATGCCGAGTACAAGTTGCCCCGTTCCTTCTTCCCAGCCAACAAGGAGAGAGTAGTCAATGATGAGGTGGCTGGAGAGGAAGTGGGCATCCCTGAGGATGGCGGCAGTGAGCGCCGCCTTGCAATGCGGGCGCACGTAGAGTGGGTCGTCTCGCACCACCCGCAGCAGGTTCTCGTCCAGCAGCACGAGCTCGCATGGCCCCTCCTTGCTCAGCTCTGCCTTCACGTTGCGGTTCCTCAGTGAGCCCTTCAGGTCAAACACCTGCTCGTATCCCCAGGCAACAGCTCTGATTAGCACGGTTGGCTACATACGGTGCAAAAAGAGGTGCAATGTACATGCAACACAAGAGCAGAGGGGTACATGGACGACACCTGCCAGAACCCGGAAATCTTTGTCTGGTCACTTGAGTTTGATGCCCACGGGCTGGTACCAGTCTTAAGCTTCCTCCCTCAAGTGCATCTAACCTCAAGCCCAATTCACCTTGTAAATCTTACATTGCACACTAACATTCTTAAACCATAGCTAGGGAAGGGACTGCACACACCACATCCACGAAAGAAATGCAGAAAATAAATCAGCTCATTTGGGGGAGCGAGATAGATTGTTGAATTTCAAACCGTAGGAGATGGCTTAGCAGGCACCTTCATTTCAGCAGTGGATATATGGCTGATGATAAACTAGCGAAGGAATAGTTAGGGAGGTTTGTTGGTACCTGTGTTTTTCAGACGATGCAGTGGACATCATACCCAGGACATTCATGAATTAAGACCTCGCCCTCACCGTGTCAGCATGGTGGATGTTTTAACCATACATCACACTCATCAGTCCAGGCTGGTGGGGGGGGATACCCAGGGCTGGTTCGAATATAATTATCCACTGATGTTAGCCGTGGTTAGGAATAAAGCTCATTGCTGATTTCAAAGCATGGTGGGACAGGTAATGCACATTTTCCATCTCCCTGCCCCCTTAACTGCAGATGCATGAGGCTTGAGTCTACTACTTGGAGTTGAATACAGCGAGACATTTACTTCTAATTATGTTACAGTTGCTTTCAACTTGAATTTAAGCTCAATTCTATTACCAATAATTTCAATGGTTTGCACAACTGCCAATGAGGCTTCAAGGGCTCGAGTTTGTCCGATTGAAATCAAGTATATTTAAATGAAAATCCTAGATCAATAACAGCTTGACAGCTCATGGGGCCAAACTCAATTGTGGTGCAGGAGAATTTACACTTGGTTAATCATTTCCCCTTAACCACAAAAGTTTTAATGTAGCATTTGTAGCGTGATAAAAATGAACAGCATTCAGAGGGCATGAACTCCCAGATCCTATGTCAGCTGTCTGCACTGTATACATCCTGGCTCGAAGATTGTAGCATCACGTTATACCAAATACCACTTTGTCAAGGCAATTGGCAGTGACATCCTCATTGAAGTTGTCATTTAAGACAAAGATTAAATAATGGAATGAGACATCACATGGTATGGGGGCAGATGATATCTGAACACATTTGCTATTGTATGTATTTCACACATTGTGGTTTGTTGGACCATATTTCAAGCTGGTCGGTGTGGATTGAAGGCATGAGATGCATAGATGTGGAAACAGAACAGTACAAGGGATGTTTCTGCACCATCTTCTATTGAACACTATTTTAGCAGAACCCATAGCAGTGCATTGACAAAGGGCTGTACATTTAAACAATTTCACACAATGTTGGTGTGAAGTAACTGCCGGGCATCGAACACCTTGCGAGCCAGCACTAAACCATTACAGCCAAAATGTACACTGTAAACGGAAACTTGCCTGGGTCATTTTCCTGCCATAGAAGAGGTTCTCCATTACCAGGAGATCTTGTTTCTTCTCCGTGTTGGTTTGCGAGTTTTTAAATCCGATTCTGTACACACCAAGGATCTTGGCGAGAGCCGTTGGACGCTGATAAAGGATCAACACCAGCAGCAGCATTATCAGTACAAGCATTAGCAACAGCACCACACCACTGTTTTACTTTCTTCTGGATATGTTTTCATCTAATGTACACTTTTAAACCAACTAATGCATGCACAATCCTATTGCTCCACCATGACCTTAACCGCAGTTTAATCAGTAACATTCATCAGTTGCTGCCTAAAGCAACAAGGTCTGCCAAGTAAACTAGTTGCCAACAGACTGCTATTTTAAAATTCAATAATTTATATTTACCTTTCACATTTGGGCTGCAATGAACATATGATAGGACCAGTAGACAAGTTCAATGACACTGAAACAATTAAATATTTGTAACAAATTTAAATGGCTGGTTGAACAAGGCTGGCCACAAATACCAAACACCATCCATGGGTATGAAATGTAAGTCTATTGGGCTCACCACATTGGCAGAAATGGACTTCTCACAGAAGTTACAGTAGTGATAAATGACACACTTTATTACCAGTGATATCACTGCAATTGAGGTTGAGCAGACAGAATGTAGCCATCGTCAGCTATGAACAAAAGCACCCCTCAATTAATCACCATCTCTCTCATGGTTCAGTGATGCAATTATCCATTTTGCTCCTCGACAGGAGCTAATTGCATTCATCCCATTACCTTGCCAGTCTTCCTCTTCGGTATGATACCTTTGGCTGCCATACCATCACTATTCTTGACCATTGGCCATTATAAAATGGCGTTCTACCCACTTTTCTTCAAGTGAAAGTGATGTCTCTACCTTGCACGTGTTCTCTTTTCCACAATTCACTTATTTTTGTGACTATCCATGCTACCCAATCTATGTCACAATAGGTAAAATGACCAAGTGAAATTTTATTCTTTAGGTATATTAGCACGTTGATTTTCAGTATTAAAATTACAAAAGATAATGCGGTACTTAATAATATTGGAAGGACAGTACGGGGCCTAGTCGCCGTAAATAATTATTGCAGCGATGAGGACAGGCAGGGTCGAGTGACGTAACTGGGTGAGGAGTCAACGCGGGGGTAGAGATGGAACCCCCCGGGGTATTATAGTGAGGCAAAGGAGAGCGTTCGGGGGAAAGGGGCGTGGCAGAGCCGAGGGGAAATGAAAGGCAGTGCAGGGCGGGGCTCCTGTGGGGATTAGGGGGTCTGGACTGTCGCTGTTATCAGGGTGGATCGCCTTCATCGTCTTGGAAATAAGTTAAACATCTTTATCGTAGATACTACATCGACGGCTCCTATATAGTCAGTCAGCTATTTCGTGAACGTCACGTAGCAGCTACATAGAGTCACCCCCAGTTGTTTCTAGTCAACCTGATATCATGTCAGATTCGGGTGGACTGTAATATAATAAATATATATAACTTAAGCAAGACAGCATCTCCGAGTGCTACATTACAATATTGTTATGAACATAATTGCAACTCAAGACCATTTTAAGTCGATGAGAGGACAAAAGCCAATTGGATCTTACCTTTTGTGTCACAGCGTTGGTGATGTAATGGAAGTAGTGTGGCGCAAACTCCAAGAAGGACTGCACCTCCAGACGAGACATTTGCTTCAGAATGAAGCGCTCATCTGCAGCAGTGAGAAGGCAGAAGAGCTATTGCATTAGGTTATCGGAAAAGCCAGAGCAGGGAATTTGCACTCCCACAGTTCATTACTGAACCACTTTACTCAAACATGTTTTATTTACCACAGAAATCCAACTAGATTAACCATGTGCAGATTGTCCAGATTGCATATAAATTAACTCTACCTCGTGACAAAGAGGGTTGGGAAATTGGTATTTCATTTAATTTGTGGGCTTTACTCGGGTAAATGGTTGTATTAGCTTTTCACGCTTGACCATTCAATGTCTGCACCCTATTCTGTGAATAAACAACGCTTTTAGATCTTCTCCCAAGCGATCTTTGTCCACGTTTTGTTGGCCAGGCCACACGTTGTCCCAGAAAGCCTCACCCTGCGTCTCATAGAAAGCGGAGCCAGATTTTCCTCCGCGAGCTTGCCACGGCATGCAGTGGGAGAGCGAGTGGATGAAGTCTTCCTCACTGCTGCTCAAGATCACCTCGCGCAGCTTGCGGAACTCCTCCCCGTAGTACACGCGACAGTAAAACCGGCAACTCGAGTCGGAGAACTCTGCTCGGTCAGCAAAAACAGACAGCAAAGCTGGGTCGGCTGGGTTTTTCTGACAAAAACGTCCTAAAATATATGCTGTATTATTATTATGGTGGCCACCCATCCTGGTTTTCCCAGGATCGTCCACTTTTTGCAATAGCAGACCTGGGAAACCTGCAAGTATTTCCAGAACATTAAAAATCCAAATTTTTTTTTTCACTTATGCAATAACACAATTCAAGACGCGTTTCCATGTAGTTGTCTCCTATTCCGGTATTGTGTACCTCAGGGGGTGTTAATTGTGTTGGCAGTGGCGGAAGAGCAAGAATAAACACCAAAGCATTTGCCAATAAGACGTTTGAGGATGGTCCTTCTTCAAAGCACAAATCACTCGTGCAACGAAGGGCCACTGCCCAAAACCTTTCCTATTTATATATGTTCTTTCTAAAAGGTCGTGTTATCTACGTATTATACAGTTTACAATTTTCAACTACAAATGTATGTTTGGGTCTGCTTTTCCACACTTTGCAACACAGGCTGAATCTGGGTTCTCCATTAATCTTGTTCACAAATAAGACAAACATACCGTTTACCCTTCTATTGCCAAAGAGGATTACCTAGGCAGTATTTAATGCACTCCAAATATGTGTCTGTGGATTTTTTGAATTTCTCCAACTCACGGATTTCAATGTGGGGGTGTACGGATTGCTTCTTTTGTTTGTCAGAGCCATCAGGTTCATCTGTAGGAAACATTAAAATGTCAACAAAACTGAGGGGAGTTGTGAAGCCATCCTCACACAAATATTGTGGTTTGGAAGGTCACAAAACATAATACAAATCTAAGGCAGTTTTTTGTGAAGCCCCTTATTTATGTATTCAAGAAAATAAAACGCAATGTTGGAGGCAGATCTATTGAAAAGCATAAGAGTAATTGCATCTACTTTATATCCTGTTCTTAAAAACATTTTAATTGTATTAACAATTGAAGGACAATGGCTATAATATATGTAAAAAAATACTGTACAGAAATTAGATCACCACACATGCAGACACTTGCCAAAAAACAATGGCTTCGGTTAAGTCATTACATTTTGTTAAGCTTCCATTCAATGATGCACAAATCTATTTTAAACAATGCCACCAACCAACCAGGTATGCTAGCCAAACAGGTTAAACCGGATAGAAAATAGAACAGGGTGCGTGCCGTTAGTGTTAGCCATAACCACGCAACTTGATTTGGATGCTAATGACAAATGGAGACAAAGTAGGAGTAGAAAACTATACGTTGAGAAAGATGACAAACCTATGGAATATGCCTCAACTGCTTTAGATTACGAGGTCATCATAGCTATTGTGGTTGCCACAACTCTCCATTGCAGTTGTTGCAGAGTCGATACCTGACCTCCAAAGCCTGCTTTTAGTGTCCTGCCATCTGGCTGTGGGGGTCTTCTTCCCCTTGTTTAGGACCTCGGGATGCCAACTTTAGCAAAAGTTTATTTTGTGTGTCGGCAATGAGGCTCTCTTTTCAAATCAAAGTTAGCTAAATTAAAATAATGGTAAGCCAACAGCTGGACATTGCAAAAGCATGAAAATTGTTTGAATTTTTTCATATATACAGTATATACGTCAAATGCTATCAATTTACATAAATGATTGTGACCGCTGTTAAATGTAAATGCCAAAAACAGCCAATGCAGTCATTACTTTCTTCTTAAAATAACAATTGAATACAGAAATGTGTAAAAGGGGCATCATTGGTTGACCACAGAACCATGCAGTTTTGTCAAAATATAAAAGAGGGACGCGCAGAGTACATCCCCCACAAAACTGTAACACGAAGCCCCACATGCATGGGTGGTAGGGCACGTAACGATTTGCCCACTCGTGATTAATTGTCATAATTGAGGGTCTCGATGCATCACAATAAATCGCCTGTGGGGAACGTAGCACCTCCTAGTGGCTTACAGCAGTCACGTGCACAGATTCAGACAGAACATAAGCATAGCCAAGTCAATTGTTACCATAAACTATTCAATGGTACGCAATCGTCAGCATAAAAATGGTAAACATTTATATAGCGATTCTTATGGTAAGTACACATTTGACAAGCAGTCTGCAAAAAATTGTGGTCTGAAAGTAGCTTTGCAGCTGTGTAACAGGAAAAAAAAACAAAAAACAAACCCTGGCCCTGGGCATCAGGTACATCCTTGGACCCCTGCCCAACTGTGCACTGGACTGATTCTGCTCCCCGCAGGGTCTCGGCCTTCTTCCTCTCTCCAGCCTCAACAGGCGGCTTGGTCACCGTGCCCCGGAAGAAGGAGAGCATCCCTCCAGCTGAGATCTTCCTCCCTGTGCCACACATGGTCACAAAACAAAGTCCCCCTCCATCCATATTTAAACTGATAAGGCAAGGGGCTGTCAGAGTGCACCTGTAAAGACGACTTGACACTTTTCTTGAGATGCCTCCTTTATTGAAGACACGTTCATTTCACACAGGCTGCAACAGTGCCAAGGCTCCTGCACATCTCCCTTGTATTACGGACCGAGGTCATGCCCCCCTTGCCGAACCTTCTCGCCGACGACTCTGGACGCTCACTCAACCAGCAGATTTTATCGTCCTCTTCAGTCACCTGACCGCACGCTCCTTTCGATTATTCCCGTAGCCATTAGTCCCTTTGCACACAGCTAACGCCTGTTAATTACGTCCCGTGGCCACTTGTCCCTTCACGCCGCATGTAGACTCCACTATCATTACACACCTATGAAGCACACTGTAGTGCATATCAGGGTGGGTGTAAAGCTAAGTATTAATTCAAAATTGTACAGATTCAACCTCATACAATTTCATGCAACTTTTCTGGTCTATGTGCTGTCAAAGGCCATTGTCCAAAACATCACCTATGTTTTTAAGGCAGTGCTATTGATGAATTTATTGGTTTTGTTATTTGTGCACCACTGCCAGTGCAGTATCACCAAATAATGAATACAATTAAAAAGGAACTACAAAACTGGAATTAGATAAAATCCCAGGTTTAGGCCACTATATACAACTAATGCCACATTAGTGCAAGGCAAACCGCTTTGAATTATAAAAATCGTCTGGTAATTATGCCATTGCAATTCAAATCGAGTTTCACAATTTACATTAAGAGCCCACCTCGTGAATAATTATAAATGATGCAACTTTTCTTAACCCAGGAAAGCCTCCAAGTCGCATGACTGCTACATCCTCCATTGGGATGTTTAAAAATAATTAATTTAAACGAATGTCCTACCTGTAGAAAAAAGTACCTGGAAAACACTCCAGGGTCTGCACAGATAATGGCCAACTTTCTTATATCCATCTGCCAACCCAGCAATATAAACAGGGTACACCAGTCACAGTAGGCAGTGTGGGTAAAGTGTGGGTACTCCCACCCCCCCCCCCCTCTTCCAAGACATTTGGTCAGGGAAGAGGAGGCTACCCCTTTTAGAGGGGCTCTCTTTAGAGCTCTTCATGGAGGTCCTTCTGCAGCAGTGTAGCCGAGCATGAAATTTCAGGGAAAAACCTTTACCTTTACAACACCCAGGGGGCCACACACTATCATACGAGTGTGAGATAGACCTAGCTTGCGTGCATTGGTAATTGCAGTCAAACACCACTCAAACCATTAGTTTTGTACCAGTCTCTGGCTCAGAGGAGCGACCGCCGGATGACAAGATGGTCTCGGGACTCTTGCCCGGGCTGACGACCTTCTCCTTTTTCTCCACACCACTGTGACGAGAGAGTTAATGGTCAGATGCATACTGTCCACGACGGAGCCACACAGATCACCCCCCCTCTAACATGTCAACAGTAATTGCTGTCAGCAAGCACAAATTGAGGTACGTGTTAAGATGGGTGGTGTGGTTGGAACCACTCCCGGATATTCTGTTACACTGGGTATTAATCGAAGGCTGAGCCAAATCTAACAGAGGTCCAGGATCGGTTCGGCTATGGTTCACCTATATTAAGCTGTGGCCGAGAATCACTCAAGTTTTTCAGCAGAGCATGCTGACCAGTGCCAAAGACAAATATTCCCTGTGTAGTCTTTGACTGTTGGGGCACGTGCAGATCACGAGCATCTGATGAAGGCAGGTATGGCACACAATGGTATGTGGTTGGCCAGGACAAAGCCCGGCCGCCTTTGTCTCCCTAGTGGTGATGTTTACACATCACACCAGGTATTAATTTGAGGCAAAGTCGACCAAAGAATGGTTTGGATAATCTCTACCTGGTAATGGCTGCAAGTGGGAAGCGGTTTAGTAGCGTAGTGCACTCACCACTACACTGCAGCTTCCCCACACCACCCACACCCCAATTGTATCAACCACACATCCGCAGGTGGTGGTAAAAACAGGATACACATCTATGCTCACTACCATATTATCCAGGTCAACGGTTAGTATATGCTCAGATTTGAAAACTTGAGATGAAGGAATTTCTGAAAAAGGATTTTGGGAAAGAGGCCTACAGCTAAAAAAAAATACACTGCTTGACAACTTGATCGAGGGGCTGTACAGTGGTACGAGGAGACATCTCAAGAGGATAGGATGGAGGGTGTTTGAGCCAAGGACCTGCCATTGGGCAGAGGAATAAATCAAAGTATTGGTATGCTGGAAAGTACCCCACGCTGCCTGTAGACTTTTCACTTCCCGTTCTTCCCAGGACTCGAACAATTTCCTCCAGTGCAGCCTTGTGCTCTTTGCAGCTGGCAATCAAAACATACATATTGCCAGTCAAACCTCAACTAGAAATAGCTTGGAGTACCTTAACAAAATTAAATCTAAAAAACAATACAACTCTCAAGTAACAGATAATGTGAATTGGTGTAGTGTGATTTACATTAAGAATTTTGAGCAGAAGGGGGACAGTAACAAGTTTAAAAGAAAGATCAAATCAAGTTTTATTTTTGTCACCATCTTTAAAGCCTTTTCATCTTTGATATATTTGTATTCACTGATAGGCACCTAAATACAAAAGTTTAAATACATATGTAAATTACACATTTGACCCTTTACTTTAATAAGTTACTGCTATCTTCTTGGTTCTTTTGGTAAAGTCACGTAGAAGGGAAATAATAAAATAATAAAACATAATAAAATAGAATTCTCAGAAAGACAGCGTCAGATGGTCTTTCCGACAGACCTGTTCTTCACCTGAGGACGGCTGCTTGCGTTCTGGCTGAAACGTCATGAGAATTGTATTTTATAAGGTGTTATTTTTTATTATTTTATTATTTCCCTTCTACGTGACTTTACCGAAAGAACCAAGAAGATGAATCCCTGCAGTCATGAAAGCTTTCAATCGAAAAGTTACTGCTATTATACAAAGCATATAAAATCACAACATTCGTTTGCATTTCAAAATAAATTGGTTTCAGGGTGGAACAGCAAGGTAGCAGTTAACACACTGCACTATATAAACATGGCGACCCGAGTTCCATTGGCAGTCACGGCTGATAGATGGCACTTGCCACCTAAACAGAGCCCTTGGGCCCATCCCATTGGCAATCTGCACTGACCAGCAGCATTAGTGAAGTTTGGTCAAACAACCCAGATGACTGAAATGGCATGGGGGAGGCTAAAACCAGCAATTGACTAAATGGGCTTGCACATGATTATTATAATTATACAAATTGGATCAATATAAACATTAACGTAGGAAGAACAATATTAAAGGGCTCGCATAATGCGTGTTGACT
Source organism: Lampetra fluviatilis (assembly GCF_964198595.1). Classification (NCBI taxonomy): domain Eukaryota; kingdom Metazoa; phylum Chordata; class Hyperoartia; order Petromyzontiformes; family Petromyzontidae; genus Lampetra; species Lampetra fluviatilis. Next base: position 17,177,455 of record NC_136275.1, read on the forward strand.
CATTAATCCCCCCCCGCCACTTTGCACAAGGAGCGCAGAAGTGTGGTCACCGCATCTACGCCTCTATAAAGGAACGAAACAGATGGACTTCTCCACAAATCCGGCTGTCGCCTGATGAAGCTAGTTGTAATTACTGGTGAAATGTCATACTCAGTTTGTAAATATGGGTTGGTATACCTGAGTGCAAACGCAATGATTGTGCTGGGTTCTTTCTCACACACCACAATGGGCACTCGCTCGAACTCAAACACGTAATGATCGTCCGGCTCACTGCAGCACAGCATCAAGAAAAGAAAGCAAAAACCACCTTTGAAATGTAACAATGCTGAAACGCATGTGACTAATGCATCATCGGTAAGCATTTCATATATTATTTCATCAACAAGTACAAAGTAACATTATTTCAGGTGTGTCACCGAAATTAATTGCTGGAGGACTCTGCATATACCAGAATCTGGTGCAGTAACAAGGTCAATAAAATACTTTCTATACCCTCTGTCACCGAGTTTTCACTGCATTAAAAAGGAGTTCAATGATTGTCTATACTATGGACTCCTATAACTAGGCATTTGGTAATTGACTATCCTTTCAGCGCATTTGTAGTGGGTTCAACTTGAACAAGCGACAAAGATGGTGTAGTCGAGGCACACTATTTATTATAACTCACAGGGTAACAATGGAAGGGGTAATGACCCCTTCACCCGTACTGGACTGGGATACACCCCTAGGCTGCCTAACTGTTATGCTCCCAGGTCCTCCGCTAAGGGCGCTAGGGGAGGCTATCTGACCTGGCCCTGGTCAAGGCACAGGTCACAACACCCAGCCAGACAGACCCGGCTCTTAGAAGAACATCGGCTCTGGGGCCACGCCACTGGCTTGCTCTGCCCGGTCCTGAGAAGGAAAGCGGGTCAGAGGAGTTCCAGGGCCTATTTGCCCAGTCTTCACTGGCTCTTTCGCTCCTTAGCTCCCCAACACTCCTCTCGAGCTCTCTGGCCCCGCCTTTTATACCAACTTGCCACCGAGGGGTGGGGCTGTGTGGGATCACAGCATCCTCCCACAGCCCCCCAGGGTGGTAACCGTTTGCGGACGAGAATGTGGGCACCCCTGTGTACCCGTCCGTTTCCCTCCCGTAACACCCCTACACATTCATTGAGGTCGAGAGTAAATCCCAAGAAAGGATTCGACATATGTAAACAGAACACATTGTGTATTTAAGAATCAAAATGGGTCCTTAACGTTAGCAACCACAAGTGAATTCAAAAGAGGCAATGTTAAAAACGCACAACCCACAACTTTCAAAGTGCCACAATAGGTCTGTAATAGGAAGAGCTTACAAAGGCAGAGGAATGGGGTTGTAGCTGATGCCAGGCAGGAGTGTGGCTATGATGGCTTTCATTGTTGACTTCTCCTTAAACTGGGCCTCCTGGGAGGTGCCAAAGAATCCATCCACCACATCTGAAAAATATTTAGGGCAGATGAATCCGTAAAGCAGTCAAACACGATAGATTAGTTTTACACGTCGGCACAAAACTGTCTGTCGCCTGATGAAGCAAGTTGCAATTACTGGCAAAACGTCGTACTGTTAGTAAATGTTGTGGCTTGGCTCCCTAACACACCGGTGTGCTGTACTAGTGACGAATTGGCATGTTCTGTTTCCGTGGCAACCCTTACTAGTTGGCTGTGTCAGGTGGTAATGGGTTTTAACGACACATTTACACGATCCAACCCAAAAACCTCTATTATGGACGATAGATTAAACTGACCAGGCATAATGTGATACAGCATCCGTGCAAGATTTTATAAAAAAATTTAATTTTAAAACAAACACAAGGTTGCACCATAAGCAGTGAGATCAAAAATTATGTGCAGGAGGATGGTAAGGAGTTTGAGTAAATCCAATTATTTCCCAATTATGGTTCATGCCACTGGAAATATTTTTTTGGCTTGCGCACACCAGGTTACTAGAAGGAAAGGGTGGGTGGTCAATGACCGTGGCGACCCAAGGCGTAGGCGAGTGGGAACACCCAAATGTATTACTGGACATCTGTGAAAAAAGAGCTTCATAACCTCAGGTCAATTCCTCCAGTCTAGATAAAGATTTGTATTCTGACGCAAACTGTGGAATTGGTGTCATGAAATCGGCTCGTGCCAAGTGGATTGCAGAACCAAGTGAGATAGCGATGGCTTGGAGAGGGCTTTATCCAGCAGTGGATTGCTCATGGATGACGATGGCGTTTCAGTGGGTTGAGGGCTCTGGGTGCCTGGCGAGTGGGGTTGGAGTGTGCCCCACAGCTTACCCTCCTGCGATTGCTCAGGCTCTGTGTTGTAGGTGGGTGCCTCATAGGGCGATGGTGGCTGCAGGTGTGTGGCACTGGTGCCCGGAGGACCCAGCGAGCTGCCTTGTTCCTCTGCACCACCAACCCACCAGACATTACAACAGCAGTTTGGCGATGCAATTAACTAAAATAAAAAAATCTTACGACAGTTATTCATTTGAATCATGGGTGGGGAAAACATCTGGCTGGAAACCTCATTTCATACAGCTCGTGGTCACGGGGCCTACCACTTTGAGATGGCCTGCGAACAACATTTACATGTCACTGTAAGCATCTTATCTGCAATAAAATCGGGTATTAAAAGTAAAAATTTACCTGGCAACCTAATTTTGCATGCTCACACACCTGTCCAGCCAAGGACTTCTTTCTTGCCTTTATAAAAGTCAGACACGTGTATATTTTAAAATCCTATTAAGTCATTAGTAACATAGGTTCCCTTGCCCATGATTTAGGCAATCACACAATAATACTGCAACGTCTAATAAATTATATTTTTCTTTTTGTGTATTTAAAGCAGTGTACTTTGGGGAAGCATACCCTTATCGTTGCTGGTTGACACCACCCTTGGAGAGGTATCGTGGGCACTGCTCTGTAACCAAATGACACACAAACAGGGAAAATTATATTGTGCGAAATGAGCAGTTGTTTGCCCATAACAATCACCAGGCATTCTATACTGGTGCATTGGTAAATTGTGGACGTGGGCCCTACCCTGTCATCAGAATGCCGGTGGCGTCCAGGGCTCGGTGGCACCGTCTGTCGCTTCTTCCCCTTCTCCTGATGAAACATGTCCTGAAGCCTGCCAAATGCACATGCCATGGGCACACAGGCAGAGATTTTCCAATGGGCACACAGGCAGAGATTCTCCAATAGTTACTGAAGTTCACATACACCAGGTCCTTCAAATAAAAGCCCAATTCAGGGGTGCGATGCCCTGGTTTATACATTCTATTTACAAAACCTGGTTATGTTCACAGACCAAATTTAGCCCACTTGAAACTTATAAATGTATTTATTTAGCTTTCTATGTTATACAAATGATAAAAGATGTAAAAGCTAAAAAAACATCCGAAAACACCGAAAATGACAGGCACAAACAAATGCTACAATAGTTACTGCAGTTCTAAACCAGGACTCTGGTGCGCGACATTTCTGCGCTGCATGAAAATGCAGCACACAGCATTGCTTTGCACATTGTTTATTCTTTTGAGCTTTGCGAGTACAGTGTGACATGGTTCAGCAGTAGCAGTCCCTGCCTGTTGGAGGTTCAGTTCCAATCCAGTGGCCACCCTGATTATTATTGCAGGTGGAATAATATGTGCAATCTACTTCACATTCAAAGATGAAAGATCCACCTCATGTCACTCAAGACTAGGCCATTTGATTGTTGCAGTCAGGGTACAAATTTGCCAAATTCTAAAATTACCCGCAAAATTACTCAAAAAGGAATTACACCTGAATAATCACTCCCCTACAGGCAGCCATATGCCTGTTTGCAGGCCAGGTGCCATGTGACCTTGTGTCCACGGGGACTGCAGCCACAAGGGGTGCCCTTTCCAATGGTTGGAGATGATGAAACGAGACACCCAAGCATGTAAGGCACTATACAAAATACATCATTATCATTGGTGATTTTTAAAAGTCCCAATTACTATCGATGTTTAAAATGTTCCTCCAAATTACCACATTATATGTAAGACTTAGTATATGCACTTAGGGTACTCTGAGGACACTATAAATGATACAATCTAACAAGGAATAAATAATTCTAAAAACGGCACCTCGCAGTGCGACTTACCGGTTGTTCCAGGCGTGGACCATCTCGCACAGCTTCTGCTTCTGTCCAATCAGCACATCGGAGAACAGACGAGGCTGGTGGGAGGCATCTCCTGCGCTGGTCAGCAAGCGAGCCTGTATCTTCTCCAGCCATTCTTTGAATTCACTCTCCTCCATCTGTTCGCAAAGACAATGCACATTAGCGGGAGCCATGTAAGCAACACCTATGGCCATAGTACCCAGAATTGGTCCGATCGTCAGGTCTCAGAAGCAAAACAGGTTTTGTCCTGGACAGTGCTTGGATGTGTGGCCTCTATGCATAAAGCACGGGTTTGTAGGTTGCTGCAGGACTACATCTTCAGGAGGGCAGTGCAGTAAAAATCCATTGTTGTATAGTACTATGCTCCGATATCTATGCTTCCCACCTTCAACCCACACACTGATCAGTGATGATGTATGATCAAAACAACCCCCACAATCGACATGGTGTGGGAATGCCCTCATCCAACAGTGAATTAACAAAATGGCTGTACAAGTGAGAAATAAATGTAGATTGACTACAAGAATGTATAATTCCATCCAACTAGTTTCACGATGGGTGGGGGGGGTGTGCCACTCACTGTCAGTCAAGGCAACTGCTATGCAATACGATACCGCACCTCTTTCTGAGCGAACATGTCTTCCACCTTCTCCTCCCGGCTTTTGTTGAAGGTCTCCGTTTTGAGGGAGCTCAGCCTTTCATCGACAGCCTGGTAAACCTGCTGCACACTGGAACCAGAGGGGGCAAAACAGCTGTGCACCTTTGTGGAACAAGGCAACGTGCACAAACGCAGTTCACCTTAAAGTTTACAGACCGCCACGTTGCAACTGTGACAACGTGCCACGTACTGTGTGGTGAAGTCTTTAAGGTCAGCAAGCCGGGTGGCCAGGGGCAGGTGGTGTGGCCGAATGCACACCACCAGGGGAGGCAGGCAGATCAGGCGCAGGCGGATGGAAGAGTGGCTGTGGAAATACAAGACAGTGATAGCAAAGGTTCATCGCTCTCTCCACCACGACAGACACTGCATTCCACTGGGGAGGTAAAACAGTTACTTTTAAAGACGATTCTGTAAATTTGCATGGCATTTGTTACACATTCTGAAATTGATATTAAAGGTAGAGATACATTCGAACTGCAGAAAGGCACATACATTAAAACAGGACACTCAAATGCCCACAAAGATCATTACTCAAAAGGGAGAAAAAAAATCTCCCAGGTCAGTGGCATGGCCAGCACAATGCCCAGATGCCTTTGCTTCCCCCAGTACTGCCAGATTCGTAGCACTGAACAACCATCCCTACCCCACCCCTAGAGGAACACTTGTGTTTAGCAGCAATAATCACCTGAAAGATGCAACCATCTGGTTATGGGAGAAGTACTGGTGGTAGTCCTGGTGGATGGAATGGCCACAAGGCTCTGCGCTGGCTCTCCGCGTATACCGCTGCCCGTAGAAGCGAAGCTCCAGGTACTTGGCAAACGACATGGCCCACGAGTCGGCCGAGAGAGGCACCACTGGTGTCGCCTGTTCCCAGGAAGCACAGGGAAAGTATACCAGGGACTGTTCTACTTACGAACATTCGACTTACAAACTTTCAGGAGATACAAACAAACCTGTCCATATGTCCAGTTGCCTGTTTGGACAGTCGCAAGTTCAACCACCACACAATAGATGTCGGTGGAGGGATGAGGTCACTGAGGAAGAACAGGAGGTTGAGCAACCCAAAGGGGTTCAACACCAAGCAGCTGGCTGAAGGTGTCGGCACAATTAATAAGGAATTGGATTGTTTTGAGTTTCAGGACCCAAACACTGAAAGATTTGCCAAGGTGTTTGGAACTGTTCACGATGCAAATCGTCTGTTACACGTTGATTTATGAAGAGAGCAACTGTGCAGACATCTCGGTCCTTGTGTTTCCTCTCTACTCTTAAAAAACTGACCAAGGGAATTAGCATCCACATCTGCAGAACAAAGAACCAGTGGCATCTACATCTGCAGAACACAAAGCACCAGTGGCATCTACATCTACAGGAGCTAATACAACGTTTAAAGCCATTCTCCACATTTAGTGTACATGCTGTACAACATGTTTGGAAGCGACAGGAGCAAAGTTGGACTTGAGAACAAATTTCTGGAACCGAACTCGTTCGTTAGTAGTCCTTGTATTCATGAGCACACTTCAATATTCGCATGCACGTTATGTAAACTCAAATTTTTATGTCCAGATGCACACATCTTCAGCAAATGGCCAAAACACAACTATGGCAATGTGAGCTGTTGGGAGGCGTTGGCAAGATTCCCTAAAAATTAGAAAATGGGGAACATTTAGCAACGACAGTCTAGCTCCTGAACAAACTAAAAAAACGGGTGACAAACTACGACCAGAAATAAATGACAATTTCACATTCTATAAACCCTAGATGAGACTTAACACCACAAACATGCCGAGCAAATCACGGATCTGTGTGTGCAAACACACCTGCTGGCAAAGGCAGCACCAGGACCAGGTGAGGATGCTGTGCTGGTATCCGGGCACGGGCGACTGCAGCTCCTTAAGCAGGATTTGCACGCAGCCATTTCCGTGCACAAACTGGCGGGCATGCTGCACCATGGGGGTATCGCAGTACATGCTCGGGCAGTTGTACGACGGCCTGCACACAAATGGCAAGCGATGCTGTCATTCGCTGGGTTGCTGTGTCCATGCTGGTCAGTGGTGTAGCTATTATAGGTCCATGAGTCCACTGTGCAGATGCCTTCCGAGAGTGTCCAGCGTGCATTGGTGTCTCAAGCACAAGTTCCGCATTGAGTGTGTTTTGTCTCCAGTATATGCCCCACGGTGTGCATCTCCAGTTCAGCATTGTTATTGTTCAGGCAGTTCAGCTCGGATAAGACGGACTCCCCCCCCCCTCGCCACGAATTTAATTCCTTGTACCAGAGCCCATGCCATTCTATAAGACCTCTGGTCACATTTCCTCGGGCGAGCGCTTTCTCACAACTGAATACAGTTTGGTCTGCCAGCAGTGTTTATTGTTCAGGTAGTCATGTTGGTTCATACACCGCTGGGCAAAGGCGCTCATGCCGCACTGTTTGACCGTAGTTTACCACTGGTCAGCTTGGGTTGGTAAGTAGGAAGCACCACGCATTGGAGTAAACAGGTACAGCAAATATTGTTGTTCTGCCTTCTGCCGACAACGCAGACATACAGCATCAGCCTACACCACTTGTTTTGTGAAGGTCAGCGCTACATGCACTATTCAGGCTCAACCCTGCTTGGTATCCGAGATTTAACAGGATTGGGTGCACTTTGCAAGTGATTGGGTCAGAGGCTGTGTTTATGTTCACAGCACAATAGTGCAATATTGCTCAGCAAAATCTGAACGTGGAAGAACATGGGGAATAATTGCATCTACGAACAGGATAGTCCATGTGGAAGCTTGGCCATGGAGGAACCCATGTTAATGTATTGTATGAGTGCCAGCGTGATTGTTAAGTAGATTAAATGACGTACCTGAAACAGTACCGCTCCAGAAAAAGCCCAAGTGTGATATCGTTTTTTCCGTAAAACTCCATTGTCACCAACCTGTATGCCCAAACGTTGGGCACTATATTATCAGCATGACTTAGCATTATATTGTTATTAATGTGCTCATCCTTATGGATAGATTAGTGTAAATATCACAGAATTTGTAATTAAGTGGAAGTTCTACACGTGTGCAGGATAAACATTTAAAATTGACTCATAAAATTGAAAGTGTTACATGTGTGCATACTGTCTCGAGTCAAACAACTCACCATGGGCTTACACAAGGGTTGGGAGCATTGCTTGAATACAGGGAGAAGCTGCTGAACAGCACGCAGAGCTTCTGATGGTGCAGGGGGTTCAAGCTGTCAATCTGACCAAAACAAAGCGGCCGCAGCTCACCTTCACTTTATAATAAAATCACAACCACACATCGTTAGCAAATGCGGCAAACCAAAGGTTATTTCAGTTCTTAGAAAAGGAGAGCTAATGATACACATTTTCTTTATTACACTGCAGAGAAATGGAACTGGCCAACGACTACGATGCATTAACCTCCTGAAACGAGTATTGATTGCCCAGTGAGGCTCTCGTATAAAAACAATATTTTACAATTATTTTTTATGGAATTATATTTTATTATGAGTATAATTCAGCATGAATTAAAAATCACTGCAAAAATTGGTAATTAAAATACTCCAAGGGAATTACACAAGATGCATTTGAATGAGCATTTTACATGTGGAAAAACTGGAGTACGCAAAGAAAACCGATGTATATGACAGCACAACTCAAACGTCTGCAGAGATGGGTTCTCAAGCACACTTGCTGTACCGTACACTCCTTGAATGGAAACCTTTAAACCCAACAAGTTTGGGAGTTACACAAACATGCGACCCAGTAACCCTCCAATTCCAAAGTGCTGGATTACAAGAATGCACCACCACAAGGTAGAGTGTAGCACGGTCGGAATGTATGCGCGAGTTTTTTCAGAATACTGCCCAACTACCTTTCTTTGCCAAGGGTCTTGCTGCTTCGATTCCTCGGCACAGTCCAAGGATGCCCAGGAAGACTCTCTTTCACGGCAAACTTGCTCTGGATCGTGGTCCTGGTCATTCCAATCCGTGCCAGGTCTCAAGATGTGCCGGCTTTGTAGCCGCAGGCTGCCCCCCTGCGCCCGGTAGTCAGCCAGGAGTCGGGCGAGCTCCATGTTCTTGGCCAAGGGCTCCGTGAGTTTGGCTGAAAGCAGCTTATGGTTGGGCATCTCGACGACAACGCTTGATGGGAAAACGGGAAATGAAACTTGCATTAAAAAGCAGCCAACAATATTCCAAGTTACGGTTTAACTTTACTTAATAGTTATCGCTACTCAACAAAATCGTTGGGTTTTAATCCATCTAAGGGCACAGGACACGAATGTAGTAAGGACAACTGCACGTAACAACGTTTGAGCCTTACAAAGGTCTTTGAGAAGAGACAGCGCCGTTGGGGACAAGATGCGCGGTGGTCATATCCCGTAGCAGCTGCTTCTTGCGACGGTCTTCCATGTCCTTGGCTTCCTTGTGGCACAGTGCCGACCAGAAAATCTCATCGGAAAAGTAGCAGCGGCAAGGGCTGCGCGAACCAGCATCGGTTAGTACAAATGGCTCAGGAAACGTCATGTACGGAGACACCGAAAGGATGACGTCCCTCATCTCAGTCACGAACGTGCGGGTGATTTTTCTCAGCCGCTCCTCGTGGCTCTCCTCCTCAGAGCATGCAGAGTGGCCCATGTCGTATCGCAGTGGGTCGTGGAACTGAGACTCATCATCCATCCTCGTCTTGACAGCTGCCTCACACCTGGCACGTAGGGGGTCGGAGTGGTCTGGAAATGGCTGAGCGTATGTTGTTTTGGTCAAACGGCTAATGCTGCTCCCATCTGCCATATCTGCTGCCCCTTTACTTAGAGTAGGTTTAGATGCATCTTCATTTTCAAGGGACAATGATTTCATTGCGTCTCTGCTGCCATAATAAATACCTGACGCTTTAGTAATAGCATGATCCTCCTTGCTATGGACAGCAAGCATCGCTGGAACATGTACTTCAACGTCAGTCTTAACTTTTTGACCTTCATGAATGGCAGTCTCCAACGCATTAACCATATCCAGCCCAAATGGGGAATCGTTAAGAGTCAGAGACTCAGAGCCATCATTCTTGACATTAGTGATCGAATGCTCTCCAACCAAAACCTTTGTACAATCTAGACAGTCTGGTCTAAAGTGACCAGTTGGATCATCTTCAATCACTCCATCTGCACTTAAATTGGAATTCAGGTCTCCACTCGTTAACGTGCCAACACTCAGATTGTCCGCTTCCTGGGCATCGTCCAAAGAGTCGTGTGCTTGGTCTGTGATGCTGCTCCGAAGCCCATCGCTACTCTTGGAAGCAGGGTCTTCCATGTGTGCGATGGCCCTCATTTTATTGCCAACCTCAGAGCCGATGCTGTGCAGGGATTCAGCTCTGGAGAGCGAGGGTGGCCAGGCAAACTCATCCATGAGAAAGGAAATCTCCAGCCGAGAGTGGTACACCATGTAGACCATGAACAGGATGATCTCCTTCACGCGGGCCAGCTCATACGCCCCGCTTCCCCGCAGTAGCACTGTGCAGCCCAGATGCTGTGCACAGCCCTCAAAGAACATCAGCGTCTTGGACTTCCCTAAACAAAACAAACAGCACAGCCCACACAGATGAGATGACAATAGTAAAAAAAGGCCATGGAGTATTTGATTTATTACAAACATAAATATATAGGTAGTGTTTCTTTAGAGCCAAGCCACAGTACATTTACAAGCAGATGGTACTACTATGTTAGCAGTGCATGTGCAATTCATGCTATTGTTTAACATTTTTAAAATGCAAATTCCAAAGTAGGACACTGAAATGCTGTGTCACTCCCAAAAACGTATAATAATGCCAATTAAAATCTAGGAATGCTTTACCCAGTGTCAATACCCTTATTCAGGAAGGTCCTGCATCGAGATGTTTGGCCAATTCCATTACATTTATTCCATGTGGGAGGAAATCAGAATACTAAGAAACCCACATTGAGGGGGCGACACTCAGCACTGCAAATTGCCTGGGTATGTGTCTCGGTCCCATACCTACACATCTACACGTTGTAACAAGTCACCTGCTTACACTTTATGCACCTATTCTTGCATCAGTTGTAGGCACACCTATAACTAACTGTACGGCCACGTATACTCAACTTCTCCCCGTTCCTATCTATTCTGCACCTCGCTTATCCTGCACTCAGCAGCTTTGCATCTCCACCGCTGCCCTCACCTATGCTCCCTCAGACACGCTCACCCATCTGTCCCGGGCGGGGGGATCAGCCAACACCCCGCCCGGCGACGTGCGAATGTTGAGGTCCCGTTGACGGCTGGAGTGGCAGCGGCGAGATGTTGTCCCTGGCAACAACTCTCGCCTCTCACACCCACTCCCGCTTATAACCCCCTGGCTCATAACAAGCCCTCACCATTCCTCCGCCAGTTGCCCCATTAATCTCTTATCACCACCCGTCATTTTCTGTCTCCTAGGCGCCAACCGCTGGTCACAGCTTAGCACCTGTTTGACCTCGGTTGCACCGGCTTCGCAACTAAATTATTGGCGGTTTGTCTGTGCAAACATGTTGCAACACGCACTTCTGTTCGACCCCAGTTGCACCGCTTAACTGTACGCACCGCACATTTCTCCTCTCTTTACACATCTGACAGGCCATGGTAAGCCACCAAAGTAAACAATAATCAGTGCTCAGCCTTGCACAGCTTCTGAATAATGATGAGATGCAGGCATACGAAAATTAATTTCGTCATAGTAAAAATATCAGAAAATGCGTAAATCAAACAGTGGGTGGAAAATCCACCAACATTACTACTATGAGCCAAGAATGTCTGTGTGGAAGGCGCATTATATCACTCCACATGCTGCACCCCCCCATCATTAATATTCATGAGCAGGTGGATGTTTATACTCGCGCAGAAGGTCGAGCGGAAATACATTTTTTATTGCAAATTCGCTTTTAGTTTGACGTTTCTTTAAAGTGCATCTAATAAATAATTCTACGCAGCAACAAAGTGGGTTAGGTGTTTATTTCTTCAGCACTTGAAACAAAAGGTAAGTCTAATTTAAGCTTCTACATAAATGGTAAAACACATTTCTCGGTGATTTTACAGATATTGTATCGAATTCCAATTTAATTCAACCCCAGTGACTGAAAGCAGAAGAGACTAAAGTATCAGAGCAGTGAATTTGAAATTGAAGGTCAGTTATATAGTGCTACAGTGACATGGAGGAAGCTGTTTTGACAGTTTTGTGCCAGTTTCACTGCCATTAATACAGTGCCATAGTGAACTGTTTGACATACTTAAGTGCAAGATTCACTGCCATTAAAATTTACACAAGATACAATTATATGCCACTCAATTTTTTCAGAAATATTACAGCTTCCATCCTAGGATGGGCAAACAAGATGGTTACATATAACATTCTTACCATTAGGCAGCTGAAACGCCTTAACGTAGAACTTGTGGCAGGAGCCAAGCCTGGGTTTGGTCACCAACTGGTCTATGGAATGTACCAGGTCGCCTTGAGTCATGCGGCTCACCATCTCCATCACTTTCTGCATTAGTGTAAACATTAAAAGTAAACTATTACACATTCTAAAAAAACAAACCCGATTGCATGGTCTTGCAACGCATATTTCTCAAAAGAAAAAGATACAATGTATTAAAGTACAGTGCAAAGTTGGACAAAGGACATGAGTGATGATTTACATAAATTCAGAAGCTATACAAGGTAGCCAAATTGCTCAAGCACACTAATTAGAGAAGGGAGAACACCAAGGGTATGTAATGCAGAGATCCCCCGTTTAGCAAAGTGCTGTTAACGAATACCTATTAAAGCTGACAGGCAATTTTAGTCAGTGCCAAGCCAAGCCACCTTCGTCTCCCCAGCACCAATTCTTTACACTCCAAATATACGTTTAATGCCCAGTCGACCGAGGGGAGGCCGAGGACAAGTTGTAATACCACTTTCCATGGTTTGAAATTAACTCAGGCTGCTGGGTTCACAAGTAGTGTGTCAACTACTGCACAAGCACTCTTTTGCCACAACTGTGTATTCACAAATACAAAGATCCCCCATATAGCATGAACAGACTGTTGGGGCAAGTGCTGTTTGCGAGCACCTATGAAGGTTAGCACGGCACACGAGGGGGTGGGTGGCCAGCACTATGCCCGGCCGCCTTCGTCTCCCTAGTTTCAATGTTCACACATCACACCAGGTACTCATTTTAGGCAGAGTCGACCTAAGGGAGGCCCAGGACCAGTTCAGAAAAGTCACTGGTGTTCACCGTAAGCAGGAATCGAACTCTGGTCGCCTGGTTCGTAACATTGCGCGCTAACCACTACACTACTGCTCCCCCAGGTATTTCACAAACGTGTGCACACCCACCCGTTTGACGTTGGTGACCAGTGCAATGCCATTCTCCAGAAGCATGTCTTGAGCAATCCGAGATACTGTTTTTTCCACCAGCATCAGGTGTGGCTTCATGTCCACGATGCGAGCAATGAAATTCTTCAGAAATTCCCGCTCCTTCACAAACAATTAACATTCATAACCAATAAAGACAACATTCTTGTATAGTTCAAGGGATGATGAGAGTAATCCGTCCTTAAATGCAGACCTAAAAGCCAAGCTCGCAAAATCATTCATTGGAATAAACGCTAAAAGTAATTTGCACAATTACAAAATATGCCACTGCAGATCATTCACAGCATCTACTACAAATGTTATGTAAGAAAAGCTCCAAGTGATGGCACAAGAAGTGAGCTTTGGCGACACTGGGTTGGCAGATTTATCACTGACAAGAGAATGGACTAAATATGCAGAAAATTGGTTTTAGACAAGCCAAGAAAATGCATGTAAAATAGCATTTAGAATGACTATATGCACATTGAGAGATGAAGTCCTCGACAGTCAGTAATGTGTAATTGGATGAAAGTGCAATGCTGAAAAATGGAATGTGGCAATGACCTGCAGGACGATTGGACAAATGGAGGAGAACTTGGTCTCTTCTCTGTACAAGTATTCAATGGAGCAGGTGAGAAGCAGAATCTTGGGATTTCTGATGCAGCTGTTCATCTGGAAAACCACCAAAAAGAGAGGAGCTGCAGATTCTTTTACAATATTACGATGCGCCAATGTAACATTTTAAAGTGGACTTTGTGCGCAAAGATTTTAAATTTGATCATACATAATCCTCCATAAAACATACCTTTTTGTGTACCACATTCTTGCTGAAGACATATCCATTCAAGACTACAGAGTCAAATTTCTTCCCACCTGGAATCTATTAAATAAAGTGAGCATAACAAGTTAAAGCACGCAATGCATGGTAAATAAACTTGAATTTTGGCTTTGAAAGTTAATGGATATGTAATAACACGCTGGAGACGGCTTGTAGAATCGGTCCTTTTATTTCACTTCCTTTGCAGTTCACAAACACTCCCCCGTTGCTGGCAGGCAACGGGAAGCGGGCAGACAGTCACCAGAGACCCACCACCACGTGGCACCCAGAGCCCCACTCGCGAGTGGCCTCTCCCTCTCTTAGTTCTGTGTTTGACCCCGTGTCTCTCCTCTCTCCCCTTATTTAATGCCTGGGTCACGTGGTACACTCCAGCCAATCCTCAATAGCCTGCGCCGAATGTTCCAGATCCCCCATCAACTCCCGGGACCACGCCCCCAACTTGTCTTCCCATTGGCGGAGGCCAAGACCACCGAAACCAATCACCTAGCTGACATCCCGTGATCACGCCGGGGCCATGCTCCCAGGCTCCCCCCCCCCATTGGCTGTAAAGCGGGACTGGCAAAGCCGATCACCACGTGAATCTGACATAGGCTCTTATTACAGATAAATAAGGTACCTCGTGCTTTTTTAGATCAACCTTTAACCCAGCACAGTTGGCCTATCTATGACCGAATAACCGGGAATGCACCCAATCTCAGAGCTGAAGCGACGCAGGGTTCGACTGGGATCGTACTTGGATAAGCGACTGCCATGCTCTAACAGGTCAGAGCTGCAGGGTTACAAGGTGGGCCAAGTACAGCAAAATCCGTTGAAGTATTGTACTTATATGCTCCCAGTATTCACCAACCCAGTGACAAGCACTTGGAAGTACCAATCTGTCATGATCCGCATGGCACGAGGCCCTCATTCAGCATTGGTTTAGACAGAAAGGCTTTTAAAATGTACACATATTACTCAATTGTCCTATTACAAGGAGATATGGAGAACCCGGAATTGGATACAGAATCCATGGCGCTGCATCACTGCCCACGCACACGTTGCGGGCGCACCTTTTTGATGTGCACGTACTGGCGGATGTCCATGTCGTCGTCGTCATTCTTGACGTCTGGCCGGACACAGCGCACGGCCTGGTCCACGATAGGCAGCACCCCATCGCACCAAGCCAGCGGGAGGCACTGCATGCACAGCAGTTGCTGCAGCACGGCCGTGGCATGGGTGTGGCTCGCTGACCTGTGGTGGACAACCGGAAGCAACGCAACTCACGATGTAAATTTTTTTTCACGCTCCAAGGCTGAAAATGTATGCATTAGCTCTGTCTGTCTCACAAATGGGAGGGGGCACAATAACTCCTATAAACATGATATAAGGAATAAAAATGTGATATTAAGTTATTACTATAAAGGGGCTTACCCGAAATAAAAATTGGCCAAATTCAGTCTCCCAAAAATGTGGAGAAACAAGAGCAAAGGGACCTGCTTGCAAATGTGTAGTGACTGAATCGGAGACACGAAGAGTTGGAGGCACCGTTTATTAATGCGCACCCAGGTCAGGACAGTTGGTAAAACTGCCTGACAGGCGACACCGAGATGGTGAAGACGGAGACGACAGTGAAGACTCCAGCAGCATGACGGGGATTCAACTCCAAACGACAGGCCCGAGGTCCTCTCTCGGGGCCCCCTCTTATACTGTCAGTGTGGCCTGGCTCCGCCCCTGGCCACACCCCCTTTCTAGAACCTACCCGCGGGCTCTTGGCGTGTCCCTTCCATGACCTTTCCCCGAGATCCCCCTCTGGTGTATCATCTAGCCTGCTGTTGTCAGGGCTGCTGGAAGCTGGAGAACCCCTTCCCCACCGGCGCTATGCTACTGCATAGCTAATTCTATGTCCCTACATATGCAAACGCATTTTGCACAGAACCGTCTTTGAACTGCTAATTAAACACTTGAGGACAAAACCCATGTTCAAAAGACTTCCTTAATCCACGAGCATACATTAACTCCCCCCCCCCCGACTTGTTTAGAATACGAAATGTCACAAGGGGGTTTTCCCCCCCAAATAGTGTGCCACGCTTACAGTAACATTTCCATGGCCGGTCTCTCGCCGTTCTCCTCGCGAAGGTTCTCCAGGGCGCTGTGGTGCCAGCCCAGCGGGGTGAGCAGCAGGTCCTTGTTTGGCTTCTCAACACCACGGGTGTACAATGACTCTGCCAGAAAGGCAACATTAATTAAACAAGTTTTTTTTCTTCATGTTAATCCATTGTAAATGTACAGGACTACATGAACCCCTCCCCACACTCTGGTCGTCACACTTGATAGGCTCAGTGATGACATCACCTAGAAGGTTAACAACACTTACATGCGATCCAACCCAAAAAAATACCCCTTTATTATGGATATTGGTCGCGAAAGTTTATTGATGTTCAATATGTAGGCCAATTGTAAGGTTACAAGTTGCTCTTAATTTAATCATAAATTCCATTATTTTCAGTTAAGCAATTATGTACACAAAACCAAAAGGCAATTACTTTATCTTTTCTGAAATGATCGTAAGAATTTAGTGGAACATAGCATACCTCTAATAAAGTCGTCACTTATATGGATGCTTTGATGTTCATCCTGGGACTGCTGTCCAGCCAGAACATGAGCTGCGTAAACATTCATGAACAAAAACACATTAGATGCAAAACAACCGCATTTAAAATATTTCAAATGTAATTCTAAATTTACATAAATACTTTATGGACAGCCGTACAAGTCCATAAAGATTGTGTGTTTACACAGTCAAGGATAACGAAGGAGTTAGAATGGTACTGTTAAATTCTGAACAAATTCCAAATGGCATCCATTTGTGTGCACGTTTCCTCACTGTGGGTACACAAAGGTCATGCAAGCTATGTAGACAGCCATGCGGACACGGCAAAAGCAGACCTCTCTGTTCGGTGTAGTACGGAGGCACATGTGGCTGGCTCGAATGCCTCTTGACGTGGAAGTTGACATTGTCCAGATCGCTGCTGAGGCTGACGGAGGCGGCTGAATCTGTGCTTGCCACAGAATGGAAGCTGCTCACCGACGCCCGCTTCTCTGGGCTGCTTCGTCCTAAAGCACCCGGAGGAGACAAGCGTCATTAAAAACGCATGCCCTTCACTGAAGAGCAACCTGTACAAAACAATCACTTTTGAAAAGCGGTAATGAAGCCCGATGGAATTCCAAGTTACTTTTCCTCACACGTAAAATTGCACAAGTTTTCCAGAGTACACCAGTC
Organism: Lampetra fluviatilis; assembly: GCF_964198595.1. NCBI lineage: Eukaryota > Metazoa > Chordata > Hyperoartia > Petromyzontiformes > Petromyzontidae > Lampetra > Lampetra fluviatilis. Next base: position 17,194,731 of record NC_136275.1, read on the forward strand.
TTCGGTTGCGTGCGCATATCACACCACTGCGTAAACAGCTTCCAAGTTAGAAGTTAGCGCTATTCACTGCGTTCCAAGAGATGAAAGTATTTAGCATGGTGCTAACATTGTGGTGCCTCAGCTGAAGTGTCCACTCCAAAGTAGACTGGCCTGCTAATATTTGTTTGCAAAAAGTAAATGAAAATTAAATTTGCTTTTGCCCACAAAGCATGATGGAAAAAAGGTGGTATGGTGAATGCAAGTGCTATCCCTCAGTAAAAATGGGGTTACATAATAAATATAATCCCTCGGTGTTCGACAAAGGAATTAGCACGGAAGTGTTTGCTGTCAGTCTTAAAATATGCAAAAACCTTGTTAAAAACGTCTATGTAGGAGGCAGTAGATGTACAAGCCATTACCTTTTAGAAGGCTGTTTATACGCTCATTCCCTGGCGATCCCTCCGAGTCGCTGTCTTCGTACTTAATGTCCTTGAACCACGTGGGCTCCGATGGGCCCTCCACAGAGTCCAGTGAAGCCGTGTCAGGGGAAGCTGGCTCCGACGACACCATTTTCTAGCAAACAGGATGGACGATTAAATGGACTTTTCAATAAGCACCGCAAAATGCTGCTGTGGTGTCAAGGTTATCCACACACTGGGTATGCAATTAATAGGTTTCCAGTTTTATCTCCCAGTATTTGCAGTTGAGATAAAGTTTCCAAAATTCCACCTCAGTCCACTCCGCAGCATAGAGTACACACACCAGTTCATTGAGCCGCAAAAGTTACATGCGGTGGGATAAAGTGTGGGTACTCCCCCCCCCTTCCAAACACTCTAGAAACTCTAGAGCTCCATCTAGTGGAAGCCCGTCTGCCAGCAGTGGCACAAACAAGAAATTACAGGAATGCACCTTTTACTTTTAGTGCACAATCCTGCAATTTGTTTGGCAAGGGCATGGCATTCATCTACAAAGTTAAAATAGGCATTAATTTCTTCATACATTTGCCACATCTGTTATTTTCAATTGGGAATATTACGAGCTACACCTAAAATGTAATTTACCTTCAGAGGTCGATACAGTGCATATTCGTCTCGGAATATTTGATCGAGGTGGGTGACACAATCCAGCCAGTGACCATCAACCAATGCTTGCCCTATCCCAAGACCCTGCTCCCTGCAAACGCACCATTCACAATACACAGTAAACAGTTAGTTAAATACTAAAATCTGTTGAAAAATAACTGGTGTATGGGAATGGCATGAATTCCTTTGTAGTAGTAGATTAATTTATTACACATACCATATTTGGCAGGTGCGATTTAATAAAATTGAAATCCACAATCTAAGCATTGTACTTTCCCGCACACCTTGCTACAGAGAAATGTTCATCCTATGATGAACTAACATTTTCCATTCGAGGAAAACAATATGAAGAGCTGTAGCTTATACAAATTAAGTCACAACACATTTTACGCAAAGGGGTTTTTTTGCACAGAAATTGGTAAGGGTAACACCATCACTAGACTATTTAAATTATGAGTGGCTGCCCAATAATAGGATCCAGCCCAGTGTTTTGGACCCAGGAGCAAACTTGGCCATACAACAATAAAAATAAAATATTGAAATGATCAACTTTGCTATTTTAAAAATGCACGCTTAAAAAGCTATTTCTTCAATTCCCAACAAATGACCAATGGTGGTTGTGACTGGGCAAGTCACCTGGTAGACACGTGCCCATTTAAAGTGAGCCAGTCTATGAGCTCCTTGCCCACGATGGTGTTGGGGTGGTTGCGCAGGCGGTAACGGTGGTCACGGAACTCCATGCCAGTGCTCGAATGGCAGACCCTCCGCCACAGCTCCTTGAGCTGCACCGAGTCCTGGCATAACAAAGGTATCCTTGAACATGCGCATTTCTAATTGCAACCCAAGAACGCTGGTAACAATGCTTCCAATGTAGCATTTAATTCTGGCTCGTCACAGCTAGGTAGTCTGTTAAATCCACAACAGGCAAGTACATAGGCACTGGGGTGATTCAGCCAGATGAACTTGCAACATGACAAATAATGTATACATTTTAACAAGCAATAACAAAACATAACTACAAGATCACAGACATGTCTGCTTATGCAACACCTGTGAAATAAATGCAGCTATTCCAATAGTATCAACCGATACGGTTTACCTGTATTCTTAGGCAGGGAAATTGAGTTCAGGTCCATACGGCATACAGCCGTTTTAAATGCGGGCAATTTTTTTGTCCGTTTCTCCCTTGTGGTGGGACTTTATGAATGTTGAGATTCATAAGGGGCACGGGGTGACTAATAAGGCCTGAATTGGTCTGTAATAAGGTCGGCACTGATAAGGGTTTGACAGGTATGTAACGTTCTCCCACTACTCTTGAAAGGTTGATTTAGTTTGTGGGAGAACTTAAAGCAATAAAATAAGTAAAAATAAATCAAATCACGACGTTTCGATTGCAACAAGCAATCATCAGGTGGGAAAACCACAGCAAGAATTTTTTTTTGCTGAAGTGGGACAATTTTTTTTCTCTTGCTGTGGTTTTCCCACCCGACGATTGCTTGTTGCAATCGAAATGTCGCGATTTAATTTATACCTACGCGACTTTACCGAAAGAACCAAAGAGTATGGATCCCTGCAGTCACAAAAACTTCAAATCTAGATTCAATAAAATAAGATTAGGGTTTACCTTGACAATGAAACAGGTGTTAAGATATTCAAACACCAAATGGATACATTTTTCAAGGCATCAAGTGTGCATTAACCACACGTACTTGTGGAAAAACATGTTTGAACATTTTAGCACCTGTTTTATTGCCAGACAGGGTAAAACCCATCCTTATTTTCATACTGGCAAAAAAGGTCCCATAGTTAAAAAGCAAGCTTACCAATAATAACTTTCGCTCTTCATCGGTCATATCCAACTTGTAACTCCGGCCAACTTGGGGACTTGCAGCACTGAAACCGAGCAGAAACAGAGCTAAGCAAGAAATAAAAATGAACACCGTGCGTCGCATGATTCAAATAGTTTACTGATGAGACCGAAAGCTTTTTAAATGGAATCCAAATTTGAAAATGAATTACATTTAAATATTGGCATTAAGATAGAGAACAAAGGATGCATTTGGCCACCTCTTATGAGATGGCGAGAGAGTGATTTCCTCCGGCACAGAGCTCAGGCGGGAGAGAGTGGCTCGAGCACTGCTCTGCGGCTCCTGCACCAGTCGGCTACAAAAACACCACCCACCACGAGGTTCATAAGTCAAGTCCTCTCATGGCTGAAAACACAAGAATTCATCAACCAAAACTTAATGACGTAAGTTGCAATTGTAACAGTTTAAAGAGTGTCATACATCATGGTCAGCTAAGATTGCTAGAATAGGTCACGAGTGGGGGAAAAAAAACGTCGGAAGGTCATGAGCATGGAAGCACCAGGGCAGATACTGAGGTAGGCCAAGACAGACGGTGGTATGAAGTGGTGAACCAGGATGGTGTAGATGTAGACACAGCTGATAAGAATGTGGAGAAATGGGACCAGAAAGAGACCCCCACAAATAAGCATGGGGAGAAAAAAATGCAAGACAACATTCACAATTGTATTCATAACCCAAAATAGCGAGACACACCGACACACCCTACATGAAGGTGACTGAGACAAACCGCACCTGCCCCAAGTGACTTGTTCCTCCAAGAAACCAACGCGGCTGGGTTTGCGCGACCCGATCGGTGTGCGAGGTTCGCTGTGGCTTTGTTCTAGGGCAGCCGTGATACTCCCACCGGCAGCCCCAGTACCATTCCCACCACACGCCTGGTCGGCCAGCACGGAAAGGTCCTCTCCCAGGGAGCTTCCATCTGCCGAGGCCGTGTAGCTCATAGCCACCTTATTACAGTAGTTGCACACCCGTAGATCTCCTGGAACAGAAAAAGAATATTGCTTCATGTACCAAATATATATAACTAAATACTTTTGATAATGATCGTATTACCCAACATGTGGTCGATTCTCAGAAGATAAATACGGTTCAGCCTATTGCTTGGATGGGTGACCACAATGCACGCCGGGTTATTGGAATGATACATAGTGGGCATCAGAGATCGGTACAGGAAACCCAATACAGGTAGTCCCCCGGGTCCATGCTTTTAACACAATGTGTTCCTGGAAAAAGTCGTAAATCGGACTCCTATTTTTCATACAGAAACAGTAAAAACATCCCTTGCCAATTTGTTTCCTTTTAGCAGCCATATTTCAGGGTTTCATAGGTGAAAACCCACAAACACTTGAGGATGACATGAGCTCCACACCAAGTCGAGTCAGAAACCAGGCTGACTGTTCAAACGTGCTCGAAGCCATGTCGGAATGCGCCGCAAATAAAGTTTGTGCATCATAAAATCGATGCATGGTGGCATTATATAAATGTTGGAAAATGTCTATCACCGTAAATCTGACTGTTGTAAACTGGAAACCGCCTGTATTACACTGTACTCTCTCTTACATATGCTCCCCACTTTCACACATCAGATTTGTCAAATCCCGCAATGATCTGCACACCATGGGGGAGGGGCCCTCATCCAAGTGGAGTAACAAAATAGCTTCACGTACACGTATTGCATATCACAGCCTGCACAGGCAACATGTGCAAATCATTAAAACCACTGAGTGAGCAGCTGGATTACATACAATTTAGACACATACCTGTGTATCCCATAAACTTTCCAGAGATCTCCTGGTTACAGCAACGGCTGCAGAAGATTTGGCCACAAAGCCTGCAGTGGTGGCGGCGGCGGAAGGTGGTGAACTTTTCCCCACAGTCATAGCACTCCTTGCACTGACTGTCTGGCATCCAATACTGTTTGAGGTCTGTGTCCTGGGATGCAAGTGATAACATGATTATTTACCACTTTCTATTTCCATAACTGATATACAGAAATCAGTGGACACCTCAAAAATGTTGTTTTGTTTGGGCAATTGGCAATACATGTTTTGTATTGTAATTTTAACTCACCTGACTTTTGCCATCCATGATTTCCTTCAACCTCTTCACCACTGTACCCAGACTTCGGAGCTGCACTGCTGAGCGTGGGTCTATTGGCCCTTCTTCCTTCCTTTGTGATGGATCTGGAAAATCCAGTCTTTTTTTAAAAATCGGGAAAACATACCATTTTATATGTCTAAGAATTCATGGCCAAAACTGAGTAATCCACCAGACATGTGACCCTCTTTCTCCAATTTAGGAATTATACCTTGTATGTCGTTCCTTTTGTGAAAGTGTGTTTGCTAATGATGACTATGAGAAGCGATGCAAGTCAATTCCTGTAGCGTTACTGCAAAAGCACTGCCTTGTTTTATTTTTAGGATATTGTCTCTACCATAATTTACTCTGCTGCCCCCGTAGCCTAGAATTCACTTCTCCCAGCCATCGATGCCGTCAACTTCCCAGTCCAAGTCCATGCTTAAGACCTTTATATTGTCAGACTTTCTTAAAAAAATAGGTCCGTTTTCCCCAGGTTGCCCATATCCCAATATTTAGTGCAATGTCTTAAGATGTAGTTGCATTTAGGTACTGTATAAATCCCAACTGTATTGCATTTTAAAACCATTCGCTATAACAAATACACCACCTTTGCGTAGAAGTGATCTCCCCTTAACGAGTTTTGTATCCCCAGCAGTGTTGTTTTAAAGAAAACAAACATTAATAAGTATAATATTAGTTAAGTGTGTTTAAGATGACCCTATCCCTTTTCACTGTTAACGTTGGAGGCTTCACTTGGGCCAGAGTCCATGGGTATCATCTCCCACGTACCCTGGAGGGGCTGCCCAGATGAGCGCACAGTGCGGCTTCTGTGCTCACGGGTGCCCTGTCTCGTGTCGGAGCTGGATTCCTGGCGAGGGTCATGCCACGAATCCGTCTGAGACTCCCTCCGTGGCGTGAAATGGGAATCCATGCTCCCTTCAACTTGTACCTGCGGCTCACCCTTGTGCACGACTGGATCACTCCCTGAAATACAGAATTAAGGCACAATTATCATGCTTCATACATCTCCAATGGACTAAGATGCTCCTTTCCTTTACTTTTGTAATGCGGGCGTAAACGGCCTTGCGGATATGACGTCACGGGGGGGAGGAGTTAGGTCACATGGGAGAGAGGGGTGAGGTCTTAAGGGAGAGATACCGGAAGAGACGGGGGAGTGTTGGAGACAGAGACACAGTGAGGCCACGCAGGGCGGAGGTTGGAGAGTGGCGAGATCGCCACACACACAGTAAGACTCGGCACCGTCGGCCAGCGGTGACCGAGCACGGAGGAACGGGGAGCAGCGGTGGAGCTGCAGTGAGAGCAGCCGGAGGGCTGCACCAGGGACCTGCAGCAGAGCTGCAGGAGCGCGGAAGGCTACGGGAGCGAAGGCAGCTGTGGAGCTGCCAAGCGGGGAGGCTCTGAGCGAGGGCCGTGTGGGACAAGTGTAAAGAACCCAAATAAAGGACAACGGAGACAGACCCAGTGATCGAGTCCTTTATTACACTTTTATCACCATATAGTCACCTTGTATTACATGTTTTGGAACATTGGTTGCATTGCAACCAGTGTTGAAAGTGTCAATGCATTAGCTGTTTGTACATTCAATCATAATGGGGAGTACTCTAATTTTAATAAACAGGATTCATAGGAACAAAACTTTGTATAATGGTGTTACTGTAAGGACTTAACCAATTGATTAAACGTTTCCCAATTTTTTAAGACAAAACAAGATCAAAGAGCAATGTTTTAAAATATGCTAACAAACTGCTAATACTCCCAAAAAAAACGTTACACGACATTAATTTAGCCATGGGTATGCATGCATGATTTGTCACTACTTAATGCATTCATTAACTGAATTAAAAGACAAACTTGGGCTCAAAAATATTAACCTAAACAAAACGCTAAAAGGAATAAAAAAAGCAGGACAACCAAAAGCAAGTTTTTTTTTTATGGGACAGTGCACCTTTGAAGCGAAAGAGGTTGATGATGGAGCTATAGGCAGAGCGGAGAGGTGGCAGGTCCTCCTCATGCGGGGACAGCGGTTTGAAGCTGGTGAGATGTGGCACGGTGCTTCTCACAGGTTCAGGATCCAGCACTTCGTAACGGTTGGGGCTCCCCTCCGACGCCATGCCACGCCTCCGCAAAGCAAGGAGGGAAGAGATTCGCAAAAAAAGTGAGCAAGCAATCACTGGGCAAAGCAAGACGCAACAGCAGCAGTTTCATGACATTCATGTTCCACTGCACATGCACTCGATGTTTACATGCAGTCGGTGTGCACACACGTCATTTTTGAAAATGGCAACTTGTACTGCAATGGCACTTTTGCCAGTTTCAACCCTTACCTCATAGGATATGTCATCATACAATGCAAAGAGTTTATTTCACACTTGTAATCAGCTTAAAGTGATTTTGGTTACACGTTTGATTTGTAAACGCACACAAATGTGTTTAACGCGGCTATGGAATGTGTATGCTCTTGCATGGCTTTTGTCTTAATCCCACCAACAATTACAGTAGCAAACAACAGTCAATTGATTGTTCAATTTCCCAAACCCCGACTTAACAAGTGCATTCACCCATGCAAGTACAAGGTGAAGGTAATGATTGATAGTGCCCAGTGCAACTTCAATCAATGCATGAGCCAGTTTGAACGTGGTGACTGGGAGCTGTGAAGGACGACTGGCTCCAGAGGTAGATAATGCCTTTTAAATTATAGTTCAGGGATCTCTGCTTTTTGATATTTTACCGACAAGTTCAAAGTTATGTTGTTAATCTATAGCCAGCTACGCTTACGAGCAATTCAATTTTAGATTACTTTCCCAGATAATGTATACATGTAACAAACACTTACATTTGTTTTATACTGCCCAAAAATAAAGTATATATTCGGAAGTTAAACATTTTGGCCTATTCCTGCACCTTAGACCATAAATATGCTATAGAAATAGAAAGATTACCAAAAATTGGGAAGAAAGCATTACCTATAGTTTCAGTCATGTTAATATTTGCCGATTCATATTTAGTCAAGGGCTACCAACCGAATGCCGATCACTTTCAATGTAGTCCCTTATTTGTCAGTTTCGATGTTGGAGACTTCCTCAAATGTGCCGATACCTTGAGTCGCCTTGTTGTTGACGGTTGCATCCATGTAGCAAACCAAACCCTGAACGTCGTATGTATAACCAATTTCAAATGGAATTAACTCGCTTTTTCTACTTAAACCACAGCTATTTTACACTTACAGCGTTTTGTGCAACGGACCGGAGGTAAATTAAACAAGCGGACTTAAGCACGTCAGCCCATCAAGAGTTCCAGGGTCAAGAAAATCATCCTTACTTTTTGCAGTTAGCGGTTGTTCTTCTACACATTTTCCTCAATTGGGGCCCAATTCGATTTCAAATAGCTTTTGTGGGCCACACACCTCAAGTCACTTCTGCCACTGCAAGTGACATGTGACTTGAGTGCACTACAATATTAACACGCTATATCATTGAGTCTTTCGGTAAAGTCACGTGGATAGGTTCAAAGAAAATAATCAAAAATAACAGAAAACTACGTAGCCGCTCATTCATAATTCATAACATAAATCATGGGTCACTGCCCGCGGTCTGCAAGTTTCCCAAACCCTGTTCTAAATGGTGAGACTGGACTCGTATTAATGAACGTGGAATTTCCACCACTGCTGCCAGCAAACACACGAGCAATGCATCGCGCTCATTTGAACTGCACTTATTCCACTCACCAGCCATGGACTTTAATCTGACAACGCGATGCAAAATCAATTATTTCTCATCGGTCCTACATACTTACGCTGTGCAACCAGGATGTCCGGCATGTAACCGAAGCGTCCTTAAGGGGGGAAAAGGGAACTATGAATGCCAAGGCCTAACGCGCCAACATACCATCAGGACACCACTCGAATGACAATTTAAAATGCAAACCACATCACTAGATTGTTGTAATTACGGAATTTGGAAGAGAGACCGTAACTTCTAAGCATTGCTTTTCCCATAAACCAAGCTCCAACCCCGTGTGGAAAAATGCCTCGCCTCAACCCGAAAAAACGTATCTACCCAATTGCTGCACCTACCTTTCACACCTAACAGTTTAACGAAATCACATACGCGCACATGTAATTGAACCAGCTTCGAGACGAGGCAGCGTATCCCAGACCTCACCCGCAGAGCCGGCCGCGCCCCTCGCGGGCAGCCCGACCTAGGCAAAGCCTAAGGCCCCGTAGAGGACTAGGCCTCAAACCGGGTTGAGGAGGGAGCGGCGGGAGGCAATGGGAATTCCGCTCTCTGTGCCAGGCGGTCACAATATCGAGGCTGGGCCCTTTTACCTTGCACAACAGCCACCGATCGGCTGCGGTTGTCGTCGTGCGGCGTGGTCGGAGCGCGGCTGAATCCCTCGGTACGATCCCAGGCACCCGGTCTCGCTGCGATGTTGAATCTTCGGCGCGGTCACGTGACGCGGGTCATGTGAGCGCGAGAGCACGCGCGGATCACGTGACGCGCGGCGTCATGGGGGGTGTGGGGTGATTCGGCGCACGTGGTGGATTATTTAATTGAATCCGTTCATGGGAATGCTGAGCAGGTTATGTTAGGCCTGCCTAGGTAATGTGATTGGATAATGCTTTGGACGAGCACAGGCAGATTTGTCATAAACGTCTGCGTGGCTGTTGCTATACTTGGTTGGGCAGCAAGAGGGTAGTATAGCCAAAGCAATCCTGTGCTAGAAACGCGAATCTGCTTAGTACAACAGTCTCACATGATCTGCACTGTGCTGCTAATGTGGCTGACGATGTGTCATATAAGCTTGGCTTTATTTTCTGTATAAAGCCTTCTTTGACGCCAAAGTACTGTTAAACAATGCACACATTCGGCCTTGATCGTAACTCCAGAGTAAAACAGGCTGAATGATGGTCCAGCACTCACCGATTAACTCAAGTCACCGGCGAACAGTCGCCTCGTTACCACTCTCTATCGCTACCACCATGGTGATTATTGTTGACATGAATTTCACTCATGGATTCATCCACCCATGTTGAGAACTCTGGTCAACGAAATAGTTTTTAATCCCTACCAATTTCAACCAGCACACTTGCAGGTCACAATACGAACTCTTTCTGCCTCTTAGCTCACACTGCTCCACTTTGGAATAAAAAAATTTTTGTCCAATAACCTTGCTCAATTGAAGAAACGCATATTACACTTTAAATAGTGCTGTTTGTTGCTGGCTCCTTGGCGTTTGGGGGCATTTGCACCTGTGCTCAGCAACAATGATTTTCAAAATTGTTTTACTGTACTTCGTTGCTCCTGCGTCTATAATCCCCACCTTCAACCGTTGTATCATGAACCATGCTTGACTATTTAAGTAAAACACTACGGATCCCATTCCATAGAAGACAATAATAATACCTTTATTAAATTTTTTTTATAATGCGTGTGCAGTAGCGCAACAAGCATAAATAACACATTTGTCACTAACACTGCCTCAGAGAGGAAATGTGGACGGTACTAAAAGTATTCGGTGATGACACTGGTGCACAAGCACAATTAACAAAACAACTCAACAGATTCATCTATAACACTGTAGCCTTAAAAGGAAGTGTATGTCATAGGCGACGTTTCGGGCAATGGACCTTTATAGCATATACTGTAGAGTGGATAATCCACGATATCTCTCTCTGACCTGTGCTCTAAAAGTTTCCATTGCTCAGCAATTACGTATTTATTATAAACGCAGCACAGTACATGAGGTAAGTGGCTAGAGGGCACATGCTCCACATTAATTGAACATTGAACGAACATACTGAGCGCTATGCATATTTGCATTACAAACACTTAGTTGCAGGGATTCACACGTTTTTTAAATTTAGGGATGACATCATCATGCCTGGCTTGCTGCGACAGCTAAATTGGGCGATGAGTTGCCGGTGCAAATATATCACAATTCACCACACCCTTTCCTATATACCCCACTGCACGACACGTTTTGTTATGCTGGGGCAATATTTATATTAACATTTGATTACATGTTTCCCACAGCTCTTGGTTTGACAAAAAAAACACGCATGATACAGAAAATAGGGTGGGGGTGGCATACTTCTCAAAGCACAGTGGTCAGGATTAGGGCATGTTGATTGGCTTGGTTCACATATATATCTGAGTAGGATATTCATTATTTGTTTCTGTGAATAAGTAAATAGTGCATTTCAATGTACTACGCTTGTCTGCTGAACAGGTATTGCCCAGCCCTTTCGTCAATTCACTGCTGGATGAGGGGCCTGTCTCTTAGCCTTGCAGTGCGGGTCTTCGTTGTTATTTAACCACACGTAATACTTAATCACGCTGGTGAAGCTGGTAAAGGTTGGGGAAATCGTTAATCGTACAGTGTAACAATGGATTGTGATTCTCTGCCACCCCGCTGAGCGTAGGCAATTATTTGTACTGTAAAATAGTACATTAAGTATTGAGCTCAAAATGACTGCGCTTGTCCGCTTGTAAGAGGATACTTTCCGTAAAAAAATACTGTACTCTGTAGAGTTATGTTAAACGTTCTCATATCCTATACAGGACCTGTTTTATACACCGCTGTGTTGATGTCATTTGTTTTGTATGCGGGTGTCTCATTACTTTTCACATTGCATAACAGATTATTTGAAAAAAACCCATACATATCTCACACCCAAGAGGCACATACTGGCGTAGTGTGGTTGACATTAGTCCTAGTGCAAAGAATGAAATGGGCACCCCCTCTTGTATGTACAGTATGTTGAACTTCTTTCGCATCGTACGTAACGAACCGTGCTAATCGGAGGTGCAATTTCAGCCCTACTCCAAGCGAGGTACCCGGGCCCCTTCAGCCAGTGGATGGGGCCCGTGTGCAATCAACCCCATGCACACTTGATAGCTACGCCACACACATACAACATAGGACATATGCGTGCTTTACATTGTGGGCAGCAGAGGGCAGTGTTTCAAAATCAATCGTACGGCACCTCTACGCTGCCCACTTTCACCAAACCGTACTGACCAGCGTGGCGAACTCTAGTCAATAATCTTCAAGACGTGCAAGATGTGGGGAGGCCCTATCTCACAGTGCATTGAGTTAATGTGAACACACATGTCCATGCTGGGATAGGCACACGTACATGAGAAACCTGTGTTGGAGACGCATGTTGTGGAGCGATGACATCAGCTTCTGTTCAGGTGCTCGGCGTATATTTAACTACATCCCTGGATCGTGAGAGAATGTGGCGGCTTGAGGAGGCCTTCATCCAGAGGTGGATTAACTGCGGCTAATGATGACGATGACGGTGTAGGCTTAATATCGGGTAGAAATTATCAATTCAATTCACAATAACTTGAAGTGAGTATTGAGTGTCGTGCGTGCTCACGAGATATGGCGCGGGGCTGTAGGGTGGTGGCAGTGTGTGAGATCGGATTGTGTTTACCCATTGTCACTTGTGAAGCTTGTAACGAGATGATGGGAAATCATTGACAGGATGTGGAATTTCCACAAGCGATGCTACGGCTAAATGTTCAGTATTTGTGGTGACATGGTCATTGTTGTTTGCTTTCATGATATTCCGACACCTATAATGATAAAGTTTATTGTACTCGGTTGAGTGTGTACAGTAATTTTATGTCGATAACTGATCCTTCATTGTTGAACCAAGTGAGAACACGAGACTACGGATTCTTTGTTTCAAGAGAGACTGAACACAGGAGCCAACATTGGACGAAACTTGTACATGGGAATGGAGCGGTGGTTACACTGTGTAACACGTTTTATTGTTTTGTTTCTGGGTAGTAAGTGTTATTTCCTAATTTCTTATGCCTCAAAAGTACAAATCATGGCTATTATTCCCCTCAAACTTTGCTTTTGTGACCAGGACAGTGATATTTAGAAATTCATCTATTTTCCAGAACATTACTGATAGTTTCAATGCTGAGTAAACTTGGAGTAACTTCTAGAGCATTCTTGAACTTTCCAGTAATATATAAATAGTAGTTTAAATACAGGGGCCTTAAGCCCAACAGTTCAGTTTAGTTCCAGCTGCCTAAGTGGATACATATCTGCATTTTTCTGAGATGGCATCAAGAGGCTGCAAGCATCCGGCAGACGCATTTAGCTATGTCTGCGGCCAATTTATCAAGACAAGAGCGAAAAAGTACTCTGTGGAAGCATCTGCTAAGATGTGTGAGGTCTACAAGGCATATTTTGGTATGCCTGTCGGGGATCAAGACAAACCCTGGGCACCTCATTTCACCTGCGAGCAATGCAAAAAAACTCTGGAAGGTAGGTAAGATGGACATAAAATTTGATAACATTTTTTAAATTGTAAAAGTTTTTAAATATAAAATGTGTTACAATTTTCAATGTTATTGAAAAAATATATCACGTATGAAAATGTTGCGAGAATCTCTTACACATTAGTCATGGGTGAAATAAATGTATTTTTGTAGGATGGTACAGAGGGGAAAAGAGAGCCATGAAGTTCGCTATCCCAATAATTTGGCGGGAACCCACGGACCACTCAAGCAACCGCTTCTTCTACATGGTGGACCCTTCCAAACATCGGACTGGCAAGAATGCACCTGCTATCACGTATCCGGACTTTCCTTCATCCATCGCCCCGGTGCCACACTGCCATGAGCTCCCGTACCCACTCCTCCAGAGAGAGAACAACCCTCTTTAGAAGAGAGCAGCAAATCAGAGAGCGAGGAAGACATTGTAGATCCAGATGACAATTTCAGAGGTGGAGCTGAGGAAAGAAACCATACTACCCCAACCAAAAAGACCTCACCAACTTGATCAGAGATCTTGGTCTCACCAATTTCAATGCCGAGCTTTTGACGTCTCGACTCAAGCAGTGGAACTTGTTGATGAAAGTGTGCAAGCCGCAGATCAGAGGAAGCTTCAACATTTTTGCAGCTTCTTCACCCGTCAAGATGGGCTCTGCTTCTGCCACAATGTGACCAGTCTGTTCGAGGCAATCGGAATCGCCTGTAAACCAGAATGAGTGGCGCCTATTCATTGACAGCTCATCCAAGAGCCTCAAAGCTGTGCTGCTCCATAATGGTAACAAGTACCTGTCTCCCCTGGCTCACTCGGTGCACCTCAAAGAGGATTACAACAGCATCAAAACCTTTCCAGACGCCTTGAAGTATGATGAGTATGGCTGGGAAGTCATCGGAGACTTCAAAATTGTGGCATTCCTGATGGGTCTCCAGGGCAGTTTTACCAAGTTTCCCTGCTATCTTTGCCTTTGGGACAGCAGGGACACCAAGGCGCACTACCACAGGTGGGACTGGCCACAGCGGACCGAGTTCTCTGTGGGGAGGAAAAACGTCAAGTGGGAGCCACTGGTGGATCCACGGAAGGTGCTGATGCCACCACTGCACATTAAATTGGGCCTTATGAAACAATTTGTCAGAGCTGTAGATAAGGAGTCGGCAGCCTTCAAGTACCTTCAAAACTTATTCCCTAAGCTGTCTGAGGCAAAGGTCAAAGCTGGTGTCTTCGTCGGACCACAGATAAAGAAGATCCTGCAGTGCAATTAATTCCCCAAGAAGCTCACTAGTGTAATACCGTTGAGGACTCTTGGACACCCGGGGTTGAGGCACACGTATTTATTCCGCAACAGTTGTCACAACCGCGGACATACAATACTGGAGGGGGTATCGGCCCCCTCACCCGGCTAGCTGGGAATACACTGCTAGCTATCTCTGACCTACCTCCTAGTCCTCCACTAACGGGCTAGGGGAGGCTGTCTGGCCCGACACTGGTAAGTCGGGCTACGGTACCCGGAGTCCCAGAGCACTAGCTCTGGTTCTCGGGACCACGCCGCTGGCTCGGTCCTGCGCGGCCCTGACAAGGGCGGCGTCCCAGGGGAGTCCAGGGCTCTAGCTAGAGATCTTCGGTCTTCACTGGTTTAGCTTAACATTCTGCCCCGAGCCCTCTGACACATCCCCCTTTATACTCAACCCCCGCTGAGGGGTGGGGCCCCGGGCTGCCTGGTGCGGACGTCGTTGAGAGCACCCCCCCCGTGCACTCACGTAGCCCCGCCCACTGTGTTTGTTTCCCATAAGCTGCCATGCATAACGGCTCTCTCTCTAACACCCCTACACTAGTAAGGAGAAAGCGGCTTGGAACAGCTTTGTCGCAGTGGTTCGTGGTTTCCTGGGCTGGTTGAGACTGGTGAAGAACTACGGCACAATGGGCTGTTGGATGTCCCTCAAAGTCCATATCCTTGATACTCATCTTGATAAATTTAAGGAGAACATGGGAGCGTACTCGGAGGAGCAAGGCGAGCGCTTCCACCAGGATATACTGGACTTTGAACGCCGCGATCAAGGACAGTATAACGGGAACATGATGGGAGACTACATTTGGGGGCTGATTTGTGAAAGTGATTTACACTATAATCGTAAATCTCGAAAAACGACTCACTTTTAAATCTTTTGTAGTCATTTTTGTCTTGCTTTAGTATAATTACATGTTAATTTTGATTCATATGTTGTTTTTTCTGACTTTATGTGAACGAAAAGACACAAATTCGCCCGTTTTCTTATTGAAAATAGGTAAATTTCTAAATATCACTGTCCTGGTCACAAAAGAAAAGTTTGTGGGGAATAGCCATTTTCTATACTTTCTAGGCATAAGCAATTACGAAATAACACTTACTACCCAGGAACAAAAATTGTGTTACATAGTGTTATCAACAATGCGATATGAACCCGACGACCTGAGTTCGATCCCAGCCAAGGCTAACATCAGTGGCGGGCGATATCTAAACCGGTCTTGGGCGATGAAGTATGGCAAATGAAGGAGGCCTTCATTTTTCAGTGGCTTGAAAAATGTCCGTGAATTATCAATACAGTGCAGTATAATTGTACTCATAAGATGTACAATACAGTTCAATTGGGATCATATAGAGAGGATGCCACCGCAATTCAAGACAATCTTCTTGCCACAGAATTTTAAATTATCACGTACGTTATTGTTGCTGTCGAGATGATGCATCAAATGATGTTGGAGTGGTTTCTTCTCTTTAACGCTTGACCTCATCAGCTGACAATATAATCTCTACATTAAGAGTTATTTATGAATCGGCTGTGTTGGCTATAATGAGGATATTGGGCAGCACTAATTATTGTGGTCAGCAGCGGAACTTCCACATGTCCATGGCGAGTACTATTGTATATTTGAGAAACATTATTGGCTCCCCAAAACGTGGTACACATTTAATCGACCTCGGAGAGTCCAACCCGACTGTTAAGGAAGTCACATTACGCCAATGTATTTTGCATCTTGAACACCGCCCTTGACTTAAAGGCAGTAAAATATATACAGCGCAGGGTGTCACAATTCATATTTGCGGAAGTTACTACGTCAATCCGACATCACCAACGTCGAATAGCAGAGCTCAGCATGCTTTTGAAAATGACCTTTCAACATTGACAATGTACTTTCAATAGGTCATATTTTTTTTACTGAAGTTCGTTCATCGAATGCGGCTGACGCGCGGCGTTTGATTCGAGCGTCCCTGGGGCTTCAAATGGGAGTTTTGATTTCTTCAGTCGCGGGTGTGGCTGGCACCTATTTTGTGAAGAGGATTTAAGCAAACTGGACTTGGACACATGTCTTAAAATGTCCCACCTGCTCTGTGCACACAGCATGTGTATTGTACGTGTAGTGACATTGGGGATGCCACTGTATGGTGCCGGCCCGAAAGGGCCGTGCCATTCGATGTTCCTACATCGTAGACAGCACCGTGTGGGTGGCTGTGGGTAATACCAGCCCTAGCGGGGCTTGGTGAGCACTGAGATACTGCGGGCACCAGGCACAGCGTGTGGTGGGGGCTCCCACGAGGGGGAGTTGGTGAGCGTCAGCCCAGGGGCAGGGTTGCCCCGGGCCATGGCACTCTGGTTGACCCCGTAGACACGTGATCCGGAGAGTCCATATGTTGTGTAGTGAAGATGGACGCGAAGACAGAACTTCATGTAGGGGCTTACGCCAATTTATTATGACAGGGGAAAGTACACTTACACCAGAGGTAGGTGTTTGCTACACTGGGTCCTTCGTGTGGACCCCAGGCTCTACTCTATCCCCTTGGGTTCTCTCACTCGAGTCGGGACGGGGGTTCAGCCAACACCGCCCGACCGAGGAGAGCAACCCCCCTAACTCTTAGCCGGCTCTCACAGATTCTTAGAGCCCTGTCCTCGGCTATCTCTTCGGCTCTCCCACTCGTCGAGCCCGGATGGGGGTTCAGCCAACACTGTCCGGTCACGAGCGGGAGAGACCTCCTTCAACCTCTCTCGGTCCTGGGCCCCCACAATGACCCCGCTTTCGTCACGGGGTCCCCCTTAAGTTCTAGATTTGAAGCTTTCGTGACTGCAAGGAATCATATTCTTAGGTTTTTTCGGTAAAGTCACGTAGGTAAAACATCAAAATTAATGAAAATAAAATAAAATAAAAACAAAAATCACGACTTTTCGGAGGCAACACAAGTCTCCGTCATCAGGTGGGACCGTCACAGCCGAATTAGCTGCATCAAGTGAGGCAATGATTCAAGAAGTAATCCCTTATAAGCAAGTTGAAGGGGGGAGGAGAGGGGGGGGGAGCTCATCAGAATGTGGTAGCCAATGAATGGAACGTATCGGGAGGGAGGGGGGCGGGGCTCAAAGACAGCACGGAGTGCTAAGTACAACGCATCGGGAGGGGGAGGGGGGGGGGGCAAAAAATTGAACGACGGCTTGGACGCGGTTGCTGCTGCACACGCCAACACAATGGACAGAGAGGGGGGAGGGGAGGTCTGATACACATGATAGACAAAAGAACGAAAATGCCCATGTTTATACCAATGCTGGCTGAACAATGAAGAGAGCACTGCCAAAAAATAACTGGGGATGTTAACACTCGGTAAAGTAAAGTAAAATAGTGCCTGTCAGATAAGATGGTCCAAAAAAGTGTAATTAAGTCTTTTTTGCGTGGTTGATACCATCTTTCCAATGATTACTAAGTTTGTACCCATCATCACGGTTGAAATTATGTCTGTGTTTGTATATTTGTATGGCTTCGTGTACAAACCTTTGATGGTAGCCGGGAGGTTTGCAGAGAACCTTGGTCTCGGAAAAGACAATTTCATGAGAGCCCACCGAGTTGTAGCAATGATCGGCAACGGCAGAAGAATCAGTTCTGCCGTGTTTCAGATCTGACTCATGACATGACGTCCTTGCGCCTCACAGCGCTCATGACGTCACCTCCTCACACTACTCCTCTACACATACAAGGGGCCCCAGGTGGGGAGCTAGTGGGTGATCACGTGTCCGGGGAGAGCTCTTGAGAAGGATCGAGAGAGAACGAGAATGCTCGAGAAGGCGGGCGGGGCCGAGGGCGGAACAGCCCCGACCGTAGGGGGATATAAGGCAGGTCCCTAAGAGGGACCGGGGTCGCTGCATTCGAAAAGCTGGAAGCTCAACATCTGGAAGCGGAAAGCTCTACGTCTCAAGCTGAAGCTCTTCGTCTTACGAGGCAACCACGTGGTCGGAGACCCGAGTGAGTGTCCGACCCTTGGTAGCAGTAACTCCACTGTATAGGGTAGTTAGCTGGGTGGCCACCACCCTAAGCTGTATCTGGTAAAGGGGCAGTTACCCCTTTGTGTTACGGTGTTACAATAAAAGTGTTGCCTCTAAAAGGAACAGTGTCTGCGACTCAGTTGGACTCACTACATACGTATAAATGGGTACACAACAGTTAGTTGGTCGATTGGCAGATCGCGTCTGGTGGGGTGAAGTGTAGGTACCCCACCTCTTCCAAGATGTCTGGCTGTTGGAACTGTTTGTTGCTAATTTGGTATTTAGTTTGTTGTCCTTCCACCGCACCTCCGATTATCACGGTTGGCTACGTACGGTGGCAAAGAAGTTCAACATACACATAGTATTGAAGAGTAGACCAAACACCTTCTATAGGTTCTCTCTAGAGATCCCAGCGATTGAAGGCCCTTTCGCGAAGCAGCAATGCAGGTTTGAGGCGCTGCTCGAGCGGATCAGAGACCCAATGCCGATGTTGTCTCCTGCACACGCACGACAATTGACTTGATAGAGAATGATCGCATCGTAAATAATGCAAAGTGGCCGCTTTGAAACTCATGACGAAAAGCATATACAGTTATTAAAGCTTGCTCGTCTTTTGGTTACATCATTCATTTATTGTATCAGGTTACTATGTTGAATAAAACAACTCGATATATTCGTCAATAACATTGTTGCCTTAAAATAAAATAAAATAGGCTACGTTTCAGGCAATGGCCCATCTTCACCAACTGCCAACGTAGTAACATTATCACCACCACATAATGTTATGTTTAATACAGTACAGTGCTTTATAATTTGTGGAGTGGATTTTTAGACTTCCCTTGCCGAATTTACAATGTAACGAGTTTTTTTTACTACACGCTCGGTGACTTGTTTGTCGCAGCATGCTTGATGCGAGGAATCGGATAGCATCACAAACAGCGCACTTAAAATCGTGGTCCAGATGTCAAGTGACCCCCCCCCCCAATTAATTGACCTCTCGTATGTTTTTCCCCGTTTCATAATAATTTCTCTTTTTTATGTTAAGGTTTAGAGAATTAAATGGGGGTCACAAGACATCTGGACCACCCTATACACACCATATACTGTATACAAACACATATGTGGCAATGCTGCGTTGGCAGTGGTGCACAAGCACAGTTAAAACATAACTCAATACATTTGTCAATAACACTGTGGTCTTATGGGAAAAATACATAATATGCTACGTAGCACATCCATTATATTGTGTAAAGTATATAATATTTGGACTTTGTGGACAGTGTGTAAAGTATAAGGCGAATGACGCCACCGCGATAAACCCTAACCCAACTTTAACCCTGCTGGTGGTGGCATGATGAAACCCGCGACTTGAAGTTCGATTCCCCACCACGGTTAAAATCAGTGGCTGGTAATATCCAAACCGTTTCGCTCAGACTTTACAGCATGGCGAAGTATGGTCAAACAACCCCCATGATCAACCACGCCATGGTCAGGTCTACATTCAGCAGTGGATTTATTATTATTGACCGTGACTGATGAAGATGCTAACCTCTTATGAGGCACAGAGAATGCAAACAGCCTCCAATTCGTGCTGCGCGGAAACATTGTTTCGGACGGCTGATAGGCCGATGGACTCAAGCTCTCCGTTGTTTTAGATCAGCCGTTCTTAACCTGGGGTGCACCCACCCCCTGGAGGTGCGAGATGCCCTTTTTGGGGGTGCGAGACATGGCCAGATTTTTTTCTAGAAGGTAAATAATCCAAATACAAATTAAGCACGGGCAACGTAAGTACAACTACTTTGTTTCATAAAACCTCTATATTTACTAACATTAAAAAAGATTGAGAACCAAAGGGATGCAAGGCTGCAGTAAAGGTGTAAGATCCACTGTTTTTTTAGATCAACGTAAAGAGAGTGTCTTCGTTCGTTGATTGATGGTGCTCGAGTAAGCACCACGTGTATGATCTGTGTTTTGATTTAGTGCGCTGATCTTAAAGGTGCATTGAAAAATGTTGATACTCTGACTGATGCTCCTGCTGTTGTGAAGTGACTCATGCAGCCAGCTATGGCTGCAGAGTTTGGTAGTACATGTTGTTTACGTCGTTTATTGTGAAAATTCGGTCACAGTTCCTATGACCACTGTTTCATTGCTTTTATGGCTTTATTTTGGTGATTTTCGAAAAGTTTTTTGGTTTGGCCATGTTTGTTTGTTGTAGTACAGAGTTAGACTGATGGCCTTAATCTAAGTTGTCTTGTGGTTGTTGTTATTTGACTTGCATCCCACTGGGATATTTGCACAGGGTTGGTGTACGGTGATTTTTTCTGCAATATTTTGCTGTCTTTTCTTGGATTTTCTGTTTGCACATAGTCACTTTAAGATGTTTTCTTGTTCATGTTTTTGTTTTTTGTTTGTTCCGATTCAAGAGCCGAATGGCTCACAGGGCTATACCTAATAAATTAACTTTGAACTTTTTAACTTTGAACGTGCCCGGGGCGGTCTGATCAAATCAACGTGGCCGTCACCCACCGTGCACTGGGGGAGGGAGGGGTCTTGGTGCACTGCTGTGACGTCACCGCCATAGAGGAAACAATAACTAAACATCCCCCCCCACCCACCAACCCCACCCCCACACCAACCCCCTCCCTACACCCCCTCCCCTCCCCCACCATTGAGCCCCCTACTATGGGCGGGGCCTGCGCTGTGTGAATGAGTGCGGGCTGCAGGCAAAGCCACTCGCCTCTTCGTCCACGGCGGTCGAATATTGTCCGAAGAAGTAGCGACTGCCGGCTTCTGCGTAGCCCGTCGATCTACCCGTCCATGAATTAATAAAATCATTCGGCCATCCGTCAAATTGGGCGATCCCATTCATACATTCATTAACCCACCCACCGACCCCTATCAATCCATTCAGCCATCATTTTACTTATTCATCACTCCCGTCAATTCGTCCGGTCCACCCAGCGATAGGAACTACCTCTTACCCAGCGGTGGGACCGACGGACACGGCGAGGATATAATCGGCGGCGGTGGTGGTGGTGGCGACGGTGAAGGAGGATCGTCGTCTTCCCAACAAGTCTCTGCGGACACGCAGCGAGTCTAGAACTTCACACCCGCGGCTCCTCCCGAGTAAGTGGCTCCGTCAATGGCTCGCACACGTACACGAGACAAAGATGCCCTGTTTATTATAGCCTGAACACACTTTGGGGGTAAGTGCTGTTAGCGAGCACCTATGGCACACGGCGGGGTGGGTAGCCAGCTCCTCAATAAGGGATGTTTACTACACACCGCACCAGGTACTCATTTGAGGCTGAGTCGACCTAGGGGAGGCCCAGGACCGGTTGAGATTATCGCCACTGATTTTGGCCGTGAATCGAACTCGGGTCGCCAGGTTCGTGGCGCTAAGCGCTACACCACCGCTCCCCACAAACACAGCACACTCATAACCCACACGCTCATTAAACTGAAGAAGGTCGTGTTTGTTTAAGCCTATGAGCCATAGGCGGGCTTGTTTGTACGTTTTTTGTGTGTGTGCCAGGCAACCATCTGTGTACATGTGCGTTGTAGCAGCCAAGCCGGGGTGGGGGGGGGTACCTACGACTATTTAAACGAGCATTGCCTTACGTGACCGGCGAGGTCTCCACGTGTTGTTTGTTGGTGTCCGTTACGCCGAGACGCGGCGTTTTAACTTTTTTTGGCTGCGGTCTTTTCGCCCCCCCCCCTCGTCACGCGAAGTCTGCCACTTCAAAACGGCCCGCAGAACTTGATATTATAAAGTCTGTCGCTTACCAACCATTGTAGCCGCCCCTGTGTCGTCGGATCCTCTCGAGCGGGGCGATATTTACGAGCTTGCCCAACACTTTATCCTAACGTTTAGGAGGATAAAGTGTCGTGGTAGATTATATACAGGTAGTGTTTGAAAAGCATTGACAGCCAAGGGCGGAGAGGTATCCGTTAAGTGAGCGAAGAAAAACCATCCCGTGGTGCAGATGCTCTGTGGATTGTTGCATCGCAGGACCGTGAGAGATGCGACCGCCAGCGGCGAGGTCTTCATCCAATTGTGGATTGGGCATGGCTGATGATTAATCGAAGTGTGTAGGCTTTGGTGGTTGTGCCGAAACAGCTCTCCGATGTGTTATCGCGTTGTACCTACCGTGTGTTGGTTGGCATGATGTCCGACGTTTCGCTCCACGTACTGTGTAAGCGTCTTCTGGAACAAACGATTCGGTCTTGGGTAAGGGAAATATTCTCCACCCCTCTGCTCTATAAACACGGTTGCCCATGAGCCAATGGCGTGATTGTTACCACCTGGGGTGGCAACATGCATCGACAGTAGCAGCTAATATATCTACATCAAGGTCGTAGTAGCCTTAGAGTGAACATTAGGGGAAACCAAATCTTCCAGGGGGTCTGGGGGTCCCCCCCCTAGAAAAAAAAATCTAAATTTGAAAACTCATTTCCTGCCTAAAATATTGAAAAAGTCACTAACATATGGGATGGACTTTTTAGTTATTTTTTTACAATAATGTCTAATAGTGTATTGTATTACATTGCTCTGTTTTTACTTTTTAACCTTTTCTTGTTTCATTGTATGTAATGGCGGATATTAGAGATTAATAAAGTACAACCAAAACCACAATCGTGTAAACAGAAATCTATGCATTGTTATATGAAGACAAGTCCAGATATTGTGGCCAAGGTTTAGCAAATCGTTTTTTTAATTAACATATTTACAAGTAAACTTGGATGGGCAGCATGGGGCGTTTGCTCTGCTCTCCTCTCTTTTCCTCTCCAGCCCTCTCTCCTCATCTCCTATGGTCCTATATTCTTCTTCGGTCATCTCTTTTCCTCTCCCCTTCTCTGCAGCAATTTCTGCTCCTTTCCTCTGCTCTTCTCTCCTATCCTCTCATCTCCTTTCCAGGCAATGACAAGTGTTTTGACTTGCCATTCTTCAAGCAAAGGATCCAAAGGCCTTTTTGCGCTTCTCGTTGACACTGATAAAAGACTGGCATATTCATTCAAGGTCCAGTCTGTCTAGTTTCTCCTGGTGCACGTGACACATGGCCACATTAGTCAGCCTTGTTTGACTCATCGAAAATCTAAGCCATGTCTTAAGCCTCCTCAGGGCACTAAAACTCCTCTCAGCCTCTACAGAGGAGGCAGGGACGACCAGCAGAAGCCTTACTAAAGCTTCCACCTGACTGAAGAGACCTCTCACCTCTGGCACCATTTCCCTAATAATGCTAGCAACATCTGAGCTCATTGACATGCTAATTTCTCTGCTCCAGCAGCTGCCCCAGCAGACCTCTCTCTCTGCCCCCGCCCCTCTCTCTCTATTTAAGGCCTCGACACAGAGGCATTGGGTCTCTGTGTGTCTATGTTGTGTGTCTCTGTGTGTGTCTGTGTTGTCTCTCTCTGCTTGTGTGTCTGTCTGTGCGTCTCCGTGTCTGTGTTTTGTCTCTCAAATTTAGTTCTACCTGATGACTGTTGCTTGTGTTGCAATCGAAATGTCGTACTCTATTATTTAATTTATTTTCTTTCTACGTGACTTTACCGAAAGAACCAAAGAGTAATTCCTGCAGTCACGAAAGCTTCAAATCAAGTTTGAACATCTGAGCTGGTTTGAGATGTGTAATTAGCCCCAAACATGGCCAGCTGCACCTGCAGTAATCTTGAATTCAATTCAGAATACTCGTCTACCACCTTGTCCATGTCTTCGCGTAGCAGCACATTCTCAAGCTGCTGCAGCTTGTGGAATCCAGCTTGATCAAACCTCTCTATGAATTGAGTATCCACTGTGTCCAAGGCGTTGTAGAATTGGGCTCTGTACAAAGACTGGGCATCCGGATGGATATGGGCTGTAGCCTAACTGGCGTAACGCTTTGTAGGTTTGCAGATATGAGGCATCTGAATAGGTTGTAGGTCCAACTTTGTTGCCATAGCAGTTGCTTTTGCGAACAAGACATTGAAGTGCTCCTCCGTTCGCTTGTCCTGCATGCTTGTTTTGACTTTGTCCACAGCCTCCACCCTGCCTGAAACAGTCTGTTTCCTAAGCTGCAGGGAGGTGTTCAGGCACTCCAAATCCCCCAACAGGTCTTCAACCATTACAAGGCCGAGCACAGTGTTCCCTTTTAGAAATGTTCCTTGAAGACCATTGGCCTTAGTTGAAGTGTCAGATGAGTTGCATGATGCCATTTCTTCAAGGGCTGTCAGCACTGACTCATACTGGCTGAGAACTGAGCGGATGGCAGGGGTGCGAACAGTCCACCTGGTGGGACAGAGAGGTTTCAACGAGGTGAAACCATGCTCTGATTTTGCAATTTCCTGGAAAATCACCTTGAACTTGCTGGATTGATTAAAGAAGCCCCCCAATTCATGCACCAGACCCATTGATTATCTTACTAGTGGAGAGGCTACACAGGCAGCCTGCGTAACTAAGTTCACGCAGTGTGGACCACAGTGACAATAAATAGCCAGCGGTTGTTCTTTCCTTAAAATGGATTGCACCCCCTGCAATCGTCCAGCCATATTTGCGGCATCGTCATAGGTTTGTCCTCGAAGTTGGGACAGAGGAAGGCTTAGATGCATCATCACATCACATGCCATCTTGGCTATGTTTTGCCCTGTCGTTGATGACACTTCGTAGAGTCCCAGGAATTATTCCTTTGGTTGTAGATCTGCATCTACAAAGCGCAAACACATTGACTCCTGCTCAACTCCTGAAATATCCTGGGTGCCATCAATGATAAGTGTGAACTGGACCACTGGCATTGATATTATTTCCGACACAATTTAACGATTGTATTGCCCACCAGCTTCAAAATTTCGTTTTGCATTTGGGGACTGGTGAAATCGGTGGCCTTTCAGCCAGGTGGTTAGCTCTGATTCGCCCTCTGCCTTGTACTTTAGTAGCTGGCTGAAATTCCCACTATCCTTATCAACGCCTCGAAAAACCAGACCTTGCCGTGCCAAGTACTTCACACCCCCAACAATCTTCATAATATTTCTCCTCACTTGTTGCTGCTGTCTTTCAAGCTCATGTGAAAGTTGTACATTAACAAGTTTTGGCTCCTGAATCCAAGTCATCACAGCTAATTTGTGACACAGACTGTCTTTATGCCTTCTTCCAATTTTGAAAGCCAGTCTTGACAAAAGCTGAATCTGCTTTTGATGCAAACTTAGACTTTTGTGTTGCAAAGTATTTAGCACAATAGAAACAGAGGATCCGCTTTAAGAGGGTCTGTAATGGAGTCAAGTATATTCTTTAAACCATTTCTCCTGAAAGTAGAATGTCCTATTTGATATGGTTTGACTAGGTAGGACATTAACATTTGGCTGATTTGGGCGAGGTCTAAGCTCCTCCCCTCCCTCTCGTGCACCTTAATCTTCGTTTGCCTGTCTGCTCTCTCTCTCTGTCATTGTCTCAAACTCACTCTCCCTGCTTGATTTTATTATCTGAAATACACATGAGAAGCCATACTTAGAGGAATATCTCAGCTTAAATTAACATTAGGATCACACTGTTGTGATGTCATTATTCGGTCTTAACCATCAATATTTGCTCCTTTTCTCACTCACCTCCATGTCACCTGCTCTCCCTGCCCGGTCGGCATCCTCATGCCCTCTCTCTCCCTCTCTCGCTTTACTCTGAATTCACCAGGGTGAACATGAAATAAATATTATCAGTAAACAAGTGGTGTTCTTGCCATGATGTTCAGGGATGGATTAATAACCATTTCTGATCTGAATGTCAATTATATCGAGAAACATTGAGTCATATCTTATACTACTGTATACGTCTATCATCTGACTGGTGCTAATTTTCTCACTGCTCTCAACTTTTCTTTTCTGAGGCTGCCCAAAAAACGGAATGTCACTGCCACCCTTCCTCTTGCTCATGACACTCACTGAATGAAAGCTGACTGTAATAAAACTACTTGCACTTTAATCAAAGAAACACTAATAATGCTAATTATCATAAGCAAGTACAGCTATACACTATACTATAGGAATATGCAATAAATGAAAGCTACTACTGTCTACACATTACACGTGCAGTGCAACATAAATGATTGACACTTTACTCAGACTTCACGTGGGCTTTCTGACAAATATAACGTAATAAAGACATTAACGTTAGTTGAATACGCCCGTGAGCCCCATTGTTGGTCGCTGGGTGAATGTATGGCTAATTAACTTTCAAAGTAACTTACTTAGTTTTGATTTGAAGCTTTCGTGACTGCAGGAATCCATACTCTTTGGTTCTTTCGGTAAAGTCACGTAGGTAAAACAAACAATAGATCACGACGTTTCAATCGCAACACAAGCAACCGTCATCAGGTGTGAAAAAACACAGCAGGGGGAGGACTGCTGACGTAGGAGAAAGAGCTGCTGCAAGAAGAGTTTATATGGGATTTTGGTGGGCCCAACCTAAGGGTAAGTGGGCGGAGCTAAAGAATGAATTTGTACGTAAATCTTGATTTTAAGCTGTAAATGTGAGAGATTGGCATATCAATGTGAGACGGCCCAGCCACCGGAGGCGTGCCAATGAGAATATTGGCATGTCAATGTCAGAGAGCCGGGCAACAGGAACAAAAAAACCCTAAGAGCAAGAGGTACACATGATGAGAGGGAGACACAGAGAGAGACACACAGAGAGTCCTTCTGTCGGCGTGGCTGCGTGTGGGGGTGGAATGTAAAAAAGGAACAGATGGAACCACTCACCAAAGGCTCTTTCGTAATTGCCAGGTATCACCTGCGCGCGGATTGGCATGCCGCCAGAGGAGTTCTGTTGATTGAGGTTAAACAAGGGGGTTAAATTAACCAACAAATGTTTTGGGACGGAAGTTGACCGTTTGTGTAACTGCTCCACAAACAAAATCTCACCACATGAGTCATTAGCAATGCCTTACAACATAACGAAATAGAAATGTACGGAAATATAATCCTAATGAACAGCTATTATCTATCCACTGCTGGAAGAAGCCCTACCCCCACCTGAGCCCTTGTCATCTCTCAATGTCTTGCAGTGTCCGAACCCATCTCGTTCGTGCACACGAGTTTATTTAATTGCTTCCATCTCCGAGGTGGACGTACTAATGTGGCATGTTTCCCTTCTTTGGCACAATTTGATTTGTTTAACACGTAGGCTTTCGCGACCAATATTATTCATAATAAAGGTTGTTGGGTTAGACCGCATAAGTGTAAATGTGTTGAAACCCTCCACCACCCGACACAGCCAGTCAGTAAGGGAGTTGTCATGTAAACAAAACGCCAAATAGTTACTACTTCAGCCCACCGGTTTTTGGGTTAGATCGCGTAAGTAGACTTACAATCTGTGGATTTCTTTCCAACACACCGGTGGGCTGAAGTATTAACTATTTGGCTGTTTACCTGACACACACCTTACTGATTGGCTGTGGGGGGGGGGAGTTTCGACACATACGCGATCTAACCCAAAAAACCTTTATGGACAAATTGCTTTCTTGGTTGGTTGCTAGGGTTTTAAGTTCAGGATAACTGCCTGTTGATACGTTGAGTGAAGTCGCAGTTTTTTCTTGAACAATGGAACGGTAATGTTAATTTTAACGAAAATAATATGCATGCCTTAATGTCCTGTTGTCAATTCGAAATTGTGCAAGCTACCACTCTGAGGTGTGTTGTGGAACGATAAACCAATCTGTCTGCCCTACTATATAATGTACAAAAATGTGCATGCAGTGCTAAACTGAAAAGAAAAATCTTTTCACTGTGACCATCATACAATCTTCTACAGCTGCTAGGATTATTTGAGTTCATGATGTAAATAGTGCTAATTAGTGGGCAGGTGATGTCCTCTGCTTTGCCGACATATGGCCGTTTTTTTTCAATCAATGACACGGAGAAGTCCATATCTTAATTATGCGTTCTTTATAATATCCTTTCGGGAAACAAATAATTACATTATTTAGAACAAACATTTCAGCGGGTGGCATTTGCACAATGTGCGGCTCAGGTATTTTCAAGATAGTATATTTAGCGCACACATCGTATCTAAATGTTGTACATTCCATAATCGTTTAGATTTTGGGTTGGTTCCAGAGCTGTTCTCCAAGCAACGATCAACTTACAGAATGAATAATGGAGACTCGTGAACATGCAGGGTGGAGCGGCGGTGGCGCAGTGGTCAAGACCACAGTCCTGTGAACTTGGAAACCTGACTTCGATTCCCAGCCATGGCTAACGTCAGTAGCGAGTGATTTCTGAACGGGAACGTAGCCATCCCCTCCACCGACCCCCCCCCCCCCACTGACTAGCGTGGTGAAATATGGCCAAGCTAACCTCACAGCAGACGAAATGGATGCAAAGTACTTTTATTGTGAACATGCGTAGAGCAGTGGGGCACGCTGTGTGACCCATTATGAACACGCTCTCGGACTTGACGCTCCGCCATTACGGCGACAACAAAACCTTTACATATGCTATGCATCTAGCCTTAACATGTGTGCATCTACATGTACGCCGTGGTGTCGATGTTATCTCTCTCACCTGGTATGCAAGGAGGTCGTGGGTTCGATCGTTACCCTGACACCTGTATATTTGGAGCTTGCATGTTCTCTCTCGCCGTGGTTTCATTCGGCTTTTTATTCAAGTCTTCCAAGTTTTCCCTCCACATTTAGATTACATTATTTAGCTACTGTAAATTCCCACGTGAAGATAAGCCACTTCGATGAGCTATAGCGTGTGGCCAAGTTGCCTTTGAAAAAGTGCTTCGAGCTCTCAGTTGGCTTTACCTGGTAAATAAAATATTTTACTTTTAGTTTTGTAAAATCGCTGTTGGATGAGGATACCTCCCTGCGCCGTGTGGATCATGGAGGTAATTTGACCATACTTCACGCTGGCCAGTGCAGGTTATTGAATGTAGGGAGAGCGCATAGTAGACATGGGGCGTAAAAGTACAGTAGGATATGTATTTTATACTCTACTGCACAGAAAAACATGTACCTTCATATCAAATCAAAGTTGCACTTTGATCCAACACGCAACAGCAGACGTACGTCCTAAAACTTTTGTGGGTTCTTTTTAAAGTGAACACTTGGGCTAAAATAAAACACCACAAGCAGCCGGCGACTCTTATAACAGTCGAGGGAGAGCGTGGGCCGCTCAATTCCGTTCCCGAATAAGCTCCCAGAAGGTGGAGCGAAAAGTCAGACATCACGCCGAACAATGCACGGTATAACCCGAAAAACCACATCGGAGAGTTGGAGGCATCTGTTGGGCGTGGGAAAAGGGGCACCGATCACACTTCAGCACAAAGGCGAAAATCGAGAGTCTGTTGATATCTCCAAGCTAACGAGCTCACAAGCACATTGCGCGATCCTTTGGACCTGGACCCATTAAACGAACGACCGTACACAGCAGTGGATTGTGGAATTTCAGGTCCGGCAAAAGAAGGGCAGAGGAATGCAAAAGCCTGTCGTGCAAGCGCGCGCAATTGCGTGCGTCGACCGCCCATGAGAAGGTGTCACATTTCTATGCCCCCCCCCCCCAGGGTCAGTTTGCACAACCAACCTCGAAGCAAATCCCCACGGGTCACCCCGCTTCTCAGCTGTGCACATGCAGAGCAATGATAACAATAATATATATAAACAAACGTAATATACAGCCCCCGTTGTCCATACAGTGCTGGATGAAGGACCTCATGGCGGTTGACTGACCATACCTCACCATGCTGGTCAATGCAGGTTGAGCCCAGGACTGTTTCGGATATCACTCAACCGCTGATGTTAGCCATGGCTGGAATTTGAACTCTGGTTATCGGGTTCACAGGGTAGTACACAAACGACTGACGCCACAGCTTTGCACAGGCAATTATTATATTGATAATAATGCCCTTTCATTTCCCGAGTAAGACTCTCAAATTATCAACTCTAAACCAGAAGGGAACTCCGTTGGGATGTTTGGCCAATTTCCATTTATGAATTATTAACATTTGGGAAGTAACTAGAGTATGTGGAGAAACAGATATGACCGAGGCGGATAACATTCAAAGATCCAGACAGATGGATTCAATCCACAGGTATATCTAATACATTGAATCATTTAGGGACTGACCCCATTGCTTTGTTTCCATCTCCTGGCCACCTCGCAGTCAGTCTCACGACTACCATCTCCTGGCGGTCACCTATCCAAATATAAACCAGCCGCAAACCTGCTTGGTGCATTCGGGGTCATTCGGTTTGCAAGCAGGGACTGCTTTGAGTCGGTCAAGTACAAATTTACTTTGCGTCACACCTGACTATATGCAAAAGGAAAAGCAATATGTTTAGTGGCCAAAATTGCATCGCCTGAACTTTGAATCCATCGGTTATCTTCATGCGGCAGGTTCTGGAATTTCAGAAATGTCTGAAATGTACATGTGTTTTTCTTAGCTGTGACGAATGCAGTCTGCTATACTTTTAAAAGAAAGCAGGTGTCTGGTGCCAGGCATGCTTGACTGCGTATCTTTAGAACTGTTCCACATCCTCGATCATGCTCGGAGATGTTTTGTTGAACGTCCATTTTCGGCTACATTAATCATTGTGCACGAGGCGGTTGCACTGTTCCATAATGAGCGATTTTAGGGCACAGTTTACCGCGGACTGTGCAGTTACCGAGCGGCAGAAGAGCACCAGTTTCACGTTCTGGGTTACGTAAAATCTGGCTCTCCGGTGTGTTTTTAGATAGTGCCGCATGTTGTTTTGGCACAATTTTTGGGAGCTTTTTCAGGAACCCTTTTCAGTTTCTGAAGAAGCTCTCAGTACGTCGAGCGAAACGTCGGGATGCTGTGCCAAACGACACGCGGTACAACGCGAATATGCAACGCAGCGCTAGCTATACTGTACAACTGTGGACACTGGACAGTGTCAAACCTACACAGTAGCACCATCACAGCGAAGCTCAGCAGTTGCGCCCATTTGCTTTAGGCTGGTGTCAGGTGGCAATTAAAGTTGAATAACATTGCCAAATATTGCCACAAGCATTGTTGGTGGGCGTTAAACCTGCTGTTGCACACATACGTCGTCTTGATCCCGGCTCTGTGAAGGTATTTTACTGACCTGGCTGCTTGCCCGACACTATGCATGATCGGCTATAGAACATGAAGGCCTCGCATGGAGTATAAGGCCATTTGTATTTGTTTAAAATGTAATCGCAAGTATGTCATGGATGGTGGAGGAGTTATAGGGGAGTAATTATATGAACCAGAAGCAGAATATTTATTTATACTGGAGGAATTTGACGAGTTATAAATTTATTTTTCACAGATATCCAGTCGGTGCGGGTCAGAACGTTACAACAACAAACAATATGAAAACCGGATAGTGAAAAGTATAGGAAAGGTAAACAAATTACTTTAAAAAATACAAATAAAACTCGACTATTTAAATGTTTACTTATTTGTCAGAAGTGACCTGGCCAAAAATAATATCTCAACAAAGTGGCTTAAGTGGAAATTTACAGCAGCATGGTGTTGGGAGGAACGTCATCCACCAGTGGATTGATCAGAGGTCTGTAAGTTGTAATTAATATAATTGTTTAATTAGTCTAGAAGACCAACTGAGAGCGATCTGTCACGAAATGTAAAAGAGATACAAATTTGTTCCAGATTTCTTAACTGGAAAAATGTTGTGCATCTTTATCTCACAGATCAGACTACTGACAAAGTGACCTTGACTATAGAAGAGACCGGGCGCACATCTGACATCAAAATGCTCTTTCCTGACTTTTTCAGACACAGTGCTGGAGAAAATTCCACCTGCACGCCCACCATCACCACTCCACCAACTCTCGGCATTTTAAATCCCCGCAAAGGAAACAAAAGCAAGTAGTGGAGGCGAGCGCATGCACGCGCGAGATGGGCGGGTCGCACTCCAGCCGTAACTCCCCGCTGGCCAAGCTGGCGACGCTGCGCTCGCTGCACATCGTCATGCTGGGCCTGGACTCGGCCGGCAAGACAACGGTGCTCTACCGCCTCAAGTTCAACGAGTTCGTCAACACGGTGCCCACCATCGGCTTCAACATGGAGAAGGTGCGGCCCGGGGCGGGCGGCGCCCGCGGCGTCAGCTTCCAGTTCTGGGACGTGGGCGGCCAGGAGCGCCTGCGGCCGCTGTGGCGCTCATACACGCGCCGCACCGACGGCGTGGTGTTCGTCGTGGACTCGGTGGATGCCGAGCGCCTGGAGGAGGCGCGGACGGAACTGCACCGCGTGGCGCGCACCCCCGAGTGCCAGGGCGTGCCCGTGCTCGTCGTGGCCAACAAGCAGGACCTGCCGGCGGCGTTGGCGCCCGCCGAGGTGGAGCGGCTGCTGGCGCTCGCCGAGCTGGGGCCCGCGGCGCTGTGGCACCTGCAGCCGGCGTGCGCCATCATCGGCGAGGGCCTCTCCGAGGGGCTGGACAAGCTGTACGAGATGATTTTGCGCAGGCGCAAGATGCTCAAGCAGCAGAAGAAGAAGAGATGAGCGCCCGAGTGGGGCTGCTCCATTGGTTGATTGCTTTGTTCGTTTGTTCGTGGGGACTTGTGCCGGACAAACTCGTGGTGGTATCTGTAAAACAACGACGAAGGACTTGAGGAAGTACCGTTGTTGGTCGTCACTTTCTCAGCGTGTTTACATGGACGTGCTTTAACACGCGTACCGAAGCGACCTTAGAAGTGTTACTGTTTGTTGCATACACTGGATTGCGGCATCACGTATCGTCACTGAAATGCTGGTTATAAGAAAGATCATGTATGTGGACACTGGATTTATACAATACTTCTGCTGGTCAGGTTTACAAGGCTGTGGCTTCTTTTGACTGCATCCAGATGCTTGAGCAATTGCATCTAAAATATCGTAGCTATATTGGTAAGTATAAACTTGTAAAATAATTTACCATACAATTGAAGGATTATTTCCTGCAACAAAGGTCAACACTGTAAATATCTCGGTGCAATGAAGTTACAAAGTCCAACGGTTGTATTGTGTTGCCCGAGTGCCAATGAAAGTTAGTATAAACTATGGGCTGTTTGTCTTGTACAGGGAGTGAGAGAAATGCTCACTTGAACAAAATGCCTATCCACCACAGCGCCATGTAAACCAATGAAATCAACATAATATAAGCCAGCTTATTAAAGAATGTGTTAATGAACGACGACTGCTGGATGAAGTTTTCCCCATACACCTTTCAGGCTGTGATGGTTATTTGACCATACTTCACCACGCTGGTCAATGTGGGTTGGTGAAGATGGGGAGGGGGAGGGGGATACACGATGTATTTTGCTGCACTACCCACAACGACTGCTACACCTGTTTTTTGTTGTTGCTCATGGTATGGTCACCCATCCAAGCAACATCGAGGGCTTAAGCTTTGTTTTTTGACGCCTGACGGGATCGGGCGCAATTCCAGGTGACTTGCTCAATGGTTTAGTTGTATATTTGGAAGCTTATACTTTGAATGAGTGCCAACACTTCCCTCCCTGCCACCGCACCTAACGATAAAGAACATGTTTTGCTGAAGGATTTTAAATATTATGATGTGGGAAAAACTGTCGGGCTTCGGACCAAGAGAATGCTTTGAGCGCAAGTCTGCCTTTTGTGTGGTGTGTAACGAGAGGTCGTCTTGAGCTGAGGTATGCCAGTGTCATCTTGCACGGGCTCGTTTTGGGGCGATCTTTCCACCCGCTATGGTGGATTTAGAAGGTTTTTTTTGGTAGTGCGGCATCGTTCGTTCAGGGTTGGGGCCCCTCGCCGCTAATGAGGCGCCGTGCCTGTCAGGCCAGAGTCTGTGAAAGTTTTGAAGGCGCACACCGCTGAATGACACGGCCGGGCGGGATTTCGGAGGGCATGCAATCCGAGAGGGAGACGACGGGAGGAGGAGGGGCACGCTGCTGCTGCTGCACAGAGCACTTTGCTTTGTTGAGGCGCCCCCTTTGCTTTCATTCTGATGCACGGTGCCTGGGCTCAGTGCCCACTTAGCTCTGACGGACTCCACACAAGAGGAAAGTTGTGGGCGGTAGCATAGTGGTCGGTGCACACTGCACTCTGAACCTGGTGGACATTTGAATCCCGGCCACTGCTAACATCGGTGGCGATTATCTGAACCGGTCCTGGGCCTCCCCGAGGCTGACTCTGCCTTAAATGCGTACCTGGTGTGGAAACATCAGTGCTGGGGAGACAAAGGCAGCCAGGCGTGGTGCTGGCCACCCCCTCGCGCACCGTGCTGGTCATCATAGGTGCTCGCTCACAGCACTTGCCCCAACAGCCAGTTATAGGCCTTGTGGGGTTGGGGGAGCTTGTGCGAGTGATTATGATTATAATATTTTTGTTCATCTTGTACCTTACCAGTCTAATGAAGGTGTGAAGGGGTTTTGCATCGGACGGTAATACCTCCATCAAGTATATGGTACAATAAGGATTCAGCATTAGAGGAGATGAAAGATTAACTGAGGTATTTTCGCCCCACGTTTGTATGGAACGATCTTTTTTTTTTTAGAACCGCCACTCGATAGTGTTAACTTGCGAGGCCCGAGTTTCCCTGCTGTAATATCGCTTCCATCCTTGGTACTTTAAAAGAGTGGACGCGAGAATGGCGGTCTGACCAAAAGTTACATTTATATTCACGTAAGGGATTTGTTTGTGGAGTATGCTGAGTGTGTCAAAGAGTTTACATTAAACTGTGTGCACTGATACACTTGTGAGGTGGGGGGGGTTGACATTGTTGTGCGAGACCAATGAAGCTTCTGGATGTTTGTATAGGACACCTGTAATTAAAGACGATTTTTGCTCAGTGTAACCCCTATGCAAAAATTCAAAATAATAAAAACGTGTTTGACTTTGGTGCAATTTCAGCAGCTGTGTATATTATTCTACAGAGATGAAGCAAACTTAATAGGCATTGGTTTTAAACCTTACACTGCTAAACCCCAATTACATTCAGGCAGATTATCCGCTGTGCTGTTGATGGCTCTGTCGTGAAGTTTATTTCGTAACTTTGGAAATCCCAGTGTGAATGGAGCTGTGGGCTCCCTTTTGGAAGACAAGTGGCTGTGGGCCATTGTCACCGAAACTAGCTGGGTAACTGGCTAAACGGGATTTTCCGTGTAATGAATAAACATTGAATTGAAACGGCGAAAGAAGCTCCTTAAGGCATAGTAGTTAACGACACCAAAGAGGTGGGAGTAGTGGATACAAAAGACCGATATGGTTCATTTTAAAATTGCTTTAACTTTTCAAGTTGGATTCCAATTTGTGTAATTATTTTGGCATAATATTCGTTTTAAAAAAAACACTGCATATTTTCTTGGTATTTTAGTCGGTTAAAAAGCAGATTACTTTTTCGTGCTCTCTGAGTACTGGACTGTGAAAGGAGAAGAGAACTCGTTAGTCTGCAACAATTATTTACAGCCCTTCGTCAATTTCTGGATGGAAGGCCTTGCTATTAGGTAGCGGTCATGGATGTTGCTCGACTTAACCAGCCCAGATGGGGCCTAGAACTGGTTCGAATAATACTCCCCACTAATATCAGCTGTGGCTTGAGATTTTATTCAGGTTCACTGGGTTCACAGCCGCAATGTGCTAAACCCCCCCTGCCCCAGTCAAATCGTATAACACATTAATTTCCTCTGGAATAAATGGGAATTAATGGTAATTTGGCTTAAATGGCATTGTTAAACAGATAAACACAACCCAACAAACAACGAGCGCAACGAGAAATATTTCGTGTTTGCAAAACACGCTGCAGCATGTTGCCTCCAAAAAAGTGTGAAATGTAAGAAACTAAATCCTTGATATTTTAAAATGTCACCGCAGGCCTCATTTGCAAGCAACAGACGATGGCATGTTTAAAAGGGGATATTTTTTGTTTAATATTTCTCTGATATCAGTGTTTTTTTTTTATAAATGTCATGGCGTACGATTGTAAAGCGTGAAACTGGATCTCCCAATGGGATCGAAGTCTGCATCACTTTTGGAATTATTTCATAATTATACAAAGCTAATGGTGCAACCCTGCAATTGCTTGTTCATGCTGCTGCCAACGGAACGAGAGGGCTCTAGACATCCCCCTTTAGACCTATAGAGTAATGATAATACATTTTATACAGCGTCATTCATGATAATTGCATCCCACAACGCTGTACATTAATAATTATGAGGGCTAACACCTATATATTGTATATAGCTGCGACCAAGCAAGTTAAAACCACCAAACACAGATCAACAAAGACATTGCACCAACACAAAAGGCACAAGCAACCAAAAAGTTGTCACAAGGAAGACATTGGAGTACCCACACTTTACCCCACTCGGGAACGTGCCGATCAACTAAATCCTAACTGTATCCATTCTAAACTAAACTCAAGCTAAACGACTGAGTGGTATTGCTATTTCTTCAGAAGCGATTTGGCCACAAATGATAGCTCAACGAAGTGGGTTGTGTCGAAATTTATCGCATCCAAATACTCTATGCGCATGTTGATTCTAAATTGTGGAAATAAAAACCGGGAGGACCCAGATAAAAATACACGCGACCACGGGGAGAGAGACGTGTAAACTCCACATATATGGGGTGTCAGGGTCGGGATTGAACTCACGACCTCCTGCATACCAGGCGAGGGATTCAACATCTCGCCACCGCGGGGTGGAAAGAGGTGGGGGAGATTTAATTCAAGTTAATTGATTAGGTATAGCCCTGTGAGCCATTCGGCTCTTGAACCGGATGCAACCGCAACAAACAAAAACATGAACAATAAACCATCTTAAAGTGACTGTGCAAACAAAATCCAAGAAAAGACGGCAAAATATTGCAGAAAAAGCACCGTACACCAACGCTGTGTGCAAAAATCCCAGTGGGATGCAAGTCAAACAACAACCACAAGACAATTTAGATTAAGGCCATCAGTCTAACTCCGTACTACAACAAACAAACATGGCCAAACCAAAAAACTTTTCGAAATCACCAAAGTAAATCCATAAAAGCAATGAAACAGTGATCATAGGAACTGACCGAATTTTCACAATAAACGACATAAACAACATGTACTACCAAACCCTGCAGCCATAGCTGGCTGCATGAGTCACTCCACAACATCAGGAGCATTAGTCAGAGTATCAAATTTTCAATGCACCTTTAAGATCAGCAGACTAAATCAAAACACAGATCATACTTTGCAGCGATCATCCGGAGCGCAGTTTTTCAACTGCCGTGCTGAGAGATCCCGTCTAACCAGCGACCTTTGGATTGCAAGTCAAGCGTGCGAACCCTGACACCACGGGCAGTATGCCTAAAATTACTCCTGTAGGTTTCCGTTTAATGCGGCGATTGCTCCTATAGATAGATCATGAGTCATGCCACAAGGCCCACGAGCTGTAAGCTGCGCACAGCAATCAAACATGAGGGCACGGAGGAGAGAGGTCTGAAAAGCTGCACGGACAGGGGTAGCAAGTAAAGGTCAGGGGACATACACAGGGGAGGTGAACAGTGGGATGGAGGCGCTTGAAAGAGATGGAAAAAAATAAAATGCAGGGGGAAATACTTAAGGCTGTGAGTCGGTGCATAGCGTGCTGATGTTGTTCACACTTGAGACATTTATTGTTTACGCATTAAAACCTCAATCATTTAAAAGCTGTGTTTGCTTAAGCCATTAAAGGAATGCTAAAGATGTTTTTACCGTGGATAACCTAAGAGACCTGGGTTTGATTCCTGGCCACGGCGAACAAGTGATACCTGAACTGGTCTTCGGTCACTTCTCCATTACCAACGCGCACTGACTAGCGTGATGAAGTATGGTCAAGCACCATCATAACCGTTTTGACGTGGAAATGCTTTCATTAGGGCTTAGGCAGTGGAATGACAAAGAGGAGCAATTTTTTGTTTGTTATCAAAACACACTTATTGGCGTTTACCGATTTGGGGTACTTTGGTAGCACCTGTTTATCTTATCCAGTAACAGGTTCTACGACGGCGCAATTAAGCAGTCGTTATATTGTACAGAGCCGACTCTATGATTGACGCAACCAAAACACAGCATTGGTGGCCACTGCAGTCGTGAATCTGTGAGTATATGTGTGTGAATACTGGGAGCGGTGGTGTCGCGGT
The DNA here is from genome assembly GCF_964198595.1 of Lampetra fluviatilis. Classification (NCBI taxonomy): domain Eukaryota; kingdom Metazoa; phylum Chordata; class Hyperoartia; order Petromyzontiformes; family Petromyzontidae; genus Lampetra; species Lampetra fluviatilis. The sequence continues at coordinate 17,233,418 of NC_136275.1, forward strand.
TAGCACGTTGCGCTACAAACCCGGCCACCCGAGTTCGATTCCCGCTCACGGCCAACACCAGTGACGATTATCCGAACCGGTCCTGGGCCTCTTCTAGGTAGACTCGGCCTCAAATGAGTACCTGGTGTTATGTGTAAAGATCGTCACTGAGGAGACAAAGGTGTGCGGGTGTGGTGTTGGCCACTCAACCCCCCCCCCCCCCCGTGTGCCATGCCGGCCTTCATAGGTGCTCACAAACAGCATTTGCCCCAACAGTCTATTCAGGCTTAAAACTTTCGTGACTGCAGGAATTCACATTCTTGGTTCTTTCGGTAAAGTCACGTAGACCGAAAAATAAAATAAAATTAGGCGATGATGAAGACCGCTTGTGTTGTGATCAAAACGTCGTGGTTTATTTATGTATTTAAAACTTTATTTAATTTTATATCTATGTGACTACCGAAATAACCAATAATGTGTCTATTCAGGCTATACGGGGGATCTTTGTATTTTGTATCCCTACTCCTACCCTCGAGTCTTGGGTTACCACCTGTGCTGATATTCCCTGGATCGTTATTTTTCTTTTGGGGGGGCAGTTATCCTGGGAAACCTGTAAGTCTTCCCAGGGAATTCAAAGTCCAGCTTTTTTGTCAGTTGTGCAATAATGCACCACCCATAAGTTTAAAAAATACTCTTCTTCCCATGATGTCCTGTTTTTTTTGTAACCCCGCAGTGGCAACTCTATTCAAGTCCTCACTGCCTCCTTGCTACACTCCCTCCTTGTTACACTCCCTCCTTGTTACACTCCCTCCCCAATGCCTCCCACAGCTGCAATTCCACCCATGAGTACCTTTGGACTAGACACGTGCGTTTGTGTGTGGAATTGTCATTTATGCCTCTGATATTCTGGACTAAAGGTTGAGCGCCTCTCAAATCATGCACACAGCCGATAGGAAGAGCAGTGCTTCTCAGCGTCTACCCACGCATTCCCACAATTGTCCAGTCAATTAAAGTAATTTCGTGCTAGAAAAAAAACATGTTTCGTGAATAGTAACCTCTGCGTAATGGCCTCAATCACAGTCATGAAAGGAAGAACGAGTTACAGCTTGTAATTTGATATAACAAAAAATGTAGGCATCAACCAAATAAAATTTCAACAGTGCAAAATTAGCACCTAGATGTTGATTGTCCGCCTAATGCCACCGATTTGTGGCTACTCCAAGTGTAGCTGTGAATATGCGTGTTCAAACATGTCCATTGTGAATCGTGAATATTATTTAATTACTTTGAACGCGTACAGTTTCGGAGGAGCAGTAATATCACATTAGCGAACACGCTTGCTCCCACGTCCTGCCACCGCAGTCATGGGTTTCCAGAAGTGGGCACGTGCCACGGCCCGGGTCTCTAAGCCATCGCGAGCTCATCCACAGTGCACGGCTCCTTCCAGGTGGCAACGGAGCGATGCGTGCTCCATGGTCAGCGTTTCACTCGTTGTAGGTGTTCAGCAAGATTCAAGAACTCAGCAAGAATCTGAAAGGGAGCAACGAGGGCGAACGCCCCTGCTTTGGCCCCCACTGCGCCATGAACTTGATGACCTTGATGACCTGCATTCAATTACCCACCACAGCTGGCATCACTGACAGGTGGTATCCGAATCAATCTTGGGTTCTCACCTTCGGCTTCACTCTTGCTAGGGTCGGTCCTGCACAGTGCTTCCTTTGCCATGAAATATTATCGTACTTGTTTCTTTTTTTACCCAATTATATTCCACTTGTCGTATCGGTGTCATAACGAGATAAATAAATTTACGTCTGGAACTCGATCAATTGATCACTGCATATAAGAGAATGACCCAGATGATGGCATTACAGAACTACTTGCTTCTGAAATTACTGCAATAGGTATCTGAATCCATACTAGATGAACACAATTTACATGCCCCGCAAAGAATTTTCAGCGTGTGTCCAATCTAAATATTTGATTCTTACAGCTGGAGTAAGCTAAAATTAGTATTTAACAAAATTTTAATTTTACATGACTGGGTTTTTTGTGAAGCCAATTGTTAGTGGATTGATATCATTAACTGGATACACTGGAGAACCCGCTTTCATCACAACTTTACCCATATTTTTCGATTTAAAGCTTTCGTGACTGCAGGGATTCATCTTCTTGGTTTTTTCGGTAAAGTCACGTAGAAGGGAAGTAATAAAATAGTAAAAATAAAACATAATAAAATAATTCTCACGACGTTTCGGCTACAACGCAAGCAGCCGTCTTCAGGTGAAGAATGAGACACTGCCAAGCTAGGAGCTTATATATAAGCTGAGTTGGGGGTGTAAGAAGAGCGCCTTAACAAAAAAATGTGCATATCAAGAGGAATTTAACATATTCATGGGAAATGCATAGGAGGTGGGCGGGGGGGTTTCAAAGTCATATTATGCCCATGCATTATGCAGGATCAGCAGCACCAAAGGGAGGGGGCAGGGGGTAGCATTAACAAAGGGAGGGAATGTTAATAGTAAGTAGAAGCAATGAAACATGTGATTGGGAGAGCGGTGGCAGGAGACCCGCAGTGGAGCAAATAATGCATTCCCTGTGGAGAACACAAGATACACAGTTAATGCCAGTGAGTGGATTGCGGTCTGAAAGTCACCGTAAACGTGAACAACAATCAGTTAAGATCCAAGCCATCTGGCTACCATGAGAGATTCGTTCATGAGGCGATCCACATATACAAACACAGATGGATTCTGGCTCAGCAATCATTGGAAGGACGTAATAAACCATTTCGGATCCTAACTGATTGTTGTTCACGTTTACGGTGACTTTCAGACCGCAATCCACTCACTGGCATTAACTGTGTATCTTGTGTTCTCCACAGGGAATGCATTATTTGCTCCGCTACGGGTCTCCTGCCATCGCTCTCCCAATCACATGTTTCATTGCTTCTACTTACTATTAACATTCCCTCCCTTTGTTAATGCTACCCCCTGCCCCCTTCCTTTGGTGCTGCTGATCCTGCATAATGCATGGGCATAATATGACTTTGAAACCCCCCCGCCCACCTCCTACGCATTTCCCATGAATATGCTAAATTCCTCTTGATATGCACATTCTTTTGTTAAGGCGCTCTTCTTACACCCCCAACTCAGCTTATATATAAGCTCCTAGCTTGGCAGTGTCTCATTCTTCACCTGAAGACGGCTGCTTGCGTTGTAGCCGAAACGTCGTGAGAATTATTTTATTATGTTTTATTTTTATCATTTCCCTTCTACGTAACTTTACCCATGTTGACTGTATTTGGTCTCTATCCCAGGAAATGGGTCTCTCTGCGAGCGATTTGTAAACTGGGCTGAGATCAGAAACTCGCTGAACCTGAAATCCAGGTAAAATCACAGGTGGCGAAAACCCGGTGGCGGCTCACAGCTGACACGTCTATTATGAACCTCCTCATGAGCCACCTGGCTCTCTGTGAATGGGAGCCTTATAATTATCGACAACAAAGCAGCCGTCATCCTTCCGGCTGGAAGGATCCTTAATATCCCCTCTTCCCCACACGCCGCACCAAAACCATCTGTCTCCACGCGCAGCAACGAATTCCTGCACTCTGCGCGTGAACGCGAAGTGCTTTTTACAAGCCCCTGAAATATGTTTCGTTTTCAATTGCGGACTCGCATTTTGCATGATAAGAGAACGAGCACACGGATGTGCATTTTGCATGGCGCGCTGATAAAAAAACAACAACCAAGACGGTAGCCACAGTGGTGTGGTTGGGATGGGCCCTGGTGCAAGAAATGAAATGGAGTCCCCTATCTGTCTGCCTTCATGCATTCTTCATCGCCCTGGTGCCCCCGCCCCCCATAGCTCGTGAGCCCTGGTGCATTGCCTGCACTTTCGATAAGCTACGCCCCTGCGCTGCCACGAATGTACGCTCATTTTGGCAATTGATGGAGAAGCTGGTACTATTGTTGCGTCATTGCCTTAAAAATACCACTGCGGTACATTCATGGCTTTTGGGTGGAGTCGGTGACGCAGCCACAGAAACGCAAATTACCAACCGTATTTTTGGTCCCAGCCTTGCAGCAAAAGTTACCTATTAACCTGCCCAAAGGTCGCGTGCGTGTGCTGGGTACTAATGTCGTCCGTAAAGTGTAACGAAGATGTTTTGAGCAATTAGGTAATATAACTGGGCAGGTGCACGGAGATTAATTATTGACTCCAGTTCGCTACGACGGCGGTGTGAATTCCAGAAATGTAAGTTTAGTGGGCGATGTTTATTTCATCTACGATCGCTTGAGATAAGAGATGTATTTGACTAGACAACAACACTGATCAATTTGCTACCGTGCAAATGAAACTGTGCGGTCGGTATTATACTTCACTTGGTGACAGCGAAGATACCTGCAGGTGCACTAACAAACAAGCAAAATGGCCGGTCAACTGACGAGCTTCCGCTGTCGGTATCTGCACATGACACCCGTCATTCTTATCCTAAATAAAGTGAACTTTCCCTGCCGATGCTTCCTTAGTGGTCAACATTCGTGCAATTTATCAGAACTATGCATATTTTTTATGATTGAAAAAATTAAATAAAAACATTTCTCTGCATATCAGATGAAATTGAGAAGTGATTACATATTTGATAGCCTACAGTATCCATCACAACTTAGCTCAAAAGACGATCACCGAATGACCGCACGTGGCTATCGTGAGCCCTAGAACAGCATGGCTTGTGTCAATGTGCAACTGAAGGCGTTTGGTAATTATCGTGTTTGTGTAGAAAGAATGAATTGACCGTCGGCAGTGGTGCATAAACATGCACACAATAAAAACAAATCTCATCTCATTCAACATTTACACTGCCCTTTTCACCGAGATATTTGTAATAGGCTAACGTTGCAGGGAACGACCCTTTTTGAGTACAAATATGAGCTGTATAAGCATATTATATATATAAAATATAATGCCCTTTATTCATCCAGGAAAGCCTCAGTGAGATTTAAAAATGTATATGACGTGGGTCCTGCATTGAATTGTTTGATCAATCCAATGAATAGTTGATTGGCATGTGGGTGTGTGGGGGTAAAACCCAGAGTTAACCCACACACTGTGTATGTGCGGCATAACACAACGTAATCATTTTTGTCGTGGAGAATTAAGGTAACAAAATAAACAATACGTCTACCCACTAACCTACCTACTCAGTTACCCACTTAATTACCTGTACTCGCAGGTTCACAACAGAGCTCTCATCCAGGTGAGCCTCCTATGTATGTGTAGTGAGTTCTTATGGATATGTTGTCGTAGAGGCAACACGGTTTATTGTTTAACTAACACACAACTCCCTTAACGTCAACTATCTAGGGAGGTACAGCCTTCGGGCTAACGTGACCTCACACTTAACACTTTACCTCTCTAGCCCTCCGGCTATCGGTGCCCTAGGGTAGGCTATCTGACCCGACCTAGCCAAAGTACGGGTCCCAACCACTGGTCCCAGCTCGATCCGGCCCTTAGAAGGACGTCGGGCTCGAGGTCCCAGGGTCCTAACTAGGGAGGCTATCCTGACCTGACCCAGCCAATGTACGGGTCCGACCACTGGTCCAAGCTCCGCCCGGCCCTTACAAGGGTAGCGGGCTCGAGGTCCCAGGGTCCTAGTCTAGCTGGTATTTGGTCTTCAGTCTTCGTAGCACTGCCCCCGAGATGCGCTTGGGGTGCCCCTTTGATACACCTCCAGGGGACCCTCCGCCCCTGGTACCGCCCCCTTTCTGGAACCTTCCAGAGGATCCTGGAAGCCCCCCCCCCAGCCACCCACCTGGGGTCCGGCTCTCTCTCTATCCCCTTTGCACAGGTTAGCACACCCTACAGACTTCTGGCTGCAACTGCAGGTAAGTGGCTTCAGGCGATGTGTGCATATGCGTTTCCGACGCTACATATGTATGTTGAACTTCTTTCGTACCGTACGTAGCCAACCTTACTAATCCCACTCACCTCCCCACTCAGAGACAAAGTACCCCCCGTATAGCCTGGACAGACTGTTGGGACATGTGCTGTTCGCGAGCACCTATCAAGGCCGGCACGGCACACGAGGGGTGAGTGGCCAGCACCACGCCCGGCCGCCTTTGTCTCCCCAGTGGCGATATTTTTACACTCATTTGAGGCTGAGTCGACCTAGGAGAGGCCCATGACCGGTTAAGATAATCGTCATCAGGGAATGGGAATCGAACCCGGGTTGCCGGGCGCAGCGCGCTAACCGCTAAACTACCACTCCCCAACCTACCAACTCACCCACAGTAGTGACATGACGTCACTACTGTGTCGGGACTGTACGAGCGTAGGGACATATGACGTCACTACTGTGTTGGCTCGGTATGGGGGCTGTAGGCGGGTGTCACGGGGGTCGTGTCAGGCCGTGACACTCTGCTTGAACCCAACAGGACACGTGACCCGATAAAGGGGGGCTAGGGGCCCCAGGGGGAAACCTGTGGGTCACGTGATTTGGGGCCCGGACCTTCTCGAAGGATCGAGAAGGGGGGCGTGGCCTGGGGCGGAGCCGGCCACGCCACGGGCGTGATAAGCGAGGCGTGAACAGAGCTGGGCTGTTCAACCTTGGGATGAAGACGCCATCAGCGGTCCTAGAGTCTGCGATCGTCGTTCGTGACCAGGCAGCCCGTCACCTGCCCTGGCCACACTGTGTATAACTCCCCGAGTGTTAGTGAGATTGGGAACGGTGGTCACCACCCTGTATATAATGTTCACGTTGGTTATGCGTTAATAAATCGTGTCGCCTCCAAGTTGAGTGTGCGCCTCAATTGAGCCCACTACACCTGCAATATAGTGTATATCCACAAAAAAGTACTTCTTACACAACCCCACGACCTTCTATATAATTTAAATTATGCTGATATATTGCATATCTTTATATATATGGTATTGTTATAATGGTGAAAAAACACACTTGATAATCCACACATTACCACTGTCCAGAATGCAGCCTTTTGTTGAATTAGTCGGTGGATTAAGTGAAAAAAAGCTGTTCATTAAGTCAATTGCCTCAATTGTGAGGCCATCTGCGGGGAGACGATACAATACAACCATTCAGCATTCAAGCGAAGCGAGCATGAGTCACCATTACAATGTTGGCGTGGCTTATCAACTTTGTCCAGTATAGCGCTCGTTTTTTTTACAAGGCAATGGTAATGAATAACGTGGAGATTTATTTATTTAGTGAGTTAGTTTAGGCTATAAACATTACTCACTCCCGGTGTGTGTCGCAATACTTTCCGAATATGTAAACACGCTCCTTACATGTGGTGGGTGCTGTGATCGGGGGGCAGTGGTGGTGGTGGTGTTGGGGGCAGGGTAGGGCTGGAGTCGGTGAGCTAACCTGAAACTTCAGAGCCGCTGGTAATTGATCCCCGATGCAAGTCCATGAGCTCCCGCGTAACTGTCTGGATAAAATCCGATTTCTTACTCTCCGGTAATTATGTCAGAGGCCAGATCTTGGCTAACGCAGCAGCACTCACAACCCTCATTGAATCGCAAAGTTGTGCTGCGTTCGCGCCGACGGAGCCAAATTCTCTACGCACTGCGTGATTTCGATCCACGCGATGAAATGTGTTACGAGTTAGTAGTGGATTGACGTCATTGGGGTTAGGGCACGTAACAAGGATGGAGGCCACTACATTACCAACAATGGCCTTGTACTGTCACGTGGAAGGAGTATGGGGGGGGTAGAAAAGAGACCGAGCGTAAAAAAAGATGGAAAGACAACGTAGCAAGAGAAACTCAAACAGACAAAATCGATACTTGCAGGAAGTGATTGCCGTGTCCGTCGAACGGGAATGAGAGGAGACGTTCAATCCAGACATATCGTCGGCCGCCCGTTTGACTGCTGACGCAAGAGAGAAAAGACGGAGCCGTAGAGTGGGGGAAGAGCGGTGGTGCAATGATTGGCTGACGCACCGCTCTATGAACCGGGCAACGTGATGAGTTCGAGTGCCGGCCACAGTTCACGTCAGCAGCGAGCAGTGGCGCAGCCACGGTGGGTGACCGCATATGCACGAGAGAAACCACAAACATTTGAACAAAAAATATATATTTTTGAGGTCAGTATATTTCTCCCTTCAACAAAGACGACATGAATACCCGATTGTGCTGATGGCGGAACCTGTACAGACAGGCACACATACAGCAGCAAAAAATCTGAGAGCTCAGTTACCGAGTCAGCAGGACGATTTCTCCAGGGTAAATGCACATTCTTGGTTCTTTCGGTAAAGTCACGTAGAAGGGAAATAATAAAATAATTAAAATAGAACATAATAAAATAATATTCTCACGACGTTTAGGCCACAACGCAAGCAGCCGTCCTCAGGTGATTTTACCGAAAGAACCAAGAATATGAATCCCTGCAGTCACGAAAGCTTTAAATCGAAAAATATGCCATTGTCTTTGAAACTGATTGGTCCACAGCAAAGACAACCTCATCTAGGGCCCAGTCTCACCGCCAGTGTCAGACCAGAGAACGCCACTAGGGGAACAGTATAAAGACAACGCATTTATAGCTCGGGTTGAGCAGTTATATCTATGGAACCTTTTTGCCAGTACAGTATGAAAATGTGAAAAATAAGAATAGGGTTTACCCTTTCTGCCAATAAAATAGGTATTAAGATGTGTCCGATCTGTAATTTAACCAAGGAGCCGTCCATAAATGACGTCACGCGATTTTGGACCATTTTTTACCTTCCCCCCCCATCGTCACACGGCGTCACAAAAAGTCTGACCCCCCTCAAATATGACGTCACAAAGCTCTGCCCCCCCCCCCCAAATAAAACACGCTTCGAATCGCTTTAAACTATTGTCATTGTAGTGCGTATTTAATGTGCCGCTGCACTCTGATGTTGTAGGAGAAAACATGTATTAAAAAGTCTATTTAACGTGTTGTCTATATTTATTTAAAGTTGCGCATTTTGATGTGACGTCACATTTCTCACCCCCCCCCCCTCGTCACACATCGTCACAAATGTCTGACCCTCTCCTAGGTGCGTGACGTCATTTATGGACGGCCCCCAATATCCATCGGGAACCATGCTCTAATAGGAGACACCCCCCGCTCCCGGAATTGAACTTACCGTTTCATCCTCCAACTGTGAGGCGGCCGTCCCAAAACAATGGCTGGGCCGCGTGAATTCGCTTTTGTAACTCGACATACGCCGCCGTATTCACTCGGTAAGGTCGGCAGGTATCGTACACTGATCGCTGTCGTTGGCTCGACTCCACCGTGAAGTCGGGGCGCCACGGTGGCGAGATGTTAACTACCTCGCCTGGTATACAGGAGGTCGTGGCTTCGATCCCGACCCTGACGCTTGGTGTATATTTGGAGTTTGCGTGTCTCCCTCCCCGTGGTCGCGTGCTTTTCCCACCGGGGGTTTCCCTCCACATTTAGAATCAACATGCGTTTAGAGTATTTGGCTGCTGTAAATCGACGCATGATACACCACTTCTTTGAGATTTTATTTATGGCCAGGTCGCTTCTGAAAAAGTGCTGTGTAGCTAAGTAGGCCTTACCTGGTAAAATAAAAAATAGTTTTATAGTTTAAGTCCGCATTTCACTACAGCACAGCAGTTGGCACGATCATGAGAAAAATGACATCTGTTAAGTACATTAAGTCATGTTGTTTTACTTTTGTTTACTTAACATTGCTTTTCACTAATGTCCGTTGCATTTTCCAAGTCTGGATTTTGTTTTCAATCTTTTTCAATAACTTTCTAAATAGTTGTATCTGTGTATACAGCACTCATTGCTTTTTCAATAGTTGTTTTCTCATTGTTTCTTTCATTAACATAATCATGAGAATAGGTTTTTTCCTTTTTTATGGCAACATTCTGACCTCAAGTATCGTGGTTAATGCAGACATGATTCCTTGTAAAAGGTTTCAGTTTGGTGTTTTAACATCTTAACACCTATTTTGTTGCCAGAAAAAAGAGGAAAACCTATTCTCATATTTAGGTACTGGCAATGGAGGTCCCATGATGTAACATAATCATGACTATAATCATGGTTATTTAATAACTCTCCACTTGCGTCTTTTGATTTAGGATCGTTCATCCTCATACGATTCCTCATGATCGGCCATGATCTATCCACTGCTAAATGAAGGCCTCCCCGAGCAGGCGCCATCTTTCACGATTTTGCGATGTAATAATCCACCGAGCGACTGCCCCATGAGCTGATTCATTGCTCCATCTCCTCGTTGAACGTAATTATTCTTGACCGTCGGTCATCATCCCGTATGCAGACGCATCCTGTCTGTCCTTAACCTTAGCGTGCTCTCTAATCCACGTATTCCTCTTTATGTTTCTGAATGTAACTCAAAACATGCATCTCTCTATTAACACATTCCTGCGGAGGGAGCTGGTAGGAACGTTGGGTTGCTCGGTCAATGGCCAGGGTCAACGGCGGCGTGGTGTATTCCGCAAATATGGCCGACTGTGAGGGCGGGCACAAGCCGGCGTGAGTAGGTTAAACGTTGAGTTTTATAAGGGCACCACGGGGTGACCAGCCCCTCCCCACCCAGCCCCACCCCTCCCACCCCCCACCCAGCCCCACCCTCCCCACCCAGCCCCTCCCCACCCTCCCCTCCCCGCCCCTCCCCACCCAGCCCCCCCCTCTCTACCCAGCCCCCCTCCCATTTTTGGATGCACGACGGACCGACGGACACAATAATCCCCTGTGGGCTGGTGTAACCAGGAGGTTCCTACCAGTATTAGTATTATGCATCACTTCACGTATGAAAAATGGCTTAATCTTTGCAGTGGACGCCTTCTTGACGGGTGTTTTTCTTTCATTTGGCTGCCACTCCTGAGTTAGCCTTGACCACCAGCCATCGCTCTTTCTCAGTTTGGTAATAACATAGAATATAGATTTTTAAATGTAACCAACTGCAACTATTTCCTCATTGTTGCCCAAATGTACCTGTGTAGCACATGGTGTATCACTGTGGGCATTGTGTGCAGAGCTCTCTTGTTTTTGGTTACCAAGTAAATTGAAAAAGCACTTTTGTGGGTAAATGAACACCTCTTTTTGAGGATGTGCACTGAGTCGTGAAGTCACGTGGCTCTGTTTTTTTTTTGGGGATAACAGAAAGGGGCTCTTTGTTGGGAGGTTGTTTTGGGTGAGGACGATTTGGTCGACACTGTTCTTGCGAGCTGATGCTACTCTTATCATATCCCGGACTGTGTATACGCCGCCCGTATTTTCCTACGTTATGTACACACTCTATTCTCAAACTCAAATAACACGAACAGGAAAAATAAAACATCGTAAATGTTAACAATAGTAATTTACAGCCTTTTGTCAGTCCCAAGACTGGATGAAAGCCTCCCCAAGCCATTCCCGGTCATGAACCTTTGTCTTGATCATACTTCACCACGTTGGTCAGTGTGCGTTGCTTAAAAGATTGGGTTGCGCCAGGACCGGTTCAGTCAGAGATAAGTCGCCACTGATGTTATCCGTGGCCGGGAATCCAACTCTGGTAGACTGAGGACGAGCACTTCTCTCACTTGACTAACTTTACTCATTCACTGCTCGTCAAACCGATTCAACAGCTGAATCGACAGGATTGCCCATCCGCGTTGTGCAGAAGAAAGCGACGTAGCTGAGAGAGGGGACGAGCGGTGGTGGGGACAGGAGGAGGTTGGCCCAAGCGGTCGCTTGTATGTACATGCAGTGCCGGGTTAAGCTAGTGCGGGGCCTGTAGCATATGTTATAAAGGGGCCCTAAATAAAAAAAAACAAATTTTAAAACAACATGTTTAGACCTGCATAGTAAAGTAATTGTATTTTTTCATTTGCTATACAGCCAGAGAATACGACAAATCGCTAACCTTAAACATCCAGTCGTTCATAAAAGTCGAAGGCGGTACAGTTATTGCAAACATGATTCCTTGTATAAAGGTGTCAGTTTTGTACCAGTTTAAAGGGTAAAACCCTACTACTATATTTTGCCACTGGTAAAGGAGGTCTCATAGTGTAAATGCTTACCCCGAGCTCTCAATACTCTGATAGTGCGCTGTCTTCGAGTTGTACGCCTTTTGGCGTCATCTGGTCCAACACCAATGGAGACTAGGCTCTAAGGAAAGCTGTCTCGGGTGTGGACCAATCAACTTCAAGGACAGTGCATATCATTACCATTATCTTTGAGTACAATCAACTTAAAATAAACGTAAGTTTTATCGCACGGAGTGTTAGTTTGACAGTATCATCAGGGACAGCTCGTGGTCTACGCGACTTGGGGTTTAATTTTTTACAATTCTCCATTTCAAATGGGCAACGGACGAACGCGACTTTAGTGTTCACGGCCCCATACTTCGTACCGCTGGTCTGTGTGTGTTGGTAAAGGCGGGGGAGCGTAGACGTTTCAGGATAATAGAGTACAAGGATGTATTTTACGGTATGCCCCTCTGCATTTTGGGTGATTAAAACAAATAATCAAAGGCTGTAAGGGCGCTTAGGGGCCGTCCATAAATGACGTCACTCACCTAGGGGGAGGGAGGGGGTCAGACATTTGTGACGATGTGTGATGATGGGGGGGGGGGGAGAAATGTGACGTCACATCATAATGCGCAACTTTAAATAAATATAGACAACACGTTAAATATACTTTTTTTTATAAATGTTTTCTTCTACAACATCAGAATGCAGCGGCACATTAAATACGCACTACAATGACAATAATTTGAAGCGATTTGAAGCATGTTTTATTTTTTTTTGGGGGGGGGGGCTTTGTGACGTCATATTTGAGAGGGGGGGGTCTGACCTTTTGTGAAGCCGTGTGACGATGGGGGGGGGGGTAAAAAATCGTCCAAAATCGCGTGACGTCATTTATGGCCGGCCCCTTGATAGAGAGCAGAGGTCACTTCTACGTGAAGGTGACAGGGAAGTCTATGAACCTGGACTTTAACAGGGGGAGGCGAGGTGCGGAGGGTGGGATCAAGAGTAAACGACACGTGACCTCCACTTCACACTCCCAGAGGCAGTTGAATTAAACCTACATTTAGTTTACGAACAGAAATTAAACGACCGAGGAATGACCGTGTTCGATGCACCGGTTGCAGATCAATAACGCAAGGACACACACACAACACAACATTTGTACCAAAAACTACATCGGGGAAAATAAAAAATCAATAGCTACAACAAATCGAATTAGTCATCCGCAGTGCCACCTCCCTGGCTCTTTGACGAGCAGAGAGCCTCGGGCAAGCCCGTCCCGCGCGTTCGGTTTGAACAAAATAATAATATCTTAATTTTAGAACTTTCGTGACTGCAGGAATTATTATTTGTTTCTTTCGGTTAAGTCACGTCTAAAGATAAAATAATAAATTAAATTAAATAATAGAATACGACGTTTCGATTGCAACACAAGCAATCATCATCAGGTATAATGAAATAGCGACATAAAATCTAACCAGAAAACTATAAACAGACATATTAGCAGACAGATATCACCAAGATACATAGAGAGAGCAACACAGGTAACAGAGAGAGGTGATCGTCTCTGTGGGGTGGCCTTAAATAGACAGAGGAGGGCGGACGCAGAGAGAGGGAGGGGGGTTAGAGAAAAAATTAGCATATCAATGAGTGGACAACAAAACGTGGTGCTGCAAGTGCGATGACACGGCAAGCAAGCCTGAAAATCAGGAGAAGGACACACTAAAATTAAATAACCTAGTAAAATATCGAAATGTAATGTAATACAACACAGAGGGTCGGTCAACACACAATTAACGCATAGCCTGGTTGATTACGTATTTCAAAGATTGCTAAGTTAGAATTTAAGTGTGAACATTCCAAAGAGAGGACACAGGCAGAGAGAACAAGTAGTCAGAGAGAGAGAAAAAAGAAGATAAGTTTAAAACTTCCCCGTAGAAGTGGTTCAATCTTAATTTTAGAACTTTCGTGACTGCAGGAATTATTATTTGGTTCTTTCGGTTAAGTCACGTCTAAAGATAAAATAATAAATTAAATTAAATAATAGAATACGACGTTTCGATTGCAACACAAGCAATCATCATCAGGTATAATGACATAGCGACATAAAATCTAACCAGAAAACTATAAACAGACATATTAGCAGACAGATATCACCAAGATACATAGAGAGAGCAACACAGGTAACAGAGAGAGGTGATCGTCTCTGTGGGGTGGCCTTAAATAGACAGAGGAGGGCGGACGCAGAGAGAGTTAGAGAAAAAATTAGCATATCAATGAGTGGACAACAAAACGTGGTGCTGCAAGTGCGATGACACGGCAAGCAAGCCTGAAAATAATAATAATCCTAAACGTGCACCCACTCGTTTTCAGTCAGACTGACGCATCCTTGGAAGAGAATGGCAATTTGTCTTACCGGTGTCTTGGGATTTTTGTGTCGATGAGAAAGTGAGAAAAAAATAAACCCACTATGTGCCAGCCGAAACACAATCGCATAATAATAGCCGTACATGTACACACCGGTTCAATACCATTTACAAAGTGTGGTAATGTATTCTGAAAAGAGTGCGGCTTTTTCCATGCACCATTGAGCGTCTGGTTCATGAGGCGCGTCCATACACTGGGTCTGTCCGCCGCCCCACCCCTTCCTAACAATGGGGGGGGGGGGGCATTCCTGTAGATTCCTGCAGAGCGCCATTTGAATGATAAAGAGGGGGGGGGAGCAGGAGTGTGCTAAGTCGGCCGCAGATGGTTTCAGACAAACCCCCTTTTCAGGGAACCGATTTAAATTAAAATGTGTTGCCAGATGCCCGAGGATGGAACGGCATTACAGTGGGCATGAGTGGCAATCCACCCGTCGGTCCCTCTCTTTATAACGCGTCGCTTGCCAACAAATCCATACAATCACGTTTATTATTACGCACGCCGTCTCCACCGCTCGGAAATTTCTTTCTACCATTTTTATGAACAACGCTGGCCGGAGCGGTAAGCGCAGTGGTTAAAACGCTGCACTCTGAATCTGGTGACCTAAGTTCGATTCCAGACCACGGCTAATATCAGTGGCGAATGATATCTGAAAGGGTTCTAATATATGGTCTGACCCCTCCCCCCCCACCTCCCACCCCACCTCCCACCCTCCCCCCACCCCCTTCGCCGACCCGTACTGGTCGACGTGGTGAAGTATGGTCTACCGACTCGCATGGCCGACATGTCACAGGGAGGCCCTCCTTTTGCAGTGGAAGAAGAAGAAGCAGTGGATGGACAAAGGTAATGTAGACGAATAATAATAATGCATGGTGAATTATCTCGATAATTTTCTCCATAATTCACACGGATTGAGTTTAAAAACACCCATAACATTTACCATTAAAGCAAATATTACCAAATAAAATCTTGACTTAAAGCTTTCGTGACTGCTGGAATTCATATTCTTTGGGTCTTTCGGTAAAATCACGTAGTAGATAGGTTAAAAGAAAATAGTAGTGTTTTGTTATTTGTTGTTATTTTCGTTGAACCTATCTACGTGAATCTTAATTTTAGAACTTTCGTGACTGCAGGAATTATTATTTGTTTCTTTCGGTTAAGTCACGTCTAAAGATAAAATAATAAATTAAATTAAATAATAGAATACGACGTTTCGATTGCAACACAAGCAATCATCATCAGGTATAATGAAATAGCGACATAAAATCTAACCAGAAAACTATAAACAGACATATTAGCAGACAGATATCACCAAGATACATAGAGAGAGCAACACAGGTAACAGAGAGAGGTGATCGTCTCTGTGGGGTGGCCTTAAATAGACAGAGGAGGGCGGACGCAGAGAGAGGGAGGGGGGTTAGAGAAAAAATTAGCATATCAATGAGTGGACAACAAAACGTGGTGCTGCAAGTGCGATGACACGGCAAGCAAGCCTGAAAATCAGGAGAAGGACACACTAAAATTAAATAACCTAGTAAAATATCGAAATGTAATGTAATACAACACAGAGGGTCGGTCAACACACAATTAACGCATAGCCTGGTTGATTACGTATTTCAAAGATTGCTAAGTTAGAATTTAAGTGTGAACATTCCAAAGAGAGGACACAGGCAGAGAGAACAAGTAGTCAGAGAGAGAGAAAAAAGAAGATAAGTTTAAAACTTCCCCGTAGAAGTGGTTCAATCTTAATTTTAGAACTTTCGTGACTGCAGGAATTATTATTTGGTTCTTTCGGTTAAGTCACGTCTAAAGATAAAATAATAAATTAAATTAAATAATAGAATACGACGTTTCGATTGCAACACAAGCAATCATCATCAGGTATAATGACATAGCGACATAAAATCTAACCAGAAAACTATAAACAGACATATTAGCAAACAGATATCACCAAGATACATAGAGAGAGCAACACAGGTAACAGAGAGAGGTGATCGTCTCTGTGGGGTGGCCTTAAATAGACAGAGGAGGGCGGACGCAGAGAGAGTTAGAGAAAAAATTAGCATATCAATGAGTGGACAACAAAACGTGGTGCTGCAAGTGCGATGACACGGCAAGCAAGCCTGAAAATAATAATAATCCTAAACGTGCACCCACTCGTTTTCAGTCAGACTGACGCATCCTTGGAAGAGAATGGCAATTTGTCTTACCGGTGTCTTGGGATTTTTGTGTCGATGAGAAAGTGAGAAAAAAATAAACCCACTATGTGCCAGCCGAAACACAATCGCATAATAATAGCCGTACATGTACACACCGGTTCAATACCATTTACAAAGTGTGGTAATGTATTCTGAAAAGAGTGCGGCTTTTTCCATGCACCATTGAGCGTCTGGTTCATGAGGCGCGTCCATACACTGGGTCTGTCCGCCGCCCCACCCCTTCCTAACAATGGGGGGGGGGGGCATTCCTGTAGATTCCTGCAGAGCGCCATTTGAATGATAAAGAGGGGGGGGGGAGCAGGAGTGTGCTAAGTCGGCCGCAGATGGTTTCAGACAAACCCCCTTTTCAGGGAACCGATTTAAATTAAAATGTGTTGCCAGATGCCCGAGGATGGAACGGCATTACAGTGGGCATGAGTGGCAATCCACCCGTCGGTCCCTCTCTTTATAACGCGTCGCTTGCCAACAAATCCATACAATCACGTTTATTATTACGCACGCCGTCTCCACCGCTCGGAAATTTCTTTCTACCATTTTTATGAACAACGCTGGCCGGAGCGGTAAGCGCAGTGGTTAAAACGCTGCACTCTGAATCTGGTGACCTAAGTTCGATTCCAGACCACGGCTAATATCAGTGGCGAATGATATCTGAAAGGGTTCTAATATATGGTCTGACCCCTCCCCCTCACCTCCCACCCCACCTCCCACCCTCCCCCCACCCCCTTCGCCGACCCGTACTGGTCGACGTGGTGAAGTATGGTCTACCGACTCGCATGGCCGACATGTCACAGGGAGGCCCTCCTTTTGCAGTGGAAGAAGAAGAAGCAGTGGATGGACAAAGGTAATGTAGACGAATAATAATAATGCATGGTGAATTATCTCGATAATTTTCTCCATAATTCACACGGATTGAGTTTAAAAACACCCATAACATTTACCATTAAAGCAAATATTACCAAATAAAATCTTGACTTAAAGCTTTCGTGACTGCTGGAATTCATATTCTTTGGGTCTTTCGGTAAAATCACGTAGTAGATAGGTTAAAAGAAAATAGTAGTGTTTTGTTATTTGTTGTTATTTTCGTTGAACCTATCTACGTGAATCTTAATTTTAGAACTTTCGTGACTGCAGGAATTATTATTTGTTTCTTTCGGTTAAGTCACGTCTAAAGATAAAATAATAAATTAAATTAAATAATAGAATACGACGTTTCGATTGCAACACAAGCAATCATCATCAGGTATAATGAAATAGCGACATAAAATCTAACCAGAAAACTATAGACAGACATATTAGCAGACAGATATCACCAAGATACATAGCGAGAGCAACACAGGTAACAGAGAGGGGTGATCGTCTCTGTGTGGTGGCCTTAAATAGACAGAGGGGGGGGGGCGGAGGCAGAGAGAGGGAGGAGGGTTAGAGAAAAAATTAGCATATCAATGAGTGGTCAACAGACGTGGTGCTGCGAATGCGATGGCACGGCAAGCAAGCCTGAAAATCAGGAGAAGGACACACTAAAATTAAATAACCTAGTAAAATATCGAAATGTAATGTAATACAACACAGAGGGTCGGTCAACACACAATTAACGCATAGCCTGGTTGATTACGTATTTCAAAGATTGCTAAGTTAGAATTTAAGTGTGAACAATCTAAAGAGAGGACACAGGCAGAGAAAACAAGTCGCCAGAGAGAGAGAAAAAAGATAAGCTTAAAACTTCCCCGTAGAAGTGGTTCAATCTTAATTTTAGAACTTTCGTGACTGCGTCTTTAGACGTGACTTAACCGAAAGAAACAAATAATAATTCCTGCAGTCACGAAAGTTCTAAAATTAAGATTGAACCACTTCTACGGGGAAGTTTTAAGCTTATCTTTTTTCTCTCTCTCTGGCGACTTGTTTTCTCTGCCTGTGTCCTCTCTTTAGATTGTTCACACTTAAATTCTAACTTAGCAATCTTTGAAATACGTAATCAACCAGGCTATGCGTTAATTGTGTGTTGACCGACCCTCTGTGTTGTATTACATTACATTTCGATATTTTACTAGGTTATTTAATTTTAGTGTGTCCTTCTCCTGATTTTCAGGCTTGCTTGCCGTGCCATCGCATTCGCAGCACCACGTCTGTTGACCACTCATTGATATGCTAATTTTTTCTCTAACCCTCCTCCCTCTCTCTGCCTCCGCCCCCCCCTCTGTCTATTTAAGGCCACCACACAGAGACGATCACCCCTCTCTGTTACCTGTGTTGCTCTCGCTATGTATCTTGGTGATATCTGTCTGCTAATATGTCTGTCTATAGTTTTCTGGTTAGATTTTATGTCGCTATTTCATTATACCTGATGATGATTGCTTGTGTTGCAATCGAAACGTCGTATTCTATTATTTAATTTAATTTATTATTTTATCTTTAGACGTAACTTAACCGAAAGAAACAAATAATAATTCCTGCAGTCACGAAAGTTCTAAAATTAAGATTGAACCACTTCTACGGGGAAGTTTTAAGCTTATCTTTTTTCTCTCTCTCTGGCGACTTGTTTTCTCTGCCTGTGTCCTCTCTTTAGATTGTTCACACTTAAATTCTAACTTAGCAATCTTTGAAATACGTAATCAACCAGGCTATGCGTTAATTGTGTGTTGACCGACCCTCTGTGTTGTATTACATTACATTTCGATATTTTACTAGGTTATTTAATTTTAGTGTGTCCTTCTCCTGATTTTCAGGCTTGCTTGCCGTGCCATCGCATTCGCAGCACCACGTCTGTTGACCACTCATTGATATGCTAATTTTTTCTCTAACCCTCCTCCCTCTCTCTGCCTCCGCCCCCCCCTCTGTCTATTTAAGGCCACCACACAGAGACGATCACCCCTCTCTGTTACCTGTGTTGCTCTCGCTATGTATCTTGGTGATATCTGTCTGCTAATATGTCTGTCTAAAGTTTTCTGGTTTGATTTTATGTCGCTATTTCATTATACCTGATGATGATTGCTTGTGTTGCAATCGAAACGTCGTATTCTATTATTTAATTTAATTTATTATTTTATCTTTAGACTATCTACGTGACTTTACCGAAAGACCCAAAGAATATGACAAATTCACTTTTCTTTTCTCAAAGTTGAAGTACAGTCCATATTGGTCGAGAGGAGGAAAAAAACAATAATTCCAAACTATAGATTGCAATCTAAAGCGTTCATTCAGCTCGTTTCTTTGAAAATAATGCAAATCCCATATTTTAGGGTGAAACTCGACGTTCGCGTCTCTTCCAGACAGTGAATATTTAGCGTTTGAAAAAAAAACCCTCCGAAAAAGCTCCATTGTTTCGTAGGCTGCTGGAAAGTCGGATATTCTTCCTCACATGCAAATTAGGCCTGGCCTCTTTTTACTTATGTGTGTCCAGACGAAGTACAATTGCTGCACCCGTTTTTTTGTGTGTGTGTGTACAAAACCTCATTACAAAAGATTTATGTCACAGGAAACTTGCGGTGCAAACTCGGGTTCTGCATTAAATAGGTTGACGTCGAGCAATCCTTCACGGTTTTTTTTGGGTTTGTTACGATTACCCATGGCGTTATACGGTATGCATTTCCCCCTTCAGTGTACAGCTTCCATATATCAACATCTATGCTCGCCTCCTTCACCAACCCGCAGTGACCAGAGTGGTGAAGTATGGTCCAAACCTCCCCCGATTTCGAACGTCATGGGGAGGTCCTCATCGTCAACTAATGACAAAGCGCTGTACATACACAGTCCGTGTGTAATGTTTATGAGCAGGTAAGTACCTGGCATTGCCCGTGCGAAAAAGGCAGACACACACATGAACTTACAAACAGACATCGACCCACACATAGAAACACATGGACTTACACGCACACACACACACATATGGACTCACACACACAGACATCGACTTCAGACACACACAAGTAGTTACACACACAAGTAGTTACACGCACAAATCGACTCACACACACAAATCGACTGACACACACATATCGACTCACACATACATAGACTTAACAACAACAACCGCCATGAGCAATGTTAAGTTTATCTGATATTTGATGAACCCCGCTATGTGTTTCTTGAATCTAGGACTCCTTGAGCACCTTTGGATTCTTAGCATTTGCTTAATTCCCCTATGCTGAGCGCTACCACAGTCCCGTTCTACCACCACATCTCAACATGAGTGGGCCGTCCAGAGCTCACCGAGTTGTATTGGCTTCTGGTTGCCGAACGAATTCGTTTTAAGATCACACTCATTACACACAAAGTGCTTGCCACAAATGAACCGCAATACCTTGCTGATCTCGTCAAGGAGTATAACTCATCATGCGAACTCCGGTCATCATCATCATCATCGAGGCTTTTAGCTAACCATCGAACAAAAGACGGTCACCGCATCGTGCACTTTCAGATGCGCTTTTGTAGCCGTCTGGAATGCTCTTCCTTCCGATATTTGGACGCCGCTGGAGCTATGTCATTTTAAATATTCTATATTGAAACCTAATTTCTTTAAAACTACTTTTCGTGTTTAGTTTGTTGTCCTTCCCCCACACCTCCGATTAGTACAGTGGGTTATGTACGGTACGAAAGAAGTTAAACATATAACAGCCACTCTGATCCAGCCACGAGGTTTTTGGCCGACTTCTTGGGCCTCCTCTTCTACCCACATCACACACTCGCATTACAGGTATACTCCATTGCTTTGGAATTCTCGATGAATGCTGTGCGACAGCTGGCATGTCCTTAGCTGTCCTGCAGAAATCGCGTCATTTAAAGTTAATACATTATCTAGTTCCAGGACACATTGTTTGGATCTAAGCCATAAATGGATAGGCAGGGCTAAGCGTGTTTGTGCACGCATGCCAATTTCAAGGGCTTTCGCATCTGCACTTTGTCAGCTTAACCTGGCCTCTCGGAAAGGCCCCCAGCTGTTCAAAATGGCCACCCAAGACTCGCAGTCTGAAGTCCAATGCCTCGTTTCCCTAAGCAAGAGAGAGTGGGCTCTGTCAGGCCAGGAACGACCCAGCTCTGGGCCCTCGCCCACTGCACCCTGCGACCACAGGTGAGGCTCGGGAGGCAGCCTTTAGAAAGCTATACTCAAGCAAGGGTTACCGTGGAGATGGAGCGATAACATCACTTTTGTGCAAGAGCTAGGTGGATGTTGCATTGTGCGATTGGAGAGGTTTTGGTGGTGGCTTGGGGAGGCATTCATCCTACAGTGGAGAGATCACGGCTGATCTTGACGAAGTTGATGACAGAGTTCTCACAAATGAAACCTCGCGCTCCGAGTCCTCGCTTTAGTTGGCAGGGAATCAGAGCCAGTGGATGATACAGAGACATGACAGAATAAAAAAATGTAAAGGTGAGCTCAAATTTTCGTGAAATTAAATCGAGGAATTGCTGACATTCACTGCGACATATTAGACTCTTGCATGTTTACATGGGCAATGTGACTCCACCGACATTATTGAGAGCATAATAATGACATAAAGTAGTTCAAGTTAGAGCTTTCAATCTCACATTGATGAGATTCCATTCATTATTGTGCAGGAGCAGTTAATTTAAACTGTCCCGCAGTCTGTCGTGTTATAGCTATTAATTCGGTAAAAAAAGCAGGGCCTTTGATGAATGACGATGACAAATAGGACTTGGAAGACTTTCAGCATGCATATTGACTGTTTGCCATAAATATTTACTTAATGGTTGTAACCAGAAACAAACCCCCCCCAACAACGTGTTGGCTATTTAGTTAGAGTTAGTGGTAGGGTATTGCTTGTGGGTGGATGGCTAATTGTTTACGGTTAGGGGTAGGGTTAGTAGTTGGTTAGAAGCTGGAGCTAGGTGGAGTTAGTAACTACGTGCCCCTTATTAGTAATTAAGCACACACACAAAAGATAATTTAAGGATTGCAATAGCAGCAAAATCATTCCTCCCATCATGCATTGCGTGTCACGTAACATCACCGCACTGCGTGTATGACGCATGCCTTCTGCTAGGCCATGAACTCGAAAGAGCCACAACTGACCATATTATTTGTGTGTTGGAGAGTCAAGCCACAACCTTTACAAACTGAGTACGACGTTTCGCCAGTAATTACAACTAGCTTCATGAAGCCGGTTGTAGCCAATATTTTCATGGAAAAATTTGAGACGGACGCCATCCAGGCATCCACTCTACGCCCGTCCTTGTGGAAGAGATACGTGGATGACACATTTGTCATCTGGCCACATGGCCGACCGGCACTGAACCAATTCCTCAATCACAGCAATTCTTTCTTGGATGTCCTAATCAAAGAAAGAGACCTGATGGCTCAATGAGCCATTCTGTCTATAGGAAAGTAACCCATATTAAACGCCGACCTTAAACCTGATTCCCACCACCACCCATCCCTTATCAAAACGCTACACCATAGAGCTCAATGTATCTCCGACCATGAACACCTAACCAGTGAACTCAAATGCGTACACCAAGCTCTCAAGGCAAATGGATACTCTGACTACACGATCCGCAAAGCCATCACCCCAACCGTGATAAAGGAGCCATCTGAGGATCCATTCAAAACCATCACCTTGCCATACATAGCAGGGGTAACCAAAAAGATTTCTAAAATCATGAACAAACACAAGATCCAGGTCTGATTTAACACGGTACATAAAATTCGTGATCTGATCCCATCTGTGAAGGACAAGATTCCTGACATGCAATATCCCGGCGTCTACAAACTAAGCTGTATCTGCGGCAGCAGTTATATTGGGGAAACTAAGCGACATGTCTCGAACTGTGTTCGTGAGCATAAGGCAGATTTGAAAGACTGTAGGACCAATACTTCTTCCGTGGCTGATCATTATTTTAATGCTGCTGGCTCACACGAAATTGATTTCTCTAAGACGATGGTACTTTGCAAGCCTACTGACTATCAACAAAGATTCGTTCATGAAGCCATCCATATTTACAGACAGACACAATTTCAACCGAGAGGATGGTTATAAGCTCAGCAATCATTTTAAAGATGTCATCAGCCACTTTGGGTCATGACTTGATTTGTGTTTTCTTGTCAACCTCCACCGTCATCAGTGTGGGTGTGTGGAGTGAGATGCAATGCTTTAATTGGTGTAGACCTACTGCCGGTGTCGGAGCCTTCTCCTACATTAACATTAGCTGTCCCGCCCATCTCTAAACCTTTATAAGCAGCCTGCCCTCAGGGGCTAAGCTCCCTGTTCCTGATGACGACCGCTTGTCGTGATATTTTTTTAATCACTTAATTAATATTTTTTATTGTAATTTTTCTATCTAGGTGACTTTATCGAAAGAACCAGAGGACTGTGCCTTATTTTCTTTTTAAGTGAGTCACTGCAATCATTATTTTAAAATATTTAAAATAAATGTCTTTTCTTCTACAATGATATCCCCATCGTGCTCTTAGCATCATGTCGTGAGACAAAGATTCAGTGAAGGCACTCTCACGGAGTACTGTATATCGGGAAACACCCTGTGTTGGAGAACAGTCCGTGGAAGTAGAGATCACAGAACTACTACGGAATATCTTGGAGTTGCGTCATATCCACACTTAGTTGCGTTCAACTTTTCCACCCACCTTGTTGACAAATAAAGTAACACATAACATGGAACTCGCGCTGAAAAGGAGATGCACGCTCGAGATCACAATGAGAGATCGAAAGAGCGACACGTGAATGAGAGAACATACACGCGCTACATACATCATTGCAGGGTACGCCGCTTGCAGGGACGACGGCCGGTGGTCGAGACTAAGGACGGAGTGACAGCCAAAGGTGTGAAACACGCCCGAGAGGACGTTCAGCAGAATTGGAGCGACGAAATCAGCTGGTGAGCAGGTGCTAGTTGACGGATGGACGACTTTGGTGGGGGGAGGAGAGGGCTTTGATCCAGCAATGACTGATCATGACTGATCTCGGTGAGTCAGAGTTTATTGCATCATGACAGCAGCCTCTACTCACAACTCACTCTCGCCTGCTTCCCTTGCCGTCCACCCCCCTCCCACGCACTCTCTCCTCGTGATCGCAGTCAGAAAACGGCGGCAAGTAAAGAAAAAATGTGGCCATTTGCCATCTTCGACTGCGGCGTGCTCACGGCCGCTGGGAAATGAGCCGAAGCCAGAGCCGCGTTCCGTGGGCGCGTGGTTCTTGCAAAACTCAAGGCTGGGTTATTTTACAAAAAAACAATGACATTATCTCAATCGCCTCTCTCACCTTATTTAGATAATGGTTTGTCTCTCGTAAGGTTGATTTGCCAATTTGTGGTGAGTGATACTGTGATATGCTTCGCATGTGTGGGGAGCGGTGGCGCAGTAGTCAGCGCGCTGCGTTACAAACCCGGCGACCCAAGTTCGATTCCCGCTCACGGGAGTACCCAATAACATTGGCGAATATTTGAATCGGTCCTGGGCCTCCCCTAGGTCGACTCAGCCTCAAATGAGTAGTTGGTGCAGTGCGTAAACATTACAACGAGTGAGACAAAGGCGACCGGGCGTGGTGCTGGTCACACACCCCCTCGTGTACTGTGAGGCCTTTACAGGTGCTTACTAACACCACTTGCCCCAACAGTCTGTTAAAACTATACAGGGAATCATCTTCTTGGTTCTTTCGGTAAAGTAACGTAGAAGGGAAATAATAAAATAATCAAAATAAAACATAATAAAATAATTCTCACGACGTTTCGGCCACAACGCAAGCAGCCGTCCTCAGGTGAAGATCAGGTCTGTCGGGGAGACAGCGTCTGAATCATAAAGAAGACCTGGTCTTCACCTGAGGACGGCTGCTTGCGTTGTGGCCGAAACGTCGTGAGAATTATATTATTATTTTGTATTTTTATTATTTTATTATTTCCCTTCTACGTGACTTTACCGAAAGAACCAAGAAGATGAATCCTTGCAGTCACGAAAGCTTTAAATCGAAATATACGGGGAATATTTGTCTTTGTTTGCATTGCTCCAACAGTCTGTTATGGCTGTACTTGGGGTGTTTGTCTCATGCGCATGCATCTGTGGGGGGGGGGGGGGGGTGCGCTCCTGCCTGTGTCCTTGATTCCGTCAGCCTTCACCGGGGTAACGGGACTCTTGAGGAGGAGGAGGATGTGTGGACTTGTTCAATTTCTACAAACAAAGCCCACAGAGAGTAATGCAGAGAATGCAAAACAAAACTATTTTAATTCAACTGGGACTACAGGATGTACATCTGCAACACTGCAACCTAACACTCAGTTGTAGAACTTATTTCGCACCAACCATGCTAATCGGAGGTGCCGGCGAAGGACAACAAACTAAACACACAAAAGCAGTTCTAAAGAAATGAGTTTTCAATTTAAATTTCGAAATGCATAGATTTACACGTCTGGAAGATATAGATGACGCCGCCGAAAAGAGAAGAGGTCACTTACAGCAGCGGTTCCCAAACTATGGGAGGGAGGGGGGTGAGTAGTGACCCACACCTCGAATTAGCACGGTTGGTTACGTGCGGTGCGAAAGAAGTTCAACATACATAAACATGTAGCCACAGCTGCAGTGTTTAATTTATTTAACGCAAATGCCGAAACTCAAAGCCGGTAAATTGCAGACGGCAAAGTGATGCTCATGAGGAACGCTTCTCCACGCGCTCGGTCTCGGCAGCAGGAAACATCTGGGAAGCGTGGCTCCAACCCAGCCGCGCATTACGCGCGACGCAGGCACGGACGCACGAACTCTTCCTGCGCGAACAACGACCGCGAGCGCGCGCGGGGCGACAACACCGCACCGAGGAATAGCGCCGTGCCCGGGGGCTTCTGGCTCTCACTTGGGAGACAGACACGTGCGGGGCAGCAGCACGCCCACGAGAACCATTCGGATCATCGATTCTGCCAGTCACTGCAAGGGCAATCCTTTTGACCTTTACAGCCGACTTTAAGTGAATGCACAATGGGGCGCTGTGGATTGAAGGCAGGGATTGTACGGCGCGCTCGCAGCTAAATGGCAAATATGCCTCTTTGGATGAGGCCAACTCGATAACTAAACAAAAAGTACGGGAGTTGTCAATTACTCTCGTGGCCAGGATAAGAGCCAGGAAATGCGCGGTCGATCTCCTTTGCGGTACAGACCCGAGGGCGCACATTACAAAACACGCCACCTGAATATTAAATAAACGTGGCGCTCTGGAAACTCGGATGCAAGCTGAAATACCGCCGGTGGGGGAACCATACAGCCCACGCCTTAATTCATATCAGAGGACCCGCGGCACGCATGAGACCTACCACTAAGTACAAAAAAAGACTCGGATGTATCGTGGGAAGAAGAGCATCTTGCCATACCGGAAGAGGGGGGAACTACATGGACATGCGTTGTCTTGAGGAGTAGATTATCACTGCAAACTGACAGACACTGGGATATTGTCATGTCAGCTGTTTCTAACTTCAGCGCGCCCAGCCACGTCTGCCGCAGCAAGGGCCTCTTGCAGTGACGGATGAGGCTGCGGTGAACACGCAAGCGCGCGTGTGTGTGGTGGTTGAGGTTAGCTACGCTGCGCTACGAACCCGGTGACCCGAGTTCCATTCCGCTCACGGTCAACACCGGTGACGGTTGTTTGAACCGGTCATAAGCCAACTCAGCCTCAAATGAGGACCTGGTGCGGTGTGTAAATATCGCCAGGAGGGAGACAAAGGCGGCTGGGCATGGTGCAAGCCACCCGCCCGCTCGTATGTGCCGTTCCGGCCTTCATAAGTGCTCGCCAACATTACTTGCCCACAACAGTCTGTTGAGGCTATACGGGGGGCTCAGAAAAATGTGTGTGACCCCGCCAAATGTACGGTATTTGACAGTTCTTTGAAGCCCTCGGTAAGGCTCCCCTCCTCCCCTGTACGAAAAAACTTCGTACAACGGACCGGACGTACAACAGTTGCCGTCCTTACGCACGGAGGAGGGGGGTAGGAAATGAAACTGTGTTTAGTGTATAACCTGTGGGAAGCTGTTGGCCGTGACCAGCAGCAGTAGCAGCAGCCGCTATCTGATCGGACGCGACTGGGCGACGAGACACAACATCCGACCAGGAATGCGGTCGGTGCGGTCGCCTCATATTTTTCGGCAGGTGTCCGTGCGTGAGTTCGGAGCGATAGTGCAGCGTTGAGCGCGCTGCTCGACGAGCCGCCAACACCATCGACGATGATCTGAACCGGTCCTGGACCTCCTTTACGTCGACTCAGCCTCAAATTAGTACCTGGTGCGATGTGTATAAAACATCAGCGCTGGGTAGACGAAGGCGGCCGGGCGTGGTGGAGGCCACACCACCCCCTGAATGTGCCGTGTCGGCCTTCATAGGTTCTCGCTAAAGGGATGTCCATAAATGACGTCACGCGATTTTGGACGCTTTTTGACCCCCCCCCCCTCGTCACACGGCGCCACAAAAAGTCAGACCCCCCCCTCAAATATGACGTCACAAAGCTCTGCCCCCCCCCCCCCCAAAACCATATTTCCATTTTGAAAATATAACATGCTTCAAATCGCTTTAAACTATTGTGATTGTAGTATGCATATAATGTGGCGCTACACTCTGATGTTGTAGGAGGAAACATTTATTAAAAAGTCTATTAAATTAAGTGTTGTTTATATTTATTTAAAGTTGCACATTTTGATGTGACGTCACATTTCTCAACCCCCCCCCTCGTCACACATCGTCACAAATGTCTGACCCACCCCCCCTAGGTGCGTGACGTCATTTATGGACGGCCTCCAACAGCACCTTCCCCAATAATCTGTCCAGGCTATACGGGGGATCTTTGTCTTCGTAGTGGTTAGCGCACTGCCGTGATTGTGAAACCGGCGAAAAATGAGTTTGCTTCCAACTCATCAACCGGGACTCCCCCACGGTTGACTGATGAGAATGCGAGATGTAGTGCCCCCCCCCCCATCCGCCTCTTGTGTCGTGCTGTCATTCACGAAGTGTTCGCGAACAGCACGCGCCCCAAACAGTCTGTTTAAGGCTATAGCTTTGGAGATCTGTTGTGTCTGTGTGCGTGCGGTGACGTGTTTTGTTTTGTGTGTTTGCAAGCATCTGGGAAGGACCGTGCCCCCCCCCCAGTGCGAGTCTTTTTTTCGTGCAGCAAAAACAAAAAAAACGTGCAGTGTGTGTGCTCTCCGCGCCGAACGTGTTCCTTGTTCATTGTTATTGCAAAGCGTGCGCGCACGGCTGTCCTGTTTGTGTGATTATTTGGCTGGGGTCCAGGTTACTGCCTGCGTTGTGGAAAAAAACACTCAGCAGAACCTCAAATACCCTCAAGTAGCATTGAGGGGTGCTTCTTTTGTTAAGATCCACAGATCACAGTGGACAAAAATATGTTTTCTTCATTAATTTAACACTTGTTTTTTTATTGGCTTAAATCATTGAACTCTATCAGCCTGCTGATAGAGACAAACCCACCTCACACATTAAATGTACTGTCGTTAGAAAAAATTAAATGTATCTTAAATTGTTGTTTTAACACATTTAACATACACGTATTGTTTCAGTGACACATTTAATATTGTTGCGTCAACAGATTTTGCCGTGAGTTAATAAACAAAATATTATATTTTTTATATCATGGTGTAGAGGAGTTGTAGGGGGACGTGACGTCATACGCGCTGTCGGTCGGTGTTGGCTGAACCCCCGATCCGACTCGAGAGAGAGAGCCCAAGAACTAGCCGAGCTCGGGACAGACAGAGCCGAGGGTCCACGTGAAGGACCCAGTGTAGGGCACCTACCTCTGGTGAAAGCTGTCACAACCCTTGTTAATAAACCGGCGAAAGCCCTTACATGAAGACCTGCCCCCGCGTCGTCATTAAGCACACAACAATGGTATAAAGCACCTGAAATATAAAACAAGTTGGGATTTAAAACACAGCCCCCCGTCTTTTTAACCTACATTGCACACTTCCGTGATGTAATCCTCCAAATAATAACCGATCATTACAGCCCTCTGTTAATTCACTGCTGGATGAAGATCTCCGCACGCTACCGTGCCAGTCAGAAGGCAGAGCTAGTTCAGATATCGCTTTCCCATTGATGTTAATCATGGCTTGGATTCAAACCGTGGCCACTGGATTGACAGTGCACCACTGCCTCCACACGCTACCAAACATCTGCCGGATCAAATAGAATCGATGAACTCAGTATTCTTCTGAATGCAAACCTTTACACAAGGATAAATTATGCATGTTTTCCTCGCTTTCTGCGGTAGTAGATGCGTTCCGAAAAAAGGTCTCACAAAGCGAAAGCGCTCGAGACAGCTGCCTGCCGAGTGGTGCACACAGTACATACACAGTACACACACAGTACACACACAGTGTACACACACAGTGTACACACACAGTACACACACACAGCACACACACAGTACACACACACAGTATACACACACACAGCACACACACAGTACACACACACAGTACACACAGTACACACACGCAGTGTTGGCCCACGTCCGACCGCATAGCCAAATTTGAGCGAATTCAAACCGCATATCGTGAATTTTGGGTAGAAATTGGTTAGCCGCGTAAAAGAAAAATCGCACAAACCGAACCCGAATAAAGCGAGGGAAACCTGTATGAGCAAGCCACAAATTGCAAACACGAGAAAAAAACCTGTTCGGTACGAAAGAGTTTAATAAAAAAAAATGCGACGTGACACGAACTCCAAACGGATTCAATGTAAAGTAAATGTCATGGGTTTAAGTGTCGGTTGGATAGGGAACGCGAGTCAATTTTATCACCTTTCTAAATACATGAGTGACTTTGAATGTATCGTTCCATTATTGCGGTGCAGTGTTTCACTTCTGTGTACGCATCCAGTGAACAAGTCCGCCGAGCGCGTTCCGATAGTTTAATTTGTTCCGTTTCGGTCATGACGTCGACAGTGGTAGCATCTGGCCCTGGGGGGGGGGGGTCACCCTTTCTCATACCGCAGAGGTTATAGTTGACTCCTTCAACTCTGACATACTGGAGCTTCCTCCTCTTCTCATCTGAGAGTCTGTATGATTCCTGAGCTATATGCAATTTTTTCTTTCACTGTAGAGATCCGTGTGAAATTCCTTCAGAGAGGTTTAGGGACCATCCATTTAGTACGTACGCATGGAGGGAGAGGGGGGGTTAATCCAAATGCGTACGCCTGCATATGGGGGGGTCTACTGACAATGTACGTACGCATAGGAAATGGGGGGTGGGGGGTGGGGTGAGGCCTCGATAATGATAATGCAGCCGGCGGTGGACTATCTGTTTCTTAAACACGTTAATATTATTAATCCTTGATCGTTTCTGCGTGGATTAAATATCGGCCGTTCTATAGGATTGGGGGGGGGTCAAGCGTACGTACGCAGGTGGGGGGGGGGGTGTAAAAAGTACGCGTGCGTACAGGGAGGGAGGGGTCAAATTTTGACGTATTTTTAATCGTACGTACTAAATGGGTGGCCCCTTAAATGACGACGACGATGAGCGTGATGATGTATTCGTTAACCGCTAACGATAACTGCCAGAGCAAACGAAGGCTCATTAAAGTAACACGCATCTACATATATAGTTGGGATGAGTTTCAGATAACAAAAACAACATTATTTCTTATTATTCCGGACATTTTCAGATCATTTTCAGATTCTCAAACAATTGTCTTTATCTACTCATGTAAACTCTATTTTATCTAACAATAGCGACATCACCTGATACCACCACATACATAACATCCCTTTTGATGGGACAATAATAATGATAAACAATTAAAAACTCGTGCATATTTCGCGAATCGGACGCATTGTTCGATTGAAAACATGGAGGCACAGACCCCAAGCTCAAAGTTCCTCGGAAGGCAGCACGAACAGATAATGCGCCTTGAGCTGCTGCGTGAATGTGCATATAGCTTGGCTGCAGTGAATGTGTGGTGGGAGAGAGAGAGTTTCAGACGGCTGCTGGTGCTGGGTACGATTGATCTGAGACAATAAAAAACAACAGATCATTCCAGTCGTATATATGCCTGATATTTGGATTTCTCATATTTATTTGAATATTGAAATTACACCCGTAATTTCCACCTTTTGCAAGGGAGTCCTTGGGAACTGTAGTAATAGTGTTCGAGACAAGATGCACAATGCATGCGTGTAAAAAAAACTCCACTTGTAAATTCAGCAGTCATGCGTCTCCACTGTAAAGTCCCGCAGTCCAGATGGCCGGGAACGCAATGCATTTGCATCTCAGGGGAAAATATATCAGCTGTAACGAATTCACGTTCACACAGCCCACTCTTCTGTTCAATGTAAACCGTGACAGGCATGGGGGGGGAGGCTCCATCGGTCACGTCTGTCTTATTTTTTCAGAATTCATGAGCCCTTATCAGCAACGTAGAGCTTCATGCCTATAAAGTAACTCAATAGCACAACTAATATAACAAGCAGTCGTCGGTCCTACGCGTAGCCAGGCAATCAGTCGAACGGGCTTTATTTTTGGAGCGAGTAAACGATCCAGCGATTTCCCAATGACAAATCAGCGCCATTTGACACAGCACAGGACCAATGAAAGCAAGTGATCTGAAGAAAACCCTTATTATCGTGAGGATTTTTTTAAAGTTAAACCAACAATGTGATTTTGCCATCGCTCGTCGAGACAATGGTGTTTATATGCGGAACTCTAGCAGGGAGCAGTGCACCCACCTGCGACACAGACCAGCCCTACTGGATTGAGTAAAACATACTTCTGAGCTCCCGTTTCTTGGTGGTGCACCTTTGTGGTTTACAGGGTGTTTCAAAAAGATGAACCCAATTTCAAAGCAGTACTCTTTGGGTCTGCTTTGAAATCGGGTTCATCTTTTTAAAACACCCTGTATATATATTTTTTAACGCAGCCAATAGTTAGCGAGCTCGTGCCATTATACTCGGTAAGCGTGATAAACCATTCTAAAACACACGGGGCTGATATTTAGTTTCAAACTCAGGAACTCTGCGATCGGCATTCGCCGTTACGAGCCCAGTGAGCCGTTTTGAACTTCCCTTTTTGTCAGAACTGTCGTCACACAACGACTGTTGCCAAGGCGACATTGTGTTGACCGTCTAATCCTGATAAGAGTGTGTGTCCTATGAAAGTGTGATTTTTAGAGGACAATAATTCAAGCGCGATTCCATAGCACCAACACCACTCCGCTGGAAGTCTTCACAAGTATTTCAGGAACTGGCAAAGATACATTTGTACCAATTTCATCGCGTAATTCAGCGGCTCTTTAGTTTGAGTATGTGGAGGCTCGTGGGTAAATATATTGGTGGGGCACAGAAGCCCGCGGGGGTCTGAGGGGGGGGGGGTGAAGGGGGGTGGTGGGAGTGGGGGAAGGAGGGTGAGTGAGGAGGGGGCATGCGGTTACAATCTCCAAGTACTGTGTTGTAAGAGGGGGGGGGTCACTGGTGGAGCCGGGCCGCACCGGCCCCTAACGACGTCGGCTGCTGCTGAAGGGCTCCGATGCACGCAACGAGTTTCGCCCTGAGCGACTCGGCTCTTCAGAGTTCGTGCTCAATCCCCCCCTCTCCAGCTCACACCCCCCCCCCTCCAGCTCACACCCCCCCTCTCCAGCTCACACCCCCCCCTCCAGCTCACACCCCCCCCCGTCCAGCTCACACCCCCCCCCCTCCAGCTCACACCCCCCCCCTCTCCAGCTCACACCACCTCCCCCCCCCCTCCAGCTCACACCCCCCCCTCTCCAGCTCACACCCCCCCCCTCTCCAGCTCACACCACCTCCCCCTACCCTCTCCAGCTTACACCCCCCCCCTCTCCAGCTCACACCCCTCCCCCTCCAGCTCACACCCCCCATCTCTGGCTCACACCTTCTCGACCCCCCCCCCTCTCCGGAACGAGTGTCTGCAGCAACAGGAAAAAATAAAAACTAGGTCCCTAGTTGGTGCAACCGGGGAGAGCGCGTGGCCCGGGCGCTTTCCTCCGGAAACCTCGCACTTTATCAGGCGGCGGCAGCTTGCAATCGCGTGGGGCGGCGACTCGAGGGAAAACGGAGGCGCTGCCGCTTTTAGCGCCTCGACACGGCCGACTCAAAGACCACGGCGGGTTCGGCTTGGACGTGGAACCGTGGACTCTGAGACGGAGAGGGCGAAGTGGTCAGGGTGGTTCAGAGGTCAGAGCGGTCGGCACAGCAGAGATCCTAGGTTCAAGTCTAGGCAGCTGCCTGTGTGATTGAACCGCGTTCTCAACTGTCGCGAATTTCAGGGATGAGCCCAGTCACTGTACAAAAGGAACACTTGATTTTGCTAATGTCCAGCTCCGAGAATGAACATATCGGTTTGACTGTCATGCGACGGACATTACTCTGATATGACAGCGCGCATGGTAAAGCGTGGACTAGTTTACTTGAAGGGCGATCTCAGGAGGTAGCTCTCTGACATCTGCTTATGTGGACCATTGTCTAACTCGATAGACTTTACTTCCTCTGTGCGTAATTCGAATCGATATTTTGTTTCGTGACGTGACGCTGAAGGCACAATGAAGATAAACTTAACAGGGGGTGCAGAAGGGACCTGATTACATTCTACCCGTCACCGTTCTCAGCAGCTGAGCAGCATATGTTATACACAGAAGGCAACAGGCAGTGAAAATAATTGAGGTTGGTACAATGCACGGAATGTTAATTGAATATATCCATTGACATGTGTTTCTTAATTACCTATGACACACACATTGTTCTGAATATTACAGTGATAAATATATCCTCTTGGAAAAAGAGTTGTAGTTTCATCGACTCATTGCTCACACTTGGGCCAAGAATGAAATGCAAAGCATTTCCCTGCTCAAGCGAGTAATGGGGAGGCCCTCATTTTCATTGAGGTCCCTTGAGCCAGCGGTGGACATTCCGCAAGGGTGCCGTGGTTGCGAGATGTGAACTACCTCGCCTGGTATACAGGAGGGTGTAGGTTCAATCCCGAAGCTGACGCCTGTATATTTGGAGTTTTTATGTTTTCCCCGTGGTAGCGTGGATTTTTCTCCAGGTCCTCCGGTTTTCCCCTCCACTTTTATAAACACACGTTGAGAGTATTTGACTGCTATACATTTCAACATGATAAGTCGCATCATTGGGCTATAATTTGTTGCCAGATTGCTTCTCAAAAGGAGCTATATAGCTCAGCGGGCCTTAACCTGGTAAAATTAAAATTGAGAACTAGTTATTTAATACAATCCTACGCCAGAGGCCATTCTCTTCATAGGTCGACGACTGTCCACTTGTCACACAGTGGTTGTAATGACTGTATCGACCTCAAAAGGAACATGGGCTGAGTGAGAATTCCAATTGGGATTTGAACCTGTGACCGAATTGATTGTCAATTGAGTGCTCTAACCACATCAGCACCCAGATGGATATTTGCTCGACACACCAGGTTCTGGCAGGTTAAGTGGCCATGAGCTGTGAAATTGGTGAATGTGCAGTGTCTTGTAAAATCATTCAGTCGGACACGTTGTAACAAGTCACCTGACAGGCTGGCGCCTGTCAGGCCATCAATCACCCCTTATCGCACGTCTCCAAGGCGACACCTCTGGTGCCAGCGTAGAACCCCGGGCCGACCCCATCTGCAACAGATTCTCCCGTTAATGAGGTGGAGGTTTGCTCGTGCAACCTTACGTTGCACACGCGCACCTGCCTGCCCTCGGTTGCCCTCGGCCAACAGTGCGCTCCGCGTATTTTACCACACTACAAATGTATTAACAAGGAATATATCACTCTCCACATTGGTAAATATATCTCCATTCTCTAAAATTCCATCTGAATGGCATACACATTCCGATAGTCTTTTGCTAATATATTTATTATCACAACACTGCACAGCATGGTGAAGTATGATCAAACAACCCCCATGACTGACCCAGCTTGGGCACGACTTCATCCAAACAGTGAACTGATAAAGGACTGTGAATTATTATTCGTTGATGGTAACAATACTTTATAGATTATTTTTTTAATTCAACCGCATGTGTGTAGTGACTGTAGTTGTCACTGTGTGGTGCTGGGACTTGCGAAGTCACGGCCGGTAATGTTCTCATTGCGGGCAGCCCAGGTTGCGGGCTGCAGTACCAGCACTAGCGGTGATTGGGTGAGCGCTGGTTAGCGTGGAGGCACCGCGAGCAGTGTGGGGTGCCGGCTCCCAGTGAGGGAACGAGGGCGAGCGTCAGCCAGCCAGGGTTACTCTGGGGCATGACACTGGCTGACCTGTTGTCACGTGACCGGACGATACTGGAGGGGGCCACTGGTGGATGGGGGCCGAGGGGCGGTCACGTGGTCCCGAAGAGCTCTCGGGAACATTCGAGAAGGAGCTCGAGAAGCCTGGAAGGAGGGCGGGGCAAGGGGCGGAGCCAGCCCTCGCCCGGGAGCATATAATGAGAGCTCCGTGAGGAGCTCGGGGTTCTTTAAGAGTTGGTGTTCAAAGATCCACGTCGGGGAGAAGAAGCCTCCAGCCACGCGGTCCGGGACCCAGCTTGTGGTCCGGACCGGGATAGCGAACCGTGTCTATTTCTGCCATAGCGTGGTTAGATGGGCATTCGAGACCCGAGCGTAGGTTGTGTTATGTTACGTATTGTTACGTGAATAAATAGTGTTGCTCCCAAGATAATGTCTGCGACTCAGTTTGACTCACTACAACTGGTGTCAGAAGTGGCCAATTTGCTAGGCTATAGCTAGCGGTAGACGGAAGATGTCTACACGTCGCGGAGTTCGTGTGCGAGCGTCGGACGACGAAGATGACGACGAGCTGATTCCGCCCCCAGCCCTTTCATGCACTACAGACAGTCCTCGGCTGACGAATGCCCAACTTACGAACACCGGCACTATTATTTTACATCGACTTAAAACGCGAACTCTCACTTGCACATTGAACGGCGACACTCTTTTGTTAAACTGGGCGATCCTCCGTGATATGTAATGAGTCAGCCTCGTGCTGGGAGTGAGTGTGTGGGCATTTAAATATAGTAGGTTAGTGTTCCGACTTACGAACCGTTCGATTTACGAAAGGGTCTCAGTAACTAATCGTGTATGTAAGTTGAGGACTGCCCGTATCAGGTTGTCCCCACCGTGTTGTTCGGCACGGTGGGCAACGTTTCGCTCAACGTACTGGGGAGATTTTTTACAAAACACGTCAGAGATCGACGCAGTGGTACGAGGGCAACGGTTACACCGTCAATACACGAGCCGTGCTTTTTAACAGAGAGAGAGACACAACACAGGGGAGCCGTCTTTGTTGAGGATTCCGCTGCTCCGGGCAGACAAGCTCAAAGCATCGTAGTCGAGGCCGCTCGTCCAAGCAACCAATTCACACCCGCATGTGAGGCGCCGGTACCCTCGGTGAGACTCGCAATGGAGGCAGCGGCGAGGCGAGAGCGATGTTAAGGATAGAGACGGAAACGCCGTATTCTTTTAAACATGCGAGGCACTGTTTGTGCTTGGGCCGCCCGCCAACCGTGAGCCCGTCCTGCCGTCAGCTTGCTCTCGAGATATTTGCTCGACGCAATATTTGCCTTGTGAAT
Source organism: Lampetra fluviatilis (assembly GCF_964198595.1). Lineage (NCBI taxonomy): Eukaryota > Metazoa > Chordata > Hyperoartia > Petromyzontiformes > Petromyzontidae > Lampetra > Lampetra fluviatilis. Next base: position 17,270,556 of record NC_136275.1, read on the forward strand.
GCAAACACGAGTCATCCAAGGCCCTGTTGGAAAAAACGAACCCCCCCCCCCCCCCAGTGCACTGCTCCCAACTGTGCACTAATTACGATGTGCAATGTAGACACAGTTATCGTCACCAGCACAGTCATTGTCCATCCGCTGCTGGATGAAGGTCTCCCCACACTGTCGCTATTCCTTCACAGTCCTGCGACGGCAACATCCTATCTCACGCCTGCACATACAATTGACAACTTTGTGTCATTCCACCGCTCGATGAAGGCCTGCCCGTGCCATGTCAGTCATGGGGACTGTTTGACCATAGTTCATCGCACGGCAGGTTGGTGAAGAGGGGAAACCCAGGGTCGATTTATTTGTCACTTTGCCACCAATGTTAGCCGGGGTCAGGATTCGAGCCCTCTAACCTCTAGGGGTTGGCACAGCATGCGGAGTGCTGCATCCACGATGCAGGGCTGTCAGTGGTGTGAACGCTGTGTGTCGTGCCTCACACCGACCGGCTTCACGTAATCATGCAGTGACACCCTACGATGCCAATACATATACAAATGAAACTCTATTTCCACTACTGAAACAATCCCTTTTCCTCTCTGCTACTTTACACAACAAACACTGGGTTTGTCTGAGGCAGCATCGGTCCACATTTCTCACGAGTCGCTACAAAAGCCTCCCCCTGAGCAGGGTTTTTCCCAGAAGGCAGAGAAAACCATGAGTTTTGAGCACGAGGCTGGCTGGACAAGGGACGGGCGAATGGGAGATGGGCCCCCAACTCCGCAGGGGGTTTTACGGCATCTGTTGGAAGCTGGGTCAGTACACTCTGTGAGTAGACATCCGGTTGCTTGAAGCAGACTTTATGTCAGAATTAGAATATTATTCATAGTAGAGGAATCGGATGAGCTATAAAGCGTTTGTTTCACAGATGTCCAGTAGGGGCGGGTCAGAACGTCACAACAAACGATACAAAAACACGATAGGAGTGAAAAGTATAGGAAAGGTAAACAAATCACTTAAAATATATGTACAAATAAAACTAAACTATTTTAATTTTACTCGGTAAAGCCCACTGAGCGATTTACTTATTTTTAAGAAGCGAACTGGCCACAAATGATAGCACAACAAAGTGGTTTATCATGGTGAAATATATAGTAGCAAAATAATCGAAATAATTGAAATGCACGTTTCTAAATGTGGAGGGAAAAAACGGAGCACTGAAGCTCTTTGCCAATCCACCCCAGCGCACATGATCCAATATCATCACTCCATCTCCACGGTGGACTGTGGGGGGTGGCAACAGCTTGGGGAGGCCTGAATCGAGCAGCAGTGGATCGATCACGGCCGATAATGATCGCAATGATGAAGTTATGTACGTGTAGTGACATAGAATGGTCACTACTGTGTCGGCCTGTACGAGGGCTGGGGGCCCCAAGGGGGTGCCTGGGGGGTCACGTGCTGGAGGGATCCGGGCCTTCCCAGAGGTGGGGGAAGTGAGGCGTGTCCTGGGAAGGGAGGCGTGGCCTGAAGAGAGCCAGCCACGCCGGGGCGGAGCCAGCCACGCCAAAGCAGATATAAGCGTGGTGTGAACGCAGAGTGAGGCTGTTGTACTGTACTCCAAAGTGAAGACATCATCGGTCGTCAAGTCCCGAGTCGTCGTCCTGGGCCAGCCAGGCCGTTGCCTGCCTGGTCCAGTCTGTGTCGTGTTCCAGAGTGTTAGTGAGTTGAGGAAGGTGGTCACCACCTTATGTACCGTGTTATGTTACGTACCGTTTAATAAATAGTGTTGCCTCCAAGCTGCGTGTGTGTGCACCTAATTCGAACCTACTACATTTGGTGTAGAAGTGGTCATCGAACTTTCGCTGATTAATTTGAAGAAGCTGTACCCTTCGCTGCCATGGTGTAAAAGCTGGCAGCGAAGTGCAAGACCCAACCGGAGGTGCGGATGGACGGTGTGGGTTGCACCTGGCCTCTCCCTGCGACGACCCCGGAGTCCGGGGCCCCGGTGGTGTGCCCCGGGGGATGGGCGACTGCAGCCTGCATGGGAGGAGGCTGCGGGCCCGGGCTGGTCGCCATCGACGGCGAGTTGGAGCGACGTCGCTCGTCAACTCGACCAGCTGCTGGTGGCAAGGGAGTGGCCGGGTGTTGGTGAGTGATGGCGAAATTGCAAGATGACGCAGCTGTGGCGTTCCGCGCCGTTTCGGCGGTGCCGGCGTTCCTGCCATTTCACTGCGGCGGCGTTCCCGCCAGTTTCACAGCACCGGCTTTCCCGCCATTTGCACCATGCCGGCGGTTCCCGCCACTTCAACGTGCCGGCGTTCCCGCCATTTCAACGTGTTGGCGTTCCCGCACTTCCCACAGCCGCGTTCCCGCCATTTTCACCGCGGCAGTGGTTTCGCGGTGGCGGCGTTCCCGCCTTTTACGCCTTGTGTGCTGCGCCGGCCTGGCGGCGCGCCGCTGCAGCCCTGTGATTACGGGCCTCCCTCCCCACATTGAAGTAAGAAGAGCGGGGGAGGGCATCGGTGGTGAGAGCGAGAGGGGCCCGTGATTGAAGAGAGGGTTTCGACGTTGGAGACACTGCTGGGAGGGACTTTTTCAGTTTGACTCTCCGGTTTTGTGTTCCTCGCGGACGGTTTTTCCCTCTGTTCTTTTTGCATTTTGGCTTGTGCGAGTGTTATTTGGTGTTATATTGTTGTTGTGATGTTGTGGCCAGGAAGAGGTTGGCTTAGGGCTTTTGGTTTGCTATTCATAGGGATGTTAGTTGGGTGCTTGGTGTTGTGGTGTGTTGCTGTGTGGCGTTTTTGATGCTTGGCGTAGGGGTTTAGGATTGGTTTGTTGTTGCGGTTGTCTAGGATTGTTGTTGTTTATATGTGGGGACTGGATGGAGCATTGCGCCAAATGATTGACTGTACGAACTTCGTATACTGCATATACTGTATTAATCAATTCGGCGATTTTGGACGTTTGTGTCTAGTTTTTTTTTGCTCTCAAAATTCGAATGCCCTGAGTCCCATGGTTAATGTTGAAGGGGATTTTGAAATGACAGGTTCGGTTTGTTTCAAACTCACTGGTTGGTTCCTGTCCGTTGTTGCACAGATGATGTCTTTTGTGCGGGAATGCTCCTTGTGTTCTACGTGGATCGGGGGTGCGTTTCCGTTAATTGCCATCAAATTGCGTTGCTCTCTCCACTCGGTTGGTACAGCTGCATGCTGCAATGCGAGTCTCGGAGATGATGTGTACGGATACGGGATGTGAGGTGTATTGTTGTGACCATTGAATATTCGGGATCGTCACAAATTGTGCGTACCTGTTCGGCATTGGATCAGTTCTGTGGGGGATCATAATTCAAATTGTATGTGTTGTGATGGTGTTAAATTGCGATGGTGACATGCTGCCAGGGATTTGGAATTGTGCTGCTGGCTGTCACCTATCTTGGGGCGCAGGTCCTGACCAGGATGGCCCAGTGAGTGTTGCGTGTCTAACATGAACGTTGTGGTCCCGTCATGCTATGGCTGACGGCTTGACCTGACAGCCCGGAGATTGAAACACTCCGTGGTATGTCTAGCCTAGCGGGCTGTGCGCTCACAGGGCTCGGAGAGTGTGGTCCCGTCATGCAATGGCTGACGGCTTGACCTGACAGCCCGGAGATTGAAACACTCCGTGGCATGTCTAGCCTAGTGGGCTGTGCGCTCACATGGCTCGGAGAGTGTGGTCTCGTCATGCTATGGCTGACGGCTTGACCTGACAGCCCGGAGATTGAAACACTCCGTGGCTTGTCTAGCCTAGTGGGCTGTGCGCTCACATGGCTCGGGGAGTGTGGTCCCGTCATGCTGTGTCTGACGGCTTGACCTGACAGCCCGGAGATCGAGACACTCTGTGGCTTGTCTAGCCTTGTGGGCTGTGCGCTCACATGGCTCGGGGAGTGTGGTCCCGTCATGCTATGGCTGACAGCTTGACCTGACGGCTCGGAGGTTGAGACCCTCCGAGGCGCGTTGAAACAGTGGGCTGGAGATTCGTAAGGTTCAGGTGGAGTTGTCCTGTTACGTTGAGACTGTATCCCTCAGTTGTTAGGGTGCATGTTGTGCAGTGAGTGAGAGACTGGGTCGTCTCAGCTCGGTCGGTACAGCTATATGCTGCGATGCGAGTCTTGGAGAGAGACTGGGTTAAAATCCCCCCGATATGGCCGACGCGTGCTACTGGTTGTGACGCCGCGTCGGAAAGGCGGTGGGGTGGTAACATGGAAATTCCCCCCCCCGATATGGCCGACGCGTGCTACTGGTTGTGACGCCACGTCGGAAAGGCGGGGGGGTGCTAACGGGTGACTGTCATTGCATGCGTGATTCTAACGGGGGGGGAGGGGGCTGTGCTGGAGCGTAAGTGGGTTAGCCAGTTTTCATGTATATTTGTTGTTAATTCCCCGTTTTCTATGCGGTTCCCTTTTACCCTCGTCGATTCTGTATATATTACGTGATTGTATTTCTTATCGGTCGCCGGTCATTTATTGATGTTGCTGGTTCGGAGGCACACCTTTTCGATTTTTCACAGTTGTGTTACAGCCGGGGACGGCTGTGTGTTTATACAGGGGGGGGTGATGTAGTGACATAGAATGGTCACTACTGTGTCGGCCTGTACGAGGGCTGGGGGCCCCAAGGGGGTGCCTGGGGGGTCACGTGCTGGAGGGATCCGGGCCTTCCCAGAGGTGGGGGAAGTGAGGCGTGTCCTGGGAAGGGAGGCGTGGCCTGAAGAGAGCCAGCCACGCCGGGGCGGAGCCAGCCACGCCAAAGCAGATATAAGCGTGGTGTGAACGCAGAGCGAGGCTGTTGTACTGTACTCCAAAGTGAAGACATCATCGGTCGTCAAGTCCCGAGTCGTCGTCCTGGGCCAGGCAGGCCATTGCCTGCCTGGTCCAGTCTGTGTCGTGTTCCAGAGTGTTAGTGAGTTGAGGAAGGTGGTCACCACCTTATGTACCGTGTTATGTTACGTACCGTTTAATAAATAGTGTTACCTCCAAGCTGCGTGTGTGTGCACCTAATTCGAACCTACTACATACGTAAAGCAAACACGCTATGCTTCAAAGTCAGCGCACACGGAAATATTTCATGGGCAATACAATCGCATCCCCAATGTAGAGCTTCATTTTCATCCATATTTGATTAAATACGTGGGGGGGGGGGGGTGGCGGTTTAGCAGAATTCGATATTCCTTGTCGTACACAGCTGCCAATGGACGCTGAATTTAAATCCGCTCCCATTTGTTTTCGTGGTTGACGAATGGAAAGAGAGCATTGAGTTTTCTCCTCTGCTCACGTACAACACGGTGGGGTGGGGGGGACTCTCTGCATGGAGATTCCCAATTCCTCAATAGCTGGCAGTGTGCGCGGGGTCAGGGCCTCAATCCTGGGACCATCTGCCTCGGCACGCCAGAACAAACACCTCTAAGCTCGTGGAGGGGGGTTAGAGGTGACGTACTGTACGTGTCACAATGCCCGGGGTTTCTGCGTGGCACCGCCGGATAATAGTCGCTCGTTGCCTGAATACTTATAAAATACAATTGTAAAATACAAAATAACGAGAACAAATACGTAGACACATGTATTAATGATGAGGATTTTTTTTCAATGAACTGAATAGCAGTTCGAAGGAGAATAAATAAAAGGTGAAAGACAACTTTAACTTTCAGTTGAAATACAAGAGACACCGTTGCTGCTTTCTTGTTATTTCATAGTTATTGGCACTGATGACTGTTCAATAGAAACGTGCACTATCATCATTAGTCTTGATTTTTACATTTAAAAACGCATATTTCCATAGAGTGGCTTCCTTCACTAGAACCACATCATTGTCAATATTCCATCCCCATTTGCAGGTCCATCAAACAGGAGGATTTCTGCACAATTATGACTGTCTCCTGATGATGCTAGCTGTAATTACTGGCGAAACGTCGTACTCGAATTGTAAATATTGTGGATTTACTCTCCAACACATCGGTCTGCTGAACAAGTAGCTAATTGTAATTTTTTGTTCCGTGACAAACCTTACTAATTGGCTGTGTCGAGTGGTGGCGGGTTTAACAACGCATTTATATTTACGCGATCTAACCCCAAAAACACGCCTTATTGACAATGTACCCATATTGTTGGAAGTGTTAACATTTGCTTCATTATGTACTTGTTAACCCATTTCACCGAATTCCCGGTCCAAGTCCACTTTCTGACAAAGTTAGACTCCACATTAAAGAGACTTTCCAGCAATAACACACCAGCATTGACTCCAAATGAGATCACATACGTGAAATAAATGTACCATACCGTGTATGATACAGTACTAAACGTGAAAAGGCGCCAGTAATAGGTATTTATAGACGTGGCTTTAGGCTAGTGTGGTTCTTCACCATGTATAAAGTAAAGTGGTCCCTTTGCAGCATATCTGGAAATAACACAGACGATATTAGTGAAGAGTGTCAATCCCCACAGAATAAAGTGTGGCCACCAACAATGAAATCTGCCCTCTGTCTCTCTGCTCTGAAGTAAAGCGATTACCTGAAATGCGAGCCTGCTCTTATTTGTTATGTGATGTACTTACACAGCACCTTAGTCCAATCCACTGCTGGATGAGGGCTTACCCATCCCATGCGGTTGAGGCTGAATGGTGTTTGAACGAGCGACCACCGTGCATAAAAGGTGCAATAGGCTGCGTCGACAGCAGACGGCAGTGCGGTGACATCCATCGTTGTACTGTACTTCTAGCCACGTCACTCACGTCTCCCGCTCCCCCACCGTCACCAAACCGCACTCACCGACGTGGTGAAGTTTGGTCGACCCCCCCCCCCACCATGACCCGTACTCGGTGGGAAGGAGCTCATTCAGCAGTTGATATACGAAAAAAACGGGCCTTAGATGTTTACATGCCATTCTGATTTTGAGAATCACGTCCTGAAATTATACTGGTGCGTCATCGAGAGAACTGTTATCTGCAGAATCCACGAGGGACAAAGCTCGGCATGAGCTCAGAATTCCCTCGGCCCCAACTGCTGCATTGAGGGCCATCGGTCGTGAATGATCACTGTCATTACGCGCCCCCCGAGGTGGTGTGCGTTTACACCTCACGCCGCGTTGACTCAATCAGCAGAGCCTCAAAACGATGGGGAGAAAAGAAAAACCCTGACACTTTCCGCGATAAGGCTATTTGCAGAGAAGCCATGTTAATAGAGAGCATGTTTATATTCTTTGGGTCTTTTGGTAAAGTCATGTAGATAGGTTCAAAGAAAATAACAAAAAACTAAAATAGTCGTTTTTTGTTATTTTCTCTGAACCTATTTACGTGACCTTTACCGAAAGACCCCAAAACATATGAATTCCTGCAGTCACGAAAGCTTTAAGTCAAAATGGAGCATGTTTTTTTTTAAGATAAACTTTGAATTGGTCATTATGCCATAACTGATTTACGTCAAACCGCGGTGAGTAGTAGTGTCAATCTGTTGGCCGTCGAAAATCATTGAGCGCATGCCAAATACGCCGATGTGATTGCGTATTATTTTCATTTCGTTTACGGCTCTTTGCCAATGCACTGCTGGACGAAGGCCTCAAAATTCCACGGTGATGGTGGGGGGTGGAGGAAATTGCTCGACCACACTTTCGTCAAAATTACTTCGCCTCTGGTAGCACGGCCGATAATCAAATTTGCAATGCAGTGTGCTAACCAGGGCGCCATTGCCTGGTTATAAACAAAGGACCTGCTGGTGGAATTTCTCGGGAGAAATTCGTTTGGGAATTCCTAATTACGTGCCAATGTATTTGAACAGTAGTTATGCCACTACAGTGCATCTGGCTGGCATAGCAGTGGTAGAGTGCACGGCTCACAATCGGAAGGCTAGGAAAGAGCTAGCATCACAATTAGCGTTCGACTCATCCCTCTGAGATCGATAAAACGAGTAAAACTTTGAGGTTATCCACTCTGGTTATCCTATGGACAGGCTCACCTCCGTCATTAGGTATGTGGAATTTCCATCATTGGCTGAGGTGCGTAAACGAAATTTGAGTGACGCCCCACACTTCACCGAGCCGAAAACCGCTCGACACATCAACGTGTCGATTATCAGTACTCTGACATTGAAACACGTTGCAGTGGATTGTAATATTCAGAATTCCACATTCATCCTTGGATATCTCTGACGTGCGATGGTTAGCACAATGGACTTGCAATCCAGAGGCTGCTGGTTCGATCTCCCGGCGCGGCAAGTCAAAATATGGGCAGGATTCTTATACCTCCTCCCCCCCACCACTCACCCACCACTTTCCACCCAGCAGTGGACAGTTGAAGCGCGTGGCGGGACACAGAGTGGGTACTCCCACATATCCAAGACGTCTGACCAGCATGAAAGAGTAGGCCAAATTACCTTCCAAAAAGGGGCACTCTCAAGAGTTTCCTCTAGCGGAGGCCCTTCCGGCAGCAGTGGCACCAGCAAGCAATTGTTGGGCTGCACCTCTACCTTGTTTGCATTCGAACTTGGATATAGTGAAGTGTATTCGCATAGGGTTGTTCACGCGGGGAGTACGGGATGTCCCTCTAGCGTGTTTGCTTGTTGTTATGGTTAGGGGAGGAAGGGGGCGCGGGTTGAGATCAGAGTGTAAGAAACACGGACACGGTGATTCATCACAAGGGCGCTGCGCAGCGGCAACCGCCGCACTCCCCGTTGATTTGTTTTTAAAACAAACATCGACCGACCCAGCGGTGGCGGGCTGTGCCAGTCACCCCGCCACATTAGATGCCTCTAAACGTTGTGCTAGATAAGCTGCATGAAACACGATTATAAAAAACAATCACAGTTGTGTAAAATATTTAAGGTGACAAACGAAAGTTTTCATTCTATTAATTGCTGATTTTAGAATTAGGCGCTTTTTAAATGTGTATATATATTTACAAGTGTAGTGTCTTGTAAAATAACTCAGATGGACACGTTATTCAGGTCACCTGCTTACACTGTATTAACCTATTCTTGCACCAGTTGTAGGCACTCCTAGAACTATCTACACGGTGACTTAGACCTAACTTCTTCCACTCGTCTCAACGATACACCTCACCTCTCCTGCCCTTGGCAGCTCTGTTCCAAGCGACTCCGCACAGAGCTTAGTCACACTCAGCACCTTCACACACAGAGGCTTCGCACACAGCGCCTCAGCACACAGCTTCTTCTCCAAACAGAGGCTTCCCACACTCCACCACCGCCTACGCTCCCTCAGACCCACTCACTCGTCTGTCCCGGGCGGGGGCATCAACCATCACTCGCCCGGCGACTCGTGAGGGTTGAGGTCCATTGACGGCTTGAGCGGCAGCGGCGAGATGTCTTCACTCTTGTCCCCAGCAACAACTAACTCTGCTCCGTTCACACGCGTCCTTATATCCTATGGCCAAATATCCAAGAGCTCTCATGTGTCTTTTTAAGGGAAGCCAGGCTGGCGCCTGTCAGCCCATTAATCAACCCTTATCTTCCATCTCCCTGTAAACACCTCCGTGTCAGCGTGCACAACCGGTTGACTCGGTTTGCACCCGCTTAGCCCCTTAATTAGGTGGTGGTTTGTTCATGCAACCCCATGTTTGCACACGCGCACCTGCTTGCCCTCAGTTGCCCTTGGTCAAGTGTGCGCACTGTGTATTTCACTACACTACATCATCCCCCCCACGAATAAAAACGCAGCCGTCCTGGCTGTCAATATATACAAACGTGCGCGTTTGTGTAGTGACCGACCCCTAACAAAAACACAATCATAACCATTGACCGACCTCTAACAACAACACAATCGTAGCAGTGACCATGGAAGGCAAGAACAACAATAACAAGAACAAAGGAAATGTGACGGCGAGAACAACCAGTCCGAATCAACGAAAAGTGACGCGTCATAATCGAGTGTGTGCGGCAGGACCATCCTCTCGGGTAGAAACAGTTCCGCTCGGGCGTGATGAGTGGTCCGCTGCAGAAGTCCTCATTGCTCCATCCGTGGCCATTAGGCTCTCCAGTCCTGTAGGCAGTACAGAACAATCCTCCTCATGTCCCGTTTCCTCAGTCGTGGCGGTCGGCGCGTCGGACACATCAGACATTGGTCGCAAGGGATATGGAGATGAATCGGCACGACCGGACGGGACGCATGTTTTTAACCACGATGGATGCACGAACCAGCACCGCCGGCTCAACCGAATACGCAGGCCCTGCGGCCGCCGGACCTCAATGACCTCGACTGGTCCTTGCCAAGGACGGTACAGTTTTGGAGACGTGCCTACAGACACTTGGGGGAAATGTAACAACGCCATGTCCCCCTCTTCCCAAGGAATCCCCGGCCCTCCCTATCCCCGCAGCAGCTCGTTCCCGGCCTGCCTGCGTGCCGAGTTGCTCCTAGCGGCCTCGCGGGCCAATCGCAGCTGCTCAAGCGTTTGCAACATGGGGTTCGGCAGTACCGATCCCTTCTGAGGATGGCGCAATCCCAACTGAACCTGCACTGGGGCTTCAGGCTCCCTCCCATACATCAAATAAAACGGCGAGAATCACGTCGAGGCATGAGGAGCAAGTCTGTAAGCAGCGAGGACCCTCGAAATGTGAAGATCCCAGTCCGACTGTCCCATGATCACTTGCTGGCATAATATGGCAGTAAGGGTTCTGTGCAACCGCTCGACCATCCCATCCGTTTGTGGATGATATGGTGAGGTGTGAATTTTCCGCGTGCCCAGGGAATTGCACACTTCCTGGAGCAACTTGGAGGAGAAATTCCTGCCCTGATCCGTTAAGAGTTGCTCAGGGGTCCCCTTATCAAGGACATAGCCGTAAAAAAGGCGTTGGCTATAGACGCAGCCGATTGGTCAACGAGAGGCCAGGTCATAGGCCAACGGGTCAGATATTCAACCCCAACGAGGAGGTACTTGTGTCCTCTCTGGGAAACCGGGAAGGGTCCCAAAATGTCAAGGGCTACCAATTAATTAACCCCTAAAACAACAATGGATGGTAACGGGATCTGCGGACACAGGGCAGGAGATTTCCGACGCGCACAATCAGCACAACCTTCGATCAGAAGGAGTACGTAGTTTTCCATGCCCGGCCAGTAAAAGTCCTTTTTCAGCGTTGCCAACGTATTAGATGCATCAATTTCTCGTGAACGGCTTTAGTAAGTTTTCCCCTAAGGACTGAAGGCACGACCAAGGAATAACGCTGGGACTCTCCTTCCCACTGCATGAGGAGGTCCTCGCGTAACACAATGGATGGGTGACCTGCGGGGCCCGGACCCCGAGAAGCACAACGGCACAGCGTCAAAAGTGAGGCACCATCAATCTGCAGCTTAGCCTATGTATCATGGTCAAGATTCAAAACAGAATCGCGCGGCAGCTGAGCACCTTCCTCCCGCGATGTCCCAGCTGCCACCAGCACCACGGGCGAATCCTCATGCGATGGCTTACATCGTCACGCCCCCGAGGCACACGTGCACGCGACACGGGGTGGCAAGTGGGACAAGGCATCAGTGTTGATGTGCTGAGTGCCTTTCCTGTGCACCACTTTGAATGAGAAATATTCTTAGGGTTTTTCGGTAAAGTCACGTAGGTAAAACATCAAAATTAATAAAAATAAAATAAAATAAAAATCACGACGTTTCGGAGGCAACACAAGCCTCCGTCATCAGGTGGGACCGTCACAGCCGGATTAGCTGCATCAAGTGAGGCAATGATTCAAGATGTAATCCATTAAAAGCAAGTTGAGGGGGGAGGAGAGGGGGGGGAGAGCTCATCAGAATGTGGTAGCCAATGAATGGAACGTATCGGGAGGGAGGGGGGCGGGGCTCAAAGACGGCACGGAGTGCCACGTACAACGCATCGGGAGGGGGAGGGGGGCGGGGCCAAAAGGATGGACGACGGCGTGGACGCGGTTGCTGCTGCACACGCCAACGCATTGGACAGAGAGGGGGAGGGGAGGCCTGATACACATGATAGAAAAGAACGAAAATGCCCATGTTTATACCAATGCTGGCTGAACAATGAAGAGAGTACTGTTAAACACTGGGGATGTTAACACTCGGTAAAGTAAACATCCCCAGTGTTTAACAGTACTCTCTTCATTGTTCAGCCAGCATTGGTATAAACATGGGCATTTTCGTTCTTTTCTATCATGTGTATCAGGCCTCCCCTCCCCCTCTCTGTCCAATGCGTTGGCGTGTGCAGCAGCAACCGCGTCCACGCCGTCGTCCATCCTTTTGGCCCCGCCCCCTCCCCCTCCCGATGCGTTGTACGTGGCACTCCGTGCCGTCTTTGAGCCCCGCCCCCCTCCCTCCCGATACGTTCCATTCATTGGCTACCACATTCTGATGAGCTCCCCCCCCATCTCCTCCCCCCTCAACTTGCTTTTAAGGGATTACATCTTGAATCATTGCCTCACTTGATGCAGCTAATCCGGCTGTGACGGTCCCACCTGATGACGGAGGCTTGTGTTGCCTCCGAAACGTCGTGATTTTTATTTTATTTTTTATTAATTTTGATGTTTTACCTACGTGACTTTACCGAAAAAACCTAAGAATATGAATCCTTGCAGTGACGAAAGCTTCAAATCTAGAATTGAATGAGAAACCCTGGAGGATTTCGAGCCATCGGGACAACTGCCCCGATGCGCATGGAGTACTGGAGGGCCGCATGGTCCGTGTGGACAACAAAGTCCCGTCCGTACAAATATGGACGATAGAGCTGGATGAAATGGACCATGGTCAGTAACTCCCTGCGCGTGATGCAATCGTGCTGTTCAGCAGGAGACAGGACTCGACTGCCGTAAGCAACCACCCTCTCCGTGCTCTCGACAAGCTGGGAAAGGACTGTCCCAATGCCCGTATCGCTGGCGTCCATGTCCAATATGAAGGGCCTCGCTAAATCGATATTGTTATTATTAATTTTATTATTTGTTCTATCTACGTGGCTTTACCGAAAGACCCCAAGAATATGAATTCCTGCAGTCACGAAAGCTTTAAGTCAAGATTTAAAAATGCATATTTTTATATACATTTTAACATTAGATATTAAATAAATTACCAGAGCACATACATTTATCAGATAGATCAGGCTCTTGTCTTTAAAAAAATAATTAATCACAGCTGGGCCCGTTTTTCACTTTTCTTCCAGCAAGATCAAGATGTCTCTCGTCATGGCCAATGCCGTTGATGTCCTTGTGGCCAAAGCCGTTTCAGCAGCGCGAGGCGTTTTGCGCCTTCTCCTCCTCGTTCACACCACCACGGCTCGCAGTCTGCCGCGTCCAACTCAAAAACTCACGCGATCCTTACAAGGCGTTCGAGGCCCGCACATAAACGTTTCGTGAAACGCATTAATTTCGCGAGTGCTGTACTTTACTGCATCCAATACAATCTTCTTCCAGTGCCGAACGAAGCTCGCCAATAGTGAGGACGGGCAACGCCTTGGTGCCACAAAGCCATGCTCACAAAATCCCCAAAGCGGGCATTCTCGTTTTAATTTCCACGTCTAAGGAAACGGCACATTTACAGCCTTCTCCTGTTGTGATCCGTTAGAGAATGAGCGTTGTACGCCTGCATGTTGAACTTCTTTCGCACAGTACGCAGCCACCAAACCGTGCTAATCGCAGGTGCGAAACAAGTGGGGCAGATAATTCCACCTGCCTCTCGACCAACTCTCGTTGTCATCGTTCTTGACTGGTAAGTCCTCGCGTGGATCGGTATTTTACACCGAATTACTGTCCATCACTTTCAACACTTCATTGCGTTACGATTTCTGACGAGTCCATACCAGATGTATTTTTTGTTGTTGTTTAGTTTTTATACGCTCCGTCTTATTCTTCCTGACACCCCCCCCCACCTCACTTGATGTCCCACTTGCATGGTCCACTTTCACCACTCAATTCAATTCCGGGCCATCTTCCTGCCGAGCCCACAGTTCTCCATACCCTGGCTCGCCCCCTGCGAGACGCCTCTTTGTAGATCTGCCTCTTCATCCCATATATACTGTATTTGCTTGAAGCAAATATATACCTACATAAGCTAGTGAAATGTGCAAATGAAACAATAATCAGCACTCTTTTTTCCAATAGCATGGCATTATCACAGAAACGTGTACGCATGTGTACACATGAGGCTTGCTTTGCACACTGGGCCGAGTTTGATGGCTAACACTAGTTGGCGAGTGATATCTGAACTGGATTTTCCTCTCTCTTTCTCTCTCTCTCTCCTCTCCCCTTCACCAACCTGCATCGCTCAGCGTGGTGAAGTATGGTGAGGCAATCCCCATCACAGGCACAATGCGGGGAGGCAGCATTCACTGGCAGCAGTGGATTGGTAAACTGGGCTGTAAACCATTGTGTGCGAAGGCTCGTTTCCAGTCCAGACTGCGATGCACGTTTCTTATAGTCACAGGGCTGTGTGCGTGGCGAACAGTGGTGACATTTGTGTTGATTTGTGCGTGTGCACGCATTGCTTACAACTGTAGTCTCCCTTACCATTTCTGTCAATGTGAAACAATGGACCCCCCATTCCCTTCCACCCAAGCACCGTGGGTCATTTCAGATGTTGAGAAAGTGCAACACGCAACAGAGAAGCAGCTACCAATTGAAATACACACACACGTTTGGAAGTTACACAGCGTCTGAATCTGATGGCATCTAAAAAAGTCTCTGCACGGAAAGTGAGCATATTTATTCATCGAGAGAAAGTGTCAGTCATACACACTACAGCCGCTGGATGAAGGCCTCTCTAGCGCCGTGTCGGTCGCGGGGGAAGGGGGAGGTTTGAGCATACTTCACCATGCCCGTCGTCTCAGATGTCACTCGCCACTCATGTAAGCAGTTTAGCTACTGTATAGGGCGGCGGTGGAGAAAAAAGGAAGGTCTTGAAACAGGGGTATGGAGTCAGCAGCACGGATGGCTGAGGGAAGGAAGTTCCAGACCCTGGGGGTAACAGGAGAATAAGTGACCTCCAACCGAGTGGAGATTGTAGGGCTTTGATAGAGAAAGCTTCGGTTGCTGAAGTGGAGCAAAGGGCGACGAAAGGGGGAAGAGATAGACAGGGTGCGAGGGTATAGGGGAAGCTGAAGACGTTGAGCGTGATCTTGCAAAAGATGCTGGATTGGATTTGGAGCCAGCGGAGGGATTTCAACATTGGGGTGACGGAGTCTCGTTTACAGGTGTGTGCGATTCGGTCCGGCACGGGGGGGGGGGTCAGGGAGTCGACAACATGGATTGCTGGGGGAGGAGTGGGGGGGGGGAGACTTCCAGACTTTGGTGGGGGGGGGGGCAGTAGTAGGGGCAAAATGTGCGAGCTACTAAAGTAGAATACGACGATGAAGGATGGTCAAGGAGCCCTCAACGGCACGGGGAGGCAGAGCGTGCGCGCGAGGTCGACACGGGTCACACTCCGAAGTGGCGGTAGCAGCTGCTGGGCCGCTCCGCGATGCGAAGCGCAGGGGACAAATCCCTGGCGGCTGCTCGTTTACCGCTGAAGCACGATCATCGAGCTACCGACGATAAAATCATTACGGTTCACTGGAATGAGATGCGTTAAATTACGACGGGCTACAGATGCGTCCATGGAAGCCAGTGGTTTTGCCAAACTCCAGTGCTCACGACCCATCACTACGCTCCGTCTTTTCCGCTTTGATCAATTTACTCCTCTCATTGTATTACAAATTAACTCGTTCCACGCCGCATCGCACCCGATAATTGTTAAACGTGCCGCACTAAACAATTAACATTGTCTGCGTTCATGCAACTGATCAAAATTAAGATGGAAATCTAAATGTGCAGTGAGTGCGCGCATGTGTGTGTGTGCATTGGGGGGGGACCACATCTTCGAGGGGGTCTCGGGGTCTTCCCCAGAATTTTTTATTTATTTGAAAACTCATTTCCTGCCTAACATTTAAAAATTCACTAACACATGGGATGGGCTTTTTATTAATTTTTTACAATAATGTCTAATAGTGTTTTGTATTACATTGCTCTGTTTTTCTTTTTTACCTTTTCTTGTTTTCATTGTATGTAATGGCAGAGATTAGGGATTAATCAAGTACAACCATAAGCACAATCATATACACGGAAATCTATGCATTGTTATATGAAGACAAGTCCAGAAATTGTGGCCAAGGTTTAGCAAATTGTTGTTTTAATTTACATATGTATCAGCTTACTGAAACATATAACGTAATGAAGACATTAACGTTAGTTGAATACGCCCGTGAGCACCATTGTTGGTCGCTGGGTGAATGTGTGGCAAATTAACTTTACAGGCAACTTACTTAGCTATGATAGCTAACGTTAGCGATGGTTGATTGATTAGCAATCGCAAATCGGTCCGTTTTCACCAAAAACGTTTGTTTCCACTCGACAGTGATATAACCTGTGCGCCAATCATATGTAATGCGAGCGTGAGCGGGGTTTCGCTGCTCGGCTCTGGGCCAATCATACGGCCCAGGGTATTGGGGGGCGGAGCCCAGTATGGGGGCGTATGTGAAGGTCCGCCGCTCACATCGGGTACAATCGGATGCGAGGTGAGCAGGGGCGGAACTTAAAGGCGGAGCCAGCAAGGCGCTATGCGGAGGCCGGATCTGGAAGGTTCGGTGAAGGGCGTGGTGAGAGGGAGGAGACAGGATCACGTGGTGAAGGGAAGAAAGGTGGGATCCCGGAAGGGCTCTGGGTCAGTTGGTAGAGTCACGAAGCTGGACCACGTTGGGTGGCCGGAGGGTACCCGCGCCATCAGCCACGTGGCTGGAGGAGCTTCGAGCACACCGTCGGCCAGCGGTGTGCGGGAGCGGGGGGAGCGGAGCGACTGACGGAAGGGCGCGTGCGGGGCGCGCGCGAGGAGCAGCTGGTCCGCTGTCGGGACCAGCGGAGTGCGAGCGTCAACGGGAATAAAGAGTGACGGAGACCAAGCAGTGCGTCGGCGAAGTCCTTTATTACACATATTACATTCTAGTTTTCCACTTTCCAATACATTTAATAGGAATTAAATGGAGAGACAGTACAGTGTTTGAAATTGATTGTACCTACCCACAGCAGTCGAGCAACGGCTTCTGCTGGCGTACGGCAACACAACTTGGACAAACCACAAGCAGAACTGCAGTACACCGTAATACTAGAACTGGTAGTAATAATAATGGCAATTTGTTGAGTTTAGTTATGATTATGATTCCCGCTCATGGCCAACACCGGTGACGATTATCTGAAGCGGTCCTGGGCCTCCCCGAGGTCGACTCGGCCTCAAATGATTACTTGGTGCAATCTGTAAACAGCACCACTAGGGAGACAAAGGCGGCCGGGCGTGGTGTTGGCTACCCACCCCATCGTGTGCCCGTGTCGGCCTTCATATGTGCTCGCTAACAGAACTTGCCCCAACAGCCTGCTTAGGTTACACGGGGGATCTTTTTGTCTTTGTGTGCGGCACTCGAAAGGCAGCTCTCTCGTGCGGTTTCGCTTTGTGTGTCCTTTTCTGGGAAGCATCCACGACTGCACGAACCGTGCTAAGGGGCCGTCCATAAATGACGTCACGCGATTTTGAACGATTTTTTACCCCCCCCCCCTTCGTCACACGGCGTCACAAAAAGTCAGACCCCCCCTCAAATATGACGTCACAAAGCTGTGCCCCCCCCCCAAAAAAACATGCTTAAAATCGCTTTAAACTATTGTCATTGTAGTGCGTATTTAATCTGGCGCTGCACTCTGATGTAGGAGAAAAAATTATAAAAGTCTATTTAATTAAGTAGAACGTGTTGTCTATATTTATTTAAAGTTGCGCATTTTGATGCGACGTCACATTTCTCAACCCCCCCCCACCCTTGTCACACATCGTCACAGATGTCTGACCCCCACCCTAGGTGCGTGACGTCATTTATGGGCGGCCCCTAACCTTCAATCAGTACGGTTGGCTACGTACGGTGCGAAAGAAGTACAATACTTTCTATAATATAAACAGATGTACACCTTATTTTGTTTAGGGCATTAACAATTTTGTCTCCCATATTGCAATACACACAAAAAAAACAAGAAGAGACGTAAAACCACAGCGTCAAGTTGACTTCTGGAAGAAGATGTCGGGCACAAATCTCACGGCACTCGTCTGCAGCCGCGTCGGAATTTCTGTGAATCGATCCTAAATTAGAATTATGGCTCGGGTCAGAGGAGGGTGATGGGGGGGGGCGTGGAGCTACGCTATTGGCGGGTTCTTAAGCTGTCACCACATGGGTAATGCATGCAGCTGCGGAGATGAATGCGAACGAATAGTGTACGTGGAACCTTCAAATAGCAACGTGGGGGGGGGGGGGGATTACGCAGATTAATTGTATTTTATTTTAAACCTCTTGAGTTGGGGTTGCCACCTACCTTGTTTTGTTTCCCCAGCCGTACTCTTTTTGTGAGTCACCGTTCCGATAACTCTATTCAGTCTTCCCGGTACACTACAAGTCCTGATTTCCTTTTGTCCGTTGCGTAAAAAATGGGCCGCTCGTGACAATGCATTCGCATGCAGTTATCCCGTCTTGCCCTTGTCAGAGATATTCTCCAACCCCCTGTTTCAGTTTCTGGTACCTCAGGAGGTGGAAACCCGAGTGTGTGCGTGCGTGTGAGTGGGAGCCCTCCCCCATGACTCGGCGCGCATCTTGGTCTCATCAACTTTTGTGGGGCTTTGTTGTTGTTGAGAAGTGGAAACTCGTGTGGGGGCGAGTTTGGCTCGCCACGGGTGCGTTGCGAGGTGACTGGAAATCGCTCGCACGCCGTGCGTAAGAGGGGGAAGTCCAAGGCGGTTGTTTTTTTTTGCTTAACCCCCCCCCCCAACCCCTTTTTATTCGATATACGTCGCCGCGTAGAGAGCCCTAAGCTGGCCTTTAGCAGTCGCTAGCGGCCCCCGTGGCTGGGGATACGAACGTATGGCTACGCGGGCCGCGCCCATCCCTTCGTCTCATGGGGTCCGCAGCCACACTCCCGTGTTGGAATGGCCCGCACAAGATGTGCGTGTCACTCACTGCAGGCATCTTGGCCACACTTATCAGGTACTCGAGGGGTGGTGGGGGTGGAGGTAGTTTCGACCTGGCAACAACAACAACGCTGATTCGAAGTGTAGCGCAAGGGCCTCTTGCAGTGACTGAAGATGCAAATGAGACGTGCGAGTCAATGCGTGGTTGCCAGCTCAAGATATTTTGAGGGTACTATTCGGCCTCAGGCAAGATTCCCTTAACCTGTCTCACACACACAACTGCTTCGTATCTCTGTGTGTGAAGGGCCACAACTGTTACGGGGACTATTTTTTCGCGTGAGTGATGTCGTTACGTTTTGCTTTCTTAATGCAGATAGACCCCGGAGGGTGCCTGACTGGGAGTTGACTTGGCCCATCATCCATAGAGGGTCAATAAAACAAGTATCACTTTGTGGGAAATCACAACAGTGTGCATCCTTTAATGAAAACACTCCGGCCCAACAACATGGGAACGTGAAATATGGGCCAACTGCCTCAAGACTTAGTGATGTTGACCATCCAGCGCTCAATTGGTCAGGGAGACATTTCAAATGCTGACAACATTTAACCACTTTGAATGCATTGAGAGCAGCTCCGTCGTGTTGGCGGTGGGATGTGGGGCCGCACCCTCCCCACCCACCGACCACTACAAGGCTCTCAGACCCCCATTCAGTGTTTCTTCAACGTTCCACGTATGCACAGGGAATGAGCTAGGGCAGAACTCACGATAGACAACAAAAAACAGATTATATTGTTTCTCGTTCCGATGAGAGTTTAACATTGCTTTAAAGCGTGTTTAATTAATATTGACATCGTGTGTGCCCCCCACCCGCCCGTTTGAACAAAGCCACGCTACAGGGTCAAGTGAAAGTGGATCATTTACAACAACAAAAACAGCGTGATCGATGCCGTGTCGTTGTGAGCTCTGAACCCCGGTATGAACTTAGCGGCCGCTGTGTTGTGGTCACCGGATTGCCGGGTGCGGTGTCTCGTGGAGGGGAAGATAACAGCGCTGTGAGCAGCGTCAGTTGCGAGTGGCGAAAGCGGAGAGTGCGTGACTGCCTCAATCGCAGGAAGTTAGCCCATTCTGTCTGTCAGCGTCGCAAAAAGCAACACCGCATTTAATGTGCATAGGCCACTGCAACTGCAGAGATATACCCATAATGGACAGTTCCACAAATAAAGCCAAACTAACAGCGAAAAGTTCAACATCATCCTTGAATCGATAATTATCTATTGTTTGGAAAAAAATCTGGCTTATCTCCGGAATGAGTCAATGGTTTGGACTCGTACACGAAACTAAATCCACCGCCTCCTTCACCCCAGCACGGATGAAAGAGCCAGTACGTCCCAGGCTACACTCATTGACGCTTTTCTGCTTTGCTAAGAAAGGTGGACAGTATTAATCCGATCCAAATCGCAATCCTGATGGGTAGCCACATAATGGCCCGAGTGAAAAGCCACTTCGCGACCACCCTAATTAATCACCCAA
This sequence comes from Lampetra fluviatilis, assembly GCF_964198595.1. NCBI lineage: Eukaryota > Metazoa > Chordata > Hyperoartia > Petromyzontiformes > Petromyzontidae > Lampetra > Lampetra fluviatilis. Next base: position 17,291,012 of record NC_136275.1, read on the forward strand.
CATATTTAGAGTGTCCGACATTTTCATTCAAATTCCAGGAGACGCCCAGAAGCGTGGCGTTAAAAGTCAACGCTGCGCCGTGGAACCGAGCAAAGCAGGCGGCAGAACTTTGTTCAGCTGTGGCCAGCAACGTGTTTGTATTTCGATTAAAGCTTTCGTGACTGCAGGGATTCATCTTCTTGGTTCTTTCGATAAAGTCACGTAGAAGGGAAGTAATAAAATAATAAAAATAAAACATAATAAAATAATTCTCACGACGTTTCGGCCACAACGCAAGCAGCCGTCCTCAGGTGAAGAATGAAACACCAAGTTTAGAGCGTATATATCTCCAACCCAGCTTAAATATACGCTCCAAGCTTGGTGGTGTTTCATTCGTCACCTGAGGATGGCTGCTTGCGTTGTGGCCGAAACGTCGTGAGAATTATTTTATTATGTTTTATTTTTATTATTTTATTACTTCCCTTCTACGTGACTTTACCGAAAGAACCAAGAAGATGAACGTGTTTGTAGTTTACGCGCGCCACCTCGCTCACAACGACACGTTAATTTGAGTAATGGCCAAAACCTGGCCTGGACATGGCATTTTAATGAAAATAATTGTCAGTATTCAATAGATATAGCAGCGTCATTCATACAGATGGCATCTGACAATGCGGCACAATTCATGATACACGCCGGTGGATATAAATTTAGATACTTTCAGCCGATTAATTATGAGTATACACGCGGGAGGAAACCCTCATACGGGCGATGGGGCATACGCGATCCCATACTGATTGACCAGATGGAGATTAGACCACACTTTCTGGACCGTCTACCTCAATGGTCCTCGAAACCCATTGGAAGGCAGTTTCGCAAAATATTCACATGATCCACCAACCCTCGCCAGTAAACAAGATTATAGGCGTGCGTCACCACCGCTATCCGTGTGTGTGATAAAAAACACGTGAATGAGTGAATACATAAAATAACTTAACATATTAATCATTAACACTAATTAAGAGGAAACATATAATAGGCGTCGATTTGGGCAATGGTACTTTCTTCACAGCAGATCTCTCTCAAACCACTAAAAAGGCTTTCTTTTATTATCGTTGGCAAACTGCTACATGTTAAAGGCAAGGACCGTCTCCTTAAGATATTGACTTTTTAAGATATGGGTTTTAGAGTGACGCACGGCCCAGTGACTGCTTGTGCAATGCGAGTGTGACTCAGTCAGCTCGTGCAGGGGGCTGTGGTTGAACAAACAACGGCCGCTCCTCGCTCAATCCTATTGATGTAGTCGGCCACAGCCAAAATTCATAGATAGTAAAATAATGCCTCCCCTTAGCGGCGGGCAGTGGCTAGGTCATCCAAACAACGGTACGTGTTCTTTTTTTCTGAACAACACTCATCAATTACTGTATAATACTAGACTCGAAGCTTTCGTGACTGGTTCTTTCGGTAAAGTCACGTAGAAAGAAAATAAATTAAATAATAATAGAATACGACGTTTCGATTGCACACAAGCAACCGTCATCAGGTAAGAATGAATGAGAAAACAAACATAGTAAACTTAGAAATATAATGCAATACAACATAGAGAGTCGGCTAACACAACAGTCAACACCCTATCTGGTTGATTACGTTCTTCCAAAGATTGCTACATTTGAGAGAGAGACAAAACACGGACACAGAGACACATCGACATACACAAAAGCAGATAGAGACACAGAGAGACACAGAGAGAGACACATCATAGACAAACAGAGAGACAACGCCTCTGTGTCGAGGCCATAAATAGAGAGATGGGTGGGGCAGAGAGAGAGGGGGGGGATTTGGGTAGAGAACAATGAGAGAGTTGTGTGGAATTCCTGCCCATAGCAGATGGAGGAGAGACAATAGACTTCTCAACAAACAAGCACGGAATTGTGTGGAATTCCAGTCCATAGTGGCCGGAGGATAGACAATGAACTTATAAGAGACAATGGACTTATAAACAAACAAGCACATAACAATGAGAGAGTTGTGTGTAGTTCCAGACCATAGCGGCTGGAGGAGAGACAATGGACTTATAAACATACTCTTTGGTTATTTCGGTAAAGTCATGTAGATAGAAAATTAATAGATCACGACGTTTCGATTGCAACACAAGCGGCCGTCTTCAGGTGAGAGAGAGAAAGCTATTGGAACAAGGTCTTATGGAGGCCTGAGATGGGTGCAGCCTCAGGGTAAGAGGGCGGGGCTAGAGATGGTCTCCCTGAGGCGGTGGCAGTAGCTATTGTATTGTGAGAGATTATCATGTAAATGTACGAGCTTAGTATGTTGAAGCATCGGTGACTTGCCTAGTCTGTTGCAGCATTGGTGACTTGCCTAGTATGCTGCAGCATCGGTGACTGAGCGAGAAGGACATCCAGCCCGTTAATAAAAAGACATCCAACCTAATAATGCAACTCAGAGAGTCAGCTAAAATCCCAGGAAGGATGGGAACATCATAGCAGGTTAAGACTTTACTTGGTTAATCACGTCCTTCCAATGATTGCTCAATTTGTACCCATCTTCTCGGTTGAAGTTGTGTCTGTGTTTATATATCTGGATGGCTCAAACGTCCAACAGGGACTGAATTCTGATGTGCCAACTTTGTTGAGGCACTGCCGTACCAATACTTACTTCACCTGGAATGGTACATTCTACAAACAACAGGAGGGTAGTCCAATGGGTTCTCCCTTATCGCCAGGGGTAGCGAATGTTTTCATGGAGAAATTTTAGACAGATGCCATCCAGACAACCACCCTACGTTCTTCCTTGTGGAAGAGATACGTAGATGATACGTTTGTCATCTGGCCACATGGCCAGCCAGTACTTAACCAATTCTTCAACCACATAAATTCCATACACCCGTCTATCAAATTCAAAATGGAAGTGGAAAAGGATGGCAAGGTACCATTCCTGGATGTTTGATCGAGAAGAGACCTGATGGCTCGTTAGGACATTCTGTCTACAGGAAAGCCACCCACGCGGATGCCTATCTAAAGCCTGACTCCCACCATCATCCAGCCCAGAATAATTCCCTCATCAAAACACTACACCATAGGGCCCATTGCATCTCCGACCAGCACCACCTAGCCAGTGAGCTGGAGCACGTACACCAAGCCCTCAGGATGGATATTCTGACTGTACAATCCGCAAAGCTGTCTCCCCTGCCATGGGGAGACAACTATCTGAGGACTCAATCAAAACCATCACCTTGCCATACATAGCAGGAGTTACCAAAAAGATTTCCAAAATCTTAAACAAACACAAGATCCATGTTCGTTTCAACACAGTACACAAAATCCGTGATTTGAGCCCATCTATAAAGGATGTGATTCCTGACATGCAATACCCTGGTGTCTACAAACTGAGTTGTGGTTGCGGCAGCAGTTACATTGGGGAAACGAAACGACATGTCTCGGACCATGTTTACGAACACAAGGCAGATCTGAAGCACTGTAGGACCAATACCTCTGCCATTGCTGATCATTGTTTTAACACTGTGGGCACACACGAAATAGATTATTCCAAAACGAAGGTACTCTGAAAACCCACTGGCTATCATCAAAGATTTGTTCATGAAGCTATCCAGATATATAAACACAGACAAAACTTCAACCGAGAAAATGGGTACAAATTGTGCAATCATTGTGTAGAGGAGTAGTGGGAGGAAGTGAGGGCATCGGCAGGAAAGAGCTGGATGATGTCATAGGGTGACGTCATGTTATCCAGAGGGGAGGGGTACTTAAGGGGGACCCCGGGCAGGGGGGCAGGGTAATTTTGGGGAGCTGAGGGAACGGAGGACTCGAGGGAACGGAAGACACGCCGGAACGGACGACATGCCGCTCGACACCGAGACTCTTGTCTGGGGTCGAAGTGGGATTAGTGGGGAGTTAGGTCAGGATAGGCTGAGGAGTTAAGCGGGTACCGGGACGGTCCACGGGAAGGACCAAGTGTAGAAGTACCTACCTCTGGTGTGATCCAGTGATTCTGTACGTGAGTGTAGTAGTTAATAAACTGGCAATAGCCCTTACAGAGAATCTCGTCTCCGTGTGAGTTTACACCACTACAATTGGAGTCAGAAGTGATAACGAACCTGCTACATTATGTCCAAGTCGATGGCGAAGCTCAAGTACCGTCCGGTGGAGAGATCGGAGGATGAGGAGAGCTCTGAGGAGGCGCCCACAACGTCCCCGGGGCTTGGAGCCCCGGAGATGCGCCCTGGGGAAGTCGGTCCATCGGCCGGAGTGGAGGTGGCAGCCGCGACCACGGCTGCTTCATCACCATCGCGGGAGAGTTGGGATCTCTTCGCCTCCCAGTTCGAACAGCTGCTGCAGACAACCGCTCAGCTCGCCGCTGTGATGATGGAGGTGGGTGCCCAGTCGCGTGCGATCATCGCGCTTCTGGAGCGGGATCGCGTGTATCCTCACACCCTTTCCCTTCCCACCACATCACAGTTTTGCGCCAATTCTCCCATCGACGTGACGCGGGATTCGGGCGCCATCTTGCCATTGGGTGCGCCGCCGCAAACGGACGCCATTTTGCATGTGACACGGGAAGCGGGCGACACTGTACATGCGACTCAGCAACTGGGTGCCCCGGCTCCAGCGGCGCCGCTATGCGTGGCTAAAGGAATGTTCGAGAAGAGAGCGTGGTTAGGTGATGGAAGAAGATGGTAGAGTCTTGTAGGTAGAGGGAGTGTCCAGAGTCAGTGAGAATGATCGAGAAAGGGGGCGTGGCCTCGTGTTGATATATAAGGGAGATGCACGAGAGACTCGGGGCTGTTGCAGTGGGATCTCCGCCTGATGTCAAGTGAACGTGTCTTAAATAAAGTGCCATCTCAAGCGAAGTGTGTCAAGTCGTCATTACAAAGATATTTGCTCCGATGTTGAGCTGCGTAGAATTACCGTTTAGTTTGTTGTCCTTCCCCCGCACCTCTGATGAGCACGGTTGACTAGGTACGGTGCGAAAGAAGTTCAACATACATACATTACATACTGCTGGGATAAAGGAGTGGCGCATTTATCAACTGGTCAGAATTTTAAATAACAACGGTAATATTTTCTTTGGCAGAAACTAATTCTGAAGGCAGGACTATTTGAAGGTCACGGAACAAAATGATTCACCCCCCCCCCTTACATTTCCCCTCCGAGGCTTTTCACACTGCAATCGCATAATGGGATTAGTGGTCGAGATGACTGTGTGGAAATTCCACGTCTTTTTTACGCTGGTTTATTATGTGTTTAATACCGCAAGTGTTTAGAGAGCCTCAGCTGACCGATCCAATTGCAACGCAGACTCTCATGTTGGGATGGAGGCTTTTTTTACTACGAGCAAGACTGAAGAGCGGATTGCTACGCTCACAATGTTTTGAACCTCAAAGCTCGAACTTACTCCTCGCGGTATCGCAAAGCCAAAACCGCTCGCAGCGCACTGCACAGACTCAAGCGGCATTGGCACAAGTAACTTGTCCACCACGCAAACTAAACTAAAACAAGTATAACCCGTAAAAACAAACTTAATTTTAGAACAAAGTTTTTCACTATAAATCCTTTATATGCGTGGCGGCTAGAGTCCTCTCGTCCTCTGGCTTGAGATGGCTGCCACCTATGGGTCAGATGATTGCATGGCAGCATTAAGCAATTGGTAATTAAAAATAATATTTTTGTCCTAATAAGTGTAACATTTTGGAAAAACATTTTCACGCACATTAATTGTCACGCACAACGAGTCTGTGTGGAAAATATCAGCTGGATTGGATCACGGGAAGTCGGTTAAAAAACGACCGAAATATTTGCACGGTCCTAAGCAAGCAAGCAAGTGAACTTAATATAAAGGATTTAAAAAGAAGTGACTTTATATTCTTAGGTTTTTTCGGTAAAGTCACGTAGGTAAAAAATTTAAATTAATAAAAGTAAAATAAAATAAAAATGAAATAAAAATCACGACGTTTCGGAGGCAACACAAGCTTCCGTCTTCAGGTGGAATCGTCACAGCCCGACAGCTGTATCAAGTAAATGAGAGATTACAAGAGATACCACTCCGTATATATAATGGTTGAGGGGGGGGGAAGGGCCAGGAACGGCCCACTTTTTATTATTATGGTAAGGTGCGGCTTGAGACTATGAATAGACTGCATAACAAATGACTGAGCCTTTATTATGGAGAGGTGCGGTTTGTGACTACGCCTAGCCTACATAACAAAAGTGTGAAGTGACTTTAACACACCAACTGCACTAGCTGTAGGTGTGACTTTAACACACCAACTGCACGAGCTGCAGATGTGACTTCAACGCACCACCTGCACTCGCCGGAGATGGGAATTTAACAAATGGACTGCCCAACTAGCTCGAGATGCGATTTTAACATTCTGACGATAACTTTAGAAGCTGCACGACAACTCGGGGAATACTCGAGAGGATTCTTCAGAGACGACTACAGCGTTACTGAGTTTGCATTGACAATTTTAACGAACAACATCCACCGCGCGTGTGATGCGTTTGTGATTTTCCGCGAGAAAAAAAAACTCTCTTCAAAGACTTCGCGTACGCGCTCAGTCCATTTGTCATTCCACTGCTGAGTGAGGGTCTACCCATGGTCGTGCGGGTCGTTGGGGTTTGCTCCAGCAATGGCTTGACAAAGGTTGGACATTATTTTGTATCATGTTAAATAGTCGTCACCTTGACGTGTCCAATGTATATGCTCTATATATGTCACCTATTAAGACATATTCTGCACTATTAACCTGAATTGAGTTTTGTCTGCTTTCTTTAGACTTCAATGGGAGGTGAATTACTTTTTACGGTATCTTGAAACGTTAGCACGAGGCTTAAAACAACTGAAAACTCTAAGCCTGATCCTGCCCCATGAGTGAAACCGGTCAACCTCTGGTCCGAAGTTATATGCCAAGACTTAGCTATATTTGTGGAAAACGTAATCTTTCTATACCCTTCTGGAACATATCTATAAAGTACATTGGACATCCACTCACGGCAATGCTTTGGACTAAAATACTTAAAGCCAGTTAAAACATTAAAATTCCTCTCCTGAAATATTTTCACTAGCAGCCAGGGTCGATCAATATATACCGAATTACGATATAAAGTCGCACTCATTACACACAAAATCCTTGCTACAAATGAACCACAATAGCTTGCTGATCTCGTCAAGGAACACAAATCATCACGCGAACTCTGGTCATCCTTGCAACGGCTTTTGGCGAGCCCTTGAACAAATACGATCGCTGCATCGCGTGCGTTCAGATGTGCTGCTGCCTGCCGTCTGGATGGTTCTTCCGATATTAGGATGCCACTGGAGATACGCACTTTTCAATCTAGATTGAAAACTAATTTCTTTACAACTGTTTTTGTGTTTAGTTTGTTGTCCTCTCCCCGCACCTCTGATGAGCACGGTTGGCTACGTACGGTGCGAAAGAAGTTGATGTCACCTGCAGAGAGGTCACTGACATGACGTTAAGTCCGCGCTATTCTTGCCAACGTGGTATTGGGTGACATCACTTTTGTTAGTACGTGAACATGTTTCATTATCATTTAATGTAAATGGTAAAAAAAAAAGAATCCAAACATTTTCTTCAAATTCCGATATACTTAATCTTGAAATCTGAAACTAATCCCTAAAAAAAAAATCACACACGACGTATGTGAACCCTTAGGTGCTGCTTGCAAAAGCCACTCACATGTAGTGTTTGCGGTGGCGATCTCAGTTTTACTGGACTCCTGACCGCACCTTGAGCGCACCACCACCTTGGCCCTAACAGCTTGACAGGTCCTGGCTCGCAGCCAAGCAGTGGCCCAGATTCTGCTCACAGATCTGTTAAGCGCTCCCAGGAGCGTGCCTTGCCGAGCAGCGGTTTGCAGTGAAGGATTGCTTGTGCGCATCGGCCGTACGTGTGCGGGGCAGGAATGAGCATCGGAGCAGCCAACGGGAAATTGCAGCTCGCCCTCGCTGGTGCATGCGCGGGCGGAATGGGATGGGGAGTGATGGGGGGTGCGGAACGCCCGTGAGTGGGGGGCGTGCGTGCGTGCGTGTGCGCGCGCGTATGTGGCGGATACGCTGTAAATCACAGGGATAAGCTGAGTGCCCACGGTCAGTATAGCGCTCGGCGCCTGCAACGAAGGGGGCCGATGGCTGAGCTCGTAACATTTGTGGCTGTGCTGTCACGGGGGCTGCGAGATCCTTAAAAAAAATCTGATTAAATTCGCCTGCTGAGCAGCCAAAATATCGTTTTGATATCCTTGTGAGTCATAAGAAAATGTAACTGTTTACATTTTATTCACATTGTGCTATCGGTATCATCTCACTAGATAAAGATTTGAATCCGTTTATTGCAGTGCAACGCAACCCTTTATGTTAGAGAATGACCCACGGAAGCAGATATCACAAAACTACTCGCGAGATCTATTCAAGTGACCTCTGGTCAACACAGTATAGGGCAGCACTTTTCTATCCTCCCTGATACACAGAGTAATTCTCAACACATATTTGTAATTCTCAGAGCTGGAATTTAGCCATATTGTAATAAACCTTCTCGAGACGGCTCCTGGATTCAGTCCTTTATTTTCCACTTCCACAGTTTACACACACACTCCCCGTTGCTGGCAGGCAACGGGAAGCGGGCAGACAGCCAGCAAAGTCGCACCGCACACGTGGCACCCAGAGCCCCGTACGCGCGTGGCTCCTGCTATCTTCGTTCCCAGGTCTGCTCCCGACTCCTCCGTCTCTCCCCTCTCTTAACCCCTCGGTCACGTGGTACCCCTAAGCCAATCTCCAGTAGTCTGCGTCGAACATTCCAGATCACTCCCCGTCAACTCCCGGGACCACGCCTCTGATCCGGCTTCCCATTAGCTGAGGCCAAGATCGGCCAAGCCAATCACCTTAGCTAACATGCCGTGATCACGCCGAGATCATGCTCCCAGGCTCTCCCCTCATTTGCTACAAAGCGGGACCGGCAAGCCGATCGCCACGTTAGTCATACATGGCTCTCATTACAATATTAAAAACAGAACCAATTTTTATATGATGGTTTTTTTTTGCGTGCGGTCACTGGTGACCACGCTGAGACCTTCAACTCACAAGACTTAAATCACGGGCGACTGCCTCGATTTGAACCCAGGGTCTCAACGGTTCCAGATCAACAGCTCTGACCTCCTGGGCCACTCAGCCCAAAATAGAACCTTTCACCCAACGTCAAATTGTATCTGAGCAGTGGATGGCTCATGGCCGATGATGCCTCTTCGCAATGCACCGATTTGCTTAAATACGCATCGTCAGCCACAATTGCAGCGTCAACAAACTGCACGCGAATGAGCCGAGCGAGTCGCGCTATTCCGAAGCACGAAGTTCATGCGTGTGTGTGCGCGTTAGCACTTGCCCCAACAGTCTGTTAAGGCCACACGGGGGATCTTTATCTTTGTTCGGAATTATGTGGGGAGCAGTAGCGTAGCAGTTGGTACGCCGCACCTGGAACTTGGCAACCCAAGTTCGATTCTCGCTCACGGTCAACAACGATGACGGTTATCTGAACCAGTCATGGGCTTCCCCTAGGTCGACTCAGCCTCAAATTAGTGCCTGGTGTAATGTGTAAACATCGTCACTGGGGAAACAAAGGCGATCGGGCGTAGTGCTGGCAATCCACCTCCTCGTGTGCCATATTGGTGCTCTAGGGGGATCTTTGTCTTTGCCGGGGATTAAGGAAAGTGGTAATGTACTGGTTAGTGCACTGCACTTAGATCCCTGCGACGGCCCAAATTCGCTTCCTGCTCAATATCAGTGGTAAAATATTTGAACCCGTCCTTGGCCTCCATTAGGTCGACTCGGCGCGAGACGACGAAGAAGTGTGCATGACTCGCAAGGCTATCGGCTCTGGGAGTGGGTGGACGCGGTGTAACGAACGGAGCAACCAAAGTGGCCACACGCTGAGTGAAGCCGGCCAGGGAGCAGCGATGCTCGCGTGGCGCTCGCACGGACGCGCAAGAGGCGAGCGGTGACTCCGCAAGCGCTCTCGGGGCAAGCGCTCGAGCACGTCAACGACAGGTGTCGGCTTAATTATTTTGTATTGGTTCGACTCATGTCGTGATTAATAGTCCCGAGTCGCATTAAAGTGCTCATGCGTTTTTTTGTGTAGCAGTAATTTTTCCACATTTCGTCGATTCCATGGTTGAAATTGCTATTGATTGCCGTGTAGATGTGTTCGCTTTATATGTATCATACAGTGGAGTGATCATCATCATCATCAGTTATGATCTGTCTACAGCTTGATGAATTCCTCCCCAAGCCGTCGCCATCTGTCACGGTCTCACCGATGCAACAAACCCATTTAGCTCCTGCACACGAGCCAATTTCATCGCTCCGTCTCCACGGTGCACGTGCTCCCTCCGTCCTAACACGTTATGCCTCTGCACGGGCCTATTTCAAAGGCCGAGGTGCTGTTGATGTGTGGATGCCTGCTCAAGGTGCTTCGAAGGTCCGATTCGGTCCTCGGTAAGGAAATGGTTACTGCCCTCTGCTTGTAGGCCATTGCCTTTCCAGTGACAGGGTCAGTAGGTCATCACGGCCAACGTCATCCGTACCTCCACACCTCGCCGTTGCTCCCGCACTGCTCCGAGGTCCCTTACCCGTTGCACGGTTTTGGCGCCCATCCTCCCAGCGCCGCTCCCACGGTCTTCCCCCACCTGGCTCTCTCTATATATGTGTGCCCTTGGTCACCAACCTGCGGGTGAAAATGTATCGCTTATGCCAGTAATTTTCCCTCTTGTGCATGTTGTCCTCCAATTTTGCACACTTTTCCCACAGGGCGAGAGATAACATTTACGTCAATCATTACAAACGGTAACCGCCCATGCATTCCCATTTGTATAATGCACAGCGGTGGTTTAGGTGGCTGCCTAGCCGGGCGATTTAGTGCCACTGGAACAGTTTACATGAAGCTGACTACTCTGTTACTCCAGCCGCGGGGTAATTTATGTAAGGAATAAACAAAGATGACTCACACTGCAAAATGTATGTTAAAGACCCAGTGACATACTTTACATTGGATTGGGTATGTATGCAATCCACTGCTGGATGAAGGTATCCTCACACCACGTTGTTCATGGAGGTTGTTTCACCATACTTCACAATGGTCAGTGTGGGTTGGTAAAATGGGGGAGACCCAGGACCGGTTAAAATATTACTTGCCACTGGTGTTAGACATGGTTGGGAATATAACTCACATTAACGTGTTCAGAGCGTAATGCGCTAACCACTGCACCTCCACTCCACCCCTTGAGTTGATATAAAATACACATCCAAAATGTTCAAAATATTTCCCAACTCATGTACACAAAATGAATACCAAAACAATAATGTTTGAGGTTGATACAAATAATATTTGCTACACAATACAATGAATCTCATGGGCTCTCACTTGCTTTAAAATAAAAAAAAACTGAACTGTATTGAAACTTGCATATAAACGTCTGAAGTTTCACTGCAACAATTTACCCCAAAGTCGGTCATTCACGGCGGCAATCAGGTCGCGACTGTTCGGAGAAATCCAGAATCTGGCTCTAGAGGCCAGGGACAAAATTTAGAGGTGGGCTCTGAAGACTCCCCATCACAACCACCGACAATTAGAAGGATTTTAAGGATATTTTACAAAGACTATGGAGCAAGCAACGAAGATCCGCTGAGAATAAATGTCGAATGCTAATGTAGACTATTAGAAACAACCGAGGATGGACCGGTAAGAAGGATGAGTGGCGACAAGCTACCATTATACACGGGGGCTGGAAAGATCAAGAGAGGGCTTGAGAGGGCTCAAGAGGACGGGGCAGATCCACACCTCAGCTGAGCAAGCCCAAACAAAGAGGGGAGCGAGGAGGAGCGGAGACAGATCAGGAGAGAAGAAAAACTGGCGCAGAACTGAACTTGGGAGGTAGTGATGCATCGAGGCAGCAAGAGCAGATGAGCCCCAATAAGTCGTGAAGACCAATAGATTAAAGAAGAGAAGGACTTACATTGCATATGGACTAACATTACCCCGAGACTAGCATTGCCCATTGCAAATCATCACAACCTCCACTCCACCACCCCGGTGCATTTACCTGAGCTTGAGTCTCTGCGACAACTCTCAGGACTGCTCCCTTTCTCCTCCCACCTCCCCTTTGATGACCCCCCCCATCCCCCAGCGCCATTCTTGTCTCTTGGAGCAGCTGCACGAAGCGTGCAAGGCAGGGCCGCCCTCCCCGGGGCTTTGTGCCAAGAGGCGATGGTCAGTCACGGGTGACGCGCCGCCGCCACTACGCCGCGTGTCTGCCCGACGTCACCACGTGCTCGTGCACAGCAGCTCTTTGTCGAGAGGCACTGCGGTGCGCGCGCGTGCCTGCATCTTGGGGGGGGGGAGGGGGGTGATCGTGAGCGGTGGTGTAGCGGTTAGCACGCGCTGCGCTACGAACCCGGCGGCGCCGAGTTCGATTCCAGCTCAAGATCAATGACAGTGACGAATATTTGAATCGGTTCTGGGCCTCCCCTAGGTCGACTCAGCCTCAAAAATGTACCCCGTGCAATGTATAAACATCGTCACTACCCACTCGTGTGCCGTGTCGGCTTTGTATGTACATGTTTAACTTCTACGTAGCCAACCGTGCTATTCAGACGTGCTTTCATTGGTTCTCACTAACAACACTTGCCCCAACAGTCTCTTAAGGCTATACGGGGGATCTTTGCCTTTGCTTTTTTAAGCTTCATGAATGTACCCGTATCTGTATATATCGTAGCAATCTGAACCTCTTCTGACCTAATCGGCGAGGCTCGGGAGTTGATGGAAAACACCAAATACTCCTCCATTCCTTTCCCAACACGAAACATTGGTCACCTGCATAACCGCATGGTGGTTTCCTCTAACATTTAAAATTAGAAAAGGAAATTACAACTAAGCACGTGGAATAAATGCGCCGCTCCCTCCCTCCCGGCCCACGCTAGCATTACAATCATTAACCGTGTAAATGTGTAAAGTAGCACTCAGAGACGCTTTCTTAGGTTATATATTTTTTATTACATATTACAGTCCACCCGACTCGACGCCGTGTTATCAGGTGGACGCAGGTTGACTAGAAACAACTGGAGGTGACTATATTTAGCTGCTACGCGACGTTCACTACATAGTTGACTGACTATATAGGAGCCGTCGATGTAGTATCTACGGTAAAGATGTATAACTTCTTTCCCAGCCTTCCAGGACGATGAGGGTGATCCACAGTGATGACAGCAACGACGGTCCGGACCCCCTAATCCCCACAGCAGCCCCGAGCCCCGATCTGCGCTGCCCTTTATTTCCCCTCGGCTCTGCCTCGCCACTTTTCCCCGAACTCTCTCCTTTGCCTCACTATAACACCCCGGGAGGTTCCATCTCTATCCCCGCGTTGACTCCTCACCCAGTTGCCTCACTCGACCCTGCCTGTCCTCATCGCTGCAATCATTATTTACGGCCACTAGGCCCCATACTGTCCTTACAAATGCTTTGCATGGGCGTTGCATTGGTAATTACCGTGGTTAAACAGCGGCCGTGTCCACTAAATTGCATTCGGAATGCAAAGTCGACGCATCACGTTTGTGGTTCAAACTCTAACATTGAATTCAGACGTTGGTAATTTATTTTCCCCTTTCACATAATTTCCATTGGATTGGGCATGTATGCACATATGCACGTACAGCCCTTTTCAATCCACTGCTGGATTAAGGCTCATAGCGTAATGCTCTGATTATGTCCCCTCCGCCCGCCCACCACTTACTAGGGCTGATTAATCGATTTCAAATCTAAATCACAATTTGAAACAATGCGATTAGCAAATCGCAAAGGCTGCAATTAGAAAAGTAGTATGACTTTCTTATTTTAATTGTTTTATTATTTTATTATTATAACTTCATTTATTTAACTTAACAATTGTTCTATGTTTCATTGTTCTAATTTCAATTAAAACATTTTAATAAATACATGTTGGAAGCAATTCATATTTTTTAAGTTCTCATCCTTGTGTAATGCGAGTGTAAATGGGGTTGTTGCTTGGCTCTGGTCCAATCACACGGCCCGGGGTATTGGGGGGCGGAGCCTGGTCTTTACGGGGCGTGTGGGAGGGGTCACCGTTCACCTCGGCTTCAATGGGAGGCGAGGTGAATGGGGGCGGAGCCAGCGGGGTAGTATGGGAAGTCCGGATCTGACGATCCGGGAGGGGGGGAGTCAGGGTCACGTGGGGGGAATGGATATAAGTGGGAGCCCGGAAGAGATCGGGGCAGTCGGGGAAGTTAAGAGTCTGAGCCACGTTGGGTGGTGAGAGAGAGATCCGCGCCATCGGCCACGTGGCCGAAGGACCTCAGCACGCCGTCGGCCAGCGGTGTGCGGAGTGCGGGAGTAGAGGAGCTAACGGGGGAGCGTGCGTGGCACGCGAGAGGGAGCGTGCGCGGGGCGCGCGCGAGACGACGCTGGTCTGTGGAGGAGACCAGTGGGGTGCGGAGAAGAACCTGAATAAAAGACAAGCGGAGACCAGCAGTGCCTGACGGAGTCTTTTATTACACTTGCATTAGAATATATAGAGCGGTTAATATTTTGATGGTATCATGTGGTAATGCTCTATCACATATTTTAAATCTATTACACAGTGAATATTGAACTGAAGCTTGACTCAAAAAAATGTAATCGAAAATCAAACCGCAATCGCAATATCTGTCAGAAAACTCGAAATTAGATATTTTCCCCAAATCGTTCAGCTCTATCACTTACCCCCCTAAAATGTTCCGCTTCCACAACACCAGCTGCATCGCGTACTCGTCGTACGCGAGCCGTGCCCTTGTCGTGGCACGGGATCGCGTGTGAGGGTGACTTGAGGACCGTGCAGGTGTAAACACACACAGGAGGAGGAGGGAGAGAGGAGAGAAGTGAGTTGTGCAAACACTCAGATCGGCCGTTGGCGGAGTGGCTCGACACGCTGTCACCACCGATTTACAGCGACACAAAAAAGGGCCCGGAGAGGTACAAGTTACAAAGACTGGGGGCGGCTCTGCCAAAAAAAAAGTTTCACGTGCTGGCACGCAAATGTGTTTATGTGTGTTTGTGACCCTACAGTTATGCGTGTTTACCACCCCCTTGAGGAGCGGTAGGGTAAGTGGTGAGCGCACTTCGCTACGTAACCGGTCACCCCAGTTGGATTCCCGCTCACGGTCAACATCGATGACGAATATCTGAACCGTTTCTTGGCCTCCCCAAAGTCGTCTCAGCCTCAAACGAGTGCTCGGCGCGATGTGTAAACATGTGTAAACATCGCCACTGGGGTGACTCTGGCCACCTCGCCCCTCGTGCGCCGTTGTAGCCTTCGCAGGTGCTGGCTAACCACACTTGCGGTCTGTTAAGTTTATACAAAGACAAATCTCCCAGTATAGCCTTAACAGACTGTTGGGGCAAGTGCTGTTAGCGAGCACCTATGAAGGCCGGCACGGCACACGAGGGGGTGGGTGAGCAGCACCACGCCCGGCCGCCTTTGTCTTCCTAGTTGCAATGATTACACATCGCATCAGGTACTTATTTTAGGCTGAGGCCCAGGACCGGTACTGATAATTGTCACTGGTGTTGGCTGTGAGTGGAAATCGAACTCAGATCGCTGGGTTCATAGTGCAGCGCGCTAACTGCCACATTACCGTTCCCCACATGGCTATACAGGGGATCTTTAACTGACATCGACTCAGACAAGCGTCTCTAGAGCCGGGTTACCACTGGCGTGTGGGTTTCGACATGAAATCTGGTTTCATGATGTTTGACAAAGACTTTTGAAAAGAGCGGCGGGGTTGTCAAGGGGTCTTTGTCCATGCCAGCGCTGGGTCCAAGTGACGCTTTAAGCGGAACAAAAGGAAGAATAAAAATACATTCTGAAAACAAAACAACGTGGTCGAGGAAGACTGGCATCAAACAATAATGTGCGTCATAGAAAAGGAAACGCCACTTTAATACGTAGGCCTTCGCGACCAATATTATCCATAATAGAGGTTTTTTTTTGGGTTAGATCGTGTAAATATGAATGTCGCTAAAACCGCCACCACGCGACGCAGCCAATTAGTAAGGTTTGAACAAAACATACCAATTCGTTACTTGTGTAGTGGCATAGTGCTGGCTGCTGGCGAAAAAGGGTAACTGTGGTGTATGGCAGTACCCATGTCAGCAGGCCACGATAGATACGAGAGGGGGACATCGAGGGGATCGGTCACAGAGGGGGTGGCCCATTGGGAAGCCTCAGGAACCCGCTAGCAGAGGTCACAAACGGGTTTTGATTCCTTACCCGTACCCGTACCCGGCCACCAGGGTCGCAAACGGGTACCCGTACCCGTACCGGCCGGGTACGGGTAGGGTAGGGGTATTGGGTACCTGATTGCGACCTGTGGGATGAAGCCACGTTGCAGGTGCGGGTGGGTTGATTCTAGGAACTTGAACTGTGAGAAGAGACAAGACGTTGGGAAATGAGTGACAAACAGTTACTCACCAGTGACTCACGGCCTACCCGTACCCGTACCCGGCCGCACCAGGGTCACAAACGGGTACCTGTACCCGTACCCGGCCGGGTACGGGTAGCCGGGTATCGGGTAAAGTATGGGTATCAGGTACCCGGTTGCGACCTCTGCCCGCTAGTAGGTTCCAGAGAGGGGGCGTGGCCGGGACGGAGCGAGGCCACGCTGAGAGTATAAGAAAGGCCCCTGTGAGGGACCTCGTAGCTCTTGCTGGAACGGGGATCCACGTTGTGCTGTTCAAGATAGTCGTCGTAACCATCTCGTTGTCGCCATCGTCGCTGTCATCTCGTTGCCATCATCGCTGCTGTCTTGACTCGATATTGTACTGCTAGAGAGTTGTTGGCTGTCTCCGGTCATCGCCGTCAGTGTTAGATGGTTAGTGTTTTGTATAGGCTAGCAACACCTACGTAGGGTGTTCATTATCCCGATGGTGCTCGTTAAATAAAAGTGCCTCCAAGTATTACTGTCTCTGAGTTAGTCACTACATTTGGCGTCAGAAGTGTTAAGAAAAAGAAAATTCGTCATGTCAAAAGCAGCAAAGAGGAAGAACCCACCGGTAGTGTCCTTGGAGGACGAGGACGATGGAGACATAATCCCCTCAACAGCCCCGGGATCCGAGACCCCGGTCGTCTGTCCCGAGGCTGCGGCACCTGCGGAGCAGTGGGAGTAGGATGCCACCTCACCGGGCGCCTCGCACACCTGCTCTCCTCTGCTGCGCAGCTGGTTGTTCAACTTGGGTCAGCTACGTCCGCCGGAGGAGCTGCAGCGCAGGGGCTGCAGGCAGATGGCTCACCTTCCACC
Source organism: Lampetra fluviatilis (assembly GCF_964198595.1). Classification (NCBI taxonomy): domain Eukaryota; kingdom Metazoa; phylum Chordata; class Hyperoartia; order Petromyzontiformes; family Petromyzontidae; genus Lampetra; species Lampetra fluviatilis. The sequence continues at coordinate 17,308,373 of NC_136275.1, forward strand.
GCCGTGCCAGCGCAGGAACCAGCGGGTTTTTCAAGAGTGCAAGCAGCCACCATTTTGCTCGCTGTGGGCACGGCGCAGCAAGTGGGCGCCATTTTGTCAACGGAGCGGGAGCTGGTTCTCGCCAAATTCGAGTTACCATCGGTGGCTTCCGTGGGGGCGCTATTTCAACAAAGGCGCTTGCCTCCCGTCCACAAGTTCGTGGCAGTCGGAGGCGAGGGGATGGCATTTCAACGCCGCTTCAAAGCAGCCTGCACTTTGGTCGGGTGGTCCGACATGGAGGCTCTGCCGACGGCTCTGGATGACGACTCCCTTGCGGCATTAGAGGCCATCTCGGAGGCGGATCGAGTGACTTTGCCTTGGGCCGTCAGATGGCCGCCATTTTCCACCCACCGTCCAACGCACACCAAAGGTTTGTGCTGCAGAGGCAGGGGAGGCCGAGATGCATCTTGCCTTCCACAGCGTGCTGTTGGCCTTGGGCCACAGAGAGTATCCGCGCAGGAGTTAGGCGTCGCTCTCCCCCCTAAGGGTGGCCCGCTGCATCCAAGCACACGTTAACATACAGTGGTGGCCCGGGATGGCTGCCTGTGCAAGGGTACTGGAAGATTCGGAGGAGCCTGCGCTGTGGGAGCCGGAGTGGGCCTGCACGTCGTTCGTCCGGGGCCCACACGGGGGGAGATCCAAGGGGCGATGACTGGAGTGGGAGCGGCAGGAGAGGGACCCCCTTCCAGCGTGGTGGTCTACGGCCGCCTGCTTCAAGTGCAGCCAACTGGGCCACGTCGACAGGGGATGCCGTAGCAGCACCGGATCGCACTCCTCCCCTTTGACGCCCTCCATCCCACCGACATCCGCTTCCTCGGCCTTGCAGGATCCCATCACCTGAAGTCTGGAGATCCCCTGACGGCACCTCTGTGTGATGGACCGCGTGTGGAGATCCGGTCACCATCTTCTTCTCCCTGGGAGGGGCCGCACCCTTTAGGCCGTTTGTGTGATGTGTTCTGATGTCGTCTGGTGATTGGCCGCAGCCACTAGTCAGGCTGTGGCTTCTGGTTGATCTGGGGTCCTTCCCGATGCTCGTGGGCTGCGGCGCGCTGGGGGACGTCGTAAATTGTCACGCTTCCCTTGCAGTTCGTGGTTAACAGTTAAAGGTTTTTTTTTTCAGACGTTCGGCAACCCTCTCTGTTAGGTTTTTTTTTCTTTTCACGGGGGGGGGGGGGGGGTGATGTAGTGCTGGCTGCTGGCGAAAAAGGGTATGGCAGTACCCACGTCAACAGGCCATGATAGACACGAGAGGGGTACATCATCATGCTGGTCATTGAACATTGGTGAACGTTTGGACAGCCCAGACCCAGTTCACATATTACTTGCCAGTAATGTTAGCTGTGACCGGGAATATAATTTTGGGTGCGGGGTTCATATTTCAGTCTGTCATCCACAACATTACCATTCTCCCCGTATTTTAAATTAGTGTTCATTAAATTATGCTTTCCACATCGGTAACAATTTCAATCCATGAGATTTTAATGAGGAACGAGAGTACCTCCGTACCTTTCTACATATAATAATGCGTGCAAGTATATGTCGTGTTTATATATATGTGTAGTGGTTCACACGAGGGAGGCAGAGACTTCTTGGAGGCAACACGTTTATTACAATAAGCCCTAAAACACGAAGGGGTATAACTGCCCCTTCACCAGCGACCCTAGGGAGGTATCTCCTCCGGGCTAGCTAACCCTAGCTCACACGGGGTGGCTCTCTCGGACCGGACCCTGGCTCTGGTCCGGGTCCTGTAGTCGGGCAGGTCTTCTCCGGCTGACGGCTTCTGTCTTCAGTCTTGCAACAGCTGCCGGACCCGTTCAGGAGTCCGGCTTATATTGCCAGTACCGGCGCTTCCTCCACCCCTGGCCACGCCTCCCTTCTCGAGCCTTCGAGAGGGACCTGGTCCTGGTCCCGTGGTCCCCCCAGCCCCCTCCTTGGGGCCCCTTGGCCGGTACCTCCGGTCACCAGGCCTCCGGGTTCACCTGGAGTGCCATGGCCCCGGGTGAACCCCTGCGCCGTCCCTGACGCTCTCGCCCCCTAACTGCCAGAGGCTGGCACTGCATGTGGCTGGTGTGAGCGGCGCGCATCATGCCTCACACAGGCCGGCTTATGCCTCATGCAGTGGCCTCCACCGATGCCACTACATATGTATATGGCGAACGGTAATGTAGCGGTTAGAACGCTGCACTACGAAGCTGGTAACCCGAGTTCGATTCCCGCTCACGGCCAATATCAGTGACGATTATCTGAACCGATCCCGAGCCTCCCCTAGGTCGGCTCAGCCTCAAATGAGTACCTTGTGTGGTGTGTAAACATCACCACTGGGGAGACAAAGGCGGCTGGACGTGGTATTCGCCACCCACCCCATTGTGTGCCGTTCCGGCCTTCATAGGTGCTAGCTAACAGGACTTCCCTCAACAGTCTTAAGGCTATATGAGGGATCTTTGTCTTTGTTTATAGTAATCAGTCAAAGACATATCTTACTTCAACACGAGGAATTACATTTCAAATAAATTATAGATAATTTTCTTTACAGGCGGGTGGGCAGGTGCACACCTGCAAGTCAATACTTTGGAGCGTTAGGGTTGATGGATCATGTAGAGAATGGCAAAAACTCCCAGACCTCCTTGGCTGCGAGGTAATGGCCAGTGGGTTCATGAACCCGTCTGTATGGACCCTGGAGTGACATCCCCTACGCAGGGCACGTTTTCTCTGGGTAATCTATTTTCCTTCCACACGCAAGAGGCGAATTCATAAGGAAATACAGCAGCTAAACATTCCAAGGCAGTACCCTCCTGAAAGAGAACCTCGAGACTCTGTGAGATTTTCCTCGGTGAATAAATACGTAATAAACATCATGCACAGCCAGAAGTGTAGAACAGAATGAGAATCACTCTGCGATTACCACTATGTGCGTGACGTCAATAGTGGATGTCCCATGGAGAGCCTCATCCTCACCATATGAATGTGGAATTTCCCACCACTGGCTCAGGACCGCCAACAGAGGTGAGCACAGCCCAAGGCTCGCATGGGGGACACTTTCGAGTCCATGCGCGATAGTGGAGCACGGTAGCAGGAGCGGTGCCATTTGCCTGACACATGCACTCCAGTATAAGGGTACTTTTTAAATTAAAAGTTAGATTTCACAATACCCTGGGTTCGCATGTGTGCTGTAGAATTCCCATCCATCATCTTTAACCCCCCCCCCCCAACTTCTGCTTACTACCTCGCTTTCTCTCTTCTGGCTCTCCCATGCATCCGTCATGCAACGATTTAAATCATCATCATCGCCATTATCATCGCCATCATCAGCATGCTGCTAAACAACAAGCAGCTCATTCCAGCCTTGTGTAGGTCTACAATCTTGTCCCTGACATCCTTGGAGAGCTCTTTGGTTTTGCCCATGGTGGAGAGTTTGGAATCTGATTGATTGATTGCTTCTGTGAACAGGTGTCTTTTATACAGGTAACAAGCTGAGATTACGAGCACTCCCTTTAAGAGTGTACTCCTAATCTCAGCTCGTTACCTGTATAAAAGACACATGGGAGCCAGACATCTTTCTGATTGAGAGGGGGTCAAATACTTATTTCCCTCATTAAAATGCAAATCAATTTGTAGTGGTGATACGCGCTGGGTGTATATGTCGTGTGCCAGCGCGTATGTACGGGTGTGTGTGTGGTGACGCGCGCTGACGGGGAGGAGCAGGCGTCAGTGCGCGGGTGGGGGTAGTGCTGCTGATTGGCTGTGTGCCGGTGACGCGCCCAGAGGGAGTGATCGGGTAGCAGCGCGGTGTGATTGGTCGGGGAGTGGAAACACGCGCTGAGCGGAACCGGATTGTAGGGATAGCGCGTGGGGATTGGGTAACTGAGGAGCGGTGCCGACGTTGAGGTCCGCATCCGCTCCGTCTCCCGGGAAGAAGAGGTATATAAGGTGATGCACAGAGGAGCAGGGGGCAGAAGTGGAACCATCTAAGAATGAAGACGAAGGTGCAGAGATAGAGCCCGGAGAGGAGAGTAATGGAGAGTAGAGGAGAGTAAGGTATAAGTGTGTAGCCAGAGAGAGAGAACGGTCTACACGAGCTGAGTAATGTATAGTGTGTAGCCAGAGAGAGAGAACGGTCTACACGAGCTGAGTAATGTATAGTGTGTAGCCAGAGAGAGAGAACGGTCTACACGAGCTGAGTGATGTATAGTGTGTAGCCAGAGAGAGAGGAAGGTCTACACGAGCCGAGTATGCATACGGTGTAGCCAGAGAGAGAGAAAGGTCTACACGAGCCGAGTATGCATACGGTGTAGCCAGAGAGAGATGCAAAGTCTACACGAGGCGAGTGGAGAGTGTAGCAGAGGCGCAGAGTCTACACGAGACGAGAGAAGAGTGTAGCCGAGGCGCGGAGTCTACACGAGGCACAGAGAGCCAGCAGCACAGAATCTAAGAGAGTCAAGAGAAGCGTAAGGCGGAGAGAAGAGGTCACGAGTTGTACCGTTGTATGGTGACCGCATTGTGAAGAAGAGAGGCCACGCGTTGTATTGTTACAAGTCAAGATTTAATAAAAGAAGTGTGTTCCCGTCAAGGAGTTTCCTGCCGTCATTTTCCAATACTTCATCTGGCGTCAGAAGTGAAACGGGCTTCCAAGCATGGAGACAAGGAAGACCCGTAGGACCCACGGGATTGACCGCGAGGAAAACCTGGACGACTCGGGGCCGCTGGTGGCGGGGGGTGAGGAAGAGGACTTGCCCACGCTACAGGATCCGTCGACGGCGCCGGCCGAGCGACCGGGGACCGACGCCGGGCTTCGTGAGGCGCACTCCCGACTGGCGGAGCTGCTGCTCGCCGCCGCGTCCATCTTGGCGGAGATCAGCTCGTCGGGAGGAGCGGGGACGGTGGGGGACATTTTACAAGGTCGCCCCGCAGATTCCCGCCAAAACGAATGGGGGATTCCCGCCATTGCGCCTGGGCCTACTTTTGGCGGGAACGGCGAGCGCCACGTGGTGGTGGGTTCCCAAGCGCGCGCATCGACGTCATCAGCGCGCGAGGGGGTCCGCCATTTTACGTCTGCTGCTGGAGCCGCCATCTTACACACCGACGGAGAGGCGGAGAGGAACCACGAGGCGGATGACTTCATTTTTCAGCAGCGCCTGCCCACGTTGTCAGCCTTCAAGGCGGAAGGCGGAGACTGGGGCCAATTTCAGCGAAGGTTTTTGGCGCATCAAGAGATGTCAGCGTGGTCCGATGCTACGGCGCTGCGGGCATTGCCCGCCATGCTGGACGACGATGCGCTCGCGGCCTTCAGGGCTGCACGAAAGTCGGACCGCTCCACGCTGAAGGATGCGCTGGGTTTGTTGGCCAGGATCTACGGACCTCCCTCTACGTGCCGTCATCAGTTCTACGCAAGATGGAAAGCGGCCACGGAGACCGCGCTGGCCTATCGCACGGCGTTGCTGGCTCTTGCTGATGCTGCGTTCCCTCGGATGGACGAGGAGGGCCAAGACGCGATGGTTTTGGAGCAGCTGCTCAAGTTGGCGCAGGACCTGGGGGTCCCTATCAACACAGCTGACGAGATTGATATTTCTTCTTTGAGAGTCGCCACGAGTATTCAAGCGCACGAGGCCCTACAACGGAAGCAAGGCGTTGGTTGCAACGCTGCTGTCGTTGCAGCCCCGGGTTTGGTGGTCGCCGAACCCCAAGTCGTCAGCCCACGAGAGGAGGCGTTCGCCACGGGACGACTAGGGGACTGGAGGCCGGGGGCCCGGTCGCCTCTGCGATCGGGCCGAAAGTCGGAGCAACCAAGATCTACTCCGACCCTCGTCACGTGCTATAACTGCGGCCTCCGGGGCCACGTGGCGTCCGGGTGCCGCGCTCCGCGGCAGCGCGCCATGGGAGCTCGGCTGGACGACGACCGAGAGCCCAAGTCATCTCTACAATCCCCGGCAAGTCGCGGCACCTCACACGCTCGGCCTGTTTATTCGGCACACATGGGACGCCGCGTTGCGGCGGAGGAGGGCCGGTTAAGGTTCGGGGATTCGGTTCGGCGAGGGGGGTTCGGCCGGGACCAGGGAGACATTGAATGGGCGGAATTGGGGCATAGAATTGTGGCTGCTTCGGCGGGTTCGTCCGTTGTTACGGGATCTATTGATGGGGTTGAGATTAGGGTGTTAGTGGACACGGGGGCATCGGCAACTATTATATCGGACCTCATTTATAATATTCTTCCAGTCCAATGTCGTCCGCTGCTTCCAGTGGATGTGCCATTTTACGCCGCTAATGGGGGATCGTTGGGCATTATCGGTCAGGTTAGGGCGTCCATTTGCATTGGAGATATCAAATTGTCGGGACCCGTTTTCGTTTCGTCTTCTTTGGCAGTTCCGTGTCTTTTGGGCACTGATTTTTTGGCTAAAATGCCTATTAAAATTCTTATCGATCAACGATGCATTGAACTGCCATCGGGTCGCCGGATTTCATTTTTGACGGGCCCTACTGACATTCGGACGGCGTGCGCTACGATACAAGCGGTGGCGACGCAGACAGTGCGAGTGCCCCCGGGTTCACAGATGTTGATTCCCCTCCGGTTGCGGAAACCATGGGTGAGGGAGGCTTCGGGACAGAGTATGCTTTTGGGTCCTTCTAACAAGGCTGTCGGGGGTCTTGATTTATCGGTGGCTCACACTTTGGTGCGGGCTGACAGGGATCCGTTTGTGATGGTTTTGAACGCGGGGTCGCGACCAGCTGTCATTCCGCAGGGCACCGTGCTGGCTCACGCGGCGCAGGTCGCTGTGGATGATGGGTTGGTTGCGCAGGTGGGCTCGAGCCCCGCGCGGAACGTTGAGCCAAGGGAAGACCTTGAGTGGGTCCATTCGCTATGTGCCGCCTCGGACGATTTGTCGGCGGCGCAGTTGGGTGCGCTGTGCGAGTTGCTCATTGAATTCTCTGATGTATTCAGTAAACATAAGTATGACATTGGGTGCACGGATTTGTTGCACCATCACATTGAAACGGGCGATGCGGCGCCGGTCAGGCTAAATCCCTTCCGACTGAGTCCCGTGGAGAAGGAACATGTTCAGTCGGCTGTTAACGATATGCTAGAAGCCGATATTATTTCGCCCTCCTCTAGCCCGTGGGGAGCGCCTATTGTGCTGGTTAAGAAGCAGGACGGGTCCCTGCGATTCTGCGTTGATTTCCGTCGCCTGAATAAGATCTCTGTGGCTGACGCGTATCCGCTCCCCAGGATGGATGAGTCCCTCGATGCATTGTCTGGTGCGCGATATTTTTCGACTCTTGATTTGTTATCGGGGTTTTGGCAGTTGCCGCTCGACGAAGAGTCGAAACCTGAGACAGCATTTCGGACTCCAGGGGGGCTGTTCCAATTTAACCGGTTACCCATGGGACTTCACTCCTCTCCAGCGACGTTTCAGCGACTTATGGAGCTGGTTTTGTCGGGCTTGCAGTGGGATACATGCTTGATTTATATGGACGATGTCATTGTTTTCAGTAAAACGTTTGAAGAACACCTCCGGCGATTGAGAGGGGTGTTCTTGCGAATGCGATCGGCTAAGTTGAAATTTAAACCGGCCAAATGTCACCTCCTTCGTAGGTCGGTTAGATACTTGGGTCACATTGTCGATTCTTCGGGGATCTCCACCGATCCCGCGAAGACGGATTGTGTCGGTTCGTGGCCGACACCTACGTCCGTTTCCGACGTGCGAAGTTTCATCGGGTTTGCTTCTTATTATCGGCGGTTCGTTGAGCACTTCGCCACTATTGCAAAACCCTTGCACGCTCTAACGGCGAAGGGAGTGAAGTTCAAATGGGGACCGGAGGAGGAGGCCGCGTTTCGCTCCCTCCGGGACGCCTTGGTGGGTGCCCCACCCTTGTGTTATCCCGATTTTGCCAGTCCCTTTTTGCTGGACACGGATGCTAGCAACACGGGCATTGGGGGGGTGCTATCCCAAGTCGTTGGGGGTGTCGAAAGAGTTGTCGCCTACGGTAGTAGGGTGTTGTCTCCGGCGGAGCAGCGCTACTGTGTCACCCGTCGCGAGCTGCTTGCCATTGTTTTTTTTGTGCAGCAGTTTAGGCCATATCTCTATGGTCGTCACTTTACAGTCCGAACGGACCACGCGGCGCTACAGTATTCATTGAGGGTCGCCCAGCCCTCGGGCCAGTTGTCGCGTTGGTTGGAAGTCCTCCAGGACTATCAGTTTACGACTACGTACCGTAAGGGGTTGCGACACACGAATGCCGATTGCTTGTCGCGGTTGTTGCCTTGTGATGAATGCGCGTGTTTGTCGGGATCGGCGCGCTGTAAACCGACGCTTGCGGGGGAGATGGGGGCACTGGCTGCGACAGCGGGCGCACCGATCGTGGATGATTCCACTGCCTCTCAGGGTCGGGACTCGCTGCTCTCGCTGTCGCTCAGCGAATGGGGCCGCCTCCAGATGGCGGACAGCTCGCTGCTAGTATTGCGCCGCAAGGTTGGGGGTCCCGAGGGGGACCAGGAGCGTACCGGCTCCTATGTACTTGAGCAGGGCGTGTTATTGAGATGGGACAGTTTGTCCCGGCGGAACGCACTCGTGGTGCCTTCCGCTGTGAGGGGGAGGGTTGTCTTGGCGGCACACGAACGCCTCTTGCACTTGGGAGTTAACAAGACGCTTGCCCTGCTTCAGCGTGACTATTACTGGCCGGGAATGGGAAGTGATGTGGCACATATTCTGAAGGGGTGCGTTGAGTGCGCCAGGCGTAAACCACCGCCCGTGGCAGCTAATCCACCGCTGCAATCTATTCAGGTCTCGCGTACCAACGAGCTCGTTGCACTCGATATTTTGGGGCCCTTCCCAGTCACGCCGAGAGGGAATAAATATTTGTTAGTGGGGGTCGAATACTTTACCCGATGGCCTATGGCGTGGCCTCTCGCTAACCAGTCGGCAGCGGCTGTGACGGATGCCTTCGTCCAGGGCTATGTCCTGGACAAGGGGGCTCCCGAACGCCTGCTGACCGACCAAGGTAAAAAATTTTCGAGTAAATTGTTGCAAGAGGTGTGCGATCTGTTGGGTACCAAGAAGGTGCGTACCTCCCCGTACCACCCGCAGACAGACGGGATGGTGGAGAGACTCCACAAAACTTTGACTTCCATGCTGTGCCAGCAGGTGTGCGAGGCACATGTAGATTGGGACCTGCAGGTCCCGGGAGTCCTTGCCGCGTATAGAATGGCCCCCCATGCAGCTACGGGGTTTTCCCCATTCTATTTGATGTACGGTCGGGAAGCTGACCCGCCAATGGAAACGCAACTTGGCCTGTCCGCTCCACGAACTAATTCTAATTTGGCAGAACATATTAAGTTTAATATTCACAAGCTGACAGAGGCGAGGGAGGCCGCACGGCTTAATTCGCGGGCTCGCCAAATTGCTAATGAACGGTTGCGGGCACGGAAGGTGTCCATGCACGAATGGAAACCAGGTGACAGGGCCTGGCTGCATTGCCCTCAGGCACCCTTGGCTACGTCGCCTAAATTGTTCAGACCGTGGAGGGGACCCGTGGAGGTCGTGCGCGTTGCACGGCCCCAGTGCGTTCAGATAAAGTGGGGAAAGCGCCGTTGGTACGTTCACCCCTCCCGACTGAAACCGTTCTCGCCTCCATATGGCCTCCCCTTGTGTCGTGATGGCCGGGCGTGTGACGTGACCGGCGACCCAGAAGGGGAAATGTCTCTGCCTGATCCACACGTATTTTCACCTGATCTGCTCCCAGGTGTCTCGGAACTGACAGCTGCCGATTACCGGCGGCCGGATCTCCGCGGCGGGGCCGGCCCTTTCAGGCCCGTTCCGCGCCGTCTGGAGCAGCCGGAACCGCCGGACGGTCGTCAGTGTCCCGCCCCATACGACGGACCAGCCAGACGGACTCGCGCCAGGTCGTGCTACTTTGCATGACCTGCCTCGTGAGGAGTCGGGGCAGTTGGAGCGCCTCGTCACTGCGTGTAGTCGCAAGGACGTGGGGCGCGTTCGTTTTTGGAATTTGCTCGTATCGTGTTATTGTTGACTTTTCGTGTTCATTGTCAATCTGTACATAGTTATTCTTGTTGTTGTTGTTGTTGTGTTATGTTACGGGGCACACTCGGGGGGTTAAGGGGTTTTTTTTTGTTGGTTGTCGTTTTATCGTCGCGGTTGGTTGTTGTTAGCAGCCGGGCCGGCTGCGAGCTATGTGGGAGGGGGTGATGTAGTGGTGATACGCGCTGGGTGTATATGTCGTGTGCCAGCGCGTATGTACGGGTGTGTGTGTGGTGACGCGCGCTGACGGGGAGGAGCAGGCGTCAGTGCACGGGTGGGGGTAGTGCTGCTGATTGGCTGTGTGCCGGTGACGCGCCCAGAGGGAGTGATCGGGTAGCAGCGCGGTGTGATTGGTCGGGGAGTGGAAACACGCGCTGAGCGGAACCGGATCGTAGGGATAGCGCGTGGGGATTGGGTAACTGAGGAGCGGTGCCGACGTTGAGGTCCGCATCCGCTCCGTCTCCCGGGAAGAAGAGGTATATAAGGTGATGCACAGAGGAGCAGGGGGCAGAAGTGGAATCATCTAAGAATGAAGACGAAGGTGCAGAGATAGAGCCCGGAGAGGAGAGTAATGGAGAGTAGAGGAGAGTAAGGTATAAGTGTGTAGCCAGAGAGAGAGAACGGTCTACACGAGCTGAGTAATGTATAGTGTGTAGCCAGAGAGAGAGAACGGTCTACACGAGCTGAGTAATGTATAGTGTGTAGCCAGAGAGAGAGAACGGTCTACACGAGCTGAGTGATGTATAGTGTGTAGCCAGAGAGAGAGGAAGGTCTACACGAGCCGAGTATGCATACGGTGTAGCCAGAGAGAGAGAAAGGTCTACACGAGCCGAGTATGCATACGGTGTAGCCAGAGAGAGATGCAAAGTCTACACGAGGCGAGTGGAGAGTGTAGCAGAGGCGCAGAGTCTACACGAGACGAGAGAAGAGTGTAGCCGAGGCGCGGAGTCTACACGAGGCACAGAGAGCCAGCAGCACAGAATCTAAGAGAGTCAAGAGAAGCGTAAGGCGGAGAGAAGAGGTCACGAGTTGTACCGTTGTATGGTGACCGCATTGTGAAGAAGAGAGGCCACGCGTTGTATTGTTACAAGTCAAGATTTAATAAAAGAAGTGTGTTCCCGTCAAGGAGTTTCCTGCCGTCATTTTCCAATACTTCAAATTTATAACATTTTTGACATGCGTTTTTCTGGATTTTGTTGTTGTTATTCTGTATCTCACTGTTCAAATAAGCCTACCATTAAAATTATAGACTGATCATTTCTTTGTCAGTGGGCAAACGTACAAAATCAGCAGGGGATCAAATACTTTTTTCCCTCACTGTACTTATACGAAGTCTGCAGTCGACAGCACATTGGGAAGTGTGTAAAAATTGAGTTACAAGATTTCTTTTTTGAGGCTACAACAGACGAAGTGAGTTAAATAAAAGCGTGTAATAATACTAATAAAAAAGGGCAGTTTGTCGCGAAAAAACATTTTCCACTGGCGTATGTAAAGCGCCGGTTTAATTTGGATAAATGACAGCTCAACAGCTGGTTGGGTCATCGTGTTCAGCTGTTACATGATCGAAGTGCACATTGATTCATCAACTTGAAGCGCCGGCTCAGTGGTCCCCGAGTGTTTTGTGACCGCTTGACCCCCCAGCCCTGCAATGAATCTTCCTCATCTGGGCATTCTCCCCTTGGAGCATCGCTCTCGCCTCCGGAAAGAGTTGATGGGTCACGGACGAGGGTGGTACAAGGGAAAGTGTCCGGGAATTACTTGAACCACCTTCGAGGTTGTTCGAGTTATGCCGTGGTGAAGAATTGAATTCAGGTCACTGAGTTCATCATCCAAATGTACAAAGCGTGGCGCCAACACTCTCCAAATTAATGATATGGCCTACAATACATCTGACCAGCGTGGTGACGAATTATGAAACAAACGATCACGTCCGGATACAACGTGAGATTAACAACGTGAGATTGAAAAAGCAGTAGATTGACAAAGGGCTGTACATGATTATTATTATTTTCAAACTCTTCTCAGCCCTGCAGATTTCCTCCAACTCAATGTCCACACGTCCGATATTTGGATGACATCTTGATTACATCTTGAGAGGTTTGCGGCTCGACTCCAGAAAGCCACCCTGGTTAACATTGCAGGCGTGTTTACAATAAGGTTCGCGATGTCTGCTTCACAGTGGACTTCAAAGATCCTGTGATGTTATTTGGAGTATAGTAGGCCTCTGTTCGCCAGCGTCATAGCGCAAATTTGAAGAAAGAAATGATCACAGAGCGATCGTTTTCCCCTATTGTGTAAATTTTGCAGGAACCTCCTGAAAAAAATCTATTGAGTCTTATTGAGAGGCTTCGCTGGCCAATCTATTGTAAGCATGTGTTGTGTTGTGTTGCGTGATGCTGAACGTTACACAGAGTAACCCAGGACCGCGTTCTCGTGTCCAGGGAAATGATTGCTGATTGAGGCTCCTCTGGTTGAATTTGGGACTCCCGCGATTCAGCACAGAGCACCTCCGATTGGCACGGTTGGCTACGTACAGTGCCAAAAAAGTTCCACATACATTTCATTGTTGATAGCTGCCCTTTCCGACGCAGTCACGGTCAACACTGCCACTGCTACGCATCAGCGGAGGCGCGCACATGCACGCGCTCGCTGACTTACACATAGCCAACAAGCTTCACACGCTGTTGACCTCCCATTAATAACGTTTTTTGTGGCGGGCATTTAAGCATACTTCAGCACGCTGGTCAGTGCGTGTTGGCGAATGTCGAAGCGTGGGCGTAAAGGCATAGAAGTAGATTACAACAATGGCTTTCACAGAGCGATGCATCATCCACACCTTTCATGTGCCCTGCAAAGAGTATGATAATAATAATAATTTACAGCCATTATTAAATACAGTACTGGATGAAAGTCTCCCTATGTCGTGCCAGTCTTTGTTTTTTTTTTATCATACTTCATTGGTCATCGCGGTGTGGTGAAGACAGCGTTCAGGATTAGTTCAGCATCACTTGCCACTGATGTTAGCTGTGGTCTGAAATCGAACTCAGGTGGGAGAGTGAAAAGCGCAAACCACTACACCAGCATTCCACCCCTTGAGTGGATATCAAATACACAAATACCAAATGTTTAAACAAATGATTAGGCTGATGAAAATGTTTTTGCAACAAATTAAATTAAACTCATGGGCTCTAACCACCGTTCTATGTTACTAATTTTGTTTGTGCCTACGGGTTAATCCCTGCAAGTAACGGCCAATACGACATTTTGGATCCAATGCACATTATCGTTGCATCAAAAAGAATACTATATAAAATATAAAACATCCAGTGTCATTCTTCTTGAATGTCAGCATATATAATAGGATTCCATTACGTTGAGTAGAACAGCACATGTATGATTGACTCTGTGGCATTTATTCACGTGACCATTATAACTTATCCAACAGGTTGATCTTCTGCTAAGCCCCATGATCGCATGGGGTCGGCAGCACGGATTTTCTTTCTCCGTGTACTTCTACTCTGCACCTCTACTCTAGTCATATCCACCGTCCTATTATCTCGTTCCACCTCGTCCTTCCATTTCAGCCTCGGTCTCTCTCTACTCCTTCTGGCCTGCACCGGTGGCATCTCCAGAGCCCTTCTAAATGCATCTTTTTTGTCTCGATTCAAGATACCCAATCCTACCAAGTCCAGCCTCCGTTGCCTTCTTGGAAATAGAATTGGGCGGGCATGTATTTTGCTGTGTCCCAACGCCCCGGGTACTGAAAGTGACTCAGACGGACCACTCGATGAAGGAGGCAGACGATTTTAATGGGGGCGGGGAAACGGGAATGTTGGCTCAGCGACGCAGTGGACCGCGCACCGCCGCGTCCCTTAGCTCATTTTTTATGGCCACGTCTATTCGAAATGTCACGCAGAGCCCACGCCAGGGGGCATTGCGTACACCGAACAGGCGCGTGATGGATGTCGAGACCGGAGGCATCTCCCCGGTATCAATTCAACGCTGGCTCATCATTGTCGGCGCGCGGCTTCATGAATCAGGGCTCAATTTATGTTTCGCAACGAGCGAGAACAAAATGCGAGTACCACGTTTGTCTTGTCGCTGTTCAGATCGTGTGCATCCGTGGGTTCATCTGGGACAAATAATTCAGCACACTTCGTTTTATAGACACCAGGTGGCAGCCCAATGGCAATACAGCGCTGCATAGTGAAGGAGACTTGGTACTCGAATGGGGTGAATCCGGAGAGAATTTAACGTGTGCAGATAGAGCTGTGGAGACCAGATGTGTATGACAATAGACATGAGGATGACTTTGGAGGCAGTCCAGCAGAAGCAGAGAACAACATTACTTTACCACCAAAGTCATTGATACTGTGCTCGTAAATATGTAGGCTATGGACCTGTGTCCATGTGTTTCGACAATGCTTCTGTTCATGCGATTATCGGCAAAAACGAACCGATGCCACCCCCTTTACAACCAATACTGTTCCCAATTAGTTTATTTTAAAACGTAATTCAGTTTTTATTTATTTTACAGTCACCTTGTCTAGAGGTTTTCTAGACAATGGGGCAGCAGAGATGGACAAACGACCTCCCACTGAGCGAACGTTGACTGGAGGATTCCATTGAAGCCTTGGTGGCTTGAGCGGAGAGTGCATGGAGAGAAGCAGAGTGAGATAATAGGAGAGAGTTGTTCTTCCCCACACCTCCGATTTGCACGGTTGGCTACGTGCGGTGCGAAAGAAGTTCAACATACTGTACATACATACGAGAGGTATGCAGAGTGGGAGTCCATAGAGGATCTTGAAGATCGAGAGTTCGAGTGAGAGTCCATAGAGGATCTTGAAGATCGAGAGTTCGACCTTGAATTTTATCCAAAATTGGATTGGAAGCCAGTGGAGGGATTGGAGTATTGGGTGATGTTTTTTTACGGGTGGCGTTAGAAGTAGTGGAATCTTAGTTCATCTGGAGTTTGGAAATTAGGAAATCAGAAAGGTCAGAGAAGAAAGTTGAAATAATAATAGAATTTGGATGTGATGAAGGCAGTCTTATACTTGCACACTCAACACACTTGTGCTCATTATTCAACATGCTGAGCTAGATTCATATCAGGACAAATAGCTGAAACACATTTGCTTGGCAATTTATGCCATTGCTGGTAAAGATGCCGGCATTAGTTTGGGGCTTGGAGCCACACAGGCTTTTCCGCTCAGCTTTGAAAATCTAATTTTCACCGATTCCTGAGAATCACAATAATTGGCACATTTTCCTCCAAAAATAAAAAAAATCAATAAACGATCGCTAACACTAAATGGTTGTCAATTTACCATTAACAACAACGCATTAAATGTGAATATGTACCACTACGCTCATTCCCTTCGTGTCCTTGCAATCAGTGCTCGTAGCGATCTTGATGGCATGCGCGCAAGGAAAATGCATCACGATACAAACTTCAAAACTGCAATCGCTGCATTAACCCACACGCCCACGCTCCCTCTAAACTTGACATGCCCCGCATCGTGCAAGGGCTGTCGCAGAAGGGGCACATAACAAATGCACGTGATACGCGGCCAAAATGATCGGCAGGCCAGCAGATGAAAAAAAGTAATGGTATGAATTCGCCATTTAATTCCGTTAAGTGTCGTGAATTAAATTAACGTAATTTCACCCCCCTCCCCCCCAAATCTACCTGCGACTTTGCGTCGTCGTGCTCTCTCTGGCCACGTTGCAGACGGCAGCGTTATTCTGGATTTGAGACCGGTTTTTGCCGCAGTTTTTTTCACTCTCTCTCCAGTTTGACGGTTTTTGTTTCGATGGCAGTGTTCGGTGCACTCGTTTGTTTTAAGATCACTGAAACAGTAATTTTTTATGAAGACATGATAAAATGTGTCGTGAGCCAACTTCCAGTGAGAGACGTGGACAATTTGTTGTGATACTTCGTTCCACAGTTCTGGCGATACAAATAATTAATAATGCAACATGCGATACATACAAAAAAGAAAACAATCAGGTTATATATAAGAATACGTTTTCCCCTTTTATCTGGAAACAAAACAGGTGTTAAATTGTTAAAACACTAAACTTAAACCTTTTACAAGGAATCATGTCTGCATTAACCACAATACTTGTGGTCAAAATGCAAACAAAAAACATACTCTGATAATATATCCATTGTCTTTGAAACTGATTGGTCCACACCAGAGACAGCTTTCTTTTGAGCCTCGTCTCAAACGGTGTTAGACCAGAGCTCTCCGATATGTTTGGTAAAAGTAGAAAACACATCAGAGGTTGTGTAACTGATTCATGGCTGTGAACGGGGTGTGTGGGAAAGTTTGCTCTGGTTTAATTTAGCAATGGGCCAGGCTGGCAGACTTAGCGTTGGTAGACCTGCATGCCAGCACATGGCTCTTGCAGAGTTCACAGGGTCACCCACCCCCCTCCGCTCCCAGGCAAAGGGAGAGAGTTGACCCACAATTTCGCAAAATGCCGTGTGCAGCGACAGTACATCCTGCGGCGACGCTTACTTTAAGCACACATGCCGACCGTGCCTCCGAAGAAACGTATTCTTGGCTTATTTAAAGGTATGCGGTTTATGAAATCGTCCACACGGTTTTCTGAAATCGTCATGTAGGCGCAAGCGCTCGTTTGTCCTAATCTGCGTTGTAAACATTAAAAACGGCATTCCACCATTTGTTTACAAGGAGACTGTGGTATCACAATTCATACTGAAATTTTGTTTAAATGTCAGAACAGTTGGGTTCATGTATTGTTCTGTGGTACTCAACATTTACCTGCTTTTGTGTACAAGTATATACATACTCTTTGGTTCTTTCGGTAAAGTCGCGTAGGTATAAAATAAAATAAATCACGAAGTTTCGGGCGCAACACAAGCGCCCATCATCAGGCGGGACAACCACAGCAAGAAACAATTGCTGAAGTGGGCAAATTGTTTCTTGCTGTGGTTGTCCCACCTGATGACGGGCAATTGTGTTGCGCCCGAAACGTCGTGATTTTATTTATTTTATTTTAAACCTACGTGACTTTACCGAAAGAACCAAAGAGTATGGATCCCTGCAGTCACGAAAACTTCAAATCTAGATTGAAGTATAAGCATCAATTAATTAATTAATTAATTAATTTTAAGGCCTTTGCAAATCCACTGTTGGATGAAGGCCTCCCTATGCCAAGTCCATCATGAGGAGTTGTTTGAGAAGAACTCATCACGCTGATTAGCACGGCTTGGTAAAGCGGGGGCCCAACACATTTATGCGGAGGGAGCTGGTAGGAACGTTGGGCTGCTCGGCCAATGGCCAGGGTCAACAGCGGCGTGGTGTATTCCTCAAATATGGCCGACTGTGAGGGCGGGCACAAGCCGGCGTGATTAGGTTAAATGTTGAGTTTTATAAGGGCACCACGGGGTGACCAGCCCCTCCCCATCCAGCCGCACCCCCCACCCAGCCCCACCCTCCCCACCCAGCCCCTCCCCACCCTCCCCACCCAGCCCCTCCCCACCCTCCCCACCCAGCCCCTCCCCACCCTCCCCACCCAGCCCCACCCTCCCCACCCAGCCCCTCCCCACCCTCCCCTCCCCACCCAGCCCCTCCCTCCCCACCCACCCAGCCCCTCCCCACCCTCCCCTCTCCACCCAGCCCCACCCCTCCCATTTTTGGATACACGACGGACGGACGGACACAATAATCCCCTGTGGGCTGGTGGAACCAGGAGGTTCCTACCAGTATAGCCGGTTCATATCTTGCTCGGCACTGATGTTAACCAAGGAGAGAAATCAAACTTGGGTCGCCGGGTTCATAATTAAACAGATCGAAATGTTGAATTATAATAAAAGGCTTTATCCTTTCTTGCATATACTAAACTATTTTGTTTAATCCAGATAAGGCCCACTGAGCTACATAGTTCTTTTTTCAGAAGTGACCTGGCTATCACAAATGATAGCTCAACGAAGTGGCTTATCAAGTGTAAGTCTATAGCAATCGGTTTCAAGGACAGTACACACAATATCAAAGTATATGAGTTTGCTTGTTTTACCACGTGTATGTGTAGTCAATGCAGGCTTAATGATTTGTAATAGGTGTCTATTTGGTGTTTGAACATCTTAACACCTTCTGTATTTATGCTAGCAAGGGTAAAGCCTTTTTAATATACTGGCAAACGGGTCCCATCTACGTATATAAGTGATTATACTTTTATTGAAATGTGTTAAAATGCAATTGAGGTCAGAATGTGTTCGTACAGACCAGAGGGGGTCGTTTTCAGCTTTTGAAATGTAACCAGGCCCGCTGGAGACATACCTACCTGTTCATCATGCCCACAATAATTAAATTACAAGGTCAAACAAAAGAGGAACAATACGACTGCTGTACCACCTTGAAAGGTTTCACCGGTTGTAAAAAAAATTTCGTACACAAATGTCAATCCCCCTTGAGTGCAAGCCAACATACTACAATATCGTATTTATAGTGGGCGTCGCTATCAAACTAAACACTTATTTGGCCATCGCAATATAATGGTCTGGCGCATTTTACATTTCACTTGATAAATGTGATATGATTAATTGAACACTCTGTTATTCACATGTGGCAGTATCTCATACTGGTGGTAAATATTTGATTTTGAGTTTAACCCATTAATTTCAGGACGCATTAAACCCAGTAATGACTACTCTTCGGGTCTTTCGGTAAAGTCACGTAGATAGAAAAAAAAATCACGACGTTTCGATCGCAACACAAGCAATCGTCTTCAGGTGAAAAATACAGCAGGAGAACTGCTGAGGCAGGAGAAATATAGCGGGAGAGCAGCTGCAGCAAAAGGTTATGACTGCAAAATTACCACTTATCCACTGAATGAGGGACGAGCAATATAATTAACCGGAACGAAGTTTTGCACACACCCAGGTCCTGTTCAGAATAATTGTATAGGTGCCAAAGTCCAAATCACCTGGAAAGGGCTGTAACCACGCACATGACAGAAATCGCGAATGCAGTAAACGTGAAACATAGCGCACAATGCTCCCCACACAAGTAGACGAGGACGTAACTGCGCTGCAGTAGCACATGGTGAAGAGAGCACATGACGTTAAACAAAGCCGCGTGGAGACAAACTGTGCTGGCGTGACATCAGATCAAGTGTCTTTGACGCCCTGTCAAACACCAAAAATACCATCATGAGAACATGATCATGAAAAAAAAACTCACTGGGAAATGCTGACAGGGCCTCACACAGCACTGGGAATTATACAATTGGGCAGACATCTTAATGTTGAGGCTGCTGTTTATGGCTTGCCATCTGTCTGACTTGACCCTGACAGCCAGAGAGAATTGGCTCCGTGTTTGGGTGGCAGGAATTGATTTGTACCGACATCTGGTAATATTGTCTTGAAAATATTTACGGTAAACTGAACCAAGTCTTAATAGACTCAGGCTGACTGAGATATTTGTCCAGGGTTTGGTCAGTTGAGAAGTTGGCAGCCCTACCTATGGTATCTGATTAAGGTCATACGCAGTGTTTGATTGGCTAGTTAGTTAGTTTGCGAGTTGACTCGGGGTAGTGTTTGATTCATTAGCTGGTATGCTTAGGGCGAGCGTTCAGCTTACTAGTTATTTAGTAAGGAATGGCTCCATATCGTAAAGAAAGGTTCCTTGCCTGTAAGATTGGCAGTTCACCAGCATTGATTCGAGCAAGTCTGATTGCTGATGAGACACTATGTGTTCAAACCGGTCCAGAGTTTGCCTGTCTTGAATCACTGCTTAAAGTATGCACTCCCAGAAGACAGTGCTGTCGATGGATACCTGTAAGAAAAACTGTTTTTTTTCTTATGTGGTGAGGCGGATATGTGATGGAGACATTGTCAGCACGGGATGAGAGGTGACCTTTATGCACAGAGGCGGTCCGTCAGGGCCAGCAAGGCCTTCTCTGCTGGCCTAGAGATTGTTAGAATCACAAAATTATGTTTTTATAATTGAATACATATTTTCATTCATGCTATATGTATTTTACAAAGTACGTTTCCATCAGTCTATTAACGTCATTTAATTGCTACTCTCTCCCTCAGTCGTCCTGCTTCCAGTGTAGCTCATAAATTAGAGCTTTTATCCAATCAGATTTTCCACCTGTGCTGTCTCCACCTCTCCGGGTGAAAAATCTACCCTGAGGCCTTCAGAATGTCGAGTGTTGATTGTCATATTCTTTAACCAAACAGATTTCGAGTTTGCCATGTTGGGCGTATTTTTTAACACGCCAGAGCCTTCTAGCTGGCCTAACCACCTACGCCAGCATTTTTCGTGTGGCGTGATCAGAGGGCCAGTTAGCGAACTGAAGTAAAACTAGATAGCACGTAACGTAGCATCATCTAAGATTTATTTCAACTTTCTTTCGTGGTGTTTAGATTTTTAGATGTAGTGCTTTAGATTCTTTGTTTAGATTTTTACTTCGCCCTGTTGTTTTCCAACGCAAAATGGCTGTAGGAGAAGAAATGGATTTGGTGGCGGATTTACTGGCACAACCTTTTTTGAGAAGGACCTTTCAAGAAAAGCCGGGCCTGTTACTAGCTTTTTATTATTATGGCTAGCTTTAGATCGTTGCTGCTGGTGTGAATGATATTCAGTGGCTTGGCTGTGCCTTTGAGTGTGCGTGGTGGCATGTGCGTTTAGGCCCAGCAGCTTGGTTGGAATCTGTGGGGAAGCCTGTTGAATCCTGATCGTGTTATTTGTGTTTTGCGGCATTTTTGCTTGCTTAGTGGGCTTATGAGTAAATGTGACTGGTTGTTGTGAGTTTGTTCTTGTTTATTTGGTAATGACATTGATTTCGGCGATGCAATGTCTTTGTGATGCAGTATCATGTCATACTGCGTAATAGTGGTACATCCTTGACGGTTATAGTCACCATGTATTCATGTCTTTGCAATTAGTGTATTGTAACTCTCATAGGTGTTGAGCCTCGTGTTAAAATAATTTATTTCACTCGATAAAGGTTACTGTCACTGTGAATATGGGGTTGTTACGTCGAATGACAATAGCCTATAGCCCTCGTGTCATGGTGAGGTTATTCGAAGACGGTTTAATTGCGGGAGGATAGCACTGAAGGCCTAGGTGTAAAATACACGACCTGCCACTGTTTATGTATGGTATTGACAGTGCCCCTCTTAGAGTCCAGTCGCACAAAACACCTGAAGTGGATGTTGCCTCCCCTGAGTTTATCATTCATAACGGCAAGGAACATACAGCTGCTAGGTGTGTCAGGTTACGTGCAATCATCCGCAGGCGATACTGGAGATGGTGGCTCGTGACTAACAACATATACCAGAGCAGAGAGTTTACAGCACCGCTAGACCCAGACGTTGCCTCTGTAAATTGTTAACCAGACTGACCCGGTAGAATCCAACACGTTTGAGGCGACATTCCCTTTAGTTCGTTATTCAAGCCAACACAAGACCTGATATTGGGGTGGGGGGAAACATTTGGAGTGATTTAATTTACTCGAAAGTAAATCCAATCCATCTCGGTGGAACACTCAAGATTGTTTTGCCACCAGTGCCACCCAGTGGCTGTTTGGAAAACTAAAAATAAATAATAGCAGTTACGTACGTACAGTGAGGGAAAAAACGTATTTGATCCCCTGCTGATTTTGTACGTTTGTCCACTGACAAATAAATGATCAGTCTATAATTTTAATGGAAGGTTTATTTGAACAGTGAGGGACAGAATAACAACAACAAAAATCCAGAAAAACGCATGTCAAAATTGTTATAAATTGATTTGCATTTTAATGAGGGAAATAAGTATTTGACCCCTCTGCAAAACATGACTTAGTACTTTGTGGCAAAACCCTTGTTGGCAATCACAGAGGTCAGACGTTTCTTGTAGTTGGCCACCAGGTTTGCACACATCTCAGGAGGGATTTTGTCCCACTCATCTTTGCAGATCTTCTCCAAGTCATTAAGGTTTCGAGGCTGACGTTTGGCAACTCGAACCTTCAGCTCCCTCTGGAGACTGGCTAGGCCACTCCAGGACCGTAATGTGCTTCTTCTTGAGCCACTCCTTTGTTGCCTTGGCCGTGTGTTTTGGGTCATTGTCATGCTGGAATACCCATCCACGACCCATTTTCAATGCCCTGGCTGAGGGAAAGAGGTTCTCACCCAAGATTGGACGGTACATGGCCCCGTCCATCGTCCCTTTGATGCGGTGAAGTTGTCGTGTCCCCTTAGCAGAAAAACACCCCCAAAGCATAATGTTTCCACCTCCATGTTTGACGGTGGCGATGGTGTTCTTGGGGTCATAGGCAGCATTCCTCCTCCTCCAAACACGGCGAGTTGAGTTGCTGCCAAAGAGCTCAATTTTGGTCTCATCTGACCACAACACTTTCACCCAGTTGTCCTCTGAATCATTCAGATGTTCATTGGCAAACTTCATACGGGCATGTATATGTGCTTTCTTGAGCAGTGGGACCTTGCGGGCGCTGCAGGATTTCAGTCCTTCACGGCGTAGCGTGTTACCAACTGTTTTCTTGGTGACTATGGTCCCAGCTGCCTTGAGATCATTGACAAGATCCTCCCGTGTAGTTCTGGCCTGATTCCTCACCGTTCTCATGATCATTGAAACTCCACGAGGTGAGATCTTGCATGGAGCCCCAGGCCGAGGGAGATTGACAGTTCTTGTGTGTTTCTTCCATTTGCGAATAATCGCACCAACTGTTGTCACCTTCTCACTAAGCTTCTTGGCGATGGTCTTGTAGCTCATTCCAGCCTTGTGTAGGTCTACAATCTCGTCCCTGACATCTTTGGAGAGCTCTTTGGTCTTGGCCATGGTGGAGAGTTTGGAATCTGATTGATTGCTTTTGTGAACAGGTGTCTTTTATACAGGTAACAAGCTGAGATTAGGAGCACTCCCTTTAAGAGTGTGCTCCTAATCTCAGCTCGTTACCTGTGTAATAAAGGACTCGATCCTGGGTCTGTCTCCGTTGTCCTTTATTCTGGTTCTTACACTTGTCCCACACGGCCCTCGCTCAGAGCTCTCCCCTTGGCAGCTCCATAGCTGCCCTCGCTCCCGTAGCCTCCACACCTCTGCAGCTCCGCTGCAGAATCCCCTGTGCAGTCTTCCGGCTGCCCTCACTGCAGCTCCACCGCTGCCCTCACTGCAGCTCCACCGCTGCCCGTCGTTCCTCCGTGCTTGGTCACTGCTGGCCGACGGTGCCAAGTCTTACTCTCCGTGTGTGTGGCGATCTCGCCACTCCCCGACCTCCACCCTGCGTGGCCTCACTCTAACTCTATCTCCCACACTCTCCCGTCTCTTCCGGTATCTCTCCCTTAAGACCTCACCCCTCTCTCACACGTGACCTAACTCCTCCCCCCCATGACGTCATATCCACGAAGCCGTTTACGCCCGCATTACACCACCCTCCCCCGTAGAGAAAATCCAGCCGACCTCGGCTGAACAATAACGAGACAAGTAATGCGAGCGAACACAACCATCACACATTCAAGGACAACGAAGCATACAATAATTATAACAACAACAACAAAACACAACAGTAAAAATCAACGAAATGTAAGGGACTTTGAGCGCGTTCGGGTCGCCGGTCCGTCCCGGACGGGCGGCGGCCCTCCAGCAGACCGGGAACGTGACGGGGTTTTAGGAGCGACAGGATGAAGTCCTCCTGTCGCTATTGGAGGCCCGTCAACGTCCCGGTCCCGTGTCCCTGAAGGCCCAGCGTCGGGGGTGCGTCGCGATCGTGTCTGCGACGGGGTCGGAAGGGCGGCGGGGCTTGGAGTCCCCGCAGCCGTGGTAGGCACACCCCGAGCAGAGTCTCCTGTCTCCAGCAATGTCACGGCCGGCTTGTCTGTCCTGGAGGATCCTTCCGTGGCACGTCCGCTGACGAGGCCTCCTGCTGGGGCGGACCCAGGACGCGGGCCCAGCAGTCCTTAGCGTAATGGACTTTACGACCGCAGCGGAAGTAGTCGATGTTGTTGCGCCACGCCGCAGGCACCCCGTCCCGACGCTCCCGTGGCGGCGGCGCAGATCGCGGCCCCGGCGTACTGCGGGCCGACCACTGAGCAGAGGCGGCTGTCAGCTCCTGCGGGCCCCCCCCCGTCAGGAACGTACACCGCCTTCTTGGGATCCCAACCCGCGGCACCTCCTTCGACGATGGGCCCCCCCGTCCATGCCGTGACTTGCTTCCAACGGCGCAGGTTGAACTGGGCATCAAGACATTTAGCGGCCGCCCGGGATGTGAGCTTTTCATGGCCACACACCGGCATAGGAATCCCCAAATCCCGGGACAGCTTGAGCATCTTACCCAAGATGAGAGGTTCGAGCAGGTCAGGCTCCGTCTCCGGGTATGCAGCCATGGCCAACTCCAATACTGCACCCCTGTATGCCACCGGCGACTCCTCGGGTGCTCGCTGACGTTGAACAAACCGGCGATGAGCATCATCCGGTGGCTCATATGCATCTGCCATCTCGTCGAAAACTCCTCTCAATGTTTTCTTCTTCTCGGCCTTTATAGAGCGGAAGAATCTCACCGACTCGTCATCGAGAAGAGTCGGTAAAACCTCCAATGCCTCAGCGTCCGTCCATCTTGCTGAGCGTACTGCCGCCAGAAATCTGCAGGCGAAAGCACTCCAATCGCCCCCGATGGAGAATTCTTTGACGGTCGTGAGATGACGACTGCGACTCCTTGTTGCACCGTCCTCAGCCGATGAGTCACCAGGCGGCATATTCAAAATGGCGTCGCATCGCAACGTGTTCAAGATGGCGGCCTCTCGCCGCGGAGAGCGCAAGATGGCGGCTTCCCGCCGTTCTTCTCCTGCCACGCCCAAGATGGCGTCTTCTTGCCGCGTGGCCAATGGCGCCGACAGCGGAGGCAAGGCAGCGACCTGCGGACCTCCATCGGCTCTCCCCAACGCCGTCCTCGGCGTGACGAGCTCGCACAATTGCGCGAGCACGATTTTCAGTGTCTCCAGCTGCGCCGCCATCTGCGTCCATCGCCAATCCGCGTCCTCTGGTGCAGACGGGTCCACCGACGCGGCGACATCTTGGACTCCCGGACCCGCACTTGTTCCCACATGGATCTCCTCCTCCATCGCAGGCAGGTCGACCGCCCGAGGAAGGTCGTCGTCGTCGGATGATGTAGCAGATGATGGCGCAGGAATATTCTTTCTTCTGAGCTGTTTTGACATGCCGTTTCACTTCTGACACCAGTGTAATAAAGGACTCGATCCTGGGTCTGTCTCTGTTGTCCTTTATTCGGGTTCTTACACTTGTCCCACACGGCCCTCGCTCAGAGCTCTCCCCTTGGCAGCTCCATAGCTGCCCTCGCTCCCGTAGCCTCCACACCTCTGCAGCTCCGCTGCAGAATCCCCTGTGCAGTCCTCCGGCTGCCCTCACTGCAGCTCCACCGCTGCCCTCACTGCAGCTCCACCGCTGCCCGTCGTTCCTCCGTGCTTGGTCACCGCTGGCCGATGGTGCCAAGTCTTA
This sequence comes from Lampetra fluviatilis, assembly GCF_964198595.1. Lineage (NCBI taxonomy): Eukaryota > Metazoa > Chordata > Hyperoartia > Petromyzontiformes > Petromyzontidae > Lampetra > Lampetra fluviatilis. The sequence goes on from NC_136275.1 coordinate 17,333,928, forward strand.
CTCTCCGTGTGTGTGGCGATCTCGCCACTCCCCGACCTCCGCCCTGCGTGGCCTCACTCTAACTCTATCTCCCACACTCTCCCGTCTCTTCCGGTATCTCTCCCTTAAGACCTCACCCCTCTCTCACACGTGACCTAACTCCTCCCCCCCATGACGTCATATCCGCGAAGCCGTTTATGCCCGCATTACACCTGTATAAAAGACTCCTGGGAGCCAGAAATCTTTCTGATTGAGAGGGGGTCAAATACTTATTTCCCTCATTAAAATGCAAATCAATTTATAACATTTTTGACATGTTGTTGTTATTCTGTCTCTCACTGTTCAAATAAACCTACCATTCAAATTATAGACTGATCATTTCTTTGTCAGTGGGCAAACGTACAAAATCAGCAGGGATCAAATACTTTTTTCTCTCACTGTACCATTGAAAGTCCTAGATTTGACCTCGTGCCATGCTATAGCGGCGCAACACACACACACCTGTTGTACACCTTGACAAAAAAGTTCATCACATTTAAACACTAAGTTTTTAGGAACGAGCTGGATGAAAGCAAATAATGCGAAGTTTATTGAGAACGCCTTCATCCAGCGGTGGATAGATCAAGGATAATTGATGCTGATTTTGTGCACAAAGTCTCAAATCAAAGTTCCTCTCCTCTTGAACAAGAAATGACATGGCTCGTATCTTTGATGATAGCTCTCAGCCAGCAATAGACATTTGAAATTGGCACTGCATCATTCTCCCCACAGGGTTCATGCTCTAACTATATATTTTTACTATCTGGAAGTACCCGGCGTTGCCCGGTTGAAAAATATACTTTAAAACTCCTCTTAAAAACTTAACATATATGTAGTATCTTCAATAATGGCGGGAGACGACTTGACGGAGCAGCACTCTTTATTCACAACGGTTGCACACGTAACAGTCCCAACTGAGATAACACCTATGTCACACGTGCCTGACTCGGCCACGCACTCCGGCTTCCCCGTGGGGTATGCGCACCTAACTCTGCCTCGACTCAGGCTCTCCGGTTACGCTCTCCCCACGGGAAGCTCTCAGGCCCCTACGCACTCTCGGCTCGGGCCGCACTCAGTCTCTCCCGTAGGGTACGCGTGCCTATCTCTGCCTCGACTCAGGCTCTCCGGCTACGCTCTCCCCACGGGGAGCTATCAAACCCCTCTTGTCAGACCACGGGTCTCAACCACTGGGCTACACAGCCCGAGCCCTTACAAGGGCGTCGGACCGTGAATCCCAAGGCCTCGCCTCTGAGCCTGTCAGAACCCCGGCCCTGACAAGGGCAGCGGGGCTAGGGGTCCCAGGGCCTATCTCTTCCTCCGTCTTCTCTCTTCACTGGTTACCAACTCCCCGAGTGCCCGCGCGTATCGCCCTACATAGCCCTCCGCTCCCGAGGGGGCGGAGCCTATGCGGACCGCGATGCGAGCACCCACTCGATGTAACCAATCACCGCGCGCTGCCTCACGATCCCTCCTGCCAGCGCGTATCACCACTACATCACCCCCTCCCACATAGCACGCAGCCGGCCCGGCTGCTAAAAAAACCCCACTCCACATGTGCGCCCCGTAACATGAACACAACGTAACACAACACAACGCAACACAACACAATAACCGTGAACATTAACCAGTAATAACAAGGAACCTATGTACAAACCGACGAGTAACTCAATAAATTTTTTTTTTTTTTTCTGTAAGACCGACGTGTCCAGAGTCTCCTTGACCCCCTGTCCCACCCCCCCCCCCCCGCTCGCCCCTTGAACGGAACAATAGAGCAGGCGGACGGACGGGGAACGCTGTGACGAGACGATCCGGCCGAACCGTCCCGCACCCCCCCCTCATTTATTCAGTCATAAAAAGTGGCGCGACCTAGCGCGAGTCCGCCTGGCTGGTCCGTCGTACGGGACGGGACGTTGTCGATTGTCCGGTGGCTCCGGCAGCCCCGGGAGGCATGCAGCAGGCCTGGAAGAGCCGCTCGTGACTTGGGGATCCGGTCACCGCCGGTCGGCAGCCGTCAGTTCCGAGACACCTGGGAGCGGATCAGGCGAAGACATGTGAGGATCAGGCGGAGACATTTCCCTCCCCGAGTCGCCGGTCACATGACATGCTCGGTCCTCATGACATAAAGGAAGGCCATATGGTGGCGAAAATGGTTTCAGCCGGGAGGGGTGAACGTACCAACGGCGCTTTCCCCATTTTATCTGAGCACACTGTGGTCGTGCAACCCGCACGACCTTCACGGGTCCCCGCCACGGCCTCAGTAATTTAGGAGACGTAGCCAACGGCGCATGAGGGCAGTGCAGCCAGGCCCTATCACCCGGTTTCCAATCGTGCACGTACACCTTCCGTGCACGCAAGCGCTCGTTAGCGATTTGGCGAGACCTCGAATTCAGCCGTGCAGCCTCCCGTGCCTCGGCCAGTTTCGCAATGTTAAATTTAATATAGTCGGCCAACTTGGAATTAGACCGCGGCACGGAAAGCCCCAGCTGGGTCTCCATGGGCGGATCGGCCTCCCGACCGTACATCAGATAAAATGGGGAAAATCCCGTAGCTGCATGGGGGGCCAACCTGTACGCGGCGAGGACACCCGGGACCTGCAAGGCCCAGTCAACCTGTGCCTCGCACACCTGCTGGCACAACATGGAAGTTATAGTTCTGTGGAGTCGCTCCACCATCCCATCAGTCTGTGGGTGGTACGGGGAGGTACGCACCTTTTTTGTACCCAAAAGGTCGCACACCTCATGCAGCAATTTGCTCGAAAAATTCTTCCCCTGGTCGGTCAGCAATCGTTCGGGAGCACCCTTGTCCAAGACGTAGCCCTGGACAAAGGCGTCCGCCACGGCCGCCGCCGACTGGTTGGCAAGTGGCCACGCCATAGGCCACCGAGTGAAGTATTCCACACCAACCAGTAGGTACTTGTTACCCCTAGGCGTCACCAGAAAAGGCCCCAAGATATCTAGCGCAACGAGCTCGTTCATGCGCGAAACCTGAATGGACTGCAGCGGCGGATTAGGCGCAACGGGCGGTGGTTTCCGTTGAGCGCAGCCCACACACCCCTTCAGTATGTTGACCACATCGCTCCCCATCCCCGGCCAATAATAGTCCCGCTGGAGCAGAGCGAGCGTTTTGTTTACTCCCAGATGCAAGAGGCGTTCGTGTGCGGCCAGAACAACTTTGCCCCGCATAGCGGAGGGCACGACGAGTGCGTGCCGCCGGGACATATTGTCCCATCTCATTAGCAGGCCCTGTTTAAGCAGCCAGGAGCTGGCTCTCTTCTGACCCTCCTTGGGACCCCCCACCCTACGACGCAACGCAAGTAGGGAGCTGTCAGCCATCTGGAGTCGGCCCCACTCAACGAGAGACAGTGAAAGTAGCGAGTCCCCGCCCGCAAGAGTAGCGGGAACATCGACCAGCGGAGCATTTGCGGCTGCGACCAACTCACCCTCGGGGACAGCGACATGCGGTTTACAGCGCGCCGACCCCATAAAACACGCACATTCGGAACGAGGCGACAATCGCGACAGGGCATCCGCGTTGGTGTGGCGCAACCCCTTACGGTAAGTGGTCGTAAATTGATAGTCCTGGAGGACCTCCAACCACCTCTGGCCCGAGGGTTGGGCGACCCGCAATGCGTACTGAAGTGCCGCATGGTCAGTATGGACCGTAAAATGACGACCGTAGAGATACGGTCTAAATTGTTGTACAAAAAAAACAATAGCCAGTAACTCGCGACGGGTCACACAGTAGCGCTGTTCGGCTGGCGATAAAACCCTGCTACCGTAGGCGACCACCCGTTCGACTCCCCCGACCACCTGTGAGAGCACCCCCCCAATGCCTGTGTTACTGGCATCCGTATCCAGCAGGAAGGGTCTCGTAAAATCAGGGTAACACAAGGGCGGGGCACCCACCAAGGCGTCCCGAAGGGAGCAGAACGCGGCCTCCTCCTCTGGCCCCCAGCGAAACCTGACCCCTTTGGCCGTCAGAGCATGCAAGGGTTTGGCTATGGTGGCGAAATGCTCAACGAATCGACGGTAGTAGGAAGCAAACCCAATGAAACTGCGGACCTCAGTAACCGACATGGGCGTCGGCCATGAACTGACGCAGTTCGTCTTCGCAGGATCGGTGGAGATCCCCGAAGAGTCGACAATGTGGCCTAAGTACCGTACGGATTCCCGAAGCAGGTGGCATTTAGCCGGTTTAAACTTTAACTTAGCCGACCGCATCCTCAGAAACACCGCCCTTAATCGTTGGAGGTGTTCCTCGAAAGTCCTACTGAAAACGATGACGTCGTCAAGGTAAATTAAGCAGGTATCCCATTGCAGACCTGACAGAACCAATTCCATAAGGCGCGGAAACGTCGCGGGAGCAGAATGTAGTCCCATGGGCAACCGATTAAATTGGAACAGGCCCACAGGAGTCCGGAATGCGGTCTTAGGTTTTGACTCATCGTCGAGTGGCAATTGCCAGAATCCCGACAGTAAGTCTAGCGTCGAAAAATACCGCGCCCCAGCTAACGCATCCAGAGACTCATCCATTCTGCGGAGCGGATACGCATCAGCCACGGAGATCTTATTAAGGCGATGGAAATCAACGCAAAAGCGCAAGGACCCATCTTGTTTTTTAACCAGAACGATGGGTGCTCCCCACGGACTGGATGAGTGCGAAATGATGTCGGCGGTTAGCATGTCATTGACGGCCGATTGAACGTGTTCCTTTTCAGTTGGACTCAACCGGAAGGGATTCTGCCGAACTGGTGCCGCATCACCCATTTCAATGTGGTGGCGTAACAGGTCCGTGCACCCAATATCATATTTGTGCGTGCTGAACACATCAGAGAATTCGATCAGCAGAGCGCGCAGTGCACCCAACTGCACACTTGACAAATGACTGGAGCCCGCACACAGCGAGTCCAACCACTGCAGGTCATTCCCTGATTGAAGTTCCTGTGCCGGGACGGGATCAACATGCGCAATAAGCCGCTCGTCCGCAGGGAGCGGTGCCGCGTGAGCAAGCACGGTGCCCTGCGGAATAACGGCCGGCCGCGAACCCGCGTTCAAAACCATGACGAACGGGTCCCCGTCAGCCCGTACCAACATCTGAGCCACCGCCAAGTCCAGACCCCCTACAGCTCTGTTCGACGGACCCAAAAGCACGCCCTGCCCCGCAGTCTCCCCACCCAATGGCTTCCGCAACCGGAGGGGTATCAACATCTGCGAACCCGGGTGTACGTGCACCGTATGGGTCGCTAGCGCTTGGACCGTCGCACAAGCTGTCCGCAATTTAGTAGGGTTAGACAAAAAGGAAATACGGCGACCCGATGGCAGCTCGATACAACCTTGATCAACAAGAATTTTAATGGGCATTTTAGCCAAAAGTCTGTACCCAACAGACATGGAACCGCTAGGGAAGAAGAGACCAAAACAGGTCCCGATAATTTAAAATCCCCTATGCAAATGCTCGCCCGAATCTGGCTGACAATGCCCAACGAGCCCCCATTTGCCGCGTAACATGGCACGTCTACCAGGAGCAGAGGCCGACATTGGACGGGGAGAATGTTGTAAATAAGGTCAGAGATGATAGTCGCTGACGCGCCCGTGTCCACCAGCACCCTGACTTCGATACCGTCTATAAATCCCGTAACCACAGACGCCCCGGCCGACGCGGCCACCATCCTGTGGCCCAACTCGGACCATTCAATTTCTCCCGGCCCGCGTACGAACCCCCCTTTCCGAACCGAACCCCCGGCCCCCATGCGCACCTCCTCAGCCGCGAAGCGGCGGCCTATGTGTGACGTGTATGCGGACCGAGCATGTGTAGTGCCGCGACTTGCCGGGGGTAGTTGGGAGGACTTGGGCCCTTGGTCGTCGTCCGGTCGAGGTCCCGCGGCACGCTGACGTGGAGCGCGGCACCCGGACGCCACGTGGCCGCGAAGGCCGCAGTTGTAGCACGTGACGAGGGACGTCGCAGGTCTCGGTTGCTCCAGCTTGCGGGTCGATCGCAGAGGCGAACGACCCCCCGACCTCCAATCCCCCGGCCGCGCCGTAGCGAATGCCTCCTGCCATGGGCGGCTGACCTGAGGTTCGGTGTCCACCGGGGCAGGAGCTGAGACCGCGGCAGAAGCGCAGACGACCGCCTGTTTCCGTTTTAGGACCTCATGCGCCTGGATGCTCGTTGCAACCCGCAACGAACAAATGTCCACCTCGTCCGCCGTGTTGATGGGGACCCCCAGGTCCTGAGCCAGCATCAGCAGCTGTTCCAATACCATGGCGTCCTGCCCCTCCTCGTCCATGCGAGGGAAGGCGGCGTCCGCGAGAGCTAGCAGCGCTGTGCAGGATGCGAGCACCGTCTCCGTGTCCCCCTTCCATCGCCCGTAGAAATGGTGGCGGCAGGCGGAGGGTGGACCATACACCTTGGCCATGAGGCCCAGCGCGGCCTTGAGCGTGGAGCGGGCCGACCTCGGAGCGGACCTGAAGGCCGCGAGCGCGTTGTCGTCCAGCATCGCAGGCAGTGCCCGTAGCGCCGTAGCGTCGGACCACCCCGACATCTCCTGATGGGCAAGGAATCTCCGCTGGAAGGCGCCCCAGTCACCCCCTTCGGCTTTGAAGGCCGTCAGCGCGGGAAGTCGCTGCTGAAAAACCATGTCGTCCTCCGACAGGTGATTTTCCCGCGCCACGTCGTCGGTATGTGAAATGGCTGCCCCTATCACGGGCAGTTGATGGCCGCCCGTAGCGCATGCTGATGACGTGAGTGGCAGAGAGTGGAGGTCCCCGGCCATGTGTTGCTCGCGATTCCCGCCAAATGACGGCAGCTCGGTAAAAATGGCGCCATTTTGAAAGTCCTTGGCGCGCAGCACATTTTGGCGAGAATCTCCCACGCGGCCCCTCTCGGCGTCCGTCGACGTCCTTCCTCCTCCCGACGTGGTGATCTCCGCCAGGATGGACGCCACGGCAAGTAGCAGCTCCGCCAGACGAGAGTGTGCGTCGTGGAGTCCGGTGTCGGACCCCAGCGGATCGTCGGGCGCCCGTGAAGGGTCCTGCGGCGTCGGCATCTCCTCCTCCTCTTCTCCCGATGCTCGCTGTCCCGAATCGTCGTGGTCGTCCTCCCGGTCCCGCTCGTGAGTCCGATGAGTCTTCCTTGTATCCATGACTTGAAGACAGGTTCACTTCTGACGCCAGTTGTAGTATCTTCAATAATGGCGGGAGACGACTTGACGGGGCAGCACTCTTTTTTCACAACGGTTGCACACGTAACAGTCCCAACCGAGATAACACCTATATCACACGTGCCTGACTCGGCCACGCACTCCGTCTTCCCCGTGGGGTACACGCACCTAACTCTGCCTCGACTCAGGCTCTCCGGTTACGCTCTCCCCACGGGAAGCTCTCAAGCCCCTACACACTCTCGGCTCGGGCCGCACTCAGTCTCTCCCGTAGGGTACGCGTGCCTATCTCTGCCTCGACTCAGGCTCTCCGGCTACGCTCTCCCCACGGGGAGCTATCAGACCCCTCTTGTCAGACCATGGGTCTCGATCACTGGGCTACACAGCCCGAGCCCTTACAAGGGCGTCGGACCGTGAATCCCAAGGCCTCGCCTCTGAGCCTCTCAGTACCCCGGCCCTTACAAGGGCAGCGGGGCTCGGGGTCCCAGGGCCTATCTCTTCCTCCGTCTTCTTTCTTCACTGGTTACCAACTCCCCGAGTGCCCGCGCGCATCGCCCTACATAGCCCTGTGCTCCCGAGGGGGCGGAGCCTATGCAGACCGCGATGCGAGCACCCACTCGATGTAACCAATCACCGCGCGCTGCCTCATGATCCCTCCTGCCAGCGCGTATCACCACTACATATACATAAGGAAATACAAAAAAGTGTAATGTATGTAAAAAGTATTTGCCTATCAATTTTATGTGTTTTAGGAGAATACAACAGTGTAAGAAATTTATTTCTAGTCCCCGCTGGCGATGTTTACTACACATCGCAGCAGTTTCTCATTTGAAGCTGATTCGACGTAGGGGAGGCTCAGGACCAGTTCAGATAATCGTCACCAGTGTCGGCCGTGAGTGGAAATCGAACTCAAGTCGCCGGGTTCCTGGTGCAGCATGCTTACCGCTACACCAGCGTCACCCACACACATCAACTTACACACACACACACATCAACACACACACATCAACTTACACACACACGCACATCAACACACACACATCAACTTACACACACACGTATCGACTTTCACACACACACAGCGACTTACACACACACATGGACTCACACACAAACATCGACGTACACACACGCACATCAACACACACATCAACTTACACACACACGTATCGACTTACACACACACATAGCGACTTACACACACACATCGACTCACATATATATTGACCGACAGACATCGACTCACACACATCCACTGAGACACACACACATGGACTTACACACACACATCGACTCTCACACACACACACATTGACTCACACACACATACACATCGCCTCACACACACATACATTGACTCACACACACATCGACTCACACATATATCGACCGACACACATCGACTCACACACACACATCGACTTACATACACACATCGACTAACACACATACATACATCGACACACACACTTCGACTTACACAGGCACAAATCGACTCACACACACAGACATATCGACTCTAACACACACACGTGGACTTACACACACACAATTGTGAAGATCACACGTTAATTTATTTATTGCTTTTTATTAATTCAGGTAAACCTCACCGAGACTTCTCAGAAGTGTCCAGCATGAGTATATAGGGAAAGACCTACCACGGGTATATGGCTTCATTGGGAAAAAGCCCGAGAACCTGGAGAATATCCACCACACATACAAGGGGTAAATATTTACACCGAATAACAATGAAAGCTCTACTCTACGTGTTAGCACTAAGATGTGTTCATCCTTCAGTCACAGCTCCTGCAGCAACACTGCCAGGCTCAAGCAGGTACCCAACGTTGGGTCAACATTGGCATGTGTATATGTTGACCTTCTTTCGCACCGTACATAACCAATCGTGTTTACCTCCAATGAGATTGGACCCACTGGACCAATGTTGGCCCGACGTTGGCCCACCACTGGTCCAATGATCCATGTTTACTGGGTTAAAGATTAAACGTGATAAGGCTATCTCTGCATCCTGAGTGTTGTCTTGGGGGTTTGGGGGCAGGCGGAGTATCAGCTGGCGCGGGTTGAGGTGCGTGCCGAAGGAGAAGCAGTTCCCGCTGCCTCCCGCAATGAAGATGTGGCTCTCATGGTCCTTTCCGTCACCACCACCACAACCACAGCCGCCACCGCTATCCCACCGCTCCACAGCGCTGTGTCCGTGCAGTAGCGCGGGGCTCTCCACGCCGAAATGCAGTCGCAGGAATGGCATTTTAACGGGTGCCACCCCCGAAAAGAAACGGAATAAGCTTAGTGTTTGACGTAAAAAAAACATTTCTTAGCCAATTTTATTTTAAATTGTTATTTCATCACCCCCCACCCCATGTGAAAGAACGGCCTGCAGAAACAGATATCACAGAACTACCATTGAGATCCCTAGATTTGACCTCGTGCCATGCTATAGCGGCGCAACACACAGACACCTATTGTACACCTAGACACAAGAGTTCATCACATTTAAACACTAAGTTTTTAGGTACGAGCTGGATGAAAGCAAATAATGCGAAGTTTATTGAGAACGCCTTCATCCAGCGGTGGACAGATCAAGGATAATTGATGCTGATTTTCTGCCGAAAGTCTGAAATCAAAGTGCCTCTCCTCTTGAACAAGAAATGGAATGACGCGTATCTTTGATGATAGCTCTCAGCCAGCAATAGACATTTCAAATTGGCACTGCATCATTCTCCCCACAGGGATAATGCTCTAACTATATATTATTACTAGCTGGAAGTACCCGGCGTTGCCCGGGCGAAAACGATACTTTAAAACTCCTCTTAAAAACTTGACATATACATAAGGAATACAAAAAGTGTAATGTATGTAAAAAGTATTTGCGTATCAATTTTATGTGCTTAGGAGAATACAACAGTGTAACAATTATTTTTTGCGAGTCCCCGCTGGCGATGTTTACTACACATCGCAGCAGTTTCTCATTTGAAGGTGATTCGACGTAGGGGAGGCTCAGGACCAGTTCAGATAATAGTCATCGGTGTCGGCCATGAGTGGAAATCTAACTTGGGTCGCCGGGTTCCTGGTGCAGCATGCTTACCGCTACACCAGCGTCACCCACACACATCATCTTACACACACACATCAACTTACACGCACATCAACTTACACACACACGCACATCAACACACACACTTCAACTTACACACACACGTATCGACTTACACACACACACACACAGCGAATTACAAACACACATGGACTCACACACAAACATCGACGTACACACACACACACATCGACTGAGACACACACACATGGACTTACACACACACATCGACCCTCACACACACACACATTGACTCACATACACATACACATCGACTCACACACACATACATTGACTCACACACACATCGACTCACACATATATCGACCGACACACATCGACTCACACACACACACATCGACTTACACACACACATCGACTAATACACATACATACATCGACACACACACTTCGACTTACACAGGCACAAATCGACTCACACACACAGACACATCGACTCTAACACACACACGTGGACTTACACACACACAATTGTGAAGATCACACATTAATTTATTTATTGCTTTTTAATAATTCAGGAAAACTTCACCGAGACTTCTCAGAAGTGTCCAGCATGAGTATTTTGGGAAAGACCTACCACGGGTATATGGCTTCATTGGGAAAAAGCCCGAGTACCTCGAGAATATCCACCACACATACAAGGGGTAAATATTTACACCGAATAACAATGAAAGCTCTACTCTACGTGTTAGCACTAAGATGTGTTCATCCTTCAGTCACAGCTCCTGCAGCAACACTGCCAGGCTCAAGCAGGTACCCAACGTTGGGTCAACATTGGCATGTGTATATGTTGACCTTCTTTCGCACCGTACATAACCAATCGTGTTTACCTCCAATGAGATTGGACCCACTGGACCAATGTTGGCCCGACGTTGGCCCACCACTGGTCCAATGATCCATGTTTACTGGGTTAAAGATTAAAGGTGATAAGGCTATCTCTGCATCCTGAGTGTTGTCTTGGGGGTTTGGGGGCAGGCGGAGTATCAGCTGGCGCGGGTTGAGGTGCGTGCCGAAGGAGAAGCAGTTCCCGCTGCCTCCCACAATGAAGATGTGGCTCTCATGGTCCTTTCCGTCACCACCACCTCAACCACAGCCGCCACCGCTATCCCACCGCTCCACAGCGCTGTGTCCGTGCAGTAGCGCGGGGCTCTCCACGCCGAAATGCAGTCGCTGGAATGGCATTTTAACGGGTGCCACCCCCGAAAAGAAACGGAATAAGCTTAGTGTTTGACGTAAAAAAAACATTTCTTAGCCAATTTTATTTTAAATTGTGATTTCATCACCCCCCACCCCATGTGAAAGAACGGCCTGCAGAAACAGATATCACAGAACTACCATTGAGATCCCTAGATTTGACCTCGTGCCATGCTATAGCGGCGCAACACACAGACACCTGTTGTACACCTAGACACAAGAGTTCATCACATTTAAACACTAAGTTTTTAGGTACGAGCTGGATGAAAGCAAATAATGCGAAGTTTATTGAGAACGCCTTCATCCAGCGGTGGACAGATCAAGTATAATTGATGCTGATTTTCTGCCGAAAGTCTGAAATCAAAGTGCCTCTATTCTTGAACAAGAAATGGAATGATGCGTATCTTTGATGATAGCTCTCAGCCAGCAATAGACATTTCAAATTGGCACTGCATCATTCTCCCCACAGGGATAATGCTCTAACTATATATTATTACTAGTTGGAAGTACCCGGCGTTGCCCGGGCGAAAACGATACTTTAAAACTCCTCTTAAAAACTTAACATATACATAAGGAATACAAAAAGTGTAATGTATGTAAAAAGTATTTGCGTATCAATTTTATGTGTTTAGGAGAATACAACAGTGTAACAATTATTTTTTGCGAGTCCCCGCTGGCGATGTTTACTACACATCGCAGCAGTTTCTCATTTGAAGCTGATTCGACGTAGGGGAGGCTCAGGACCAGTTCATATAATAGTCACCGGTGTCGGCCATGAGTGGAAATCTAACTTGGGTCGCCGGGTTCCTGGTGCAGCATGCTTACCGCTACACCAGCGTCACCCACACACATCAACTTACACACACACATCAACTTACACGCACATCAACTTACACACACAACAACAACAACAACCGCCATTCGCCACTAAGTGGCGGTGACGTCACCACGACGCTTGTGCCAGGCCATGTGCACCCTGAGGCCACGTGAAGTGTCGAACGCCCGCTGGCAGGAGGTCACGGGGCAGACCCAGGTGCCACGGGTCGACTGACCGAGATGACCGAGATGACTGGCTGATCCACCACCTGTGCCCCCTACTGTGCCAACTTGCTGTGCTTTAGCCACCCGGCGCTCCGCTCGTTGTTGTGAGCGTCGCTCCTCCGCCCTCCGTTGTTGTTGGAGGGCGACTGCCTCCAACTGCCCAGTAGCGTCCTTCACGAGCCTCCTCCACTGAGGCCGATCTTGACACCGCTGGTACCAGTCATCGGCAAGTCCACTCAGCTCCACGTCCTCCTGTACCACATCACTCCATCTCTTCTCTAGCCCGTGCCGCGCCCGTTTAGCCCCCTCGATCCGGCCGAACAAAAGCTGTTTAGGCATGCGGTGGCTGGGCATGCGGGCTACATGACCCAGCCAACGCAGCCTTGCCTGCCGGAGGAGCTCACTGATGGGACTTTGCCCAGATCTTTCAAGGACTTGTGAGCTCCTCACACAATCCAGCCTGGTTAAACCCAGGATGGATCGTAGGCAGGCCAGCCTAAATGTTTCCAACCGGCGTAGATGCTCCACTAGGGGGGTCCACGTTTCGCAAGCGTAGAGAAGGGAGGGAATGACCGTGGCCGAGAAGACCTGAAGCTTCGTGCGGAGCGACAGACCAGGTAGCTTCCACACAGCGTTACGCAACCGATGAAAAGATATTGCCGCTCGACTGATTCGGAGTGAGACCTCTGCTGATAAACTGGAGCCGGTCATAAGCACACTGCCCAGGTATGGGAAACTCTCCACTCTCTCCACAACTGCCCCATCACCGATTGGGAGTTGTGGGGGTGGAGTGCCCGATGGTACAAAATACCCAGGCAGGTGCTTAGTTTTGGTGGGGCTGATGGTAAGGCCCCACCTCTTGGTGGCACACTCCAGTCTCAGCAGCAGCGTCTCCAACTCCTCTTCTGAATGAGCAGCTATTACCAAATCATCGGCATACATAACGTGGTTGACCAATAGGGAGCCATCCCTTGATCGCACCCGGGCGTCGATCAGCCTCCCATTATATCTGTACCAAATGGTAATTCCCCCGGTACAGCTTTTGAAGGCTTCACGAACTACGCAGTCGAAATAGATGTTAAATAATGTGGGAGCCAGAGGACATCCCTGTCGCACCCCAAGGTGTACAGGGAAAGGCTCCGACTCCCGGCCACGTAGTTTTACCCGGGCCCGCTCACCATCATGAAGGTCCTTAATGATCGTGAGCAGAGGGTCAGGGACTCCGAAAGCACGAAGAACAACCCAGAGCCCAGTCCTACTGATGGTATCATAGGCCTTGACCAGGTCAATAAAGCAGAGATGTAGGTCTTTTTGAAATTCCCTACACCTCTGCTGGAGCAGACGGACAGAAAATATGGCATCTGTGCAGGACCGCCCTTTCCTGAAACCGCATTGGGGCTCCGCAAGCCTCTCCTCAGCGTGCCTAGCAAGGCGATGTTGAATAATCCTTGCCAGGACCTTACCCGGCACACTGAGGAGTGAGATGCCCCTGTAGTTGTTACAGTCGGTACGGTCCCCCTTCTTAAAGAGGGGGACCACCAGGGCATCCTTCCAGTCCTGCGGAACCCGTCCAGTGGTCCAGACTGTTGTTATGATGTCATATAGGGCAGTCTGTGCACAAACGCCACCCTCCCTCAGCATTTCGCTTGGGAGATCATCTCTGCCCGGTGCCTTCCCTGGTCTCAGACTCCGGATCGCCCTCAGTACTTCCTCAACAGCTGGCACCTCAGCCAGCCACTCACAGGGGGTGACCTCTTCCAATATTTGAGGCACCGCAGCCTCAGCAGGGTTATCCCCACTTTGTGCCATGATGTTTTCCTGGCTGAGAGATTTTCCCTCCCCCAGGACCTCGCAGAAATGCTCAGCAAATCTGCAAACCTGTTCCTGGGGGTCGGAGATTGGATCACCGTTTTTTCCTCTAATGATGGTAATAGGTGTGGCGCTGCAGGTTACTTTTTTGATGGAATTAAATAGTGATTTGTGATCGCGGGCCACTGAGGCAGACTCCATCTCCTCAGCAACCCGCGACCACCACCCATCCTTACAGCGCCTTACGGCTCTCCGAACCTCCGAGCGAAGGCTGCGGTAAACCTCCTCATTCTCCGACGTGGGATGCTGTAGGCGATGAGAGTGGGCCTGTCGCTTTTTCTCAATTAACCTGAACACCTCCTCTGTCAGCCAGGGTTTCTGGGGAGGTCTGGACCGCGTACCCAAAGCAGCCATTGCAGCTGCATGAGTCACAGTCTTAAACCTCGCCCATTTACCCTCGACATCAGGTGGAGTGGGGGACGATGCCAACCCCAGCTGCAAGCAATGATGAAATTCTCGCTTGCAACTTTCATCAGCTAGCTGAGACCAGGCCACTTTTGGTTGGAATGGGGTCCTGGGTGTACACCCACCACCGGAGTGGAAGAATGGCAGGCGCATCTTACAGATGACTAGTCGATGGTCAGAGGTCAGATCAGCTCCACGGTAGGTCCTGGTGTCAAGGACATGGGCTCGCATCCGCTGGTCCGTCACTATGTAGTCCAGCAGATGTTCTTGCTTGGACCCGGCATGTATCCATGATGTTGTGTGGATGCGCCGATGCCGGAAGAGCGTGTTGGTAATTACAAGCCCATGGGCTGCACAAAAATCTAGCAGCCTTCTACCGTTATTATTGAGCTGATCTGGCCCATGCCTTCCAATCACTCCAGACCAGGTGCCAGCATCATGACCAACTCGGGCATTGAAGTCACCCAACAAGATGACTCTGTCCCGAGTGGCCACTTTAGCCAGCACCTGTGACAGGAGGTCATAGAAAGCGTCTGACTCATCGGCTTTGCCTGCATCCCTCCACGGATGTTCGTCTTCGGTGGGGGCATAAGTAACCACGACCACCACTCCTCGCCTCTGGTTGATGGGAAGGCGAGCCCAAAGTATCCTGGGGCTTACAGCTTCCCCCACCTCACCGCCACGCTCCCACACCCCCTTCATTCTTTTGTTCAGAAGAAGAGCCACACCCTGTTGTTTGGCATTCTCCTGCCCCGAGTAGAGGACTGTCCACCCCTCATGGTGGCAGGAGCCAGAACCGGTCCACCGGACCTCCTGAATGCCACAGAGATCCAGGCGGTACCGGTCCAGCTCCCGACAGAGGAGTGGCAGGCTCTCCTCCGCAGTGAGCGTTCGAACATTCCACGTGGCCATCCGCAATGGTTTTTCGTTGTTTCTGGAGGAGCCCCGAGGGTGAAAATTCAATCTCCTGGCTCCGCCAAATGGGGTTTGGCCAGGAGACGTCATAAAAGCCTGACCCCCCGGGGCCTCCGGCACAAGCTTATTAATTACAGGTTTATGTTTAATTCGTAGTTTAGTGGTGGTTAATTGAAGGTGGAGGGGTTACCAGCCCCTCGCACCCGTCCAGAGCCCCCGTTTAGCCACTGTGGTGGTCACAGACGCCATGAGGGGAGAGGCCAATGGGCATTGGCCCTCCCCCCACAGCACTGCCCACGACAGTGTTGCCCGTCCGGCACCGCGAGGAGGTAGGAAGTTGTTTTGCCTGACAAACACACACGCACATCAACACACACACTTCAACTTACACACACACGTATCGACTTACACACACACACACACACAGCGAATTACAAACACACATGGACTCACACACAAACATCGACGTACACACACACACACATCGACTGAGACACACACACATGGACTTACACACACACATCGACCCTCACACACACACACATTGACTCACATACACATACACATCGACTCACACACACATACATTGAATCACACACACATCGACTCACGCATATATCGACCGACACACATCGACTCACACACACACACATCGACTTACACACACACATCGACTAATACACATACATACATCGACACACACACTTCGACTTACACAGGCACAAATCGACTCACACACACAGACACATCGACTCTAACACACACACGTGGACTTACACACACACAATTGTGAAGATCACACGTTAATTTATTTATTGCTTTTTAATAATTCAGGAAAACTTCACCGAGACTTCTCAGAAGTTTCCAGCATGAGTATTTTGGGAAAGACCTACCACGGGTATATGGCTTCATTGGGAAAAAGCCCGAGTACCTCGAGAATATCCACCACACATACAAGGGGTAAATATTTACACCGAATAACAATGAAAGCTCTACTCTACGTGTTAGCACTAAGATGTGTTCATCCTTCAGTCACAGCTCCTGCAGCAACACTGCCAGGCTCAAGCAGGTACCCAACGTTGGGTCAACATTGGCATGTGTATATGTTGACCTTCTTTCGCACCGTACATAACCAATCGTGTTTACCTCCAATGAGATTGGACCCACTGGACCAATCTTGGCCCGACGTTGGCCCACCACTGGTCCAATGATCCATGTTTACTGGGTTAAAGATTAAAGGTGATAAGGCTATCTCTGCATCCTGAGTGTTGTCTTGGGGGTTTGGGGGCAGGCGGAGTATCAGCTGGCGCGGGTTGAGGTGCGTGCCGAAGGAGAAGCAGTTCCCGCTGCCTCCCACAATGAAGATGTGGCTCTCATGGTCCTTTCCGTCACCACCACCAAAACCACAGCCGCCACCGCTATCCCACCGCTCCACAGCGCTGTGTCCGTGCAGTAGCGCGGGGCTCTCCACGCCGAAATGCAGTCGCAGGAATGGCATTTTAACGGGTGCCACCCCCGAAAAGAAACGGAATAAGCTTAGTGTTTGACGTAAAAAAAACATTTCTTAGCCAATTTTATTTTAAATTGTGATTTCATCACCCCCCACCCCATGTGAAAGAACGGCCTGCAGAAACAGATATCACAGAACTACCATTGAGATCCCTAGATTTGACCTCGTGCCATGCTATAGCGGCGCAACACACAGACACCTGTTGTACACCTAGACACAAGAGTTCATCACATTTAAACACTAAGTTTTTAGGTACGAGCTTGATGAAAGCAAATAATGCGAAGTTTATTGAGAACGCCTTCATCCAGCGGTGGACAGATCAAGGATAATTGATGCTGATTTTCTGCCGAAAGTCTGAAATCAAAGTGCCTCTCCTCTTGAACAAGAAATGGAATGACGCGTATCTTTGATGATAGCTCTCAGCCAGCAATAGACATTTCAAATTGGCACTGCATCATTCTCCCCACAGGGATAATGCTCTAACTATATATTATTACTAGCTGGAAGTACCCGGCGTTGCCCGGGCGAAAACGATACTTTAAAACTCCTCTTAAAAACTTAACATATACATAAGGAATACAAAAAGTGTAATGTATGTAAAAAGTATTTGCGTATCAATTTTATGTGTTTAGGAGAATACAACAGTGTAACAATTATTTTTTGCGAGTCCCCGCTGGCGATGTTTACTACACATCGCAGCAGTTTCTCATTTGAAGCTTATTCGACGTAGGGGAGGCTCAGGACCAGTTCAGATAATAGTCACCGGTGTCGGCCATGAGTGGAAATCTAACTTGGGTCGCCGGGTTCCTGGTGCAGCATGCTTACCGCTACACCAGCGTCACCCACACACATCAACTTACACACACACATCAACTTACACGCACATCAACTTACACACACACGCACATCAACACACACACTTCAACTTACACACACACGTATCGACTTACACACACACACACACAGCGAATTACAAACACACATGGACTCACACACAAACATCGACGTACACACACACACACATCGACTGAGACACACACACATGGACTTACACACACACATCGACCCTCACACACACACACATTGACTCACATACACATACACATCGACTCACACGCACATACATTGACTCACACACACATCGACTCACACATATATCGACCGACACACATCGACTCACACACACACACATCGACTTACACACACACATCGACTAATACACATACATACATCGACACACACACTTCGACTTACACAGGCACAAATCGACTCACACACACAGACACATCGACTCTAACACACACACGTGGACTTACACACACACAATTGTGAAGATCACACGTTAATTTATTTATTGCTTTTTAATAATTCAGGAAAACCTCACCGAGACTTCTCAGAAGTGTCCAGCATGAGTATTTTGCGAAAGCCCTACCACGGGTATATGGCTTCATTGGGAAAAAGCCCGAGTACCTGGAGAATATCCACCACACATACAAGGGGTAAATATTTACACCGAATAACAATGAAAGCTCTACTCTACGTGTTAGCACTAAGATGTGTTCATCCTTCAGTCACAGCTCATGCAACAACACTGCCAGGCTCAAGCAGGTACCCAACGTTGGGTCAACATTGGCATGTGTATATGTTGACCTTCTTTCGCACCGTACATAACCAATCGTGTTTACCTCCAATGAGATTGAACCCACTGGACCAATGTTGGCCCGACGTTGGCCCACCACTGGTCCAATGATCCATGTTTACTGGGTTAAAGATTAAAGGTGATAAGGCTATCTCTGCATCCTGAGTGTTGTCTTGGGGGTTTGGGGGCAGGCGGAGTATCAGCTGGCGCGGGTTGAGGTGCGTGCCGAAGGAGAAGCAGTTCCCGCTGCCTCCCACAATGAAGATGTGGCTCTCATGGTCCTTTCCGTCACCACCACCACAACCACAGCCGCCACGGCTATCCCACCGCTCCACAGCGCTGTGTCCGTGCAGTAGCGCGGGGCTCTCCACGCCGAAATGCAGTCGCAGGAATGGCATTTTAACGGGTGCCACCCCCGAAAAGAAACGGAATAAGCTTAGTGTTTGACGTAAAAAAAACATTTCTTAGCCAATTTTATTTTAAATTGTGATTTCATCACCCCCCACCCCATGTGAAAGAACGGCCTGCAGAAACAGATATCACAGAACTACCATTGAGATCCCTAGATTTGACCTCGTGCCATGCTATAGCGGCGCAACACACAGACACCTGTTGTACACCTAGACACAAGAGTTCATCACATTTAAACACTACGTTTTTAGGTACGAGCTGGATGAAAGCAAATAATGCGAAGTTTATTGAGAACGCCTTCATCCAGCGGTGGACAGATCAAGGATAATTGATGCTGATTTTCTGCCGAAAGTCTGAAATCAAAGTGCCTCTCCTCTTGAACAAGAAATGGAATGACGCGTGTCTTTGATGATAGCTCTCAGCCAGCAATAGACATTTCAAATTGGCACTGCATCATTCTCCCCACAGGGATAATGCTCTAACTATATATTATTACTAGCTGGAAGTACCCGGCGTTGCCCGGGCGAAAACGATACTTTAAAACTCCTCTTAAAAACTTAACATATACATAAGGAATACAAAAAGTGTAATGTATGTAAAAAGTATTTGCGTATCAATTTTATGTGTTTAGGAGAATACAACAGTGTAACAATTATTTTTTGCGAGTCCCCGCTGGCGATGTTTACTACACATCGCAGCAGTTTCTCATTTGAAGCTGATTCGACGTAGGGGAGGCTCAGGACCAGTTCAGATAATAGTCACCGGTGTCGGCCATGAGTGGAAATCTAACTTGGGTCGCCGGGTTCCTGGTGCAGCATGCTTACCGCTACACCAGCGTCACCCACACACATCAACTTACACACACACATCAACTTACACGCACATCAACTTACACACACACGCACATCAACACACACACTTCAACTTACACACACACGTATCGACTTACACACACACACACACACAGCGAATTACAAACACACATGGACTCACACACAAACATCGACGTACACACACACACACACACATCGACTGAGACACACACACATGGACTGACACACACACATCGACCCTCACACACACACACACTGACTCACATACACATACACATCGACTCACACACACATACATTGACTCACACACATCGACTCACACATATATCGACCGACACACATCGACTCACACACACACACATCGACTTACACACACACATCGACTAATACACATACATACATCGACACACACACTTCGACTTACACAGGCACAAATCGAATCACACACACATGCACATCGACTCTAACACACACACGTGGACTTACACACACACAATTGTGAAGATCACACATTAATTTATTTATTGCATTTAAATAATTCAGGAAAGCCTCACCGAGACTTCTCAGAAGTGTCCAGCATGAGTATTTTGCGAAAGACCTACCACGGGTATATGGCTTCATTGGGAAAAAGCCCGAGTACCTCGAGAATATCCACCACACATACAAGGGGTAAATATTTACACCGAATAACAATGAAAGCTCTACTCTACGTGTTAGCACTAAGATGTGTTCATCCTTCAGTCACAGCTCCTGCAGCAACACTGCCAGGCTCAAGCAGGTACCCAACGTTGGGTCAACATTGGCATGTGTATATGTTGACCTTCTTTCGCACCGTACATAACCAATCGTGTTTACCTCCAATGAGATTGGACCCACTGGACCAATGTTGGCCCGACGTTGACCCACCACTGGTCCAATGATCCATGTCTACTGGGTTAAAGATTAAAGGTGATAAGGCTATCTCTGCATCCTGAGTGTTGTCTTGGGAGTTTGGGGGCAGGCGGAGTATCAGCTGGCGCGGGTTGAGGTGCGTGCCGAAGGAGAAGCAGTTCCCGCTGCCTCCCACAATGAAGATGTGGCTCTCATGGTCCTTTCCGTCACCAATACCACAACCACAGCCGCCACCGCTATCCCACCGCTCCACAGCGCTGTGTCCGTGCAGTAGCGCGGGGCTCCCCACGCTGAAATGCAGTCGCAGGAATGGCATTTTAACGGGTGCCACCTCCGAAAAGAAAATGAATAAGCTTAATGTTTGACGTTAAAAAACATTTTTAAGCCAATTTTATTTTAAATTGTGATTTCATCACCCCCCCCCCCCATGTGAAAGAACGGCCTGCAGAAACAGATATCACAGAACTACCATTGAGATCCCTAGATTTGACCTCGTGCCATGCTAGAGCGGCGCAACCACACACACCTGTTGTACACCTTGACACATGAGTTCATCACATTTAAACACTAAGTTTTTAGGTACGAGCTGGATGAAAGCAAATAATGCGAAGTTTATTGAGAACGCCTTCATCCAGCGGTGGATAGATCAAGGATAATTGAAGCTGATTTTGTGCCCAAAGTCTCAAATCAAATTGCCTCTCCTCGAGAACAAGAAATGGAATGACGTGTATCATTGATGATAGCTCTCAGCCAGCAATAGACATTTCAAATTGGCACTGCATCATTCTCCCCACATGGATAATGTTTTAACTCAGGGGCAAGGAACTTTTTTTCTGCCAAGGGAAATTTGGACATTTATAACATCACTAGCGGTAAGTACCCGGCGTTGCCCGGGTGAAAAAGGCAAACACACACATGTAGTTACACACACAAATCGACTGACCCACACACATAAAGTTACACACTCATATCGACTCACATATACATACATAGACTGAACAACAACAACCGTCATTCGCCAGTAACTGGTGGTGACTTGACCACAACGCTTGTGCCAGGCTATGTGCACCTTGAGGCCACGTGAAGTGTCGAACGCCCGCTAGCGGGAGGTCACGGGGCAGACCCAGATGGCACAGGTCGACTGACTGAGACAGGTGGGCTGATGCACCACCTGTGGCCCCTACTGTGGCAACTTGCTGTGCTTTAGCCACCCGGCGCTCCGCTCGTTGTTGTGAGCGTCGCTCCTTCGCCCTCCATTGTTGTTGGAGGGCGACTGCCTCCAACTGCCCAGTAGCGTCCTTCAGGAGCCTCCTCCACAGAGGCCGATCTTGACACGGCTGGTACCAGTCACCGTCAAGTCGACTCAGCTACACGTCCTCCTTGTACCACATTACTCCATGTCTTCTCTAGCCCGTGCCGCGCCCGTTTAACCCCCTCGATCCGACCGAACAAAAGCTGTTTAGGCATGCGGTGGCTGGCTATGCGGGCTACATGACTGAAGCAACGCAGCCTTGCCTGCTGGAGGAGCTCACGGATGGGACGTTGTCCACACCTTTCAAGGATTTGTGAGCTCCTCACACAATGCAGCCTGGTTAAACCCAGGATGGATCGTAGGCAGTTTATCCTAAATGTTTCTAACCGGCGAAGACATTCCATTAGGGGGGGTCCAAGTGTCGCAAGTGTAATAAAGGACTCGTTCACTGGGTCTGTCTCCGTTGTCCTTTATTTGGGTTATTTACACTTGTCCCACACGGCCCTCGCTCAGAGCCTCCCCGCTTGGCAGCTCCATAGCTGCCTTCGCTCCCGTAGCCTTTCTCGCTCCTGCAGCTCCGCTGCAGGTCCCCTGTGCAGTCCTCCGGCTGCTTTCACTGCAGCTCCACCGCTGCTCCCCGTTCCTCCGTGCTCGGTCACCGCTGTCCGACGGTGCCGAGTCTTACTGTGTGTGTGGCGATCTCGCCACTCTCCAACCTCCGCCCTGCGTGGCCTCACTCTGTCTCTATCTCCCACACTCTCCCGTCTCTTCCGGTATCTCTCCCTTAAGACCTCACCCCTCTCTCTCACGTGACCTAACTCCTCTCCCCCGTGACGTCATATCCGCGAGGCCGTTTACGCCCGCATTACACCACCCTCCCCCGTAGAGAAAATCCAGCCGACCTCGGCTGAACAATAACGACAACAAGTAATGCGAGTGAACACAGCCATCACACATGCAAGGACAACGAAGCATACAATAAATATAACAATAACAACAAGAACACAATAGTAAAATTCAACGAAATGTAAGGGACTTCGACCGCGTGCAGGTCGCGGGTCCGTCCCGGACGGGCGGCGGCCCTCCTGCAGACCGGGAACGTGACGGGGTTTTAGGAGCGACAGGATGAAATCCTCCCGTCGCTATTGGAGGCCCGTCAACGTCCCGGTCCCATATCCCTGAAGGCCCAGCGTCGGGGGGTGTCCCGCGATCGTGTCTGCGGCGGGGTCGGAAGGGCGGCGGGGCTTGGAGTCCCCTCAGCCGTGGTAGGCACACCCCGAGCAGAGTCCCCTGTCTCCTGTAGTGTCACGGCCGGCTTGTCTGTAAAAGGCACGACAGGCGCTCTTGCAAGGTCAACAGGCACAGGCAAGGATGAGTCGGCAGCAACAGACCCCGGCAAGGCAACATCAGGAGATGACGCATCAGTTCGAGGGGCCACATATGGTTTCAAGCGCGACGTGTGAACGAACCAACGCCGAGATCCAAACCGAACACGCGCAGACTGTGGGTTGGGAACCTCGATGAGGCGAACCGGCCCTTGCCATGGTTTATGTAATTTAGGAGAGGTACCTGGCCGCACCTGCGGGCAATGAAGCCAGGCCATGTCCCCCACCTTCCAGGGGCACTCCCCCTTGGAGCGTCGAGCACACCGCTCATTCCGTGCCTGGGCTTTGGCCGTAGCCATACGGGCCCCTTCCAGCGCCTCAGTAACACGGCGAACGGAATCCTGAATGTAATCAGGAAGAGGCTTAGCAGGTCCCCTCACTCCAGTTCCCAACTGCACATCCATCGGCGGCACGTTTTCGCGACCGAACATAAGGAAAAACGGCGAATATCCTGTAGCCGCATGCGGCGTCATCCGGTATTCCGAAAGTACCGCAGGGATATGCAAATCCCAATCCGATTGTTTTTCACTCATCGTGTGACACAACATGGCGGACAAAGTCCGATTTAGCCGTTCGACCATACCATCCGTTTGTGGGTGGTAGGGAGATGTCCGTATCTTTTTAGTTCCAAGAGCCGCACACACTTCCCCCAACAATTTAAAAGAAAAATTCCGGCCTTGGTCTGTGAGGAGCCTCTCCGGCGCCCCCTTGTCCATAACGTACCCAAATAGAAAGGCGTCTGTGATAGACGCCGCTGACTGGTCAGGCAAAGGCCAGGCCATCGGCCAGCGGGAGAGGTACTCCACCCCAACCAGCAAGTATTTATTACCTTTAGCGGATGGCGGGAAGGGTCCCAAAATATCCAACGCCACCAATTCATTAACTCGAGACACCTGAATAGACTGTATCGGCGGCAAATATGGTTGTTTAGGTGGCTTTCGCTGGGCACAATCGGGACACGCGCGAACGTGACCGACGACATCTGTTGTCATGCCGTGCCAAAAGTAATCTCGCTGCAACGTCAATAGGGTCTTCTGCACCCCCAGATGTAAGAGCGTGTCGCAATGCAGAGTCCTAATCAATTCGTACCGCAAGGATGCCGGTACAACCAGACGCCAGCGTTCCTGTAACCCTTCCCTCCACATCAGCAGACCATCGCGGAGAGCAGTTTCCGGCACACCCCCCGTATCCGGTCCCCCACTCTTCTTCGCAGGCCGATTCCGTAAAGTCACCAATGAATCGTCCAACATTTGTTCCCGAATCCACACAGCCCTTGGAAGATTCAAAATTCCATCAGCCGGTCCCGGCTCCCTTGGAGCTTCAGGCACCTCGACCGCCAACGCAACAGGCTGAGGGGGATGCTGAATCGGTGCACATCTATGCGTCCCAGACGCGCACGCTCAAGGGGATCGCTGCGGCAACCTAGAAAGGGCGTCCGCGTTCGCGTGACGCACCCCCTTCCGATGGTGAATTTGGAAGGAAAATTCTTGCAGCGTGTCCAACCACCGCGCCAACTGGCCGGATGGTTGGTCCATCTTAAGAGCATACTGCAAGGCCGCATGATCCGGGCGTACAATAAACGAATGACCGTAGAGATATGGTCGAAATTGGCGGAGAAAGAAAACAATAGCCAAAAGTTCCCTGCAAGTGACGCAGTAGCAGGTTTCTGCGGGAGACAAAACCCGGCTACCGTATGCCACCACGCGCTCCACACCACCTTTGGACTGCGACAACACGGCCCCAATGCCCGTGTCACTCGCGTCCGTATCCAGAATGAAGGGGTGATCGAAATCAGGATAATCCAACGTCGGTGCCATAGCCAATCGATTGCGCAGGCCCTGAAACGCCGCCTCTTCTGGCGGTCCCCAAGCAAATTTCCGTCCTTTACCCGTAAGGAGGTGCAAGGGCCTCGCGATCGTCGCAAAATTCGGAACAAACCTCCGATAATATGAGGCAAACCCCAAAAACCGACGTACATCCCCCACCATGGCCGGGGTTGGCCAGTCACGGACGCACGCTGTCTTGTCCGGATCCGTGGCCACCCCGTCCGCACTGACGATATGCCCCAAATAGCGCATGGACCGTTGCAGTAGGTGACATTTCTTAGGCTTAAATTTCAAATTAGCAGAACGCATCCTGGCGAACACAGCCTCCAACCGCAGTAAATGCTCATCAAATGTGCGGCTGAAGACGATAATATCGTCTAAATATATCAGACATGTCTCCCACTGCAACCCCGTTAACACCAACTCCATCAACCTTTGAAATGTGGCAGGGGCAGCATTCAACCCCATCGGAAGACAATTAAATTGGAATAACCCCTGCGGCGTACGGAAAGCAGTCTTCTCCCGCGAGGGCTCGTCAAGGGGAAGCTGCCAGAATCCCGAAGAGAGATCTAGCGTTGAAAAGAACATCGCCCCCGACAAGGCATCGAGGGAGTCGTCCATACGCGGCAGGGGGTACGCATCTGCCACAGACACTTTATTTAATTTCCGAAAATCCACACAAAATCGCAATTTGCCGTCCTTCTTTTTAACCAAAACAACAGGCGCGCCCCATGGGCTGTTAGATGGAGATATTATGTCCGCAGCCAACATGTCATCCACTGCCCCTCGAACCTGATCTCGCTCCGCCGGACTCATCCGATGCGAGTTTAACCGAATAGGGGCAGCGTCTCCTGTGTCAATATGATGGTAAATCAACGAGGTGCGTCCCAAGTCCAAATCGTCGGAGCTAAACACATCAGAATAACTCAATAATAATTTACGAAGCGCGCAACGTTGTTCCCCGGAAAGGGAAGGATTTTCCCCACACAATTCGGCGATCCAGCGATTATCTGCGGCCCCAGGGCCTGAAACACCACCAACCATGACCTGGCTGCCCAGATGATCCTGTGCCGTAAACGCCGTAGTGGCATGTGCCACAACCGTACCAGCCGGCACACACACATTTTCGGTACTTGCATTAAGCACCTGCAGAAACGGCTGCTGGTCCGGCCGGACAATAGTTTGCGCCCCAACGAGCGCCGATCCGCCCGTTATGGTGGCGGACGGTGACAACAAAACCCCAATTGCACCTTGACGACCAGGCACAGGCTTCCGATATCGCAAAGGGATAAGCATCTGTGAGCCAGGTGGAATATCAACAGATACCTCGGACAGCGCCTGCACCTGGGTGACCGGAGCAGGTCACCCCCAGGGCGACGGTAGAAATGTAATTTTTCGCCCACCCGGTAATTCAATGCAGTTTTCATTAATTCTGATTAGAATGGGCATCTTGGCCAGAAAGTTCCCAACAAACAAGGAACCGCAAGGGACCTCGAAATTAACACAATTCCCGAGGCCTACACTCCCCCGATAGATATTTTAGCGTCCACTTGGCCCACAATGCCCATGCTACCCCCGTTCGCAGCGACGCAGGAATCGTAAACCGGACGCACGGCCTCTGGTGGGATGCCCAACAGATGGAAAATTACATCCGATATAATGGTCGCGGACGCCCCGGAATCCACTAAAATACGCACGTCCACCCATTGTATAGAACCAGGTACAGTGGACGAACCAGTAGCGGCCGCGACGACCCGCCATGCCAATTTACGCCACTGCGTTACCGAGCGACGTGGCCCAGTCGATGGCCTCCCCCCGTTATTAACAACACCTGGATCGCACGACAACGGTGATGCGTGAGGTGTCAAGCCTTGCCGGGTGTCTGGTGCGCACCGACTTGCCTGTCCTGGAGGATCCTTCCGCGGCACGTCCACTGTCGAGGCCTCCTGCTGGGGCGGACCTGGGACACGGGCCCAGCAGTCCCTGGCGTAATGGCCCTTACGGCCGCAGCGGAAGCAGTCGATGTCGTTGCGCCGCGCCGCAGGCCCCCCGTCCCGACGCTCCCGTGTCGGTGGCGCAGATCGCGGCCCCGGCCTACTGCGGGCCGACCACTGAGCAGAGGCGGCTGTCAGCTCCTGCGGGCCCCCCCCCCGTCAGGAACGTACACCGCCTTCTTGGGATCCCAACCCACGGCACCTCCTTCGACGATGGGCTCCCCCGTCCACGCCGTGACTTGCTTCCAACGGCGCAGGTTGAACTGGGCATCAAGACATTTAGCGCCCGCCCGGGATGTCAGCTTTTCGTGGCCACACACCGGCATAGGAATCCCCAAATCCCGGGACAGCTCGAGTATCTTACCCAAGATGAGAAGTTCGAGCAGGTCAGGCTCCGTCTCCGGGTATGCGGCCATGGCCAACTCCAATACCACACCCCTGTATGCCACCGGCGACTCCTCGGGTGCTCGCTGGCGTTGAACAAACTGGCGATGAGCATCATCCGGTGGCTCGTATGCATCTGCCATCTCGTCGAAAACTCCTCTCAATGTTTTCTTCTTCTTCGGCCTTCATAGAACGGAAGAATCTCACCGACTCGTCATTGAGAAGAGTCGTTAAAATCTCCAATGCCTCAGCATCCATCCACCTTGCTGAGCGTACCGCCGCCAAAAATCTGCAGGCGAAAGCACTCCAATTGCCACCGATGGAGAATTATTTAACAGTCGTGAGATGACGACTGCGACTTCTTGTTGCGCCGTCCTCAGCCGATGACTCATCAGGCGGCATATTCAAAATGGCGTCGCATCGCAACGTGTTGAAGATGGCGGCAGGGGCGGTTTCTTCATTAGGGCGATTGGGCGACGCACCACCAATGTCATTCAACCACAGAGTCACGCTAGCCGTCACTGTCAGCCTCTGGATATAGTCCAATCAGCGTCATGTCACGTTCTGTGGAGTTCCGCCTCTTTTTGGGCGATTTCACTACGGCTTAGAATCGCCCCGAGTGGCCCCATAAACTTACATTCAAAGATGTTTTTTTTCGAACGGGGGCGCTGCAATGCATTCTCTATGGCTTCCGGGAGGGCATGCACTAACGTGCTTACGTCATCATACGTGCTAACGTCATCATACGTAAGCACGTTTCATCCAACAATATAATTTATCGCCACCTAGTGGAATCTTTAATAAAATAAACTTGAGTGGTTTGTTTTAATAGTGAGTATATAAACAAACAAGATGTATTGTAAGAGTCACTTTATTTTTCATTAATATTAAAGAAGTGAAGTTGCCTTTACATGCTTAAGCTGTTAATTTATTCATTGCATGGGTGGACCTTATCCTTATCAATCATCCAGACATTTGCCCCCCCTGAGAGATTTTGCAGGAGCCGCCACTGGATGGCGGCCTCCTGTCGCAAAGAGCGCAAGATGACGGCTTCCCGCCGTTCTTCTCCTGCCACACCCAAGATGGCGTCTTCGTGCCGCGTGGCCGATGGCGCCGACAGCGGAGGCAAGGCGGCGACCTGCGGACCTCCATCGGCTCTCCCCAACGCCATCCTCGGCGTGACGAGCTCGTACAATTGCGCGAGCACGATTTTCAGTGTCTCCAGCTGCGCCGCCATCTGTCTCCATCGCAAGTCCGCGTCCTCCGGCGCAGACGGGTCCACCAACGCGGCGACGTCTTGGACTCCCGGACCCGTACTCGTTCCCGCACGGATCTCCTCCTCCATCGCAGGCAGGTCCACCGCCTGAGGAAGGTCGTCATCGTCGGATGATGTAGCAGATGATGGCGCAGGAATATTCTTTCTTCTGAGCTGTTTTGACATGCCGTTTCACTTCTGACACCAGTGTAATAAAGGACTCGTTCACTGGGTCTGTCTCCGTTGTCCTTTATTTGGGTTCTTTACACTTATCCCACACGGGCCTCGCTCAGAGCCTCCCCGCTTGGCAGCTCCACAGCTGCCTTCGCTCCCGTAGCCTTTCTCGCTCCTGCAGCTCTGCTGGAGGTCCCCTGTGCAGTCTTCCGGCTGCTCTCACTGCAGCTCCACCGCTGCTCCCCGTTCCTCCGTGCACGGTCACCGCTGGCCGACGGTGCCGAGTCTTACTGTGTGTGTGGCGATCTCGCCACTCTCCAACCTCTGCCCTGCAAGGCCTCACTCTGTCTCTATCTCCAACACTCTCCCGTCTCTTCCAGTATCTCTCCCTTAAGACCTCAACCCTCTCTCTCACGTGACCTAACTCCTCCCCCCCGTGACGTCATATCCGCGAGGCCGTTTACGCCCGCATTACACAAGTGTAGAGAAGGGCCGAGAATACTTGAAGTTTCGTGCGAGTGATAGACCAGGTAGCTTCCACACAGTGTTACGCAACCAATGAAAAGATAATGTGGCTCGAATGATTCGGAGTGAGACCTCTGCTGTTAAACCGGAGCCGGTCATTGGCACACTGGCAAGGTATGGGAAACTCTCCACTGTCTCCACAACTGCCCCATCACCAATTGGGAGTTGTGGGGGTGGAGTGTCCGATGGTACAAAATACCCAGGCAGGTGCTTAGTTTTGGTGGGGCTGATGGTAAGGCCCCACGTCTTGGTGGCAGCACCTCGAACTCCTCCTCCGAGTAAGCAGCAATTAGCAGATCGTCGGCATATACAACGTGGTTGAGCAATAGGGAGCCATCCCTTGACCGAACCTGGGCATCGATCAGCTTCCCATTGTATCTGTAGCAGATGGTAATTCCTCCGAAGTACGTGGTAAAAATATATGTAAAATAATGTGGGAGCCAGACATCCCTGTTGCACCCGAAGGTGTATAGGAAATGGCTCTGACTCACGGCCACGTAGTTTGACGCGGGGCCGCTCATCATCATGAAGGTCCTTAAGGATCGTGAGCAGAGGGTCAGGGACTCCAAAAGCACGAAGAACAACCCAGAGGCCAAGCCTACTGATGGTATAATAGGCCTTGACCAGGTCAATAAAGCACACACATGGACTCAGACACACAAGGACCAACAGACATGCAAAGAAATAGACTTATACTAACTAACATGGAACCACGCACACACAGCGACTAACACACAAGCACATGGACTGACACACACACACACACATCGACACACAAACACATCGACTTACACACACACATATGGACTCACACATACATACACATCCAATTGAGATACACACACATGGAGGGACAAACACACATATCGACGTACACACATACAGCGACTCACACACACACATAGACTCACACACATACATTGACTCACACATAGACATACGTCGAGTCACACACACATTAACGTAAACACATATATGTACTTACACACACACATATGGACTAAGACACACACACATGGACTTAGACACACATGCATACATAGACTGACACACACATAGCCCTACACACATATACATATGGACTGTGACACACAGACATCTACTTCAGATACACAGACATAGATTAACACACACATATCGACTCACACACACGCATTGACTTACACACACACATCGAGTGACACACACATGTATAGACTTATACACACATGTGGACTAACACACACACACACACACATATGGACTAACACACACATACACATCGACGTACACGCACATATCGACTGACACACATAGACACACAAACGCACATTGACTTACACACTCAGATAGAGCCATGCACACACATCGACTAACACACACACATGGACTAACAAACACGCAGCGAATGACACGCACACTTGGACTGACACACACACATAAACACTTTGACGTACACACACATTGGGCGTTGTCCGTTCGAAAAAGACACACACACACATGGACTTAAAGACACGCATGGATCTACACGCACACACATATGGACTCAAAGACACACACATCGACTCACACACACACATCGACGGGCACAGCAATCCCCGATGATGGCACAGCTATCGGTATCGCAGTACTACGTGTGAGTAAATAGCGTGACGTGAGCGATGGAAAAAATAGAAATGCATTCAAGAAATAAGCAGAAATAAGTGTAAATGAAAGAGCAGCAGTACGCACAGGTAAGTTGAGAAGCAGGCTACAGTCGAGATTATAGACTGCCAGTACGCCGACTCAATGGCATAAGCATTGCTACAGTCGACATGAAAGGCTGGCAGTACACTGAGTGAGGTAAAGAAGCAGGCAACAGATTATAGACTGGCATACACCCATAATGGTGAAAATGAAAATTAGCAGTGTAGATAATAGGTTGGCAGTGGACTGACGTTAATTAATCAGAAGGGCAGCAGGCCACATCACAGACTGGCAGTAGACCGTTGCAGCGTCACAAAAGTGCAGCAAAAAAAGGGAAATTTTAGCAACCTAAAAATCAAAAAAGAGTTTTGTGCACACAAACATTATTATTGTAACATGTGGCAACTTGTTTCATAATAGTAAACAATGAATCTGAGTTGTTATCTGCACACAAACAATAATTGAAATATCTGCCAACTTATTTGTTTCATAATCGTAAGCAATGAACGTGAGTTTTTATCTGCACACAAACATTATTATTGTAATGTTTGTCAACGAATGTGTTTAATAATAGTAAACAATGGAGCGTAACATACAAGGACATTTGTACTTACCATAGCCATGTTGAGGCCTTGTCCCATGCGTAACATTGGCAAGGCGGCAGAGTTGGCACGTTGCCAGGCTAGGGGCTGGGCCGCTACCCCCCCCCAGCATCCCCCGCCCGTGCAAGAATAATGCTATGTAAGTGTAGTGCTGAACTTCACGCTTCTTACTTTTCCTTCGTCAATTTATTTCACCATCATCATTTAACATTGCCCCACATGCTCTCCGCTCGCTCGCCGCGTTCTGCCGGCCTCGCTCGTTCCGCGTCTCCGTCGACTCTCCTATCCGCTTCCCCCCGTCACAGTTCAGCCGCTCTCCCGGAGTGATGGTGGCCGATGATAGAGCAGAGAGTACGGTAACGGTGATAGATAGAGCAGAGAGTACGGTAACAGTGATAGAGAGAGGAGAGAGTACGGTAACGGTGATAGAGAGAGCAGAGAGTATGGTAACGGTGATAGATAGAGCAGAGAGTACGGTAACGGTAATAGAGAGAGCAGAGAGTATGGTAACAGTGATAGAGAGAGCAGAGAGTATGGTAACGGTGATAGAGAGAGCAGAGAGTACGGTAACAGTGATAGAGAGAGAAGAGAGTAGGGTCGAAGAGGAGTGTACGGACCTTGGGAGAGACGGAGAGAGAGCGGAGCGGGATCGCGGAGCGCAGCGAGCGAACGGGGAGACAGGGAGTGTCGTTAATGACGGACGGTGGAACGGAGCGAACGGGGAGACACGGAGCGGTGACGATGAGGAGGTGAACTCTAAGTGTGAATAAAGCGAACGGAAAGACAACCCGAGTACGAGTCCTACACATTTAAACACCAAGTTTGTAGGTACGAGCTGGATGAAAGCCAATAATGCGAAGTTTATTGAGAACACCTTCATCCAGCGGTGGATAGATCAAGGATAATTTATGCTGATTTTTTGCCCAAAGTCTGAAATCAAAGTGCCTCTCCTCTTGAACAAGAAATGGAATGACGCGTATCTTTGATGATAGCTCTCAGCCAGCAATAGACATTTCAAATTGGCACTGCATCATTCTCCCCACAGGGATAATGCTCTAAATATATATTATTACTAGCTGGAAGTACCCGGCGTTGTCCGGGCGAAAAAGATACTTTAAAACTCCTCTTTAAAACTTAACATATACATAAGGAATACAAAAAGTGTAATGTTTGTAAAAAGTATTTGCGTATCAATTTTATGTGTATAGGAGAATTCAACAGTGTAACAATTATTTTTTGCGAGTCCCCGCAGGCGATGTTTACTACACATCGCAGCAGTTTCTCATTTGAAGCTGATTCGACGTAGGGGAGGCTCAGGAGCAGTTCAGATAATAGTCACCGGTGTCGACCATGAGTGGAAATCGAACTCGGGTCGCCGGGTTCCTGGTGCAGCATGCTTACCGCTACACCAGCGTCACCCACACACATCAACTTACACACACACATCAACTTACACGCACACGCACATCAACTTACACACACACGCACATCAACACACACACTTCAACTTACACACACATGTATCGACTTTCACACACACACAGCGAATTACAAACACACATGGACTCACACACAAACATCGACGTACACACACACATACATCGACTGAGACACACACACATGGACTTACACACACACATCGACCCTCACACACACACACATTGACTCACATACACATACACATCGACTCACACACACATACATTGACTCACACACACATCGACTCACACATATATCGACCGACACACATCGACTCACACACACACATCGACTTACACACACACACATCGACTAATACACATACATACATCGACATACACACTTCGACTTACACAGGCACAAATCGACTCACACACACAGACACATCTACTCTAACACACACACGTGGACTTACACACACACAATTGTGAATATCACACGTTAATTTATTTATTGCTTTTTAATAATTCAGGAAAACCTCACTGAGACTTCTCAGAAGTGTCCAGCATGAGTATTTTGGGAAAGACCTACTACGGGTATATGGCTTCATTGGGAAAAAGCCCGAGTACCTGGAGAATATCCACCACACATACAAGGGGTAAATATTTACACCGAATAACAATGAAAGCTCTACTCTACGTGTTAGCACTAAGATGTGTTCATCCTTCAGTCACAGCTCCTGCAGCAACACTGCCAGGCTCAAGCAGGTACCCAACGTTGGGTCAACATTGGCATGTGTATATGTTGACCTTAAATTTTGATTTAAAGCTTTCGTGACTGCAGGGATTCATCTTCTTGGTTCTTTCGGTAAAGTCACGTAGAAGGGAAGTAATAAAATAATAAAAATAAAACATAATAAAATTATTATCACGACGTTTCGGCTACAACGCAAGCAGCCGTCTTTCAGTGAAGAATGAGACACTACCAAGCTAGGAGCTTATATATAAGCTGGGTTGGAGGTGGAAGAGCGCCTCAACAAAAATAATGTGCATATGAAGAGGAATTTAGCATATTCATGGGAAATGCGTAGGTGGTGGGCGGGGGAGTTTCAAAGTCATATTATGGCCATGCATTATACAGGATCAGCAGCACCAAGGGAGGGTGCAGGGAGTAGCATTAACAAAGGAAAGGAATGTTAATAGTATGTAGCTGCAGTTACTAAACAACCACGTAGAAAACTAAAGTATAAACTGCATAGCACCATCAGTATACTTACTATACTCTACAATAAGCTGAGTTATTAACAGCAAGTAATACATTACAATTCTACGTCGTAAAAATTATATAATATGCTTCCATCTAAACTTTATTCTCTTACATCACACGAGCATACACCGTACTATATACTGCCATAGATAAACCCAACATTAAATTATATACTGTATTGCTATAAACTACATTTTAATAAAACACTATGTATTATTCTACCCACCCTAATGTGTATCATACTGCTATATGTTTACTATACAATTACGATACTATATATTACTTTGTACATTGTATTAAGCATATAAATGTTATACTGTTTGTTATTATACACTGTACCATTGACCGTCGTGTCAATGGGTGAGTCGTGGCGGGAAAACTTGCAGCGGAGCAAAGAATCCATTCCCTGCGGAGAATACAATGCCAGTGAGTGGAACGCAGTCTGAAAGTCATCGTAAACGTGAACACAATCAGTTAAGATCCGAAATGGTTTATTACGTCCTTCCAATGATTGCTAAGCCAGAATCCATCTTCTCGGTTAAAATTGTCTCTGTGTTTGTATATGTGGATCGCCTCATAAACGAATCTCTCATGATAGCCAGATGGCTTGCAGAGAACCTCTGTCTTGGAGAAGTCAATGTCATGTGAGCCCACTGAGTTGTAACAGTGATCTGCCACGGCTGAGGTGTTTGTCCTACCGTGTTTCAGGTCTGCTTTATGTTCACGGATGCGGTCCGAGACATGTCGTTTGGTTTTCCCAATGTAACTGCTACCACAGAGGCAACTTAGTTTGTAGACGCCAGGGTACTGTATGTCTGGAACCATATATTTTACAGACGGGACCAGATCACGGATTTTATGTACTGTGTTGAATCGGACCTGGATCTTGTGTTTAATCAGGATTTTGGAGATCTTCTTTGTGACCCCAGCAATGTAGGGTAAGATGATGGTCTTGAAAGGCTCCTCAACAGGATCCTTCTTGATGGTTGGAGTGATGGCTTTGCGGATTGTGTAGTCGGAGTAACCATTAGCCTTAAGAGCTTGGCGTACGTGTTTGAGTTCACTGGCAATGTGTTCCTGGTCGGAGATGCATTGGGCTCTATGGTATAGAGTCTTGATGAGGGAATTCTTCTGGGATGGATGGTGGTGGGAATCCGGTTTTAGGTAAGCATCCGTATGGGTGGCTTTCCTGTAGACAGAGTGGCTCATTGAACCATCAGGTCTCCTTTTAATTAGGGCATCCAAAAGGGTTGCTTGCCATCTTTTTCGACTTCCATGGTGAATCTGATGGCTGGGTGTATGGAATTGATGTGGTCGAGAAATTGGTCTAGAGCAGGTCGGCCATGTGGCCAGATGACAAAAGTGTCGTCTACGTACCTGTTCCATAAGGTCGGGCGTAGAGTGGCAGTCTGGATGGCGTCAGTCTCAAATTTCTCCATGAAGATGTTGGCTACAACCGGAGATAGGGGGGAGCCCATTGGGGTGCCCTCAGTTTGCTTGTAGAAAGTTCCATTCCAGGTGAAGTATGTATTGGTTAAGCAGTGTCTCATCAGGGGGGGTACCCCAGCATTCAGTCCTTGATGAACCAAGTCTTCAATGATTGCGATGGTGTCAGGTACAGGAACCTTGGTGAATAAGGAAACCACATCAAAACTGACAAGCAGGTCGTCTGGGGACAGGGCAATCCCCTTGATTGTCGATACCAGGTCAGTAGAGTTTAGTACCGCAGAGGTGGTTTTTCCAGTGAAAGGCCGTAGGATTTCAGACAAAAAACGAGCCAATTTATAGGTGGGGGAGTTGATAGTAGAGACAATGGGACGAAGAGGTGTATCTTCTTTATGTATCTTTGGCAAGCCGTATAATCTTGGTGGCCTGGCTGCAGAAGGTTTCAATGAGAACTGTTTGGTCTGATCAATTAATGCGGTTGAATCAGAAATGATTTGCTTGGTTTTTGAGACGAGGCTGTTGGTGGGGTCTCTTTTTATTTTTGTATAGCTGCCATCGTTGAGTAGTTCTTGGATTTTGTTGTTGTATTCTGTTTTGTCCATGATGACAGTGGCATTGCCTTTGTCGGCTGAGAGGATGACAATGTCATCCCTATTTTTTAATTGAGCTTATTCAAAACGCTCATCTTTGCTGATGTTGCTAGCTGGCATCTTAGCGTTTTTGAGGGTTGCAGAGATTTCAGATCTTGCTACGTCTGCAGCGATGTGACTCAAGCCCTTGAGAGCTACATCTACTCAAGCAATTATATCATTAACTGGTATGTGTCTAGTTGTGACTGCAAAGTTTAGTCCTTTAGCTAAAACGGATTTCAGACCTTCAGAAATAGAACTGTTACTGCGATTAATTGCGACTTTTTTAACATCAAGTTTTTCAATGTGTGGGTCCGGTTTCTTGTTTGAGAGGCGGTTGATTTTGGAAATCAAATTTTCCTTACATTTAGTCGACATAGCGGCAGCTGAAGAGGCAGTCATTTTTTCTACATGTTCCCAATCCGATGTGGACATTGTTGCACTCAAAGATAAGTGTGATTTGTAGAGTGTCTTGTCTAACTGATCTAGTTCGGTGCGCGTAAGTCTGATTTTCTCTGAGATAAGAGCTAAGCTAGTTCTAGACAGAATTCGTTTCGCATTAGAAGAAGTTACAGCAGCAGATGTTAGTGTAAATGCGTTTGGTATTACCTTAGAGTCGCGGCATCTCTTCAGAAAGGTGAGAGACTCGATTAGCTGAGCCTTCTCATCACGGAGCTTGTTGAAGGATCTCAAAGTTATGTGGAAACCCTCCCCGTAGAGGCGGTTAAATTTCGATTTAAAGCTTTCGTGACTGCAGGGATTCATCTTCTTGGTTCTTTCGGTAAAGTCACGTAGAAGGGAAGTAATGAAATAATAAAAATAAAACATAATAAAATAATTCTCACGACGTTTCGGCTACAACGCAAGCAGCCGTCTTCAGGTGAAGAATGAGACACTACCAAGCTAGGAGCTTATATATAAGCTGGGTTGGAGGTGGAAGAGCGCCTTAACAAAAAGAATGTGCGGGTTGAGGTGCGTGCCGAAGGAGAAGCAGTTCCCGCTGTCTCCCACAATGAAGATGTGGCTCTCATGGTCCTTTCCGTCACCACCACCACAACCACAGCCGCCACCGCTATCCCACCGCTCCACAGCGCTGTGTCCGTGCAGTAGCGCGGGGCTCTCCACGCCGAAATGCAGTCGCAGGAATGGCATTTTAACGGGTGCCACCCCCGAAAAGAAACGGAATAAGCTTAGTGTTTGACGTAAAAAAAACATTTCTTAGCCAATTTTATTTTAAATTGTGATTTCATCACCCCCCACCCCATGTGAAAGAACGGCCTGCAGAAACAGATATCACAGAACTACCATTGAGATCCCTAGATTTGACCTCGTGCCATGCTATAGCGGCGCAACACACAGACACCTGTTGTACACCTAGACACAAGAGTTCATCACATTTAAACACTAAGTTTTTAGGTACGAGCTGGATGAAAGCAAATAATGCGAAGTTTATTGAGAACGCCTTCATCCAGCGGTGGACAGATCAAGGATAATTGATGCTGATTTTCTGCCGAAAGTCTGAAATCAAAGTGCCTCTCCTCTTGAACAAGAAATGGAATGACGCGTATCTTTGATGATAGCTCTCAGCCAGCAATAGACATTTCAAATTGGCACTGCATCATTCTCCCCACAGGGATAATGCTCTAACAATATATTATTACTAGCTGGAAGTACCCGGCGTTGCCCGGGCGAAAACGATACTTTAAAACTCCTCTTAAAAACTTAACATGTACATAAGGAATACAAAAAGTATAATGTATGTAAAAAGTATTTGCGTATCAATTTTATGTGTTTAGGAGAATACAACAGTGTAACAATTATTTTTTGCGAGTCCCCGCTGGCGATGTTTACTACACATCGCAGCAGTTTCTCATTTGAAGCTGATTCGACGTAGGGGAGGCTCAGGACCAGTTCAGATAATAGTCACCGGTGTCGGCCATGAGTGGAAATCTAACTTGGGTCGCCGGGTTCCTGGTGCAGCATGCTTACCGCTACACCAGCGTCACCCACACACATCAACTTACACACACACATCAACTTACACGCACATCAACTTACACACACACTCACATCAACACACACACTTCAACTTACACACACACGTATCGACTTACACACACACACACAGCGAATTACAAACACACATGGACTCACACACAAACATCGACGTACACACACACACACATCGACTGAGACACACACACATGGACTTACACACACACATCGACCCTCACACACACACACATTGACTCACATACACATACACATCGACTCACACACACATACATTGACTCACACACACATCGACTCACACATATATCGACCGACACACATCGACTCACACACACACACATCGACTTACACACACACATCGACTAATACACATACATACATCGACACACACACTTCGACTTACACAGGCACAAATCGACTCACACACACAGACACATCGACTCTAACACACACACGTGGACTTACACACACACAATTGTGAAGATCACACGTTAATTTATTTATTGCTTTTTAATAATTCAGGAAAACCTCACCGAGACTTCTCAGAAGTATTTTGGGAAAGACCTACCACGGGTATATGGCTTCATTGGGAAAAAGCCCGAGTACCTGGAGAATATCCACCACACATACAAGGGGTAAATATTTACACCGAATAACAATGAAAGCTCTACTCTACGTGTTAGCACTAAGATGTGTTCATCCTTCAGTCACAGCTCCTGCAGCAACACTGCCAGGCTCAAGCAGGTACCCAACGTTGGGTCAACATTGGCATGTGTATATGTTGACCTTCTTTCGCACCGTACATAACCAATCGTGTTTACCTCCAATGAGATTGGACCCACTGGACCAATGTTGGCCCGACGTTGAACCACCACTGGTCCAATGATCCATGTTTACTGGGTTAAAGATTAAAGGTGATAAGGCTATCTCTGCATCCTGAGTGTTGTCTTGGGGGTTTGGGGGCAGGCGGAGTATCAGCTGGCGCGGGTTGAGGTGCATGCCGAAGGAGAAGCAGTTCCCGCTGCCTCCCACAATGAAGATGTGGCTCTCATGGTCCTTTCCGTCACCACCACCAAAACCACAGCCGCCACCGCTATCCCACCGCTCCACAGCGCTGTGTCCGTGCAGTAGCGCGGGGCTCTCCACGCCGAAATGCAGTCGCAGGAATGGCATTTTAACGGGTGCCACCTCCGAAAAGAAAATGAATAAGCTTAGTGTTTGACGTAAAAAAACATTTTTAAGCCAATTTTATTTTAAAATGTGATTTCATCACCCCCCCCCCATGTGAAAGAACGGCCTGCAGAAACAGATAT
This sequence comes from Lampetra fluviatilis, assembly GCF_964198595.1. NCBI lineage: Eukaryota > Metazoa > Chordata > Hyperoartia > Petromyzontiformes > Petromyzontidae > Lampetra > Lampetra fluviatilis. Next base: position 17,374,088 of record NC_136275.1, read on the forward strand.
CACAGAACTACCATTGAGATCCCTAGATTTGACCTCGTGCCATGCTATAGCGGCGCAACCACACACACCTGTTGTACACCTTGACACATGAGTTCATCACATTTAAACACCAAGTTTTTAGGTACGAGCTGGATGAAAGCAAATAATGCGAAGTTTATTGAGAACGCCTTCATCCAGCGGTGGATAGATCAAGGATAATTGAAGCTGATTTTGTGCCCAAAGTCTCAAATCAAATTGCCTCTCCTCTTGAACAAGAAATGGAATGACGTGTATCTTTTGATGATAGCTCTCAGCCAGCAATAGACATTTCAAATTGGCACTGCATCATTCTCCCCACATGGATAATGTTTTAACTCAGGAGCAAGGAACTTTTTTTCTGCCAAGGGAAATTTGGACATTTATAACATTTACTAGCGGTAAGTACCCGGCATTGCCCGGGTGAAAAAGGCAGACACACACATGTAGTTACACACACAAATCGACTGACCCACACACATAAAGTTACACACTCATATCGACTCACATATACATACATAGACTGAACAACAACAACCGCCATTCGCCAGTAACTGGTGGTGACTTGACCACAACGCTTGTGCCAGGCTATGTGCACCTTGAGGCCACGTGAAGTGTCGAACGCCCGCTAGCGGGAGGTCACGGGGCAGACCCAGATGGCACAGGTCGACTGACTGAGACGACTGGCTGATGCACCACCTGTGGCCCCTACTGTGGCAACTTGCTGTGCTTTAGCCACCCGGCGCTCCGCTCGTTGTTGTGAGCGTCGCTCCTTCGCCCTCCATTGTTGTTGGAGGGCGACTGCCTCCAACTGCCCAGTAGCGTCCTTCAGGAGCCTCCTCCACAGAGGCCGATCTTGACACGGCTGGTACCAGTCACCGTCAAGTCGACTCAGCTACACGTCCTCCTTGTACCACATTACTCCATGTCTTCTCTAGCCCGTGCCGCGCCCGTTTAACCCCCTCGATCCGACCGAACAAAAGCTGTTTAGGCATGCGGTGGCTAGCTATGCAGGCTGCATGACTGAAGCAACGCAGCCTTGCCTGCTGGAGGAGCTCACGGATGGGACGTTGTCCACACCTTTCAAGGATTTGTGAGCTCCTCACACAATGCAGCCTGGTTAAACCCAGGATGGATCGTAGGCAGTTTATCCTAAATGTTTCTAACCGGCGAAGACATTCCATTAGGGGGGGTCCAAGTTTCGCAAGTGTAGAGAAGGGAGGGAATGACCGTGGCCGAGAATACTTGAAGTTTCGTGCGAGTGATAGACAAGGTAGCTTCCACACAGTGTTATGCAACCAATGAAAAGATAATGTGGCTCGAATGATTCGGAGTGAGACCTCTGCTGTTAAACCGGAGCCGGTCATTGGCACACTGGCAAGGTATGGGAAACTCTCCACTGTCTCCACAACTGCCCCATCACCAATTGGGAGTTGTGGGGGTGGAGTGTCCGATGGTACAAAATACCCAGGCAGGTGCTTGGTTTTGGTGGGGCTGATGGTAAGGCCCCACCTCTTGGTGGCAGCACCTCGAACTCCTCCTCCGAGTGAGCAGCAATTAGCAGATCATCGGCATACATAACGTGGTTGAGCAATAGGGAGCCATCCCTTGACCGAACCTGGGCATCGATCAGCTTCCCATTGTATCTGTAGCAGATAGTAATTCCTCCGAAGTACGTGGTAAAAATATATGTAAAATAATGTGGGAGCCAGACATCCCTGTTGCACCCGAAGGTGTAAAGGAAATGGCTCTGACTCACGGCCACGTAGTTTGACGCGGGGCCGCTCACCATCATGAAGGTCCTTAAGGATCGTGAGCAGAGGGTCAGGGACTCCGAAAGCACGAAGAATAACCCAGAGGCCAAGACTACTGATGGTATAATAGGCCTTGACCAGGTCAATAAAGCACACACATGGACTCAGACACACACAAGTACCAACAGACATGCAAATAAATGGACTTATACTAACTAACATGGAACCACGCACACACAGCGACTAACACACACGCACATGGACTGACACACACACACATATCGACACACAAACACATCGACTTACACACACACATATGGACTCACACATACATACACATCCAATTGAGATACACACACATGGAGTCACACACACACATATCGACGTACACACATACAGCGACTCACACACACACATAGACTCACACACACACATAGACTCACACACAGAGAAAGATCAGCTGACAACAGGGGAAGGTCCTTGTGGCGGCATGGAGAGACGGCTGACAGGAGGGAATAGAACCCACTGGGACAGTCATGGGTTAGCTTCCCATTTCTGTAGTTTCCCATGCTTCGCAGTATGTTGGAAACACCCGCTTCAGCTACAGAAAGTCAACATACGAGAATACCCCTAGAGTCTGCGAGAGCGGGGGCGGAAGATGACTCATCGGCTGACAACATGGTAACGACTGGACCGGAAACGACTACGAGTAATGAGAGCACAGCACAAGAGAACACCACAGCAACTGTCACAAGTTCAGCTGCAACAGCGGGCCACAAACAGATGCAGGTATGTGTCTGTGGTTGGAGGAAAGTTGCATCACACCATGGGTTGAGGATCCACCAGGGGAAGAAGGGGTGTTTGGGTAAAGAGAGACAGAGGCCTCGCATTGATTACTTTCTGCGAAAGCAATCAAATCAGTCGAATGAAGCACAGCAACTGGACGCAAACCATAGTTTGCAGTGCATCAGTACCACTGTCATGGAGGACGTAAACTGAAGCACCGAAGTAACAACTGAGGTGGAACCAACAACAGGAGTGGAACTCACCCAGCCTCCCAGACCTGCAGTCGAGAGGAGACTACCAGGGCACAGACCGTATGTGAAGTGGCCTAGCGCCAGTGACAAGAAGTTGTGGGAAACAGTGAATACTGACCTTACCTTTACCCTCGAGAAACTTCGAGGCACAGTGGAGAAGAAGTTGGAGAGGATGGGGGACATCATCTATGAGTACAGGGCAGAAAGCTTTGGAGTGCAAAAGGCAAAAGGCGGGATAAAGGTTCCAACCCAACCAGTTTCCAGGAGGCAACAATAAATCAAGCGCCTCGTTCAAGAAAGGAGACAGCTTAAGAAACAGTGGAAGAAAGCCTCGGAAGTGGAAAAGGAGGGTATAGAGGCACTTCAGGCTGACATCAAAACCCGGTTGGCATCCCTCCGTAGAGCAGAGAACCTACGGAAACGCAGAAGGAAGAAAGAACAAACTAGAACTCGATTCTATAAAGATCCCTTCAAGTTCCTTAAAAGTCTCTTCACGAAGGAAAAAAGTAGAGTTCTAAAAACAACAAAGAAAGACCTAGAAGAGCACCTGAGAACAACAAACTTTGACTCAAAGCAACATGAACATCTGGCCATCCCATCAGATATCCCACCCATTGAACCCCCGGAACATCATATTGAGACCAGCCCTCCGACATGGAAAGAGGTGGAAAACACAGTTCGAAGGGCAAGAACAGCATCAGCCCCGGGGCCAAATGGAGTCCCGTACAAAGTGTATAAGAACGCACCAGACGTCCTGAGGTTCCTCTGGAGGCTTATGAGAACAGCTTGGCAAAAGAAGATAATACCCAAAGTGTGGCGTAGGGCAGGCGGGGTCCTGATCCCTAAGGAGAAGGATGCAGTGAACATCAGCCAATTCCGCCCAATCTCCTTACTGAATGTCGAGGGTAAAATCTTCTTTAGGGTCATTGCCCAGAGGATGGCCGAGTACCTGCAAAGGAATGCGTACGTCGATACATCTGTACAGAAGGCAGGAATATCAGGGTTCTCTGGCTGCTTGGAACATTCCAGCATGATCTGGCACCAGATCCAAATGGCCAAGGTGGAGAAAAGGGACCTCCATGTAGTCTTCCTCGACCTCGCCAATGCATTTGGCTCTGTGCCCCATGAACTCCTGTGGTCTGCCTTCAGATTTTTCCACATACCGGACACCATCACAACCCTGGTGAAGTCGTACTTTCAGGATCTGCAGTTCTGCTTCACCACCTCAGAGTTCACCACCTCATGGCAATGCCTGAATGTAGGTATAATGGCTGGATGTACCATTTCTCCATTGGCATTCATAATGGCAATGGAGGTTATCATCAGATCTTCAAAATGGGTTGCTGGTGGACAGCGAGTCGACTCTGGTTTTCGCCTCCCTCCACTCAGAGCCTACATGGACGACATTACAACATTGACCACCACTGTCCCATGCACCAGGAGACTGCTCAGAAAACTCGAGGAGAACATCAGCTGGGCCCGTATGAAGATTAAACCATCCAATTCACGCAGCATCTCGATTGTGAAGGGAGTACTCTGTGACCTGAAATTCTTCATCGGAGATGACCAAATCCCAACAGTGTCTGAGCAGCCGGTAAAAAGCCTTGGAAGGTGGTATGATGCAAGCCTGAAGGACAAAGACCAGGTGCAACAGCTGCGCAAAGACATCAGTAGTAGCCTACAGTCCATCGACAACACCCAGCTACCTGGAAAGTTAAAGGCCTGGTATCTGCAGTTTGGTCTCCTACCCCGGGTGTTGTGGCCCCTAGCAGTGTATGAGATTCCAATCTCAACAGTGGAGAAGATGGAAAGAGGAGTCACGAGCTACTTAAAGAAGTGGCTCGGAGTTCCACGATGCCTTACCACCATAGGCCTCTATGGAGATGGTGTCCTCAAGCTGCCCCTCACCAGTCTAACAGAGGAATTCAAGTGTGCAAAAACCAGGCTCCAGATGACACTGAATGAATCTCGAGACCCAGTGGTGAGCAACAACGCGCCGACCTTGGCAACTGGGCGCAAATGGAGGCCAGGAAAAGCAGTCCAGGAGGCAACAGCAGCCCTCAGACATGCTGACATTGTGGGTCATGTTCAGCCAGGGAGAGGAGGCCTTGGGCTAACTAGCCGTGCTGCTTGGAGTAAGGCCACTGCACCAGAGCGGCGGAAGATGGTAGTGCAGGAAGTACGCCATCAGGAGGAGGCTGCAAGGTGGGCCAAGGCAGTCTCTCTTGCCAAACAGGGACAGTGGACTCGATGGGACAGTGTGGAGAAGAGGAAGATCAGCTGGAAGGATCTGTGAGCCATGGAAGCGAGACGGTTGAGCTTTTCCATCAGAGCAACATATGACGTCCTTCCAACACCAGTTAATCTTCACCAATGGTATGGTGAAGATCCGGACTGTGCCCTCTGTTCCATGCCAGCCAACCTCAGGCACATTCTCACAGGGTGTAAAACAAGCCTCACCCAAGGACGCTACACTTGGCGTCACAACCAAGTCCTTAAAAACCTTGCGTCCGCCCTGGAGGACAAGCGAGCTGCCACCAACTCCCTACCACCCCCAGCAGCATCACACCTCTTACGGACGACCTTTGTCCGCGAAGGGGCTAAACCACCGAAGAGCGGCTCTACACAATTAGAGCGAGACCAGCTGCGCTTGGCCCGCGACTGGAAAATGCTAGCTGACATTGGCCGGCAACTTGTGTTTCCTCCGGAGATCGCAACCACCACCCTAAGACCTGACATGGTGCTCTGGTCCCGTTCGCTCAAGAAGGTCTTCATCATTGAGCTCACAGTACCCTGGGAGGACTCAGTAGATGAGGCTTATGAGCGAAAACATCTGCGCTATGCCGATCTAGCTGCCGAAGCACGGCATCATGACTGGAACACAGAAGTCCGACCAGTGGAGGTGGGCTGCAGAGGTTTTGTGGCAACATCTACAACCAGACTGCTTAGAGACCTGGGAATTAAGGGCCAGAGCCAGCGTTTGGCAATCAGAGCTGTATCGGAGGCGGCAGAAGGCAACAGTCAGTGGCTCTGGATGAAGAGGAAAGACCCCAGCTGGGCCCCAAAGTGAGAGGGCCAGGAGGAATGCAGTCAACAATGCTTGACTCAGGGAGGAGGACGCCCCTGCCATGCATAGTCCCATGGGATGTTGGCTATCAACAACAAGGCAACTCCTATGACTAATTGGGAATGGGACGCAAGCGTAAGATTGATCACCCTGTCGCTGGCCGCCTTTGGGGAGGGTGTATAGTATGAAAGGCCGAAACACCCTAGGAACCAAATGTTCACTACTGACGATGCGCTCCCCAAATTTCACCATGCTCACTGTTCATGACCTCTTGGAAGTGCTTGCACAAAGGATAGTAACATCTCATCCTGTGTTCTTGGAATCTGAATCAGCGACTCACACACACACATAGACTCACACACATACATTGACTCACACATAGACATACGTCGAGTCACACACACATTAACGTAAACACATATATGTACTTACACACACACATATGGACTAAGACACACACACATGGACTTACACACACACACATACATAGACTGACACACACATAGCCCTACACACATATACATATGGACTGTGACACACAGACATCTACTTTAGATACACAGACATAGATTAACACACACATATCGACTCACACACACGCATTGACTTACACACACACATCGAGTGACACACACATGTATAGACTTATACACACATGTGGACTAACACACACACACATATGGACTAACACACACATACACATCGACGTACACGCACATATCGACTGACACACATAGACACACAAACGCACATTGACTTACACACTCAGATAGAGCCATGCACACACATCGACTAACACATACACATGGACTAACAAACACGCAGCGACTGACACGCACACTTGGAATGACACACACACTAGGAAACACTTTGACGTACACACACATTGGGCGTTGTCCGTTCGAAAAAGACAGACACACACATGGACTTAAAGACACGCATGGATCTACACGCACACACATATGGACTCAAAGACACACACATCGACTCACACACACACATCGACGGGCACAGCAATCCCCGATGATGGCACAGCTATCGGTATCGCAGTACTACGTGTGAGTAAATTGCGTGACGTGAGCGATGGAAAGAATAGAAATGCATTCAAGAAATAACCAGATATAAGTGTAAATGAAAGAGCAGCAGTACGCACAGGTAAGTTGAGAAGCAGGCTACAGTCTATATTATAGACTGCCAGTACGCCAACTCAATGGCATAAGCATTGCTACAGTCGACATGAAAGGCTGGCAGTACACTGAGTGAGGTAAAGAAGCAGGCAACACATTATAGACTGGCATACACTCATAATGGTGAAAATGAAAATTAGCAGTGTAGATAATAGGTTGGCAGTGGACTGACATTAATTAAACAGCAGGCAGCAGGCCACATCACAGACTGGCAGTAGACCGTCGCAGCGTCACAAAAGTGCAGGAAAAAAGGCAAATTTTAGCAACCTAAAAATCAAAAAAGAGTTTTGTGCACACAAACATTATTATTGTAACATGTGCCAACTTGTTTCATAATAGTAAACAATGAATCTGAGTTGTTATCTGCACACAAACAATAATTGTAATATCTGCCAACTTATTTGTTTCATAATAGTGTGGGGGTGTTAGAGAGAGAGCCGTTATGCATGGCAGCTTATGGGAAACAAACACAGTGGGCGGGGCTACGTGAGTGCACGGGGGGGGTGCTCTCAACGACGTCTGCACCAGGCAGCCCGGGGCCCCACCCCTCAGCGGGGGTTGAGTATAAAGGGGGATGTGTCAGAGGGCTCGGGGCAGAATATTAAAGCTAAACCAGTGAAGACCGAAGATCGTCTAGCTAGAGCCCTGGACTCCCCTGGGACTCCGCCCTTGTCAGGGCCGCGCAGGACCGAGCCAGCGGCGTGGTCCCGAGAACCAGAGCTAGTGCTCTGGGACTCCGGGTACCGTAGCCCGACTTACCAGTGTCGGGCCAGACAGCCTCCCCTAGCCCGTTAGTGGAGGACTAGGAGGTAGGTCAGAGATAGCTAGCAGTGTATTCCCAGCTAGCCGGGTGAGGGGGCCGATACCCCCTCCAGTGTTGTATGTCCGCGGTTGTGACAACTGTTGCGGAATAAATACGTGTGCCTCAACCCCGGCGTCCAAGAGTCCTCAACGGTATTACATCTGGTGTCAGAAGTAAATATCTATGAACATGGACACGCGCCGGTCAGCTCGGGTGAGGATACCGGGGGCGGAGGACACCGCTGCAGTCGGAGAGCCCGGGACGGGTGAAGAGAGCACGGAGCAGTCGGGGCCAGTTACGGCTACGCCGCAGCAACAGGAGGGTGGAGAGGTGTCAGCAGAGGGGCTGAGGCAGGCGCACGCCAAGCTGATGGAGCTGCTGCACGCCGCTGCCAGCATGCTGGACCACATCACTCAGCTGGGGGCTGCTGGACCGCCACGGGGCGACGAAAGCCGACGACCACAGCGCCTTCCCGCCATTTTGGCGGAACACCAATTTGAAAATCCCGCCATCACCGCAGCTGCAGTTGAGGGCGTGGCCGGCCTGAGCATCGCGTCCAACGGCGGGCATACAGTACCTGCCGCGTCATCGCCAATGGACGGGACATCACCACGGGTGCGACCGGCGATGCCATCGGTCGTGCGCGCCGAAGCAGAGCCGGGTGAGGGGGACGAGGAAGGGCGACCTTCTGCGGCAGCCGCTGCGCTACATCAGCGACTGCCTCCACTCAAAGAATTTGTGGGCGAGGAAGGCGACTGGGGCGGCTTCCAGCGGCGCTTCCTCGCTCACCAGGAGGTGGCGAAGTGGACGGACGCCGAGGCTCTCCGCGCGCTGCCAGCACTCCTCGACAGCGACGCCCTCGCCACTTTAACATCGGCACCGAAGGAGAGGCGCTCTACGCTGCAGACGGCGATGCAGGTGCTGGCTGCAGTTTACGGTCCGCCGTCAGACTGTCGCCAACTCTTCTATGATCGCCAGCGGGGGGCAAAGGAGTCGCCTCTGGCGTACCGCACAAGCCTCCTGGCACTGGCAAAGGCGGCCTTTCCACGGATGGACAACGAAGGTGTCGACGCCATGGTTACAGAGAAGATACTCCTGCTGGCGGAGATTTGGAGATCGTCATCGTCGCACAGGACGACGCGGAGATGTGCTCCCTCCAAGCAGCACGACTCCTCCACGAAAACCTGCTCGTGCAACGACGCAAGGCCAGCAAGGCGGCGAGCGGGCGTACCGTGGCCGCAGCCACCCTCCCGGCGGAGGAGATCTGCGCCATCGACCATCAACGGCGGCAGGGAGCGGGAGTACGGGCGGACCGGTGCGGCTCGAGCCATCCCGATCATCCGTCGTCGTCACCAGCGCTCCCACGCTGCTACAACTGCGGCATCTGGGGCCATGTCGCCTCGGGGTGCCGCTCTCCTCGGCAGCGCGGGACGACACCTCGACGGGACGCCGGCCCTCTTCCCAAGCTCCATCATCATAACCCGGCGAGTCGCGGCACCTCACATGTTTGGCCCATGCACACACCCGCCACACACTCATACACCGCACCGATTGGGGGGCCAATATCGCTCACCATCGCACCAACACGCACCGCTCTGGGTACTCAGATTGAACCCAGCCAGTGGTCCGTGTTGGCCCATCGTGTTGTAGCCGCGTCGTCGGGGTCGTCGGCCGTTGTGGGGCACATCGACGGGGTCGAGGTGCGCATCCTGGTCGATACGGGAGCATCGGCGACCATTATTTCGGAGTTAATTTACAATATTCTCCCTGCCCAGAGCCGTCCTTTGATGCCTGTTAACGTGCCATTCTTTGCTGCTAACGGGGGCTCACTTGGCATCATCGGACAGATTTGAGCCATAATTTGTATCGGGGATATTAAATTTTCTGGGCCGATTTTTGTTTCCTCCTCGCTGGCGGTTCCGTGCCTGCTGGGGACGGACTTCCTGGCCAAAATGCCGATTAGGATATTAATCGACCAGGGATGCATTGAGCTCCCGTCGGGCCGACGCATGACGTTTCTGCCATCCCCCGGTACGAGTCGGACGGCGTTCGCAACGGTGCCGGCGTTTGTAGATAGAACGGTGCGCGTTCCTCCGGGGGCACAAATGTTGGTTCCTTTGAAACTTTGGCGGCCCTTCGCTAAGGGCATTGGGGCCCAAGGGGTTCTGCTGGGGCCATCTAGGGCCGGGGTTAGTGGACCTCATTTACTTCCGGCCCAGACCATAGTAAGAGGGGACGGAGACCCCTTCATCGCGGTCCTCAATGTGGGCTCGCAGACGGTGGTGGTCCCGCAGGGGACCGTGCTTGCTCACGCGACGCCGGTGCCCTGTGAGGAACCCGTCGCGAATCACGTGAGTGCTGTCCCTGCGCCGCGACCACATTCTGACAGCGATGAAGGGTGGCTCGAGGCGCTTTGTGCGGGATCGACGGACCTGTCAAATTGAGAGCGTCAACAGCTTAAAACGCTACTGCGGGAATTTTCCGACGTTTTCAGTCGGGACAAATACGATATGGGTTGCACTCATCTGCTGCGTCACCATATTGATACGGGTGACAGCGCGCCAATACGCCAGAATCCGTTTCGGTTAAGTCCCGCCGAAAAGGACCATGTCAAATTGGCTATTGATGACATGTTAGCCGCCGACATCATTTCTCCTTCTACCAGCCCTTGGGGAGCGCCGATCGTCCTGGTTAAAAAGCAGGACGGCTCATTGCGGTTTTGCGTTGATTTTCGGCGCCTTAACAAAATTTCGGTTGCTGACGCATACCCGCTCCCACGGATGGACGAATCGCTGGACGCCTTGGCGGGAGCGCGATTCTTCTCCACATTGGATTTACTTTCGGGATTCTGGCAGCTTCCTCTGGACGATCATTCAAAGCCTAAAACTGCTTTCCGTACACCGCACGGCCTGTTCCAATTCAACCGGTTGCCGATGGGACTCCACTCAGCACCGGCAACTTTCCAGCGTTTGATGGAATTGGTTTTGGCTGGATTGCAATGGGATTCGTGCCTGATTTATTTGGATGACGTTATCGTCTTTAGTAAAACTTTTGACGAACATCTCCAGAGGTTGCGGGTGGTTTTCCTAAAGATGCGGGCTGCTAATTTGAAATTCAAACCCCAAAAATGTCATCTGTTACGCGATTCGGTGCGTTATTTGGGACACATTGTGGGGCGCTCAGGTATTGCTACCGATCCCGCCAAAACGCAGTGCGTCAGCTCCTGGCCTACTCCCACCTCGGTGGGAGAGGTCAGGAGTTTTATTGGCTTCGCGTCGTATTACCGACGTTTCGTCGCAGATTTTGCGACAATTGCGAAACCCCTACACGCTTTAACATCAAAAGGGGTTCGGTTCCACTGGGGTCAGGAGGAGGAGGCTGCTTTCTGCTCCCTTCGGGACGCCCTGGTAAAAGCTCCTCCCTTGAGTTACCCCGATTTTTCTAAGCCTTTTTTGCTCGACACCGATGTGAGCAACACAGGTATTAGGGGCGTGCTTTCCCAGGTGGTTGACGGCATGGAACGGGTGGTTGCGTACGGCAGTCGGGTGTTGTCTCCGGCGGAGCAAAGATATTGTGTCACCCGTCGGGAACTGTTGGCAATTGTCTATTTCATCCAACAGTATCGCCCATATCTGTACGGTCGGCATTTCACCGTCCGCACAGATCATGCGGCACTGCAGTACGCCCTGCGAGTTCAACAGCCATCGGGACAATTGTCCCGATGGTTGGAGATCCTCCAGGATTTTGATTTTGAAACCACCTACCGTAAGGGCGTTCGCCACACAAATGCTGACGCTCTGTCGCGCATGCCAACCACCTCCGAATGTGCATGCCTCCTGGGGTCGGGACGTTGCAGGCCAGCAGGGGACATACCGGTTCCGGTCCTGGCGGCCGCCGGCCACGACGAAACATTGGTTCCAAATTCAATCGCACAACAGGGAAAAGATTCCCTGTTGGGGATGCCCGTCAATGAATGAGGGCGCCTCCAGATGGAGGATACCTCTCTCCTCGGGTTGCGTCGTCGCGTCGGCTGTGCTGGGCAGGGCAGGGGTGATGCCGACGCATGGGAATTGGTGCATGGTCTGCTGATGCACTGGGACGGAAAATCCCATCGACATCGGCTGGTGGTCCCTTCGGGGTTGCGGGGCAAGGCGGTGTGGGCCGCACATGAGCGCCTCCTACACCTGGGGACCCAAAAGACCCTCGCCTTACTCCAACTCGATTATTTTTGGCCAGGCATGACGAAGGATGTCGGGGATTTACTGGGGTCATGCCCTCGGTGCGCGCAACGAAAACCGCCAGCACGTGTGTCTAACCCACCCTTGCAGTCAATCAAAATGTCCAGAGTTAACGAACTCGTCGCGCTGGATATTTTGGGCCCATTCCCCGCCACACCCAGGGGCAATAGATATTTGTTAACTGGTGTGGAGTATTTTACACGCTGGCCTATGGCCTGGCCCCTTGCCAACCAGTCGGCAGCAGCCATCGTGGAGGCCTTTGTTCAGGGTTATGTCCTGGACAAAGGTGCTCCGGAGTGGCTGCTGACTGACCAGGGCAAAACATTTTCCAGTAAATTGCTCAAAGAAGTCTGTGAGCTCCTGGGCACGAAGAAAATTCGTACCTCCCCGTATCACCCGCAGACTGACGGGATGGTCGAGCGTCTGCATCGGACCATCGCGTCAATGTTGTCACAGCAGGTGTCGGACTCACAGACCGATTGGGACTTGCAAATTCAAGGGGTATTGGCGGCGTTCCGGATGGCCCCCCACGCAGCTATGGGATTTTCACCCTTCTACCTCATGTACGGCCGCGAACCTGACCCGCCTGTTCGTGCCCAGCTGCAGATCCCCGCGCCTCAGGGAAAAACTAAATTGGCTGACCATGTAAAATTTAATTTGGCCAAATTGACAGAGGCACGGGATGCTGCCATGCAAAACTCTGACCTCCGTCAGAAAGCGAATGAGCGGCTCAGACTGGGTCGGGCGCACATGCTGCAGTGGAAGCCGAGGGACAAGGCATGGCTGCACTTTCCCCAGGTGCCACTCGCAACCTCCTCTAAGCTGGTGCGGCCGTGGCGGGGCCCTGTGGAGGTGGTCGAGGTTTTGCGACCGCAGTGCGTGTGCATCAAATGGGGGAAGCGGCGGTGGTTCGTCCACCCCTCTAGATTAAAACTCTTCATTGCGGTACACATCCCCACTTCACACACGCGTGGCCAAACATGTGGGGGGTCGACCGACTCACTGGGTCCGTCTCCGTCGCGCTCACCTAATGCCACCTCCAGGTGCATCAGGTATGACGGGCTCACGCCCGATCACCCCTCCTGGGGATGCCAAGGGTCACGCGGCGTCGGATGAGGACTCACTCCGAGACGGACAGTTGCCACCTGACGGTCCACCACCCGGGGTTACCCCGTGTGAGGGGCCCGCTGCACGGACACGCACTAAAATGCGCAGACTGTTGTGAGGCCGGAAGATGTGTACATAGGTTGTGTTCATTGCGTGTTGTGTGTGTGGTGGGTTCCCTGCAAATTGTGTATAGACTGTTTTTACGGAATTCGTATTTAATCGGGGGGGGTGCGTCGGGTTGTTTTCTCTTCTTGCTGTTGCGTTCTTGTTGTGTTGTTCTTGTTATTGTTGAAAAATAGTGAGGCACACGCGCGGTCAGGGGGTAAATGCGCTTTTATTGTCGTTTTTTTTGTATGTTGGCAGCCGGGACGGCTGCAAGCTATGCGGGGGGGGGGGGGGGTGATGTAGGGGTGTTAGAGAGAGAGCCGTTATGCATGGCAGCTTATGGGAAACAAACACAGTGGGCGGGGCTACGTGAGTGCACGGGGGGGGTGCTCTCAACGACGTCCGCACTAGGCAGCCCAGGGCCCCACCCCTCAGCGGGGGTTGAGTATAAAGGGGGATGTGTCAGAGGGCTCGGGGCAGAATATTAAAGCTAAACCAGTGAAGACCGAAGATCGTCTAGCTAGAGCCCTGGACTCCCCTGGGACGCCGCCCTTGTCAGGGCCGCGCAGGACCGAGCCAGCGGCGTGGTCCCGAGAACCAGAGCTAGTGCTCTGGGACTCCTGGTACCGTAGCCGACTTACCAGTGTCGGGCCAGACAGCCTCCCCTAGCCCGTTAGTGGAGGACTAGGAGGTAGGTCAGAGATAGCTAGCAGTGTATTCCCAGCTAGCCGGGTGAGGGGGCCGATACCCCCTCCAGTGTTGTATGTCCGCGGTTGTGACAACTGTTGCGGAATAAATACGTGTGCCTCAACCCCGGCGTCCAAGAGTCCTCAACGGTATTACAATAGTAAGCAATGAACGTGAGTTTTTATATGCACACAAACATTATTATTGTAATGTTTGTCAACGAATGTGTTTAATAATAGTAAACAATGGAGCGTAAAAGCAAGGACATTTGTACTTACCATAGCCATGTTGAGGCCTTGTCCCATGTGTAGCCCTCCGTCCTGGCCTACATTGGCGAGGCGGCAGAGTTGGCACGTTGCCAGGCTAGGGGCTGGGTCGCTACCCCCCCCCCCCCCCAGCATCCCCCGCCCGTGCAAGAATAATGCTATGTAAGTGTAGTGCTGAACTTTACGCGACAGCTTCTTACTTTTCCTTCGTCAATTTATTTCCCCATCATCATTTAACATTGCCCCACATGCTCTCCGCTCGCTCGCCGCGTTCTGCCGGCCTCGCTTGCTCCGCGTCTCCGTTTCCGTCGACTCTCCTCTCCGCTTCCCCCCATCACAGTTCAGCCGCTCTCCTGCAGCTCCCCGTCACACTCCAGCCGCTTCTCTATCGGCTTCTCCGTCACACTCCAGCCGCTTTCTGCTGGCCTCGCCGTCACACTCTAGCCGTTTTCTGCTGGCTTCGCCGTCACACTCTACGCTACTCTACGCGTCGCTCACTCCACTGTTACCTTGTACTTCTCCACTGCTACCCTATACTTCTCCACTGCTACCCTATACTTCTCCACTGCTACCCTATACTTCTCCACTGCTACCCTATACTTCTCCACTGCTACCCTATACTTCTCCACTGCTACCCTATACTTCTCCACTGCTACCCTATACTTCTCCACCGCTTCAGCTCCAACCGTCTTCTCCTCTCCCCAGGCACAAACTCCCATCAGCTCCAATTCCCCTGCATTTTATGCCCGACCCAATTATCTTCCAATTGATTAAACAGCGTCCCTCCGACGCCCCCCGCTCCTAGCCCCCCCTCCGCCACCTGTTGTTTTTACAGACAACGTGGTGCCAGACCCCGACAACAACACCCACCAACCAATCACCGTCTTGCATCCTTAATTACCCTCAACCCGTCTCTGGCCTACCCTTCCGAGCCTTGACAACAACACCCGTCCTCACATGCCCCCACTGTACTGCGCTCGCACGTGCGTGCAATCTCCCGCACGTGGCGCATATTTAAACCACTACATAAGCACTAAAATATTATTATCTATGGAGTCTGTAGTATAAACTGGACGCATCGTGTTGGGGGGGGGGGGGGGGCGAAGAGGACATGACACTGTGAAGAAATATCCGCAGCGTTATGTGTGTATGTATTGCCTGTAAAACGCGTAAAAGGAAATGTCCCCTGTGAGCTCGAGCGAACGCGCATCACTTGGCAGGGTCCGCCCCCCCACGCAATTGTCGTGAGTTGGTACGGTCGATGTCGCACAATAAGTAAATAAATAATAATTGAAACGGCACAAATGTTCGCTTGCCATTCTTCAGCTCGCCAAAGAAGACTTGTTTTGGCAGTCTCGCGCAAGGCATTCTGGTCACGTGGCCAGTCCATCTAAGCCCATTCACAAAGATGGTGGTCTCAGTGTAGGGTTTCCCAGGAGCAGGTTGGTATAGGACTTCAGTCTTCTTTGTGCTGATTGTTTGGCCGAAGTTGTTACAAGCTGAGGAGAAGTGGTCCATACTGTCCTGTAGATCTTTACTTGAGCCAGCAGCCAGAGCACAGTCATCAGCAAACAAAAGTTCTCGAACAGTGACTTTCTCCGCTCTAGTTTTGGCTTGTATCCTCCGCTGATTGAATAGCTCACCATCAAAACGGTAGATGACGCTAATCCCAGTATTGTGGTTCTGGAATGAGTCTTGCAGCATGGCAGAAAACACCATGTTGAAGAGCGTTGGTGCCAAAACGCAGCCTTGCTTCACCCCGTTTGTGATTGGGAACGGATCAGAGAGTTATTGCCGGTCTCTGACGCTGGCCATCATGCCATCATGGAGTTTGCGCACAATGCCAATGAACTTGTCTGGACACCCATACTTGGCCATGATCTTCCATAGGCCCTCCCGGCTGACTGTGTCGAATGGTTTTGTTAGATCAACGAAAGCCATATATAGATCACCATCTTGTTCTTGGCATTTCTCCTGTAACTGCTGGGCAGTAAATACCATGTCAGTGGTTCCACGGTCTTTTCTGAAACTACACTGCCTCTCAGGTAGCAGACCCTGGTCTAGGTGGACAATTAGGCGGTTAAGAAGGATTCTTGCCAATATTTTGCCAGCGATTGATAGTATGGAGATGCCTCTATGGTTGTCGCAGGCCTGCCGATTGCCTTTCCTCTTACAGAGATGTATTATAGAGGCATCCTTGAACTCCTGGGGAACAGCTTCTAATTTCCACAGAGACTGGAAGATGTCAGCCAGTTTCTCGACTAAGCGAGGCCCTCCAGCCTTGTAGATTTCTTCTGGAATGGCATCGGACCCTGGAGCTTTGCCTGATGAGAGGAGGCTTATGGCTTTGCTGGTTTCCTCAATGGATGGTAGAACAGCAAGGGACTGGTTTATTTCAACTTGAGGCAGTCTCGCAATTGCCTCCTTATTTATGCATGATGGCTGGTTGAGGACTGCGCTGAAGTGTTCAGCCCACCTTGCAAGTATTTTGTCCTTCTCTGTGAGGAGTGTTGTTCCATCTGCATTTAGGAGAGGTGAAGTTCCTGAGTGTTGCTGACCATAGACCTGCTTGAGTGCATCATAGAGACACTTGGTGTTGTTACTGTCAGTGTAGGACTGAATCTCTTCAGCTTTTATGCACAGCCAGGTGTCTTGCTTGACTCTGAGTCTCCGCTGGACAAACCTGTGAATGTTGAGGAAGGCAGTTTATTTAAGCTTGAGCTTCTGTCATTCAGATACGCTTCATGCAGGCGATGTTTTTCGTCAAGGAATGCTCGGATTTCTGCATCGTTCTCATCAAACCAATCTTGATGTGTACGTATGGGAACACCAAGTGATTCAAGGGCTGTAGAATGCAACACGGTCTTGACAGCAGTCCAGTCTGCCTCAGCGTCTGTATGCTCGAAGCGTAGAGACTCCAGGTGATGGTCTAGAGCAGTGGTCCTCAAACTACGGCCCGCGGGCCACATGCGGCCCGCCGAGGACATTTATCCGGCCCATGGTCACTAATTGGGCTGCGCTTGTGAGCACTAATTGGGCTGCGCTGGTGAGCACTCATTGGGCTGCGGTGGTGGGCACTGATTGGGCTGCGGTGGCGAGCACTGATTTGGCTGCGCTGGTGAGCACTGATTGAGCTGCGGCGGTGGGCACTGATTGAGCTGCGGCGGTGGGCACTCATTGGGCTGCGCTGGTGAATGGTTCAATAGGCCAATTGACTGGACTTGCTCCCCAGGCCTAAGGCTGCCAGCCCTCCCCTGGCTGCGCTTGACTGGCTCTCCCTCTCTCAGCTCCCTCACTTGCCCCTCGGCTCCACTCCCAGTGATATTCCTGTGTGCTGGGGATGTACTGCGATCTGTGAACAAAACTGCAGGTGTAATTAACTTTTTAATGGCACCCGCACCAGTGTGAGCCTGGGGTAAAAGCGGAGTTCCCCCAATCAGACTGCATTGATGAGCAGTGCAGTCTGTATGTCTCTGTGTGGGCAAAGTTATTGCTGGTATATTGTTTTTGTAGCGCTGTATATATATTGGTATTTTACTAATAGCAATTTTGACTCTCTAGGAAACTGATGTCAAGAAAGAGAAACATTGACTCGGAGTGTAGGATATTCAAAGAACAGTGGACTTATGATTACTTTTTCATGCAGTACAAGGAAAGAGCTGTGTGTCTGATATTCCAGAATATAGTGTCTGTGTTCAAAGAATACAATTTACGTCGACACTATGAAACTCAACATAAAGATAAATATGATTGTTTGGTCGGAGAAGTGAGAAAAGATAAAATATTAAAACTGAAAAATACATTAACAACTCAGCAAAATACTTTTGTGAAGCAGAAGCAGCTAAATATTTCATCACTGCGAGCAAGTTTTCAAGTTGCCAAGCTAATAGCGTGCACTGGCAGACCATTCGTGGAGGGAGAATTTGTTAAAGAATGCCTTCTTTCTGTTGCCAAAGAGATGTGTCCAGAGAAGGCCGATTTATTTAGTACAGTGAGTCTTTCAGGACCTACAATTACACGGAAGATTGAAGAAATGGGAGACAATTTGCATCAGCATTTGCAAAACTCCACAAAAAAACTTTCCTATATTTCCTTGGCACTCGACGAAAGCAATGATGTTCGTGATTCTGCACAACTTCTAATTTTTATTCGTGGGATGAATGACTATTTCGAAGTCACAGAAGAGCTTGCTGCACTGCAAAGCATCAAAGGAACAACTACAGGAGAGGATATCTATGAAAAGGTTTGCCAAACGGTGAATGGTTTGGAGCTGAATTGGGCTAAACTAGCCAGTGTGACAACTGATGGTGCTCCTAGCATGGTGGGGTCTAAGAAAGGAGTAATTGCTCGCATTAACCAAGAGATGGACAAACATAACCATTCTCATCCAATAGCCATACATTGCCTCATCCACCAACAAGCACTGTGTAGTAAATCATTGAAGTGGAACTCCGTTATGAAAATTGTGGTATCTTGTGTTAACTTCATTAGAGCTCATACACTAAACCACAGACAATTTCAGGAATTTCTGTCTGAACTCAATGTTGACTATGAAGATGTTCTGTACCACACAGAAGTCCGTTGGCTGAGTCGAGGGAGAGTTTTGAAACGTTTCTATGACTTACTTCCACAGATTACAGCTTTTCTGCTTTCAAAAACAAAGTAGTACCAGAGCTCAATGATGCAGAATGGAAATAGCACCTTGCCTTTCTGACAGATGTAACAGAGCTACTCGATAGTTTCAATGTGCAACTTCAAGGAAAGGGGAAGCTCCTCTGTGATATGCAATCACATGTCAAAGCATTTGAAGTAAAATTAGGCCTCCTCATCAAACAAGTTAAGGAGGAAAACTTCTGCCATCTCCCCACAACTCAAAATCTGTTAGCGGAAAAACCATTGGTTGCAATTCCCAAACAAAACATGTGTGGATTCACTGGAAACATTGCAAAAGGAGTTCCAATTTAGATTTAAAGAGCTTCATCTCCATGAACAGGACATACAGCTTTTCCATAACCCATTTTCTATTGACATTGAAAATGTGGATACAATTTACCAAATGGAACTGGCTGAACTGCAGAATTGTGAGTCTCTGAAAGACGCATTCAAGTCAAGCAGCCTTCATAATTTCTATTCATCTCTCCCCTCTGAGACATATCCTCATCTCAGGAACCATGTACTCAAAATGGCAACCATCTTTGGCAGCACTTATGTCTGTGAACAGACTTTTTCCAGAATGAAACATTTGAAATATCCAACCAGCTCTAAACTAACGGATGCACACTTGCATCACTTGTTACGACTAGCAGTGACAAATATGGAACCGGACATTGACCATCTCATTAGCCAAAAGCAGGTCCATAGTTCCCATTGAAATACTGGCAAGTTTGTTGATTTAACTTTACTTGTTCTTCATTTTAAATATTGTATTTGTTCCCGTTTTGTTTCTTCACTTCAAAATAAGATATATGCAGTGTGCATAGGAATTTGTTCATAGCTTTTTTTAACTATAGTCCGGCCCTCCAACGGTCTGAGGGACAGTGAACTGGCCCCCTGTTTAAAAAGTTTGAGGACCCCTGGTCTAGAGCCTCAACAAAGGCCAGTCTGGTGTGTTCCTGTTGTGGGCGAGTGGTGTTAAGACGCTTGACACGTATTTTTCCTTGTGGGCATCTGGGAGGCTTAATCCGGATGTTAAGTTTGGAGATGATGAGACGATGGTCAGTCCAACATTCAGCACCACACATTGCCTTAGTCACCCTGACATTGTGCCAGTCGCTCCTCCTCATGATGACGTGGTCAATCAAGTGCCAGTGGTGTGAACGAGGATGCATCCATGACGTTTTCTTGCACTTTGGTAGTTGGAATATCGTGTTGGTGATGAGCAGGTCAAATTCAGAGCATGTTTTCAGCAGCAGAAGACCGTTGCTGTTACATTTTCCAATGCTGTGTGCACCTATGACTCCATTCCATGATTGATGGTCACTTCCACCTCTGGCATTAAAGTCACCAAGTATCAGGAGTTTGTCAGAGCTGGCTGTGGCAGCAATAATGACTTCCAGGTCATTATAAAACTTTGTTTTCATCTCGTCAGAGTTGGTCATGGTAGGGGCATAGGCACTGATGATAGTGGCTTCTTTTTTAGCTTTAAGGTCATTAAACGGTCGTTTATACCCTTGGGTTGGCTTTCCAGTTGGTTGACCAAGTGTTTTTTTTACTGCAAAACCAACAACAGCATCACATCTCTCCTCCTGGCCTCGTCCGCTCCAGAAGAATGTGTAACCTTCACCCACTTCAGTCACCTGCCCAGTATTGGCCAGTCGGATCTCACTAAGGGCAGCAACATCCACATTATACCTGGCTAGCTCTCTGCCCACGAGGGCGGTGCGTCTCTCAGGTCTTTTTGATCCAGATGTGTCCATCAAAGTGCGCACATTCTATGCGCCAACAGTGAGTGGTATCACTTTGGTCTTTTTCATTCTATTTGTTTTTTGACCGCAAGTATGGGATCCTGCCAACTGCAGTAGGCTGGCCAGGATGTTTTGAAGCAGGAAATGTTTAGGGTACCTTTTCTAACCCTTTCTTCACTATGGAGGTGAGCAGTGTGATCGTAAATAGGGCTGCTTATTCACTCAGGGTGCTGCCAGACTTCACTGCTGCTTCAGTCCAGTGAGGGAATGACCAATATCCTGAGCCGCCTGCGTGCAGGTTTGCGGCTACAGCTTCCAGCATATCCGTGCCTGCTGCTTCGTCGCTCATCCATCACCACAAGACTTGGATAATGACAATGGTAAAAATTGCCATGAATTGCGCAGAGAACTTGGATTTAAGTGAGGGTGTGTTGTGCAGGGTCAACCTCACTCTCTTGACCAGCCCCAGCTGTACCCAGTGGCAAGACGTAGTCAAGACGACTGGAGATGGTCCTGGTTGCAGTGGAAGGTCCAAAGACCGTTTTGGTGAAATTTCCTACACCAGGGGTTCCACATGCCCAGGCTCAGACAAGCTTAGTTTTCCGGGTTAGTTAACCGCCGACCGGGGTTCGGCGTTGCCAGCTGTTGACTGTACCGACTCACCAGAGATGTTGAGCCTGGTGTGTTGTCAGCTGCTGACTGTACCGACTCGCCAGGGATGTTGAGCCTGGTGTGAGCCTACTGCAGCAGCTAGAGTGCCGGTCCAGATGGAACAAGCCTGAGGCACAACTAGCTGGTCAGACACTAACACACATACATACATCGACTCACACACACAGACACATCGACTCGAACACACACACATGGACTTAGACCTACTACGGGTGTATGGCTTCATTGAGAAAAAACCCGAGTACCTGTAGAATATCCACCACACATAAAAGGGGTAAAAATTTACAATGAATAAGAATGAAAGCTCTACTCTATGTGTTAGCAATAAGACGTGTTCATCCTTCAGTCACAGCTCCTGCAGCAACACTGCCGGGCTCAAGCAGGTACCCAACGTTGGGTCAACATTGGCATGTGTATATGTTGACCTTCTTTCGCACCGTACATAGCCAACAGTATTGACCTCCAATGAGGTTGGACCCACTGGACCAATGTTGGCCCGACGTTGACCCAACACTGGTCCAATGATCCATGTTTACTGGGTTAAAGATTAAAGGTGATCAGGCTATCTCTGCATCCTGAGTGTCGTCTTGGAGGTTTGGGGCAGGCGGAGTATCAGCGGGCACGGGTTGAGGTGCGTGCAGAAGGAGAAGCAGTTCCCACCGCCTCCCACAATGAATATGTGGCTCTCATGGTCCTTTCCGTCACCACCACCACCACAGCCGCCACCGCTATCCCACCGCTCCACAGCGCTGTGTCCGTGCAGTAGCACGGGGCCCTCCACGCCGCACTGCAGTGGCAGGGATGGCATTTTAACGGGTGCCGCCCCCGAAAAAAACGGAATAAGCTTAGTGTTTGTCATAAAAAAAGTTATTTTTAGACAATTTTATTTTAAATTGTGATTTCATCACTCCACCCCCCCCCCCATGTGAAAGAACGGCCTTCAGAAACAGATATCACAGAACTACCATTGAGATCCCTAGATTTGACCTATTGCCATGCTATAGCGGTGTAACACCCACACACCTGTTGTACACTCTGCCAAAAGAGTTCATCACATTTCAACACCACGTTTTTAGGTACGAGCTGGATGGCGGGATACTCGACGGTCGCTGCCACTATTCAGTGTGTTGATGTCCGCGTTTTGGTTGATACGGGGGCATCTGCTACGATGATTTCAGATGTGATTTTTCAATTGTTGTCATTCCCGGCGTCGTGCGTTCGCCCTGTATACGATGTCTGTGTTGCGGCTAACGGGGGTAGTATGGAGATCATTGGCCAGGTTGACGCGTGTATTGCCATTGGGGACATTCAGGCGTTGGGGCCCGTGTTGATCTCGCGCACGTTGGCCGTGCCATGCTTGTTGGGCACTGATTTTTTGGCAAGAATGCCGGTCAAGATTCTCGTGGACCAGGGTTGTCTTGAGCTACCGTCAGGTCGTAGATTGCGGTTTTTGTCATCACCGGTCCCCCGTCCGGCGTCCACCAAAACGGTTCAGGCTTTGGTTGATGCTACCGTTACAGTTCAATCGGGTTCGCAAATGTTGATTCTGCTCCGTTATCGCAAGCAAATCTGTTGCGACGTCTCGGTAAATGATGTCTTGTTGACGCCTTCTAATTCTGCTACGCGAGGGTTGACGTTGGTTTGTGCTCAGACTATTCTCAGAATGGGTCAGGCTTAGTTTCTGCAGTTATTGATAGGGGAACCTGGGGCTGTTGTTATGCCCACGGGCACTGTCCGTGCTCACTACTTTTACCAACCGTGAGGAGCGCACGTCGGCGCAGGCTGTATGCGCTGTCGGTAAAAGGTGTCCATAGGACAATCGATGGATCGCCAAATTGTGTGACGAAAACGCGTCGCTGTCCCCGGCTCAGCATGAAGATTTGTGGCTATTGTTGTCTGAATTTTCTGATGTGTTCAGCAAGGACAATTTCAACTTGGGTCGGACGTTCTTGTTGTCCCATCACATAGATATGGGTGACGCTAGCCCCATTCGCTTGAACCCCCATCGTATGGGGCCGTCCGAGAAGAGAGTGTGTGGCAGGCTGTTGATGATATGTTGGCCGCGGACATTATTTCGCCCTCCACTAGCCCGTGGGGCGCTCCTTTTTTGGTAAAGAAAAAAGAATGGCAACCTCCGATTTTGTGTTGACTTTCGGCGGTTGAATAAGGTTTCCATGGCGGACGCGTATCCCCTGTCACAGATGGATGACTCCTTGGATGCTTTGTTCGGAGCGCGGTTCTTCTCGACCCTTGATCTATCTTCTGGGTTTTGGCAACTGCCCCTCGATGAGTCTTCGAGGCAGAAGACCGTGTTCTGAATTCCGCAAGGCCTCTTTCAATTTAATTGTTTGCCGATGGGATTGAATGCCGCTCCTGGCACGTTCCAGAGACTCATGGAACTCGTCCTGGCTGGTCCCCAATCGGACACTTGCTTAATTTATCTGGACGACGTCATTGTGTTCAGCCGGTTGTTTGATGACCACCTCCTCCGGCTGCACGTTGTTTTTGAGCGGATGCGCTCGGCAAATCTCAAATTCAAGCCTAAACAGTGTCACCTCTTGCAGACCTCCGTTCGGTATTTGGGCCACATTGTGAGTGCGGACGGTATTTCCACCGATCCTACAAAGAGGGCGTGCGTTCGCGACTGGCCAGTTCCCGCGAGTGTGGGAGATGTACGGAGCTTTGTCGGCTTCGCCTCCTATTATCGCCGGTTCATACCTCGGATCGCTTCCATCGCGAAACCGTTGCATGCGCTCACGGCTAAAAATCAGTGCTTCCACTGGGGACCTGAGGAGGAGGCTGCGTTCAATACCTTGCAGGATCGGCTGTCTGACGCGCCTACTCTCGACTACCCCGATTTTTCGTCCCCCTTCATCCTTGACACTGACGTCAGCGACATGGGCATCGGGGCTGTCCTGTCACAGATGAAGGGGGGCGTCGAACGCGTCGTTGCGTACGGTAGTTAGGTGCTCTCGCCGGTAGAAACCCTCTATTGCATCACTCGTCGTGAGTTGCTGGCGATCGTTCATTTTGCGCGACTTTTTTGGCCCTACTTATATGGCAGGAGGTTTGTTATCTGCACTGATCATGCGGCTCTCCAATATTCGTTGAAAATCGAGCAGCCGGGCATTCAGTTGGCACGCTGGTTGGAGTGCTTGCAGGAATTCACATTTGATGTCACCTACCGGAAGGGGACTCGTCACGCTAATGCTGATGCGTCGCAGTTGCCACACACGTCTCGCTGTGCTTGCCACTCCAGTATAAACTGCTGTACTCCTCAGTTGAGACGCTTCTGGACGAAACGGGGGTTCCTCCTGCCGATGGTGTGTTGCGCCTCACACGTTCGGTGTGGTTGCGCAAACAATTTTCTGACGACTCTTTGACCTCCTTGCGGGAACGGGCTGTACCGGTCGTGGGTAATTCAGATTCTGTCAAGGAGGGTCGGGTTTTGATTCATGATCATTTATTGATGTGGCAGGATAACATGTCGCGCCGGCTTCAATTGGTTGTGCTGGATTCTCTCCATGCGGGGTTGATCCGCACGTTGCATTGTGAACACCTTTTCCATCTTGGCGTTCAGAAAACGTTGCTTACGCTGCAGAGGGGTTACTATTGGCTGGGTTTGACGTCTGACGTTACTAGTGCACTTCGATCATGCACCGAGTGTGCCCGGAGGAAATTGCCCCAGGAACGTTATATTCCGCCCTTGCAATCCATTTCGGTCACGCGCATTAATGAATTGGTTGCCTTGGATGTGTTGGGTCCGTTCCCTGTGACGCCTCGTAGGAATAAATTTCTCCTCGTTGGCGTTGAATATTTTTCTCGTTGGCTTGTGGCTTGGCCCCTGCCAGATCAATCGGCTTTATCCATCGTTGACGCTTTTGTGAACAGCTATGTGATGGATAAAGGGGC
This sequence comes from Lampetra fluviatilis, assembly GCF_964198595.1. Taxonomy (NCBI): domain Eukaryota; kingdom Metazoa; phylum Chordata; class Hyperoartia; order Petromyzontiformes; family Petromyzontidae; genus Lampetra; species Lampetra fluviatilis. The sequence goes on from NC_136275.1 coordinate 17,399,341, forward strand.
GCCAGAAAAGTTGCTCACCGATCAGGGTAGGAACTTTACTTCCAAGCGATTACGTGACGTTTGCACTGCCTTGAGTACCAGGACGATTTGTACGTCTCCCTACCATCCTCAGACGGGTGGTATGGTTGAGCGCTTAAATCGAACCTTGTCCGCCATGCTGTGTCAAACGGTCAATGAGAGGCAAGTTGACTGGGATTTGCAGATACCCAGTGTTCTCTCTGCTTACAGAATGGCGCCTCACGCATCTACGGGATACTCGCCGTTCTTCCTCATGCACGGGAGGGAGAACGTGCCGCCTGTTGATGTTAATTTGGGTTCCCCGGTTATACCTCCTAAGTCAACTCTTCCTGACCATGTCCAAGAGTCCCTTAGACGGGTTTCGGAGGCCAGGTTGAATACCTCCCGGACCCAGGCTCAAAATGAACGTTGTGCGCGGAGGTCAAAAGAGGACATGCCATAGTCTGTTGGCGATGAGGCTTGGCTTCATTGCCCGCAGGTGCCTGTGGGCACCTCCTCCAAGTTCCACAAACCATTATTGAGGTTTTGCGTCCTCAGTGTGCTCGCGTTCATCACGGCTGTCGGCGTTGGTTTGTTCACCCGTCGCGATTGAAGCCGTTTGTTGCTCCCGTTGGGCCATTGTCATCTCCAAATCCCGGGTTCCCGGTGCCTGACGTGGCCAACAGGCCTGCTGCCCCTGTGCAAGGTGATCCTCTGAAGTTTATTTTTTTACCGCCCACAGCGCCCTTGAGTGAGACGGCAGGACTGGAGGACGCCGCTACCTCGCCATGCCCACCTGCGCTGGATCTGGCGGTGTCGCCCTCTACTGGATCACTGCTTCCACCTGCCGGTGTTCCAGTGTTGATCCCGCCTCAGGCAGATGGGCCGGCTATGCGGACACGTTCCAAGATGTCGTGGTTTTATTGAAGCATTTGGGTTTTAACTTGCATGTCTGTTCAGCATTGTTGTTGTCTGGCATTGATTGTTGGGGCATTCCTTATTCCATTCTTGTTGTTATTGGGCCGTTTGACAACATGGAGAAGCATTCGGCGAAAGTAGCACTCCTGATTGCTGGGATGAACTGTGTAGACTCTTCGTAAGGCATCATATTCACCGTGAGCAGCACGTCACTTCATTTTTTTTAGCACTTAATGTATAGTAAGAGGGACTTCTCGGTCGAGCAGGTTGGCAGCAAATGGGTCACATTGGCACAAAACAAAGAACGCCATCAGGGTGGTCTCTTGTAGAGCCAGGGCCTGTTGTTGGACATTTCCTTCGGTGAAGTAGATGCGTTGACCATTTTCGAGGTGAACTGCCGAATGGATGACTGTGGGGGAACACTCATGGATGAGGAAGCCAAGAATTCTCCAAATGGCCTCATAGCTGCTATTGTATCTTCCTTGGACAACATGTTTAACCTCATCCACACTTTTCCCCTCTGTTTTGTAAGGCAAAGACAGCCATGTCAGAGCCTTTGTTGATGTATTGGCAAACATATTTGATGACTTTCACAGAATTGCAGAATTCCACTTTAAAGTGTGCCTCGAAGATCTTGCACAGAAGAGCGCAGTAGGGAACGATCCACCGGTTATGAACCTTCATTTGAGAGTTAGTGGCAGGTCTGAGCGTTGTTTCTAATCTACCATGCTCAGTATTTCTGCGACGATATAGAGGATAGCCATCATGGCCCGACTGAGTGTCTTTCAAGAAGTTTCATGAATACTTCTTGGTACACCTGCGGTCTTGCATACATGGCGAATTTGGATTGAACTGCCCACACGGGCCATGGACCATTTGCTTGCAGACCACAAAAAAGGGCAGGGTCTTGATAGGGGTCAGGTAGCTCAGCACTGATAAATGTGCCAATGTCACTTGCATGACTTTTTTCCCTCATCCATAGAAAAATGTGAGCAGAAATTTTGGCACTCAATGGTGTGCACGTTACTGCTTGTTCTTTTTCAAAGAGACCTCCTTCATTAGTCGTAATACGCATCATGAGGTCATCAACTTTGAGTTTAAGGACCCTTGCTAAGATGTCATGTGTGTTTGTTTGGTTGATTAATGGTCAACCTGAATCTCCTTCCATTTCGGATTGCAAGTGAAGGTGATAAAGAGATGGGGCCTGCCATATTGGCTGATGTACGTCATGGCATCCTGAGTCTTGTCATGTATGTATCTTGGTCCAGCTGTGAAGGATGAAGGCAAAAAAACGAATCTGGCCACATTCTGAGCGTTTGCATCTCCATCAGCATTGATAGCGTCCCAGAGATGAGCATACTGTTCAACACGCAGGCGTTTTTGATTCAGTTGAATGGAAAGAAGGCACTCACTCTCAATTTTGGCATACCGTAATATGTGGTTTCCTCCTCTGTCCATGATCATGAAGGAATGGAAGTCTTTAGAGGAGACAGTTTTGTGAGGATGTCTTTGTCCTGTAGCTTTGAAAATTTGAGGAATCTGGACGTGGTACCCATCTTGGCCTTGCGACAGTAAAATGTGGTATTGTAGGGCATCATATGCTCTGTTTGTCTCAGAAAATCGTTTGATGGTGTTGTCTTGGTATTTAAGCACACTGTTTCTCATACCATGTTCCTCACCCACCGTAAAAACAGCAACCTCAACAAAAGTTGGGGCATCGAAGCTCGCTACGTGCTCCCCGCTTGGGTTGAAAGAAAAGGTGCAGTACACCAAATGTAAAATGGTTGATTAGCCCACAAATGTAACAAAATGATAGACGAAATAAAATCGGCTGTAGCTAAGAAAGTCCAACGCATTTAGCAGTATAACATAGACATGAGCATCGCAGTACTACATATCAGTAAATAGCGTGAGGTGAGCAAACCAAACAATAGAAATGCATTGAAGATAGAAGCTAGAATAAGTCTGCATTATAGAGCAGCAGTACGCACACTTAAGTTAATAAGCAGGCTACAGTCTAGATTATAGACTGACAGTACACTGACTCAATGACCTAAGCATTGCAACAGTCGACATAATAAGCTGGCAATACGGTCAGCAGCTTAAAAAGCAGGATACAGTCTACATGAAAGACTGGCAGTACACTGAGCGAGGTGAAGAAGCAGGCAACAGATTATAGACTGGCATACACTCAGTAGCAATGTTTACAGTGTAGATAATAGACTGCCAGTGCACTGACTTTAATTAATAAGCAGGCAACAGGCCACATGACAGACTGCCAGTAGACTGGCGCAGCTTCATAAAAACACACATTAATATTTTAATATGTTGCAACTTAATATAGAAATATTAGTTAATAATATTCTAATATTTCCAAACTTATTTTAATAATAATAGTTTGCTATGTACGTGAGTTTAGTGAAAGAAGCAATAAATTGAAATATTAGTTGTCTGCACACAAACACTATTAATGCAATATGCAGGTGTCAACACACAAACATTATTAATGTATTATTTGAAAAGTAATTTTTTTGTACACACACATATGGACTCATGCAAATGTAGTGACATAGAATGGTCACTACTGTGTCGGCCTGTACGAGGGCTGGGGGCCCCAAGGGGGTGCCTGGGGGGTCACGTGCTGGAGGGATCCGGACCTTCCCAGAGGTGGGGGAAGTGATGCGTGTCCTGGGAAGGGAGGCGTGGCCTGAAGAGAGCCAGCCACGCCGGGGCGGAGCCAGCCACGCCAAACCAGATATAAGCGTGGTGTGAACGCAGAGCGAGGCTGTTGTACTGTACTCCAAAGAGAAGACATCATCGGTCGTCAAGTCCTGAGTCGTCGTCCTGGGCCAGGCAGGCCGTTGCCTGCCTGGTCCAGTCTGTGTCGCGTTCCAGAGTGTTAGTGAGTTGAGGAAGGTGGTCACCACCTCATGTACAGTGTTATATTACTTACCGTTAATAAATAGTGTTGCCTCCAAGCTGCGTGTGTGTGCACCTAATTCGAACCCATTACATTTGGTGTCAGAAGTTGTGGAAATATAAATATTGCTAGGTGTTATCCTAGGGAAGTAAAATGGGCACACGAAAAACAAAGACAAAACTCATCTGGACGCCTTCGTACAACGGGGATGGTGTGACGACCATCCTTCGGACAGCCCCGGGGATGGCAGCCCCGGTGACAGAGAGAGAGAGATGGCGCTGCACGCGGAGCGGCGGGACTGGCATCGCACCGCTGCTTCGCCGCCATCGGGAACGGAGCGATGGAGCCGCGGGGAGAGGACACCGTCGTCTCTGCGGGGGCTGGCGGGGGGAGGCCCAGGCATGCGGGCCACACGGTGGGGCCGCCAACTCGGCGACTGATCGTGGCGCGGTTCCCGCCAAAACGCTGCTCCCGCCAACTCGAGGGATGGTCGGGGCGCGGTTCCCACCAACTCGAGGACTGGTTGGGGCACGGTTCCCGCCAAAGCGCCGCTCCCGCCATTTCGGCGGCGGGTCGGGGCGCTGTTCCCGCCAAAGCGCCGCTCCCGCCGACATCAACGCCTGCGGAGGGGGAGTTCCACACGTGCAGGTGGCGCCCCCGTCTTGTGGATGGGGGTTCGCAAGAGCAGGCCGTGTTCACCATGCAAGATTCTTCGGGCCGTCCCAGTGCTCCAACTTGCCGCCCTCCGATATTCACAGTTTGCCAGGCGAGTCGTGACATGACATGAGAAAAATAATAATAACTTCACCCATCTTGCGTGTGCCGGGTTGCGATCGCGGGTTTTTTTTTACTCGCTGGTTTGCGGAGCGTGTTCGTCCGGTTGTGTGCGTGATAAAATGACGCGGCGACCATGCGGGTTTCTGCTTGTGACAGTGTTGTTGTTAATTACGGCGTCGAGATCGGTATCTTCTGGGTGTAGTTAATGATTAATTCGTTGTTGGTGTCCCGAGTTCCGTTGATATCCTGTATGTTGCCGTGTTAATGACTCGTGTTGTTACATCGTTGTGTTGCGAAATCGCCATTGTTATTGTGTATGCTGTATGGAGTTTCGCTCGTGATTGTCACTTGTAACTGTCAGAAACTTTGATCGTCATTGTTGCCAATGTACAGACCGTATGGAGCTTTGCTTGAAATTGTTAACAGTGTATGGACTGGTGGGTACTTGCTTGTGATTATTTACTATGTACGGATTGTCTGGAGTATTGGTTGTGTGTTGCCATGTGGGGACTGGATGGAGCATTGCGCCAAATGATTGAGGAGCATTGCGCCAAATGATTGACTGTACGAATTTCATATACTGCATATACTGTATTAATCAATTCGGCGATTCTTGGGGTTTGTGGTCTAGTTTTTTTGCTCTCAAAATTCGAATGCCCTGAGTCCCATGGTTAATGTTGAAGGGGTTTTTGAAATGACAGGTTCGGTGTGTTTCAACCTCACTGGTTGGCCCCTGTCCGTTGTTGCACAGATGATGTCTTTTGTGCGGGAATGCCCCTTGTGTTCTACATCAATCGGGGGTGCGTTTCCGTTAATTGCTGTCAAATTGCGTTGCTCTCTCCACTCGGTTGGTACAGCTGCATGCTGCAATGCGAGTCTCGGAGATGATGTGTACGGATACGGGATGTGAGGTGTATTGTTGTGACCATTGAATATTCGGGATCGTCACAAATTGTGCGTACCTGTTCGGCATTGGATCAGTTCTGTGGGGGATCATAATTCAAATTGTATGTGTTGTGATGGTGTTAAATTGCGATGGTGACGTGCTGCCAGGGATTTGGAATTGTGCTGCTGGCTGTCACCTATCTTGGGGCGCAGGTCCTGACCAGGGTGGCCCAGTGAGAGTTGCGTGTCTAACATGAACGTTGTGGTCCCGTCATGCTATGGCTGACGGCTTGACCTGACAGCCCGGAGATTGAAACACTCCGTGGTATGTCTAGCCTAATGGGCTGTGCGCTCACAGGGCTCAGAGAGTGTGGTCCCGTCATGCAATGGCTGACGGCTTGACCTGACAGCCCGGAGATTGAAACACTCCGTGGTATGTCTAGCCTAGTGGGCTGTGCGCTTACAGGGCTCGGAGAGTGTGGTCCCGTCATGCAATGGCTGACGGCTTGACCTGACAGCCCGGAGATTGAAACACTCCGTGGCATGTCTAGCCTAGTGGGCTGTGTGCTCACATGGCTCGGAGAGTGTGGTCCCGTCATGCAATGGCTGACGGCTTGACCTGACAGCCCGGAGATCGAGACACTCCGTGGCTTGTCTAGCCTAGTGGGCTGTGCGCTCACATGGCTCGGGGAGTGTGGTCCCGTCATGCTGTGTCTGACGGCTTGACCTGACAGCCCGGAGATCGAGACACTCTGTGGCTTGTCTAGCCTTGTGGGCTGTGCGCTCACATGGCTCGAGGAGTGTGGTCCCGTCATGCTATGGCTGACAGCTTGACCTGACGGCTCGGAGGTTGAGACCCTCCGAGGCGCGTTGAAACAGTGGGCTGGAGATTCGTAAGGTTCAGGTGGAGTTGTCCTGTTACGTTGAGACTGTATCCCTCAGTTGTTAGGGTGCATGTTGTGCAGTGAGTGAACGATGGGTCGTCTCAGCTTGGTCGGTACAGCTATATGCTGCGATGCGAGTCTTGGAGAGAGACTGGGTCGTCTCAGCTCGGTCGGTACAGCTATGTGCTGCGATGCGAGTCTTGGAGAGAGACTGGGTTAAAATCCCACCGATATGGCCGACGCGTGCTGCTGGTTGTGACGCCGCGTCAGAAAGGCGGTGGGGTGGTAACATGGAAATTCCCCCCCCGATATGGCCGACGTGTGCTACTGGTTGTGACGCCGCGTCGGAAAGGCGGTGGGGTGGTAACATGGAAATTCCCCCCCCCGATATGGCCGACGCGTGCTACTGGTTGTGACGCCACGTCGGAAAGGCGGGGGGGTGCTAACGGGTGACTGTCATTGCATGCGTGATTCTAATGGGGGGGGGGGGCTGTGCTGGAGCGTAAGTGGGTTAGCCAGTTTTCATGTATATTTGTTGTTAATTCCCCGTTTTCTGTGCGGTTCCCTTTTACCCTCGTCGATTCTGTATATATTACGTGATTGTATTTCTTATCGGTCGCCGGTCATTTATTGATGTTGCTGGTTCGGAGGCACACCTTTTCGATTTTTCACAGTTGTGTTACAGCCGGGGACGGCTGTGTGTTTATACAGGGGGGGGTGATGTAGTGACATAGAATGGTCACTACTGTGTCAGCCTGTACGAGGGCTGGGGGCCCCAAGGGGGTGCCTGGGGGGTCACGTGCTGGAGGGATCCGGACCTTCCCAGAGGTGGGGGAAGTGAGGCGTGTCCTGGGAAGGGAGGCGTGGCCTGAAGAGAGCCAGCCACGCCGGGGCGGAGCCAGCCACGCCAAACCAGATATAAGCGTGGTGTGAACGCAGAGCGAGGCTGTTGTACTGTACTCCAAAGAGAAGACATGGCAGGCCGTTGCCTGCCTGGTCCAGTCTGTGTCGCGTTCCAGAGTGTTAGTGAGTTGAGGAAGGTGGTCACCACCTCATGTACAGTGTTATATTACTTACCGTTAATAAATAGTGTTGCCTCCAAGCTGCGTGTGTGTGCACCTAATTCGAACCCATTACACAAACACACACGGACAAACACACACACGCTAACATCGTCGCAGACACGCACATGGACTCACACGCACACAAGGACTTAGAAGCAATAAATATTAATATTCGTTGTCTGCACACAAACATGATTAGTGTAATATTTGCAAGGTGATAATTAAAATAATAGGTTTTTATGAACGTGAGTTTAATGTAATATTAGCAAGGTGATTATATTAAAATAATAGGTTTCTATGTGCAGAGCCCCCGGCTGGGGGCTGGGCTGCTATCCCCGCCCCCCACCATCCCTCCGCCCGTGCTAGAATAATACTATGTAAGCGCTATAATATTAATATCTACGGACTCTATAGTAGTAAGTGCACACATTGGGGTGGGAGGGGGGGACATGAAACTTTGAAGAATTTACCTCAGCGTTTATTTGCATTATGAAGGCGAAAGAGAAATCGCCCCCCTCCACCGATGACGCGCGTGCGTTGCCAGGGGCAACCCCCGGGCGGGCGAGTGGCGCAAAAAATAATTAAATAAAGATACATTGCACTAAACCGCTAATTAAACTCATTTACGGGGCTTACGGCGTGGTACCTGGCTATTTTTTTTTTACGTAAATCCCACCGTTTGCGAGCCAAATCCCTCGCAAGCGCGCGTCCACACAGACAGATAGACAATAAATTACTTTTATAGGTTAGATATATATTTTACCAGGTAAGGCCCACTGAGCTATACAGCTCTTTTTCAGAAGCAACCTGGCCACCAGAAATGATGGCTCAACGAAGTGGCTTATCATGTGGAAATTTATAGCAGCCAAATACTCTAAACACATGTTGATTCTAAATGTGGAGCGACAAACCGGAAGACCTGGAGAAAAATCTATGTGACCACAGGGAGAACATGCAAACTCCTTATATACAGGCATCATCAGAATCAGATCACACCACAACCTCCTTTATACAGGCGAGGTAGTTAACAGGTACTCATTTAAGGCCGAGTCAACCTCGGGGAGGCCCAGGACAGATTCAGAAATTCGTCACTGATGTTGGGCGTGAGCGGGACTCAAAAGTGGGTTGCTGGATTCGCAGTGTAGTGCATGTTAACCACTGCACTACCGATCCCCACATGCACACACAAACACACCACACACGCGCGGACCACAATGTTATATTGCGCATGCACATACAGAGTCTACTGCTCACACAATCACTCTCAACACTCCGTGGTGTCTGGTAGCTTGCACCTCTGTGACATCACGTTGTTCTGCAATGACCTAAGCGATGCCTATGACTGAATGGACCTGAATGCACCCAATCTCGCCAGATTTCGAAACTTACGCAAGTTTGAGCCCGATCGGTGTTTGAAATGGGTGATCACCACGCATAAGGCTCATGCTGCAGGCTTATGTGGGGCTCCACTGCCAGCAGAGCCGCTAAATCTACTGTTGTGCCGCACTATGTTCCGACGTCTGTGTGCCTCATCTTCACCGACATGTATTGACCGGTGTAGTGAAGTATGGTCAATTAACCTCTGCGACCCGCAGGGCAGAGGGAGGGCCCTCATCCAGTTCTGTAATGACGCAAGGGCTGTACCCATGCCTGTTGTACATTGTCAAGAGTGGCACTTTTTCAAAGTGTGTAATCATTTAGAGGCCTAATGAGCTGCGATGTTAAGAGTTCCCCTCCCCCCCTGGCTTTGCTCACCTGAGTCCAGGTGAACGCCTCTAGATCCAGGATGTGCCAGTCACTGAGAACCAGGTGCTGGGTGTCCCTCCCTCCGTAGACAAACAGAAAGCGTCTCCCTGACGGACAAGACAGTCGTGCACTCACAGCTCAACCCGAACTACTTATCCTTGATGTTAACAACAAACGATGAGATGACAGCTGTGTCAAAGTACGAGCACCATTAAGATGGTCACTGCATCGTGTGCTTTTGGATGTGCTTCTGCGGCAATCTGGAACACTCTTCCTTCCGATATTAGGAAGCTACTGGAACTATGCACCTTTAAATCATCTAGGTTGAAAACGCATTTATTTAAAACTGCTTTTTGCATTTATTTTGTTGTCCTTCCCCCGCACCTGCAATTAGCACGGTTGGCTACATACGGTGCTAAAGAAGTTCAACATACATACAAAGTGGCCGAACTTACATCTTTCAAATCCGAAAAGAGACAAAGTCACTGGAGCCGGGGCTTGGAAAAATAAGAGCCGCAGTGGAGAGGATCCCTCGCTCCCTCACCTCGGCAGCTCACCACGCAGGCCGCGTGCCTCCAGCGTGGAGAGGGGGCCGCGCCGATGCATGGCACCTCGGAGAGCGCGAGTGATGACGAGGCGTTTCCCGCGCCGCCCCCGAGGTGCGCCAGCCACACGTCCGCGCAGGGCCTGGCGGGCGAGTGCCGCTCCCCGAACAGCACGGCCTCGTGGGCCGAAGTGGCCGTCCGCGAAGGGTACATGCGTCCATCTGCACGTGGCGGTGGCGGTGGGACGGAAAAAAATACGCCGTGAATTCTTGAGCACAAGCAACGATGCCTCATCAGGCACGCGCGCTGATGCCGCGGTCATGGGAACAGAGGCAGAATGCATGTTTTGATGGAAGGGCAATTTTTCTGCATATCTCTTGAATAACAATACACCCCACTCGTCCATGCTGGCGCGTGTGTAAATTCCACGTTCCTTTTGCAGGAAAACCACTGTTGACCACTGTTCACTTCGCGCAAAGTGGTACGAATTTTTATTGACCCTGGATAGATGATAAAGTGAGTAAAATGTAATGACATTCGGGTGGAGCGCCGGTGTAGTGGTTCACATATTAACCTGGCAACCTGAGTTTGATTCCTGGTCACAGTTAACATCAGTGGTGAGTGACATCAGAACCTGGGCCTCCTCTTCACCAAACGGCATGATCAAGCATCCCATATTACCGACGCGGTACGGGGGAGCCTTTCCTCACCACGCTGTCACTCTGTCTTCATCCAGGAGTCGGACTGACAAAGGGTCGTTAAAGACAATAACCAACAATCACAGCTCACCCCACTTGGGTCCAAAGTCTTTGGTCACCACCGCGCCGCCCTCCGCCCCCACAAATCCGGGCGGCACCAGAAGCCAGGTCCCGGTGAGAGGCCCGTGCCGCCCATGCCGGGGCCCGAACCCACCTAGTGTGAGCAGGGCGGCCCGGCAGGCGGGCAGCCCCAGCGTGCAGGAGCAGTGGCCGTAGCTGGGCGGGAGGGCGAGGGCTGCCTCGCACGGAGACAGCGACAGCACGGGCAGCTCACGCTCCTCCTCACTGCTGACAAAGCCTGATGATGCTGAGGGAGAAGAGGAGAACTGACGGCGAGGGAGACGGGGGTCAGGGGTCACCGTGCACATGCATGAGGAGGGCCCCGGCTTCGTACCGCACTGTCGCCGGTGGCTAATGCTCGATACGTCCGTGGGAGGATTATCCAAGTCGTGGGTGGATCGTGCTTGCACTGGTTCAATACTCGTGAGCTATTCCGCACATGTTGCGAGTCGGTGAATCAGCACTCCATGCGAACACAAACATGTTGGCCAGAAAACCGACTCATTTGAGAAGCAATAATCGCAGACGACACATTCTACGTCTGCACCCGACTCCAAGAAGAGAACAAGAGAAATATGTTTTTATTGTCTAGTTTACGCTTGTTTTGCCTTATCCTAAAGTTTAGGTTTTGTCTGGGCGACCCTTCCCTATCTTTACCTCAGACAATAAAAATTGTCTGTGCCACAATTTCTCCCTTCTGTGGTCTCAGACTACATGTACTATTTATTTTGTATGGATGCCAATAAATATTTTACTATTACAGTATGGAACAACGGCTTTGTAAGTATAGCAATTATAGTGGTGCAACGTGTTATCGTGATTATATATCTATGTACTGAATGCATTTATTCAGGAATGCACTCGTAAGACAACTTAACATCTGCTTAAGTTGGTTAACAAAGAGGGTTTGCACAGTCGTGGATAAATACGATCGCAGACAAGAGCAATTTCACCGTGTTTCAGCCAAGCGCTGGGAAAGCCACGCGACCTCAGGTCATGGCCCATGTCCACCGGCTGGATGTAAGGAGCTACCTGCCGGCGGGGGCAGAACGGGCTCTGAGCTCAACCTTCCTTTGGAGGCGACCAGGATGAAATAATGGGAGCATTTCAAATGCCACTCCTGAAAAACAAAGAGGTTTTTTTTTTTCACCAAGCAGGAAATCAGGGGTCACGCGGGCTGGGTGGCTCGGGGCGCCGAGACCCCCAGCAGAGCGACGAGGATAAAACTTTTCTAAATTGCAGGGAACGGTCGCTTGGTAAATCACTGAGTAAACTACCGGCGAGTAAAAGACCGCCTTTTTTCAGGTGAATTCGAGACTTTATGATTCACCTCAATTTCATAAATGGTTTCAGAGTTGTGAGTTGATACAAGAACTTATTTTTTTGTCGGTCAAATTTTTCACTCTTGCTGGCATCGGTTCTCAAATGTTGTCCCGCTTGCAGGGTTGTGTTCCGTTCGACGTAACGTACCATGAGCGTATCATTTGCATAACCCTGCCAACAACTGATTTTTACACATGCCAATCAGTGCAATCACTGGTGTCTATTAGTCCTCTGCCAAGCAGCAGGTCCGTGATGAAGACTTCCTCCATCTTCCCCCCCTTCTTCCCCCACAACTCCCTCTACTCCCTTACTTAAGTTATTCTTCCCTTACCTTCCCCTCCCTACATAAAATTACACACATCCCGCTCGCGGTCCCCACTCGGTGCGGCAGCAGCGAGCCCCAATCTCCCCCCTCCTCTAAATTCAGGAGCGCAGCTTCGGGACTTATGCCCGTGCAGTTTCTGTACCTTCCCCACCCTTTATGTCGTGGTTTGTGCTCTGTACCGGGCTCCTACTTAAATATAAAAACATAAAAAACTAAATAAATTCCTCCTTCCTCTTCAATCGTGAGTGTTCTTCTTTATTCCAGAATGCCCCCTCTGCTTCCCCTCCCACTGCCTTCAAGTCCGCCAAGCAGAATTTATATATTTTTCTTCCTCTGCCCCTTGCCCACCATCCCTTCCTTCCAGAACCTCCTTGAGGGCTTGACAATTTATGGTGACAACCGACGAACCGGCGCGCCGTCGCGCGTCCACGCGGTGTACCTCATGCTCGTCAAACAGCTCCAGGTGCTCCACCCTCGCGCGCTCCTCCACGGGCAGCACGTTCAGGTAAAACTCGTTCATGTCCACGCTCTCACACCTCTCCCAGCCCTACGCAAGGGAGACACGACGGCAGGAGACGGCGTCGTCCAGACCACGCACGAACCATCGTTTTTGTGGGATGCCTGTGCAAATTTACCACCCTTCGGCAGTATTAACGATATTATCCCTCTCCAATAAAGCATACTCCAAAGCTCGGCTAAGAGCAATTACATTGGAAGTCATTACGTCTATTTCCAGAAGTATTAAGGACACTAATGGGTTCAAAGAGATTTCTCTCGAGGGAAGGCAACGTATATTCCGCGCTAAGGTCAACACTTGTTAACTGCTCTCTGTAAAGCCCGCTTTTGAGCATCAAGTAGACAAATTATGACCAGTTAACCGGTGTTGAACTTGAAATTACACACACGCTAGGATGGACCTGAAACTCTACTAAAGACACTTTTGAATGCCCTATAAAATTATGTGGACAAAATCCATCGAATCTTTAGCCAGATTCATGGTTTGACTAAAAATCGAATTGTGTGATTTCTTGCAGAGAAACAAACAGATCTGCAAAACGACGCAAATGTCTCCTTTCTATCCACTGATCGTCAAAAGAAATGTCTCATCCATTTACATGTAATTAATAACAACAATATAATTCATAACACAATTTCAGTGTTACTCGAAAGCAGTGGCGGCTCCTGCAAAATCTCTCAGGGGGGGCAAATGTCTGGATGATTGATAAGGATAAGGTCCACCCATGCAATGGATAAATTAACAGCTTAAGCATGTAAAGGCAACTTCATTTCTTTAATATTAATGAAAAATAAAGTGATTCTTACAATACATCTTGTTTGTTTCTATCTCACTATTATTACAATCCACTCAGTTTCTTTTATTAAAGATTCCACTAGGTGGCGACAAATAATATTGTTGACTGAAACGTGCTTATGTATGATGACGTAAGCACGTTAGTTGCGAGCCCTCCCGGAAGCCATAGAGAATGCATTGCAGCGCCCGCCGTTCGAAAAAAAACATCTTTGAATGTAAGTCTATGGGACCACTCGGGGTGATTCTCAGCCGGAGTGAAATCGCCCAAAAAGAGGCGGTACTCCACAGAACGTGACATGACGCTGATTGGACTATATCCAGAGGCACAGTAACGGCTGAGATTGGTGGTGCGTCGCCCAATCGCCCTAATGAAGAAACCGCCCCTGCTCGAAAGCCAGGCGAGAGGGGTTGGTGCCTTTAAGCATCTCTTAAAAATCCATGCAGAGTGAGTCCAATAAGAATGACAAGTTCACTTAGCGCATGCCGGTTATTATATAGTATAGTCTCTCCCCCCACTTGCATTTCCTTCCTCTCCTCCCCTAAAAATACCACGTTCAAAACCGTTACCCCTACATGAGTGGGGCTGTGCACCCAACCACCTTCCCTCCCCTTTCCCCTATCCCTTGTGCTTCCTTCAATATATTTTTTTAATGTATGTGTAGTGGTGACGCGCGCTGACGGTGAGGGATCGTAGGTCAGCGCGGGGTCATGGGTTATGTGATGGTGATTGGCTGTGTGTTGGTGACGCGCGCTGACAGTGATGGATCGTGTGGCAGCGCGTGGGGATTGGTTATGTGCGCTGGCACAAGAAGGAATCGTGTGGCAGCGCGTGATGATTGGTCGGTTAGGGTGGGTGCTCGCATCGCGGTCCGCATAGGTTCCGTCTCCTTGGAGCGGAGGGTTATATAAGGCGGTGCGCGCGGGCGCTCGAGGAGAAGTTGGTGACCAGTGAAGACGGAAGACGGAGGAGGAAGAGATAGGGCCCTGAGACACCTAGTCCCGCTGTCCTTGTAGGGACCGGGGCCCTGTGTGGCTCAGAGGCGGGACCTTGGGACCCGGGGGCCCGACGTCCGTGTGAGGACCGGGCCACGGGACCCAGTGGTCGCGATCCGTACCCAAGCTGGGGTGGGTCTAGAGGTTTCCCCGGATGCTACGGGGCTGGAATGCCCGTGTGTGTGTAGCCGGGTGGAATGTGTAGCGTGAGCAGTAGTTACCACCCGTGTCAGGTGGAACATGTAGTGTGAGCAGTAGTTACCACCCGTGTCAGGTGGAACGTGTAGCGTGAGCTGTAGTGACAACATGTGTTATTGTGACAACCCAAGTGTGAATAAGTGGTTTCCCGCCGTAGTTTACTATACTTCATATGTACAAAAAAAGTCCATGCGGATTTAACGCTGCTGAAAATGTGCAGTGGGAATGGCGTTCCAGACGGTGGGGGCTGCCACTGAGAAACGATATCTGGACAACCTTCACCGCCCCCCACCACCGGCCAGCCACCCTCCCTGGCTACCCTGTGACCCTTGCGAGTTGCCGTAGAGCTGATGGTGACACCTGGCTCAGGTATCGCGCGTGCTGGGCGTGGCGCGTGGGGAACCGGCGCAGCGCTCGCAGCGGCGACCTGAGTCGACTGAAGTGGTTCATCATGACGGAGCCGAAGACGTCGCCCGGGTGGGCCTGCTCATACGCGACGAACGTGGCCGCCACCAGCCGCTCCGCCGCCCAGCCGATGAGGGCCGAGGCTCTGCGCACAGTGGGCGGGAATGACGGCAAACACCGGAGATGCCTATGATCGCACAAATCGCACTTTGCATTGGAGATCAAAGGCTGGTCGTTTTAGTTCCTTATCAAAATGTAGCAAACCTATGGCCATATAACCCAAAATGCACCCAACCACGTCACATCTCAGAAACTGTCCACAGGATTTACCTGGATAGTGGTTGGTTTTGTGCGGTTCTGGCTCTGTGTAAGTGTGCGCGTATGGATTTTGGATCCATGTGTGAGTGTGGATTTTAATATCTGTGAATGATTGCTCACTCTTGTGTGTACGAGTGTGGTTCTGGATATGTATACGAGCGTGGATTCTGGATCTGTGTGTGAGCGTGGATTCTAGATCAGTTAACGGTGGCTCAAACTGTGTGCATGTGAACATGGATTCTGGATCTGTACGCGAGCGTGGATTCTGGATTTGTATGTGACAGCGCGGATTCCGGATCTGCACGTGTGTGAGCGTGGATCCTGGATCTGTGGCCGCACCTGTTTGCGTCGACGTAGGTGAGCACACACTCGGAGAGCAGCAGAGTGGGTGCGGCCGGGTCCAAGCCGGTGCCCACCAGCGACTCCTCCAGCTCTCGCAGCCGCGTCACGTCCACGCCTAGCAGGCAGTAGTCGGCACTGCTCATGCACAGGCCTCGCCAGACCGGGGGGGGGGACATATTAAACCCTCACTACCACCGCGGTGTAACGGCCGAACACACTCGACTTGCAATCCAGATGTCGCTGGTTCCGTCTTGCGGTGTACCAGTTGAAACGACGGCCAAGTTTTTGAAATGCCCCCCCCGACTCAGTCCACCCAGAAGTATAAATGGGCACAGCACAGTTAGTCGATTGGCAAGTTTTAAGTTCGTTTTGTTAACCAGGTGTCAACTCAAGAGACGAGGACAGTGTCATCTCAAAAAGTGACCTGGGCCAGTAAGGGGCAATGATTGCTACGTATAATCCCGAGTTATTTATTGTGTAATTTTCAAATTTGGGCCCCGACACCCACACATAATGGCCTACTCTTGCGAATGACGTCGCGCGATCTTTAACGTCCACAGTGAAGTAGACGGTGTGTAGTATTATCATGGTTAATACACCCACGGTATTAATACACCCACAGCATTAATACACCCACAGTATTAATACACCCAGCCTATTAATCAGGGTGGCTGATGGATTCGAACCGGGAACCTCTGCAACAAGCGGCAAAAGTGCTATAGCTAGGGCTATTTCATCACCCATGGTGGGGTAGAGTGTGGGTATTCCCACCTCTTCAAAGACATCTTGCATTTCTGTGAGATCCTGGGGGAGGGGAAATCCCTCAGCCAGGAAAACGTGGGACAAAGTGGGGATGACCCTGCTGAGGCTGCGGTGCCTCAAATATTGGAGGAGAAAGTCACCTCCTGTGAGTGGCTGGCTGAGGTGCCATCTGTTGAGGAAGTACTGAAGGCGATCCAGTCTGTGACCAGGAAATGCACCGAGCAGAGATCATATCCCAAGCGAAATGCTGAGGGAGGGTGGCGTTTGTGCACAGACTGCCCTACATGACATCATAACAACAGTCTGGACCACTGGACGGGTTCTGCAAGATTGGAAGGATGCCCTGGTGGTCCCCCTCTTTAAGAAGGGGACCGCACAGACTAACAACTACAGGGGCATCTCCCTCCTCAATGTGCCAGGAAAGGTCCTGGCAAGGATTATTCAACATCGCCTTGCTAGGCACGCTGAGGAGAGGCTTGCGGAGCCCCAATGTGGTTTCAGGAAAGGGCGGTCCTGCACTGATGCCATATTTTCTGTCCGACTGCTACAGCAGAGGTGTAGCGAATTCCAACAAGACCTACATCTCTGCTTTATTGACCTGGTCAAGGCCGATGATACCATCAGTAGGCCTGGGCTCTGGGTTGTTCTTCGTGCTTTCGGAGTCCCTGACCCTCTGCTCACGATCATTAAGGACCTTCATGATGGTGAGCGGGATCGGATAAAACTACGAGGCCGGGAGTCGGAGTCATTCTCTGTTCACCTTGGGGTGCCACAGGGATGTCCTCTGGCTCCCACATATTTTTCGACCACGTGGTCCGTGAAGCCTTTGATGGCTGTACCAGAGGAATTTCCATCTGGTACAGATACAATGGGAGGCTGATTGATGCCCGGGTGCGGTCAAGGATGGCTCCCTATTGGTCAACTCTGTTACGTATGCCGATGATCTGGTAATTGCCGCTCACTCAGAGGAGGAGTTGGAGGCGCTGCTGCTGAACCTGGAGCTTGCCACCAAGAGGTGGGGCCTTACCATCAACCCCACCAAAACTAAGCACCTACATGGGTATTTTGTACCATCGGACACTCCACCCCCACAACTTCCAATTGGTGGTAGGGCAGTTGTGGAGAGAATGGAGAGTTTCCCATACCTGGTACTTCCCGCTAGTTGCATATAATTTGCTAATTATTTGCATAAACGGTACATTACTGTTACTCATAAATGTGATTGATTGCGAGTATCGTGAGACGAAGAATCCATATAATTGCTCAATTGCTATGTGTCTCCTTGTCACTACTGGTCATGTCACGACTATTACCACTCATGGTATGTACAGCTCTTTGGCAATACACTGCTGAATGAAGGCCTCTCCATGGCATGTTGGCCGTTGGGGTTGTTTTACCATATTTCACCATGCTGGCCAGTACAGGACGTTGAAGGGGGAAGAGTGTAGGACCATTTCAGATATTACTTGCCACCTATGGTGCACGTAGCTAGGAATAGAAATCAGGTAGCTGGGTTTCGACAGGAGCACGCCAACCACTGTGCCACCGCTCCACCCATTAGCCAATACCACCGACTCAGTGTTAGCCAATTAAGAACGTCACAAATTTCAAATGTACTTACGAATTATGATCGTGATAACATAATGGTTTTGAACGTAGTGGGAAGCACAGGGAAGGTTGGACCGTTGTAGTGGGAGGCTGCGTTTATAGAATCTACCTCCCCTGGTATGCAGGTGGTTGTGCGTTCGATCCCGACCCCGACGCCTGTATATTTGGAGTTTGCATGTCTCTCTCATGATCGCATGGATTTTTCTCCGATGCGGCCCCAGTCACCTTTTGGCAGAGGAGGGTCGTCAGGCCTGGGAGTTTCATCGCCGGACTCGGCTTCATGAAACCACACCTGCCCCGGGGAAAGCAGCGCGAGCAGCTCAGGGCTCTGGCGGATGAGCGCCGCCTTCCTCCGCGCGACGGCCGGAAAATCCACCTCAAACACCACGGCCCGGCCCAGCCGAGCCTCCGACTTGAGTCGGAAATAAGCGGTGTCGAAGCCGGCGCCCAGCGACACCATCTGCTCGCCTCGACGCCGATCGGAGAGAGGCCACGGCGAGTGCAGAGCCGGGCCCCGAGACGAAGTTGTGTGCAGAAATACAGGGTGATCCATTTGTAAATACCCCACCGATTTCAAATGATGCCCCTTGCTTTCTTTCGTGACAGGCAATTAAATGTTGCGGGAGCAATGGCTTAATGCCCAACGGCAGAGAGCGTTAAAAGCATTAATACGCTGACGGAAGACGCGTAGAGGCTTTGAAATAAAATGTTCTCTTTTCTATAATTTACCCCCCCCCCCATTGATTTTAGTGGGGTACCTATAAATAGTTCACCCTGTATACTTGTACGCGTACACAGGCCCTTCGTCAATCCAATGCTGGCGGAGGAGCCACCACATGCCACGTGGATTGTGGAGGTTATTTGATCGTACATCACCACGCCGGTCACTGCGGATTTCTAAAGGCCGGAAGCATAGAGCAATACGGTACAATGGACTTTTTTCTGCACTATCCTCTGCTGCAAATCACGTACGTATACTGCGAGAGAAGTAACCGAAAGCGCTAAGATGAAACTTGCTTTGTAAGCAGTGTTTAGAGGACATGTCTAATTACATAACCGCACACAGTGCCCATGTCCAAACGTTTTCAATGAATGACCAAATCGTCGCAAAGAACTGAGCACCTGTGTCCTCGGCTCCGCTCGTGTCTGCTCCAGGAAGCGAGTCAAGACATAATCCACAGCTTTGGCTTTTACATAATAACCCCTGCGTGCACACACACAGACAAAGATCCCCCGTAGAGCCTTGAAGAGACTGTTGGGAAAAGTGCTGTTAGCGAGAACCTATGAAGGCCGGCACAGAACGCGAAGGGGTGGGTGGCCAGCACCATGCCCAGCCGAGCTTGTCTCTCCAGTGGTGATATTTACACATCGCACCAGGTACTCATTTGAGGATGAGTCGACCTAGTGGAGGCCCCGAACCGATTCAGATAATCGTCACCGGTGTTGGATGTGAGCGTGGATTGAACTCAAGTCGCCGGGTTCAAAGTGCAGCGTGCTAACCGTTGCACGACCACACACGTGCGCACACACACACGTGATGATGCCATTATAAACACGCAAGGCACAGGAGGCAGAGACGATGTACAGACAGCAGGGCCCTTCTTAGGGGAGTAGCACTGGCAGGGTGAGTGGGGCTGGTAAAGTCAGTGGAACTGGCAAGGTGAGTGGGGCTGGCAAGGTGAGAGGGGCTGGCAAGGTGAGCGGGGCTGGCAAGGTGAGCGGGGCTGGCAAGGTGAGTGGGGCTGGCAAGGTGAGTGGGGCTGGCAAGGTGAGTGGAGTTGGCAAGGTGAGTGGGGCTGGCAAGGTGAGTGGGGCTGGCAAGGTGAGTGGGGCTGGCAAGGTGAGTGGGGCTGGCAAGGTGAGAGGGGCTGGCAAAGTGAGTGGGGCTGGCAAGGTGAGTGGGGCTGGCAAGGTGAGTGGGGCTGGCAAGGTGAGAGGGGCTGGCAAGGTGAGTGGGGCTGGCAAGGTGAGTGGGGCTGGCAAGGAGAGAGGGGCTGGCAAGGTGAGTGGAGCTGGCAAGGTGAGTGTGGCTGGCAAGGTGAGTGGAGTTGGCAAGGTGAGTGGGGCTGGCAAGGTGAGTGGGGCTGGCAAGGTGAGCGGGGCTGGCAAGGTGAGCGGGGCTGGCAAGGTGAGTGGGGCTGGCAAGGTGAGTGGGGCTGGCAAGGTGAGTGGAGTTGGCAAGGTGAGTGGGGCTGGCAAGGTGAGTGGGGCTGGCAAGGTGAGAGGGGCTGGCAAGGTGAGCGGGGCTGGCAAGGTGAGCGGGGCTGGCAAGGTGAGTGGGGCTGGCAAGGTGAGTGGGGCTGGCAAGGTGAGTGGAGTTGGCAAGGTGAGTGGGGCTGGCAAGGTGAGTGGGGCTGGCAAGGTGAGTGGGGCTGGCAAGGTGAGTGGGGCTGGCAAGGTGAGAGGGGCTGGCAAAGTGAGTGGGGCTGGCAAGGTGAGTGGGGCTGGCAAGGTGAGTGGGGCTGGCAAGGTGAGAGGGGCTGGCAAGGTGAGTGGGGCTGGCAAGGTGAGTGGGGCTGGCAAGGAGAGAGGGGCTGGCAAGGTGAGTGGAGCTGGCAAGGTGAGTGTGGCTGGCAAGGTGAGTGGAGTTGGCAAGGTGAGTGGGGCTGGCAAGGTGAGTGGGGCTGGCAAGGTGAGTGGGGCTGGCAATGTGAGAGGGGCTGGCAAGGTGAGAGGGGTTGGCAAGGTGAGAGGGGCTGGCAAGGTGAGTGGGGCTGGCAAGGTGAGTGGGGCTGGCAAGGTGAGAGGGGCTGGCAAGGTGAGTGGGGCTGGCAAGGTGAGTGGGGCTGGCAAGGTGAGAGGGGCTGGCAAGGTGAGAGGGGCTGGCAAGGTGAGAGGGGCTCGCAAGGTGAGTGGGGCTGGTAAGGTGAGAGGGGCTGGTAAGGTGAGAGGGGCTGTCAAGGTGAGTGGGGCTAGCAAGGTGAGTGGGGCTGGCAAGGTGAGTGGGGCTGGTAAGGTGAGAGGGGCTGGTAAGGTGAGAGGGGCTGTCAAGGTGAGTGGGGCTGGCAAGGTGAGAGGGGCTGGCAAGGTGAGTGGGGCTGGCAAGGTGAGAGGGGCTGGCAAGGTGAGAGGGGCTGGCAAGGTGAGTGGGGCTGGCAAGGTGAGTGGGGCTGGCAAGGTGAGAGGGGCTGGCAAGGTGAGTGGGGCTGGAAAGGTGAGTGGAGCTGGCAAGGTGAGTGGGGCTGGCAAGGTGAGTGGGGCTGGCAAGGTGAGAGGGGCTGGCAAGGTGAGTGGAGCTGGCAAGGTGAGAGGGACTGGCAATGTGAGAGGGGTTGGCAAGGTGAGAGGGGCTGGCAAGGTGAGTAGGGCTGGCAAGGTGAGTGGGGCTGGCAAGGTGAGTGGAGCTGGCAAGGTGAGAGGGGTTGGCAAGGTGAGTGGGGCTGGCAAGGTGAGAGGGGCTGGCAAGGTGAGTGGAGCTGGCAAGGTGAGAGGGGTTGGCTGGGCGAATGGGGTCCCGCACCTATTGATGAGAGGGGATCGCCGCCACTGCGACTGGGCTTCGCAGGTGAAGTGTGCGAGGAGCTGGTCCTGCACGTATCCGGCCGTCGCCATGGACACCTTGCTGAGGATGCTGCTGTCGTTCGTTCCTTCCACTCGCGCATGCGGAGAGACCCGCATCGCTGCCGAGTGGCGTCCTATTGCGAATATCACCAGCACTCTGAATAACTGGCTGAACAGGAAGATTGGTATGCTAAGCATCACTATTTAGAGCCTAGATTTGAAGCTTTCGTGACTGCAAGGAATCATATTCTTAGGTTTTTTCGGTAAAGTCACGTAGGTAAAACATCAAAATTAATGAAAATAAAATAAAACAAAAATCACGACGTTTCGGAGGCAACACAAGTCTCCGTCATCAGGTGGGACCGTCACAGCCGAATTAGCTGCATCAAGTGAGGCAATGATTCAAGAAGTAATCCCTTATAAGCAAGTTGAAGGGGGGAGGAGAGGGGGGGGGAGCTCATCAGAATGTGGTAGCCAATGAAAAAACAATGGACTACGGCTTGGACGAGGTTGCTGCTGTACACGCCAACACAATGGACAGAGAGGGGGGAGGGGAGGTCTGATACACATGATAGACAAAAGAACGAAAATGCCCATGTTTATACCAATGCTGGCTGAACAATGAAGAGAGCACTGCCAAAAAATAACTGGGGATGTTAACACTCGGTAAAGTAAAGTAAAATAGTGCCTGTCAGATAAGATGGTCCAAAAAAGTGTAATTAAGTCTTTTTTGCGTGGTTGATAACATCTTTCCAATGATTACTAAGTTTGTACCCATCATCACGGTTGAAATTATGTCTGTGTTTGTATATTTGTATGGCTTCGTGTACAAACCTTTGATGGTAGCCGGGAGGTTTGCAGAGAACCTTGGTCTCGGAAAAGACAATTTCATGAGAGCCCACCGAGTTGTAGCAATGATCGGCAACGGCAGAAGAATCAGTTCTGCCATCGGCGGCAAGACCTCCCAGACTCTATGGTCTTCCCAAAATCCATAAGGAATGCACCCCGCTACGACCCATTGTGTCGACGATAAACTCTCCTACGTACAAACTAGCCCGTTTTCTATCAGATACTCTGCTCCCTTTCACAGGCAAGACCTCTTCGGCAGTACTCAACTCAACCCAATTAGTCTCTATGGTTAAGGACATGGTACTATCTCCTGATGACATCCTCGTCAGCTTTGATGTAGTATCTTTGTTTACCAAAGTCCCAGTACCGGACACCCTAACAATAATTGAGGACTTAGTCC
Organism: Lampetra fluviatilis; assembly: GCF_964198595.1. Classification (NCBI taxonomy): domain Eukaryota; kingdom Metazoa; phylum Chordata; class Hyperoartia; order Petromyzontiformes; family Petromyzontidae; genus Lampetra; species Lampetra fluviatilis. The sequence continues at coordinate 17,422,231 of NC_136275.1, forward strand.
AACATGGATTGAATTCTGATGCACCTGCGCTGGTTAGGCATTGCCTCACCAACACATATTTTACCTGGAATGGCACCTTCTACAAACAGAATGAGGGTACCCCTATGGGCTCCCCATTGTCACCAGTTATAGCCAACATGTTCATGGAAAAGTTTGAATCAGACGCCATCCAGACATCTACCCTGCGTCCTTCCCTGTGGAAGAGGTATGTGGATGACACTTTCGTCATCTGGCCACATGGCCTCCCAGCATTGAACCACTTCTTGGACCACATCAATTCTAGACACCCATCCATCAGATTCACCATGGAAGTGGAGAAAGACGGTAAACTACCATTCTTGGATATTCTGTTTGAGAGGAGGCCTGACGGATCCTTGGGACATTCTGTCTACAGGAAAGCCACCCACACAGATTCCTACTTGAAACCGGATTCCCACCACCACCCATCTCAAAAGAATTCTCTCATCAAAACGCTATACCACAGAGCCCATGGCATTTCTGACAAACACCACCTGACCGGTGAATTAAGACATGTACATCGGGCCCTCAGGATGAACGGATACTCTGACCGTACTATCCGCCAAGCTGTCTCTCCCACCACACAGAAACAGCCACTTGAAACTCCGACCAAAACCATCACGTTACCATACATAGCAGGTGTGACCAAAAAGATCTCCAAAATTCTAAACAAACATAAGATCCAAGTCCGATTCAGTACAGTACATAAAATCCGTGATCTGATTCCATCTGTGAAGGATGTCGTTCCTGACTTACAGTATCCTGGAGTCTACAAATTGAGTTGCATTTGTGGTGATTGCTACATTGGAGATCTGAAACACGGCAGAACTGATTCTTCTGCCGTTGCCGATCATTGCTACAACTCGGTGGGCTCTCATGAAATTGTCTTTTCCGAGACCAAGGTTCTCTGCAAACCTCCCGGCTACCATCAAAGGTTTGTACACGAAGCCATACAAATATACAAACACAGACATAATTTCAACCGTGATGATGGGTACAAACTTAGTAATCATTGGAAAGATGTTATCAACCACGCAAAAAAGACTTAATTACACTTTTTTGGACCATCTTATCTGACAGGCACTATTTTACTTTACTTTACCGAGTGTTAACATCCCCAGTTATTTTTTGGCAGTGCTCTCTTCATTGTTCAGCCAGCATTGGTATAAATATGGGCATTTTCGTTCTTTTGTCTATCATGTGTATCAGACCTCCCCTCCCCCCTCTCTGTCCATTGTGTTGGCGTGTACAGCAGCAACCTCGTCCAAGCCGTAGTCCATTGTTTTTTCATTGGCTACCACATTCTGATGAGCTCCCCCCCCCTCTCCTCCCCCCTTCAACTTGCTTATAAGGGATTACTTCTTGAATCATTGCCTCACTTGATGCAGCTAATTCGGCTGTGACGGTCCCACCTGATGACGGAGACTTGTGTTGCCTCCGAAACGTCGTGATTTTTGTTTTATTTTATTTTCATTAATTTTGATGTTTTACCTACGTGACTTTACCGAAAAAACCTAAGAATATTTAGAGCCTCAAGTGCTCTTCACTTAACCTTGCAATGTAAGAGCAATTGGGTTTGCGTGGTTATTGTGGGGGTACTCAACATCACCAGTTTACAATGCAAATGCACGATTAAGTCATCCAACCATTCAATTTCAGCCGTTTGCAAATCCACTGCAGGATGGAAGTCTCGCCACGCCGTTTCGTTCATCGTTGGCATTGGTTTGGGCCATGCTTTACCACAACCTATCACCAACCCAGTGGCGGCTCCTGCAAAATCTCTCAGGGGGGGCAAATGTCTGGATGATTGATAAGGATAAGGTCCACCCATGCAATGGATAAATTAACAGCTTAAGCATGTAAAGGCAACTTCACCCCTTTAATATTAATGAAAAATAAAGTGACTCTTACAATACATCTTGTTTGTTTCTATACTCACTATTAAAACAAACCACTCAAGTTTCTTTTATTAAAGATTCCACTAGGCGGCGACAAATTATATTGTTGGATGAAACGTGCTTACGTATGATGACGTAAGCACGTATGATGACGTAAGCACGTTAGGGCGAGCCCTCCCGGAAGCCATAGAGAATGCATTTCAGCGCCCCCGTTCGAAAAAAAACATCTTTGAATGTAAGTCTATGGGACCACTCGGGGCGATTCTCAGCTGGAGGGAAATCGCCCAAAAAGAGGCGGTTCTCCACAGAACGTAGCATGACGCTGATTGGACTATATCCAGAGGCACAGTGACGGCTAGCGTGACTCTGTGGTTGAATGACATTGGTGGTGCGTCGCCCAATCGCCCTAATGAAGAAACCGCCCCTGCACCAACCGTTTCCGCAGCTAATCCGCATTGGCTTGTTGTGGGGCGGCACGGGAATGATGGTGCCGACTGTATGGGTTGGGATGAGGCGTCAGGCTGCAGTGAAGATGTTAAGAGCGGAGAAGCACGACACAACAGTGGATTTCGCGACACTGGCCTCTGTGGACGCCCGACACGCATCCCACCGAGTTTTGTGTCTTCTGGTCTGGCATACTTTGCGAAGTTAGAACATGTGCACGATACTTTTTTTGCTTTTTACATTTGTACCACCCGTCTCTAGCATTTGTTAAATGACGAAACGCCCCTTCCGTCCCGCGCGAACATAGTACATGCTGCAAGAGTTGGGCGAATGGCGAGGACAAAACAATGCAAACGGGACGATGAAAAACGAAACTCGATTCTTGAATCGAACCGCACGACCTCCGAATCGTCGTGGTCGGATGAGTCATCACGAGTTGAACCAGTGGGTCAATTCTAGATTTGAAGCTTTCGTGACTGCAAGGATTCATACACTTAGGTTTTTCCGTAAAGTCACGTAGGTAAAAAATAATAATATAAAATAATATTAAAAAAATATAATAAATAATAGAAATAATATTTTATTAAAATAAAATATTTTATTTCTATTATTATTCATATTATTTAATATTCTATTATTATTTGTATTAGTTAATATTTCATTAAAATAAAATAATATTATTATTTCTATTATTTTGCATATTATTATTTTTACCTACGTGACTTTACCGTGGGTCAATATTGGTTGGCTTCATCATTATCGCGTTCGCTCACTCGGGCTGGGTTACATCGTCTCGCGCTGCTCTTGCTTGGGGACACTTTGCGCAAGGGGTCTTTGGTGACGATAAAAAGACAAAACGCGCCGACGATCGCGACCAACTGAGAACGCTGCTTGCAAAAACCGAGAAACTGACGACGTTGCTGACAATCGCAACTAAATTGATCACCAGTCGACCGCGTGACACGGACGAGCAACTGAGTAAAAGGATGCGCACGACCAGTGGCGGCTCCTGCAAAATCTCTCAGGGGGGGGCAAATGTTTGGATGATTGATAAGGATAAGGTCCACCCATGCAATGGATAAATTAACAGCTTAAGCATGTAAAGGCAACTTCACTACTTTAATATTAATGAAAAATAAAGTGACTCTCACAATACATCTCCTTGTTTGTTTCTATACTCACTATTATTACACTGCTTACATCACATTACTCGCTTAATACACTGCTTACTTATACTGAAATTTTGCTCTTCTCCCTTTCAAAGTAGCAAAGTGATCAATTACTCTCTCATTGAAAACAGGCATGTTCCTGACTAGTTCCCTCTCCATGGAAAGCATAGCCAGTGCATTCAGACGTTTCTGTCCCATTACATTTCTCAGGAATGCCTTGATTCTCTTTAAGGTTGAGAAACACCTCTCAGCTTCAGCAGTTGTCATGGGAGTGGTTATGAGGATGTTCAACAGAGCAACAGTCTCTGAAAAAGTATCCTGGAGGTTGTACTTCAGCAAAACCTGGTACAGCGCCAGTGCACCACAGCAGCCCTTGAATTCTGGACTCTCATAAATGACAGACAGTTCAGTCTTCAGCGTCGCCTTATTTAACATAGGGTATGCCCTGACAGTGATGTTCAGAGCCTCAACAGGGAATGTATGGCCATGCTGTTGAAACATCTCTCCTTGTAGCAGCATGGCACTTACAAGGTGGTCGGTAAAGGAGAACCTTTCTTTGGTGTGGACCAAGATTGTGTCGCAGACCTGACAAAATAAATACATTTATTTTAGTTATAAAATAAATTATTTATTATTATATAAATATGGAGATACAAGGTTTCCATCCCCACAGCAATAATGTATCAGGCAGAATGCATATTTTATATCTCCATATTTTTTCAAAAATGTATGCTATTGGTCACCCTTTACATCTGTCAATGTGTTTTACAAATATTTAACCAATGAAAAGCATTAAAAGTGCTTGGAAATTATTTTGGGGCAAAAACTGGTTTTCTTTCGTTTCCTGAAAAGTAACAGTTTTGGACATACAAGGCTTCCGTCCAACAACGATGTTTGTTCCCACCAATCGCTGCACAAGTTAAGGATACGTATGATGACGTAAGCACGTTAGTGCGAGCCCTCCCGGAACCCATAGAGAATGCATTGCAGTGCCTGCAGTTCGAAAAAAAACATCTTTGAATGTAAGTCTATGGGAACACTCTGGGCGATTCTCAGCCAGAGTGAAATCGCCCAAAAAGAGGCGTTACTCCACAGAACGTGACATGACGCTGATTGGACTATATCCAGAGGCACAGTGACGACTAGCGTAACTCTGTGGTTGAATGAGATTGTGAATGTGATTGAAAAAGTCCCTTTCACACTTTGGTGGTGCATCGCCAAATCGCCCTAATGAAGAAACCGCCTCTGCGCGGCACGACGCGTCGTCCGCCGTCGACCATACCGAGGCGTGCTCGTGCCGCATGGTGGACCCCAAAGGGGCGGCTGACACGCGGCGTTAACGATCGAGGGGGGTGGTCGATTAAACGCAAACTCTTCCTCCCTTCTGCTTTTACCCTCATTAGTAAAGGGGCGGCGAGCCGGGAGGCGGAGAGTAGGGTGGGTGTCCGAGTGGAGTGAACCCGTCCGGGTCAGTGGTTGTCATCACGCCGGCCTCGGGGGCAGCAACAGCAGCAGCAGCAAGCCAAACTTCTCTGATGTCCATGGGTGATGATGATGACGATGGAAGTCTTCTCCGGCAGGGGGCAGCCTAGACCGGGAGAAGGGCGGAACTTGGACACGGCCCTCGACTGCGTTGCCCGTGGGAGGGAATTCTGCGGTTATTTGGCTTCAGTTTACCGAGGATTCTTGTTCGTGGCGGTATGTTTCAGCCAAATGTCAAGGTCCGCTATCCACGGCGAGAGGGCTTTCAGGAGATGGTGGAATTCTACTCAGCATGATGACAGTCTGGTTTGAGTTGGCATGGTCACAATCGCGCCAATGTGGCTTGCCTTTAATGGACTATCGCAGGGTTTATTATACGGTCCATAGTTTGGGTTGTATGGCAACAAATTGCATTCGCGTGGCTCGTCTTCGTTTCAAGTTAAGAATTATAAGAATGTGCGCGCATTGGTCTCTTGATGTTCGGATGCAATTGCTGGTTACACGACTATCAGTGCCGACGAGGAGAAATTTCAAGGCGAGTAGGTGCGATGATGAATGGGTCTCGAACGAGGAGTCTAATTCTGCACTCCCGCGGTGTTCCACTGTTCGCCAGCGTTTTTCCGGATCTGAGTGATATCCGATGATGATTACTCACCTCATGCAGTTTATAACACACAGATAGGTATGGGCTCTGTGGTGGTGGAGCATTATGTGTAATATGCAACTTACTCTTTGGTTCTTTCGGTAAAGTCACGTAGAAAGAAAACACATTAATATAGTATGACGTTTCGATTACAACACAAGAGGTCGTCATCAGGTAGAACAAAATTTGAGAGAGAGACAAAACACAGACACGGAGACACACGGACAGTGTTGTGTGTCTCTCTGTGTGTCTCTGTGTTGTCTCTCTCTGCTTGTGTCTGTCTGTGTGTCTATGTTGTGTGTCTCTCTCTCTGTGTGTCTCTGTGTTGTCTCTCTCTGCTTGTGTCTGTCTGTGTGTCTATGTTGTGTGTCTCTCTCTGTGTGTCTCTGTGTTGTCTCTCTCTGCTTGTGTGTCTGTGTGTGTCTCCGTGTCTGTGTTTTGTCTCTCTCTCAAATTTAGTTCTACCTGATGACGACAGCTTGTGTTGCATTCGAAACGTCGTATTCTATTATTTAATTTATTTTCTTTCTACGTGACTTTACCGAAATAACCAAAGAGTAATTCCTGTAGTCACGAAAGCTTCAAATCAAGTTTTAATATACAACTTGTTCGCCCTTTTTTCAATCGACCGCTGGATAAGCTCCTTTGCGTGCCTGTTTATAGGGTCGTGAATGTCATTTCACTACACTTCACCAACGCTGGGCAGTGCACGTTGGTGAAGCCGGGTAGCAAAGGCGTCAGATTATACAAGTACTGTGCAGTACAACATTTGAATGTTACCGCACTGCCCTCGGCTGTCCACAACGTGACCCAAAAAGCCCTGTGACAACATGTTTGTGCATGCCCAGTAAACCACGTTGGCCCAGCAGCGTGGAACATTGGGTCCAAATAACCTGAAGAGCTCCCTCCAAGTGAAGGCCCTTCTGCCATGCAGCAGCGCCGTGTGCGCGAGCAATTGCAGGGGCTGCTCCTTTATATGTATATTTGCAATGGGCGAGAGTGAACAATGCGATCAATTCCACCCCGGCCACTGCTTGGTGTAAGAGAGCACTCACCAGCCGCTGCCGAATCCAATCACTCCGTTAGACAACTCAATCCGCCCAGTCGATTAATATGTCAGGCCCCCGCTACTATGAGACTTTCAGAGAGGTACGTTTACCCGCATTTCAGCGCGAGCCGCTCGCGTGCGGCGCTCTGTTTATTTTAGCAATTAGCGATTACGTTACACGCTGTTTTGTGTAATTGCTCTATTGTAATTTTAATAACGCGCAATCCCCTCGTTGTGTGGCGCCGAATTACAAAGCAGCGCCACTTCGAGTGGTGAACGGCACGAGCGGAACTCGTTGCTCTGAAGGACACGAAGGTAATCCGCGATGCTGCGGTGTTGCTTGGATGAACTCGGCGTCCGTACACCAACGCGAGAGTGAAACCAGATGCAGCGCTGCCCGTTCTCTTCTCTAGTCCTCTGCCCCAATGACAGACCCTTGGTTCAGTCTCCCTCCGTGTGTGAACACATAATTAGAACGCATTCTGAAATGATAATTGGTTTTTTACCCTTTTATCTGGCAACAAAACTGACACCTTGTTTTACGAGGAGTCATGTTTGAATAGACCACAATACCTGCAGTCATAATGCAAACAAAAAACATAACTCTGATAATGTATGCACTGTCCTTGAAGTTGATTGGTCCACACCCGAGACAGCTTTCCTTAGAGCCTAGTCTCACATGGGTTGGACCAGATGACGCCAAAAGGTGCACAACTCAAAGACAATGCACCATCAGAGTATGAGAGCTCGGGGTGTCAGTTTTGTTGCCAGATAAAAAGGGTAAAAAAACAATTATCATGCTTTTACTGGCAAATGAGGTACCAATGGCGCATTCTGAAATGTTTCGCACATACTGGTCTATTCTTGCGCATGGCAGCAGTGGGTTCAGGAGGTAAATGCCAATGTTGTGGTCTGATAGCCACGGAGAGGGCTTCAGAAGAAAATCCGTACAGTGTTGCTAATGCTCCTCGGTTGAGACATGCATCAGAGTGCGTGGAGGCTTGGAACGAATATCAAAAAACCGTATCTTGAACCTTATTCTCCTTTTCATCGTTTGTCTCCAGTTTCCTTTAAATCGTCAAACGGCATCTCTCTTAAATTTCGATTTAAAGCTTTCGTGACTGCAGGGATTCGTCTTCTTGGTTCTTTCGGTAAAGTCACGTAGAAGGGAAATAATGAAGTAATAAAAATAAAACAATAAAAAAAATTATATAATATAATTATTATGTTTTATTTTTATTATTTTATTATTTCCCTTCTACGTGACTTTACCGAAAGAACCAAGAAGAGGCATCTCTCTTGTTGTTCCTCTGGGGTCTCTTTCCCAACGTACTTCTCTCCAGAACTTCCTTCAACAAGCTATGACCGAGGAGACTTTTCTCAATCCATGTATTTAGCATTTTATGGATTCCTCTGATCAAAATAATTTCCTCCTGAACTTGCGATTGAAATTACTCATTCGCACCCACGTGTTCAACTCTCAACATAGCTGTCAACTTTACAGATCTTTGGTCTCAGGCCCAGGCTTTATGTTTGGGCGACCTCACGGCAACTGCCCAGGCGGCAAAGCTGCGAAGGGCGCCGAAAATGTATGCAGATTATACAGAATGCCTCATAATTATTCTCCAATTGTATGGATGCGTCATAAAGCGTACATATGATGGGTAGTATACATGAGTCACATGAAAGACACGCATTGTCAAAAAGCGACAGGGTTATTATCGCAGGATTACGTTCAAAAGGTGCTATTGTGTTCCTTTATGTTAAGAGAGGTTCAAATCACAACCACTTTATTATGAGCCGTCTCCGACTGCCTTCTCTGCTACCGCTACTGTCAGTCTCGTCGTTCGAGACACCATGAGGACAGACGAATTTTGATTATGTGATTTAAACAAATCTGAGAAATATAGTTATGTGTACACGAGGAAAGGCTGTACCAAGATTTGTTTTATTCTGACATAAACATTTAGATTGGAACTGAGCCTTAAGTGGGAAGTGGGAGGGGGGTTATCCATCTACAGCCCCCCCTATCCCCCGATGCTACCGGGCTAATGTGATGTCACAAAATATGCTGAGATGTCACAGTGCAGCGAGCATGTGATATAACCATGCACAGAGCGTGAAATGGTATCACAATGCAGAACACTGTGATGTGACAGTGTACCGAGCACGCTGTGATGTCAGAGGGCACAGAGACAATGTAAATATTGTATCAACATTTTTTACTTGCCAATAAGAATTGAGAAAGGGTGGCTGAACCTTCATCGGGAGGGGGGTGGGGTCAGAGGGGGGGTGCTAAGATACCCCCCTCCTGACGTTTCGGGGCTGCTCAGCCCACCACCAATGACGAGTGTGCGCATATATACATTTGTTTCCAGACCTTATGGCCTGTGGATTGCTGATGCTGGTTAATGGAATTTTACGCATTTATGCTGAGTATTGACCAAGCGTCGGCCCGTTGTGCTGTAGGCTCTGCTATATCCTGGCGAAAAAAATGCATTACATTGATTCATCACAGCCGGATTGCAGAATGCATTAAGCATTCCCATTAATAACGCACGCGAGGAACGTTTAAGGCGCGGTCCATTACGTAATGCTATAATATCGAAAGAATATAATTAATACGGCACTAACGAAATATAAAATTTAAAGAGGGAACAAGCCAATGGTTTGGAGTAGGTGGACCGCTTCAGCTAGCTAAGGTTCACTTTAGAAAATAAAATAATAACAAGAATGTTGGTGATAAGGATGACCAGTGTGTTCGTTATTGATCATTCAGGATGTCTCTCGGCGCAACTGACGTCCATTAACACCTACTTTAAATACAGGATATTGAAGCTGAGAATTCCAAGTCAGCATGTCTGATATCCTGGGATCAAGCATCCAATTACTACTTACTCAAGAAAATGCGTTCCCATGCGCAGCGTTCGTGGTCTATACTCCATCTAACAATGATTGCAGCACTCACGCACACACGTATAAATACAAAGACACTCTCACACACACGCACGCACGCACACACTCTCTCTCTCTCACACAAAGACATAGACCCCCCCGTGTAGCCTTAACAAAATATAGGAGCAAGTGCTGTTAGCGGGCGCCTATGAAGGCCGGCACGGCACACAAACGTGGCCAGCACTACGCCCGGCCTCCTTTGTCTCCCCAGTGGTGATGTTGACACACCGCCCCAGGTACCCATTTGAAGCTTAGTCGACCAAGGCACGTTGCACACACGAAGTGGCGTCGCATGGTAGGCATGACCCCCTCGTGCAAGGAATTAAATGGGAGCCACCGTCCAATGTTCACCTCCTGTTCGTAGTCTGGCGCCTGGGCCCCTCTGGCCTGTGGGCCCCCGTGCAGTTGCACCGCCTGCACACGCGATAGCCACCGCGAACACGCAGCGGTGACGCTGCCCAGGAGTAGCACGTTCGCCGCTTGTTGCAGAGGTTCATGGTTCAAATTCAGGAAAGTATGCTCAGCACGGCATGGGATTTGACAAATCACTTTCAATTATAAACTACGCTATTAATGTAATTAGTATCTATTATTATAATTTAAAAAAACACGCAATACTCACCCGCTTTTGTCTGCATTATCCTGCCTACGGGCATTTGTTAACAGCGACACACTCTCATGCGCGAATATAGTTTCTTTATATAAAAGGTGTTTGTTTTTTCTTCAAAAAAGCATTTGTATCATTGCGGTGGCTGGGGAGTGTGAGATTGTTGGGAGTTCAGTTCCGACAATGAGAGAACCAGGGGGGGAGGGGGGGAGAGAAGTCAGCTGGGATTGGAGAGGAACGAAGCTGTAATCATCTTGACGATATTATAATTCATGATGATATTATTATGATTAATTATATCACGATTAATGGTTTTATTGCAAGTCAAAGATTTATTAAGTCTGCGGCTGGGGAGGTGCAAAACGAAGGTTTGGTGGAAGCGCTCGGGGACAAGGAGGAGGAGGGACGACAGTTTGGAATTGGATGGACGAGGCCCTCTGTGAACAATAAAAATATTAAATCGAATAAACAGTGAATGTGTGACCTGGAGAAGCACATTATGTGGGGTTAAGGCAATGGTCAGCGGGAACACTAATAGGTTATTCTTGGCGAGTTGGTTAAGGTCAGTGGAAGGGCTCGTAATAAGATCGTGTTGGGTAGGATTAAGGCTATGATAAATAACAATTGCTGCTTTGGCTTGGTGGTCGGAATTCGTGGCAGGCCTGGATTTTGGTGGGCGAGTCTGCTGCATTCCCAAACCGCTTGGCCCTCCTCCCCTCATGCATCTCATGCCCTTTGGCCAGTTTTAATTTATGATGCTGCCAGCACTTACCGTGACTAAATGATCCATCTTAAAACGAGGTCAGTTCTAGGCAGGCACACAACCAGCCAGGAACTTGTGTCTGTATAAAGTAATAGTCGGCGTAATGTACTTTTATTTTTCTAGTTTACCAGCGATGCAATTTCGTAATTATCATGATTGATACCACAAATAAGCAGACATGAATCCCAGGTGCACTATTTATTTTACAAACCAAAACCACTACAGTTATTGGATTTCATTTTAAACGATGTCTACTTACTCTTTGGTTCTTTCGGTAAAGTCACGTAGGTAGAAAATAATATATCACGACGTTTCAATCGCACCACAAGCAACCGTCATCAGGTGAGACAATCACAGCAGGGGAACTGCAGCACGATCCTATTAGCAGCAGTTCCCCTGCGGTGTTGATATCACCTGATGACGGTTGCTTGTGTTGCGATCGAAACGTCGTGATCTATTATTTTCTACCTACGCGACTTTACCGAAAGAACCAAAGAGTGTGGATTCCTGCAGTCACGAAAGCTTCAAATCCAGATTAACGATGTCTACAGTTGTAAAAAGAAAGGGGGTCTTAGTTTCCAAAATATACAAGTGTTTACGCGTTTTACAGATGATGGCTTCTAATGACGGTAATTGCATTTTGTAAGTCACAGGATGTTCTCCAGCTGCCTACACAGTGAATTAAATTCCTGCTCTGCGTCCTACTCGTCTTGAACTTGACATTATTCAATGCGTCACCATTCTCCATGAATGACTGATCATGCTTGTTTTGCCGTTCGCTTCTTAACAGTAGCCGTTAATAAAATCCCGTGCACATTATTTGCACTTTGAAGATCGCGTGATGTCAGTCACAAGAGTAGACTGTTTGCGTGGCAGCGAAATGGTCCAATTATGTAAAATTATCCATTATATCACTCCTTTGGGATAATAGCGATCAATCGTTGTGCCGCTACTGCTGATTCTTGGTAGGACTCTCTTGAAAAAGAGTCGTGACTCGCTGAGGCTTTCATGGATAAACAAGCGGAATACACAACATAATTGCTGCAAAAAAAGTATGGCCCGCAGGCTGGACACATCCCGCGACTTCGTTTAGTACGAACCAAGGTCACGTGAGGTAAATCTATTCACAATGACGAGTCTGGCTGGCTCGCGTGACCCGTCAACTCTTCAGCAATGCTAAAACGACCGGATGTATTACCACCATTGGAAACTGACTCCTTGTAAAAAAAGGTGTCAGTTTTGTTGCCAGATAAAAGGGTAAAAAAACAATTATCATATTGTTTTACTGGCAAATGAGGTTCCAATGGTGTAAATGCTTTCCCCGAGCTCTCATACTCTGATGGTGCATTGTCTTTGAGTTGTGCACCTTTTGGCGTCATCTGGTCCAACACCATGTGAGACTAGGCTCTAAGGAAAGCTGTCTCGGGTGTGGACCAATCAACTTCAAGGACAGTGCATACATTATCAGAGTTATGTTTTTTGTTTGCATATTGACTGCAGGTATTGTGGTCTATGCAAACATGACTCCTTGTAAAAAAGGCGTCAGTTTTGTTGCCAGATAAAAGGGTAAAAAAACTATTATCGACCGGATATATTGTTAACGATTTAGTGTCGAATAAGTGCCGTTTATTTGAATGACCGGAGTTTGTGTCATTGATAGACTGAATAAATATGTATACGTCTTTCCAAAAGGGTGTCCTCCTCGTCAAAAAAACAAGTGTATGTGTGCTTGTTGAAGAAAGTAAACCAGATGAATACTAATGTGTTTTGAGTCGAAATAAGCCTCACATGGAAAATTCAACCTCATCGCAGTCGGATGGCTCACACTGGGAAAACAATCACAGCACATGACCCCAGTAGTGGCCGTAAAAAGTTGATCAATTTTAATTGGGAAATAAGTAAGGGACTCAAAGTCACGTAGGTGAAAAAAAAACAACCTAAATTAAGTCACGACGTTTCGGAAGCAACACAAGCTTCCGTCATCAGGTGGGACAACCACAGCAAAAAAAACAACAGAATTACTCTAGTGGGCTTTGGTTGTCCCACCTGATGACGGAAGCTTGTGTTGCCTCCGAAACGTCGTGATTTAATTTAGTTTGTTTTCACCTAGGTGACTTGCAGTCACGATAACTTCAAATCTAGTATTAAGGGACTCTACTTACAGGAATAATAACAACACCATAATTTGCTTTCAATAATTTGACATTGCTCATACGTCTTAATGGCCACCCATTAAATATCGACGTAGTGATGAATGCCATTAGTTTACGTCACGTAGCATCTGAACCCCCACTACCGCACCGCCCACCCCCACAGAACTTCGTCACCACGTGTCCAACTCAGGCCCGCCGTTCCCATAACACTCCCCCCCCTGGAGCTCAACTCCCCGACCCGTGTCATCATATTTGGTGCCCCGTAGGGGCGCATAGAGATGCGTTTTTACCGATTGCAGTCATTAGCGACACAATTTCCACGCGAATGCGGCACTAATGCCCCGCCTGAGATAAGAGCTCCGTTTGGGGGACGCTTACAAAGGAGACCCGCTGTTCCCGCCAGCTGCCCCTGCAGTAATTGGCTGTTTTAGCAACACGGGGGGCGCAACTGATTTTCAAGCGATTTCGCCTTGACACGAGCTCTCCCACACCTTTTCATCCTCCACCAGCCAGCCCCCTCCCCTGCTCCGTCGGAACCCCGGCCCCTCCTCCTGGGTCCCCTGCTCCCACAAGAGGCGAAAACCAACACTGTTTTACAATTTCAATCTCTCCTGTTTTTATACAGGAGATGTTTTTCCCCCCACTTGTACCATGCACAGGTACAACCCGAAAAGAGAGGCTATACAGCACAAAACCATGCAATAGGTTGTGTTTTATTCCTTTTTGTTTAATATTTCTTATTCTGAATTGAACGTTGAATTTAAACTGCTTCTATAGGATTGTTGGTGCTTTGTTTTACCACTATGGTTTTCAGTGTAACTTGCAAATTAACCTTGAACAGACACAAGTAAGGCTATTACACTCACGTTGTCCGAACCGGTCAATTTCTATTTTCAGGTTAATTGTGAGGTCACCACTACTACAACAGCAACAACGCGCCTCGGAAAACGTGGTAGCCAGGTGGCTCATAGCAGCCACCCGGTAATGCAGACCATTGCCCGACATGCCATCCTCTGCCACACGCGTCTGTTCTATTAGAGTGTTAATGGAGAAAGTGGAGTGTTTATATTAGTTTTTACATAAATTCGTGCTTGTGCACCAGCGCCAACGCAGTCACTTGAGTTTTGGTAAAATGTTGAGCTACATGACACAGCTGAGATTCAGGGTTTTAATCTCAGCTGTAGATATGAAACTGAGTTCTCCAGTGTGGAGAGTTGATAATGGTCTCTACCATGACCGTTATAACAGATGTAGGATATTACCTTAATTCGAATTAATCGACCGAGGACTACATAGAATCGGTGTGAATGCCAGGAATATAAAAATAACGCTAGGGCGGGTGAGAATGTGGCGGCAGAATTTTGCCTGCGATGTCATCTACCAGAAGCCGTACTCTTAACACGGACAAATGTTACAGAGCTTTCTATGAGAGTTCCACATCCACATCTATTAATCGTATGACATAATGTCGACAGTATACTTGGAGACTCAGTCAGTGTTCTTTATTTTACCAGGAGATTAAATAAACCCATTGAGACGCATGAAACAAAAATGCTTCCTTTGCAAGGCCGACCTGGGTTACATCGAGACTCAGGCTTTCCTTACCTACCTGTATTATAGGTTACCCGATCAGTGTTATCCAAGGCCGGCTTTAATGGTTAGTGACTACCAAAGCGATCGGTGCTTGCCCACTTCGGTCAGTGTTACATTTACAAACGCTCAGTAATAACATATGAATGGTCGCTGTTGCTCTGTGCCCTGTAACAACTATGCTGTACACTCACACGTACTTGACACAACCCAATGATCAGTGATAAGATGTCGTTTAAATAGGGCCCTGGGACTGTTATCTCTGGCGAAGCGAGCCTGTGAAACTGACGGTGGCCCCACACGTGATGACACCTTTGCGCTGTGAGCGGCCGTGTCACTGCCTCAACATGGCCATGTGGAATGGCATACCTCGTACAATTATCTGTATGTTTGTAGCCAGGCGCATGGGAACCCTTCCGTCCCGTGGCCACCGGTGAAGTTGCACCGCCTGCACACTAATGAGTTTAGCCACTTACACGGACACTTTTCTCCACGAGCTTCCCTTTGTTGTGGCGTGACAGCTGCAAGCAATAACCTCTGCAAAGGCGATGTCGTTCATAACCTTTCCAGGTCTTCCTTGCAAAAGCAAGGCAGACCTTGCCTCTACCTCGTCTGGTATGCGAGAGGTCGTGGGTTCGATCCCGACCCTGACGCCTGCTGTATATTTGGAGTTTGCATGTTCTCCCCGTGGTCGCGTGAATTTTTCTCCGGATCCTCATAGTTTCTCGCCAAATTGAGAAGCATGCTTTTAGAGTATTTGGCTGCGATACATTTCCATATAAGCCACTTCGTTGAGCTCATATTTGTGGCCAGGTCGCTTCTGAAAAATAGCTATATCGGCTCAGTGGGCCTCAATTGGTAAAATAAAAAGTTTAGTTTTAGTTTAAAAGCGGAATTGTTGTTTTCATCATGTCTCTATGGGGTTATGTAACCTCCTCGTTAAATAAAGGATACATGCGTACATATGATGTGCCTAACCATGGAGGTAAGTAGGTCACTGTTAACGTGTGCGTGATTTATTTGGATGTATTGTTAATGAATGTTTTCCGTCATGAAAAATATTATTTTAAAAATTATTATTTTATTAATTTGCGGATTAGTGTTTTGAGAGTAGGTTAACAGCCTTTGTTTATCCTGTCTTCCTTGATGCTTTACCAGTGCATCTTCGTTTGCTGGTGACGGTGGAGAAACACGTGTTCGCCAAAAACAGGAGTGGTGGCGCAGCGGTTAACGCACTACACTGCGAACCCGACGGGCCTGATTTGGTTTCACAGCTGACGCTTCGGTGGTTAACGCAACCTGAACGGTTCCGAGAGGCGGGTCCAGACCGCTCTCGAAATCGTCGCGCAACTTAACCACCTGCTAGTGTGTGGACATCACTGCTCCCAGAGACTCCAAATTAGAGCGAATGCTACTACTTCTGGCCACCATGGCACCCACGGTAGCGAAATGTTAACTACCTCGCCAGGTACACAGGTGGTCGTGAGTTCGATCCGGACCCTGACGCCTGGATCTTTCTCCGGGTCCTCCGTTTTTTCCCCCTCCACATTTAGAAACACTCGTTGAGAGTATTTGGTTGCTCTAAATGTCAACCGATAAGCCACTTCGTTGAGCTGCTGTCATTTGTTGCCATCTCGCTTCTGTAAAAGAGCTGTATAGCTCAGTGAGCCTTCTTACCTGGTAAAATAAAAAAGTATTTGTATTTGATTTTTTAACCAATGAAATATCTACCCCCCCCCATTGCCGCTGTCCCCATTAACCATACCCTCCGGACCCGTCATCAAGTTGTTACCGTTCCCATAACGTAGCCCTTTAAAAGCCTGCTTTCGAGCTCTCGCCATCTCCGAGTGGCAACAATAAACGCATCTTCCCGGCGCATCACGAAAGAGTCACGTCCAGTTCAATGGCCACTGTATACCACTGTAGGGGTACCGTGTAAGCAGCAGTAGCATCTCTGCCTTTTACAGCCATGAGCCAACTGGTGGATATTTCACAATCGTTATGCCGTGGGCCACGATTTCCCATAGTATGTTCGACATTCATGATAACTTGGGGAGCACTAATTTGCAGGACCTTAAATTTTTGACTCCAACATTGTCGCGATTCGGTACTAAATTCACGTAATACGTAAATTAATAATACGCTCTTCACAGTGTTTATCCTAGGGGACCCCGCTACTGACAGACTGTTCCTGTAAACGGTCCAAAATATTGAACTCTAAATTAATCATACTATGTCAGCCCTCTGTCAATATACTGCTTGATGAATGCCTCCCCACGCCGTGTCAATCGTGGGGGGTTTTGTGACCATACTTCACCACCCACGACGGTCAGCGTGGATCGATGAAGCAGTCGGTAAGGGGAGCTCATCCCAAGAGTGGTTTTCCAATATCACTCACTCACCCCAGTGATGTTTGCCGTGGTGTGGTGGCCGGACATGGAACTCAGATCACGCACACACACAACCTGGCACGATATGGAAATTCTCGCTCGCGATCAGATGCGAGGCCCCTGCCAGCTGACTTTCCCACACCATTGACTCTCGTCTCCACGGCAACCCCAGTGTCGTTATTGGACAATCGCCGCCGCTGTAATGCATCCCCACGCACTCACGCGGTTTCGAGTACATGGCCCTGGGTTTAAAGGGCTGCTGCGATGTTACATAGACACGGCGGACTGTGCGGGTGTGTGCTGTCGAGATTATTGGGGCGGCAGCGACGTTGCCTCCGTCTCTTTCTGTACACACGGTGGCGATTCGAGGTTCGAGGGGGGCACGCGTTAATCAGGGGGCAATATAGGGGGGCCACCACCTGCGGCGGGGGCGTTCGTAAGCCACACGTTGCTGTCTGTGAGTGGTAGCGCCACTAGTAGCTGCTAAAACAAATTAACGTTAACCCTTAACAAATACGAATCGACGCGATCCCATGAATGTATCTTGAGCTTCAGTGTCGATATGTTAATACTGGTAGGAACCTCCTGGTTACACTAGCCCACAGGGGATTATTGTGTCCGTCCGTCCGTCGTGCATCCAAAAATGGGAGGGGCTGGGTGGGGAGAGTGGGGAGGGGCTGGGTGGGGAGGGGCTGGGTGAGGAGGGGAGGGTGGGGAGGGGCTGGGTGGGGAGGGTGGGGCTGGGTGGGGGGGGGGCTGGGTGGGGAGGGGCTGGTCACCCTGTGGTGCCCTTACAACGTTTAACCTACTCACGCCGGCTTGTGCCCGCCCTCACAGTCGGGCATATTTGCGGAATACACCACGCCGCCGTTGACCCTGGCCATTGACCGAGCAACCCAACGTTCCTACCAGCTCCCTCCGCAGGGATGTGTTTGAGGAATATATTCGTTGTTCCACCCGTTATTTACAAGTAGAGAGACGAGAATTGCATTGTAGGTCCATTGGCCAACACAGCTAGGCTCGCTTGCAAACAGCGAGCCTTGCTTCAAGTCAAACGGCTCTATGTCCGCTCGTCTCTCCGTATGAAAAATGCAACGTGTTTAGCCCATGAGCGCAAGGGCTTTGCAGACCAACCTTATACAGCAAGTAAACTCTGGTCCGGTCTCGATAGCCATGATAATTATGACCCCCTTTAGCCAGTAAAAAGCCTCAATGAGTGTCTTTTTCAAGAGTGTACTGCCTTCAACCGTCAAGTATATATATAAAACGTGTGTTTTGTCGCCAGATTGAGGGGTGGATATATACAGTTAATTAGTAAATCTATTGCTGGACTAGGGCCTCCTCACGCTCTGCGGGTCGACAGGTTATTTGATCATACTTCACTCTGCTTGTTGGTGAAGAGGGGGGGGGGGGCATAGACACGGAAGCATAGAAAGTACAGCACAACAATTGATGAAGTTGCGAGTCATTTTTCAAATATTGCCTCATTTTGGAGCCGTGACGCCGGCAAACAGTGGCCGGCTCCTGACGTCACCGACGTCCAACTGTGAAGCAACCGACGCGTGTATTTGTTTTTTTGTTGCGGTGAATTTCAACCACGCAGCAGTGTTGAACGGGGGCGGACGCTGGACACGAACCGTGAACCTCCGCAAAACAACGAGCGGCTAACGCGCTGGGTGTCCACGCACCCCCATGGCATCATCTCACGCCGGTGGCACCTGCCGTCGTATTAAATTAAAGCGGCAGTGATGTGCGTTACCCTCACGCTTTACGGGAACAAACAGACGCGATATTCAAGCGTATGCTCCTGTAATCGTGAGATTATTCGCAGCGTTTAAATCCGACTCCGGGGCAGGGTTATGGGTTGTGTGCGTGCGCGTGAGCGTCTGTGTGCATGTATGTTCAGTGCTCGCTAACAGCACTTGCCCCAACGGTCTGATAATGTAATACGGGGGATCGTTGTCTTTATTGGGAGCGGCAGTGTACCCGAATTCGAGGGCCACTGACGGCCAACACCAGTGACGATTATTATTTGAACCAGTACTGGGCCTCCCCTAGGTCGATTCCGCCTCAAATGAGTACCTGGTGACGTGTATAAACATCACCAAATGGGGAGACAGGGGCGACCGGGTGTGGTATTCACCACCCGCCTCCTCGTGTTCCTTGCCGCCCTTCATAGGTGCTTGCTGACAGCACTTGCCCTAACAGTCTGTTTAGGCTATATGGGGAAGGGGCGGGTCTTTGTCTTTGTGTGTGTTAGTTCACCCTATATTACCTGGGTCTGTCGGTTTACATCAAGGCCGTAAATATAATATATATTGGGGGGGGGGGACACATCCTCCCCAATATTCAAATATGCTCAAAATGTCCCCCCCAATATATTGCTATAAAATAGATTTCTGTTTATATGATTGTGGTTATGGTTTTACTTTATTAATCCTTAATCTGTCATTACATACAATGAAACAAGAAAAGGTAAAAAAGAAAAAAACAGAGTAATGTAATAAATACAATACACTATTAGACATTATTGTTAAAAATAAAAAAAAATGTCAATCCTATGTGTTAGTGAATTTTGTTATATTTTAGGCAGGAAATGGCAGGAAATTCGTTTTCAAATTTAGACTTTTTTCTGGGGGGGGACCCCCAGACCCCCTGGAAGATTTGGTCCCCCCCAATGTTGACTCCATGGCTACGGCCTTGGTTTACATGCCAGCGGACCATCGACACTGAATGCGACCTTAAGCCTGGTACAAGAGCTGCATGAATGCTGCAATAGCTGTGTGCGAATGTTCCGGTGAATGTCATCGTCAGTCGAGTGATCTCCGGGCTCACGTGAGCATCGAAACGGTTGTTCATCTCCTGATCACAACCCCTGTGCCGGTGGTGGGGACGAGGCCCTCTCCATAGGACAACCACCATTGACTCCCTCGTCAAGTGCTGATGGGCTGAGTCAGCCACAAAGCAGGATTTCGAATTGGTAACCTTCAGACTGGGAACCGCTCACTCGACCGCTGAGTCACCTGGCCGGTTTATGGCATTAAGCCGATGGCTGACGTTCCCTGGAGGGGACAGCTGGGGTTGGTGGCGTGGGGTCACGAATGTTATGTGCGTATATACATACACACAGGCACGTGTGTGAATGAGCCGGCAAACCGGGGATCTCTACCAGCACGCTTGCTCGTGGCGGTGGAAACGCGACAGCGAGCCCACACAGCTTCGTGTGCCGCGCCCGCCGTGCGCTCGTGGCGGCCCGCGTCGATGCTAACCGCGTTACGCTCAAATTAAGCTCGTTCCGTGTCAGATACCAAATAATGTCAGTGTGGATTCGGTGTCGCACAGCAATGTATTTGGACCCTATTTTTTTTAAGGTTAATCTTTGCCGGCATAGCGAATCCTCGTCGTACGAGTGCGAGACTTTGGGTATAGTCGCATAATGATAATAATACATCCATAGGGATAATGATAATAAATCCATGTCTTTATCTAGAAAAACCTTCGCGAGTCTCATGGCTTTTTCAAGAGGGCACTGGGATATTTGGGCAATTGCACTTCTGGGTAGTTTATCTATTTAAAACATCATTTATGCAAATCAATACGTTATTTCATTTAACTGTTTGCGTGTACGGTATAAAAATTAAGTCGTTAATTTCATGATATTTTTTAAAAGCCTCACTGAGTCTCAAGATTTTTTATGCAGGAGGATCCTGTTCGATTATTCTCAGTCAGGGAGTAACAATCGCTGCGTGTTTCCAAATTAAGTAATTTGCGAATCACGTGTACAATTGTCCAAAATGTGGACCATCACGGTGCACGGTGGACTACTTCTCCGTGGGATGACGTCACGGGATCTTGGACGTCCACTTGTAAACCAGATGGCGCGTTTTTTGTATTGTTCAAACACCCACATTATTAACAAGCTGGATTTGAACCGAAGACCTCGACAAAAACACTGCCGCTGGGCCATGTCACCGCCTCCAATGGTCACAATGGATAATTTTGGTGTCTAGAAACCGCGTTTTTGCGTCTATGTAGCTGCCCACAATAAGAATCCTTAGCCAATGAGCTAATCCCAACACGCGTTTGGCAGGGAGAGAGACAGCGAGACAGATATATCTGATGTCGTTGGCATGGCAGACTGGGTTATGGTTATGGTACTCTGATGACATGCTATATTCACAATCATAATGCACAATCTTTGTCACAACGAGAGATTTACAGAGAGACTGGATGTTGACATGAGCACAACCGTTATACTAAGCATGAACAATCACTGACGCATTCCTAAGATTCAGATAAAAATAAAATTTTCACAGTGGTACACGAAATATGGGCATCACGCAAAATGTGTCGCAATACCTCTGTTTCCCCTCTAGATATTCATGATAATGTTAAATATATCATTTTCACTTTCAAATGATACGTCGTGGCAAGAGCTGATGCCACGTGGTAGAGACTAATGAGGGATTAACAGCCAAATTAGGGACAGTAAATATATTTCGCTGTCACTCGATGCAACCGCGCGTGACAGTCAGCAAAGCTCATTTTCAAATCCTTTATATTAAGTTCGCTTGCTTGCTTAGGACCGTGAAAATCTTTCGGTCGTTTTTAACCCACTTCCCGTGATCCAATCGAGCTGACATTTTCCACACAGACTCGTTGTGCGTGACAATTAATGTTCGTGAAATTTTTTTCCCAAAATTTTACACTTTTTAGGTCAAAAATATTATATTTAATTACCAATTGCTTAATGGTGCAATGCAATCATCTGACCCATAGGTGACAGCCATCTCAAGCCAGAGGACGAGAGGACTCTAGCCGCCACGCATATAAAGGATTTATAGTGAAAAACTTTGTTTTTACGGGTTATACTTGTTATAGAGTCTCGTGTAAATCGTGCTCGGCATGACTCCAACAATGATTGACAAGAGAAGGAACAGTTGGATTATATAACATAGGCGAGCTGAATACGGCGCATTTTGGGAACCTTGGATGAAATACGCCTTCCAAATGTCAAATATTATAACATACGCCGTAGCAGTAGCCTGTTAAGAAAAGTAGCGGGGAAGGGGGGCGGTGCACGGGACACGTCGCTCAAACGCATGATGAACGGTTGTCAAGTATAAGTGGTGGTAGCCAAAAATGGAACTCGTTCCAGAGGACGTCGACAGAGGAGATGGAGCGATGACATTAGTTCACGTGCTGGCGCGAGGTGGTTTGGAACACCGCGGGATCGATCGCGAGAGGTGGCAGCTATGGGGATCATCCAGCAGCGAATAAGACAATGGCTGATTATTAATGGCAATTACACATCAGTCATCATCAACCATGATCGATCCACTCGCTGGATGAAGGCGTCCCTCAAACCATCATCATCACACACGGTTCTGTGATGTGACAATCCACCTAGCACCCGTAGTGGTGCCGATTCAATCGTTCCATCTCCGCGAAATGTCCTTTTGGACTCCTTCACTTGCTTGGCCTCCAACGCGGTAATTATGCCTTCATCATTACACCATAATCCAATCGCTTCTCGGTTGTAATTTTAACAATGGAACAGACTATAGATATGATAAGACCGACGTAACGTTAAACTGCTGGGGCTGTACGATGGGCACAGTCCGTGTGGGCTGGGTCCACGTTGAAATGGTCGAGGTTAATGAGTCTTCCGCGCAAGAAATCCCAACAGAGAGAGAGCCGGTCGGCTGGCTGCTGTGATGCTTTGCAGTCGCATGCGGCAGCGCAACGCATGTGATCATTAGCAATTACCGTAATCCTACCAGCAGCCGATCGCACTCACTGAGGGTGCCCTGCACGTGCGCTGTGTTCTCCCAGGTTATGGCTAAATCAATATTGAGGCGGCTTGACTGCGAGTGAGTCATTATTCCATTAGACTCGCAATGGTGGTCATTAACGCTTAAAGCGTGCGCGCAAAACGAGCGACGCCGTGGGGTTATGGCCTGTGACTGGCGGCAGGGCTGGCATTTGAGGAGGTATACCATGGTATAGTCCATACTCTTTAAGTTTTTTTCGGTAAAGTCACGTAGGTAAAAAATAAAACTGAGCAATCATTGGAAAGATGTTATTAACCCTGTAAAAAAGATTTAACTGCACGTATTTGTACCATCTTATTTGGCAGATACTAGTCTACTTTACCGAGTGTTGACATCCCCAGCGTTTAACAGTACTGCTATTTTGTATTTTGTATTTGTCAGCTAACATCGGCCGTAACCCCGGGTTGAGGTGCACCAATTATTCCATTTTAACCCCCCCCCCCCACCGTTCCATTCCCTGGCTACCACATTCAGATAAGCCCCTCCGCCTTAACTTGTATTTAAGAGCTTGTCTCTTGGATTTTTCCTCACTTAATACAGTAAATTTAGCTGTGATGGTCCCACCTGAAGACGGAGACTTGTGTTGCCTCCGAAAAGTCGTGATTTATTATTTTATTTCTATTTTTTTTTACCTACGTGACTTTACCGAAAAAAACTTAAGAGTATGAATCCTTGCTGTCACGAAAGCTTCAAATCTAGGTATAGTCCATCTCCGAGCACGGCAGTTGAAACAATGGACAAGTTTATATCCCCCCCCGTCCGCCTTTATGTGTTCAACAGTATTAACATCAATACTGAATGTGGGCTATTGTGTGTGCCGAGGTCGAACTTCCGTTCAATGGTTTACCTGGGGCCCTTTTCTTCTGTTGTCCCCAAGTTGTGGAATTGACTGCCATCGAATATTCGATATGATGAGTCCCTCGGTTTATTTAAATCCCGCCTTAAGAATTTCTTTTTTACTTATACAGGCCTTTACTCGTAATTAATTTGGTTATGTGTTTGGGAGCGTGGATGGGGGGGGGGGGTATTTGTGTCTGTGGTTAAACAATGAGCCTGCATGCTTATTTTCGGTTTAGATTTTGCCTGAGTTATTTACTTACTTGCGTTTAGCTCTGTGCAGCGCCTTGCCACCTCTAGGTGAAACGCCCTTTATAAGTGTAAATTACTTTTACATCTAGTGCTTAATTCCAGCCGAAAGCGTCTGGAACATTGTTCTGGGAATAATTTTGCCACCCAGCCAAATACATCGCACCTTTTTTCTTCCATCTTGTACTTCGTTCGTTTCTCAGCTTACTTGTCTCAGTGAAGGTCCCGGCGGCAGCACGTTGAGTAGGGCGGTCCAGACTCCCCTTTCCCTGGCGACAAACTCTCGCTTTTCCTGAGGAATTCCCAGGCGTTCCCAGGCGTTCCTAGGCGACCCGAGTGACATCGTCCCGCCAGCGTGTCCTGCGTGATAGAGTTTCAGGGAGAGTCTACCGGGGGGCATCCTTACCAGGTTCCCGAACCACCTCAACTGGCTCCTCTCGATCAGGAGGAGTAGCGGCTCGACTTTGAAGCTCTCCCAGATTAGCGAGCTCCTCATCCGATCACGGAGAGTGAACCCGGCAACCTTGCGGAGAAACCTCATTTCGGCCCCTTGTATCCGCGATCTCATAATTTTGGTCATTACCCAAAGCTCATGACCATAGGTGAGGGTGGGAATGTAGATCGACCTGTAAGCCGAGAGCTTTGTTGAGGAACTTAGCTCCCACTTCACTACCACGGAATGGTACAGTGCCCGCAACACTGCGGACGTTGCACCGATCTGCTGGCCGATTTCCCGCATCACACTTACCATCACTCGCGAAAGAGATCCCGAGGTATTTAAACTCATTCACTCAGGGCGGCTGTTCCCCTCTCACCTGGAAAGAACAATCCACCGTCTCCGGGGAGTGAACCGTGACCTCAGATTTGGAGGCGCTGATCCTCATCCCAGCCGCTTCACACTCGGCATCAAAGTGCTCAAGTGAACGCTGGAGATCACAGACTGACGAGGCTAAGAGGACGTCATCTGCAAAAAGCAGCGACGCCACCTTCATGCCACCGGACTGGATACTTTCCATACCTCGGCTACGCCTCGATATCCTATCCATGAAAATCACAAACAGGAGTCCAACATCCACAGTGAACGACGTTGATTTGACACCAAGAATACGGACACAGTTCACACTCCTGGAATAGAGGGACTGGATAGTGCACAAAAGCGTCACCAATACATCATACTCCCGCAGCACCACCCACAAGACATTGCGGGGAACACGGTCATATGCTTTCTTCACGTCTACAAAGCAGAGATAGACCGGAGAAGCATACTCCGCATGACCCCTTAAATATCTGTGAGACGGAAAAGAGCCGGTCCATTGTTCCACTTCCAAGACAGAATCCCCATTGTTCCTCCTGAATCTGAGGCTGGACCACCGGACGGAGCCTCCTCTCCAGTACTCTGGCATAAGCCTGGGACGCTGAGGAGTGTGATTCCTCTGTAGTTGGAGCACACCCTCTGGTCCCCTTTTTAACAATGGGAACCACGACCCCAGGGAACCGTTCGTGGGCACCCTCTTCACCAACTCATATTGGCCATCGCAGTGCAGGATGAATGAAACAACCCACATCACCAGCAGTTGATTGTTAAATGGCTGTAAGATTATTTTATCTATATTCTTAGCAACCTCCCAAATGGCTCTTGCGTCCTCAGTCTTGACGCTCCTTACATCATCCCTTCTAGCGACTTGTCCTGTCCAAGCCCCCACTTGCCTTTCTTCGCAGTAAATAGGGTGTCTCCAACGTGCTGCGTTCTCTTATCAAAAGGCTGCTCTTTCGGTCTCTGGGTGTAGTTCCAAGAATGCACCTCCACAATCTTTCTTTGCACAATTTTTCAGCTTTTGTCTCATTTTCATCATGTCCACGTTTCTCGTGTGCACGAGCCAGGTGACGGATTGTCGCTTCACAGGACGGCGAGGGATGGCAACAATTTTGGTGAGGTCTGCATCCAGCAGTGGATAGAGTATTGCTGCTGCTGATGGCTTTCTACCCCCTGCCTCACTGGAGATCAATGCCCCATAATGACGCGAGGCAAGCGCGTTTATAAACCATGCTGCTCTTTGGCAGCACTTAAAGCGAATAATTAGTAGTCTCGTTCTTACATCTGTGACAATGATGCCTACACCTCTGCAATTACTGCATTCAACACCCGAAATAAAAAATCGTGCATAATTGTAGTTTTGTGTGTGCAGTACTTTGCATTGTTGCTTCCAGCCGCTGGCCAAATCACTCTGTATGCGCCCGAGTGATTTGGCTAAGCTAAGTGGTGCTGCGCCTGAGTAGTGCTTGGATGGGTGGGTGACCAGCGTGCATGAAACAGGTGGTCAGCCATTGTAGTCAGCTTCGGGGCTACGCGTTCGGATAGCAGAAGAGGGCGGTGCAGAAAAATCAATCGTTGTACTGCACTACCATGCTCGCACATCCGTGCTGCCCGCCTTCATCAACCAGCACTGACCAACGTGGTGAAGTACAGGCAACCTGATTTAATACCAAACAATGTACTTGTATGAGAAAGCCATGGTTTCAAGACTATTTCAGCAGCGTTCAGCATTGATGTGTTCGGCCAAAGACCTATTTCTGCAGCGAGTGTACTGAATCTGAAGAAAAAGGAGTACCCGGAGAAAACCCACCACACGAATGGGGGGAGTGGGCGGTGGGGGGGTTAACGTTCATAGGCCAGCACAGACTGATTCACGAACCCACTTTCTGTCCTACCTCGCAGTCCGAGCGGGATTGGGAGTCCTTACAAAACTGCATGATTCATCAACCCTCGCCTCCAAAGACGTGTGCCATCATTTCCCCATAAGTCATGCAACGTATCGGCAACACACCGACCCAGCAGAAACACGGGCAGTTCGTATAAATAAGGCGATGACTCAACCATGAATAACCACTCCACACGCTTATCCACAATTGAGGCTCGGAGAGAGATTGAATCAGAATAAGTATACTGGAGGATTCTAGATTTGAAGCTTTCGTGACTGCAAGGATTCATACTCTTAGGTTTTTCTCGGTAAAGTCACGTAGGTAAAAAATAAAATAAAAATAAAATAAATAATACAAATAATAGAAATAATGATAGAAATGAAATAATAAATCATTATTATTGTATTCTATTACTATTTCTATTATTTGTATTATTTAGTTTATTATTTATAAATTTTTTACCTACGTGACATTACCGAGAAAACCTAAGAGTATACTGGAGGAATCCGATGGGGCTATAGAGCTCTTTTTCACAGCTGCCTAGTCGTACGTGATGCACAGCGGGTGCCCCCATAACATTCCGTGTACAGGGACCCATGCCGTCCACTGGCTAACCGCAAACAAAACACACTGACCTCGCACCTGGCGAATGCGCGGGTACAGTACTACACTACGCTTTGAACCCGGCGCACTGAGGCCGATTCTCACCGCTCACACCAGTGGCCAGTGATATGCGAACCGGTCCTACACACTCGCCCCCCCCCCCCCCAATCTTCTACCGCGGTGTCAACCTGCAGTGACCAGCGTGGCACCTGTGACAATGACCGGGGATGCAGTTGCATTTGATGCTATATTGCACGATGCTGCCATTTCCTTCGAGTCACAGTCAGGATGGCTAACATTTGACATACTTCACCGGCGTGATGATCTTGGATCAAAACAAACCGCTCCGAACGACGGAGCTGGGAGAGGAGGCCTTAATCCAGCAGTGGGAAAACAATTATACCATGGTTGTTGATAACACGCCGCGACAAGTTGACACGCTTCCACACGCGCCCACGCGGCAGGAAACACATTTACACATTTCCAGTTTTCGTAACTGGGGGATGTGATTAAAGCTGGTAAGGGTGAGGCAAGATGCCTACTCCGGCGTCTTCGTCATCATCATCAGCAGGCATGATCAATCGACTGCGGGACACTTAACAACAACAAAACATCATTTCAACACACTCGCCAACAACGCTAACTTTAAAGAAAGCATATAATCGACGACGCTTCGGGTCATGGACCTTCTTCATCGCATACTGCAAGGCGGAGACTTCCCCAAAGCCGTCGCCTTCTCTCACGATCCTGCGAATGTGGGTAATGGACATCTGTGAAAAAGAGCTCCATAGCTCATCGGATTTCTCCAGTATAAATACTGATTCTGATAATCCACCCAGCACCTGCACATGAGCCGATTTCATCGCTCCACCTCCTCGGCGGACGACTTCTCTGGGACGTGCTCCATGCGTTGCCTCCCACTCCGTCATTATTCTCGACCATGTTTTGTCTACGACGTGTCCTGTCCAAGCCCACTGACTTGTATTAACAGTTTGAATGGCCGTATTCTCCGCATGTCCTGTACGTTTAACTTTTTTTCGCACCGTACGTAGCCAACCGTGCTAATCGAAGCACAAAAAGCAGTCTTAAAGAAATGAGGCTGTCAATCGAAATGTAAAAGTGCGTAGCTCCAGTGGCTTCCTAATATCGGAAGGAAGAGCGTTCCAGACGGCCGCAGAAGCGCATCTGAAAGCGCGCAATGCCGTGACCGTCTTTGTTCAATGGTTAGCCAAAAGCCGCTGCTACGTGGATGACTCGAGTTCGCGTGATGGTGTATGCTTCTTGACAAGATCAGCAAGGTACCGTGGTCAATTTGTGGCACCTACTTTGTGTGAAATCTCTAGATTATAAGACGCTCCGGAAAGTAAGGCGTACCCTAACCGCGTTCCCGGTGTCCATAAAGTTAAAGATGTATCGTCACGCGCACGCACGAACACCGACCGAAAATAAGACGCATAATTCGGAGAATTGTCGACCTTATTCACCAGGGTATGTTCTCTAATCCGCGTGTTCCTCCTTAAGAAAAAATCTCGTTCACAGCATACATATCTCCACGCTTTTCAGCTTCTGGCCCATCATTTTTGGGTTAATGACCACGTTTATGAACCACGATGTCACCCATGATTCGCTCGCTCATCCACGCTGTGCGTGCGCGTGTCTTCCTTTTTTGCAGCAGAAGGCGGCGCGAGCTTTGGTAATTGCTCCTTCTGCAGCAACGGGAGCTGCCGCGTATCCCGCCTGCCCGCCTGGCCCTGCACTCAGGGAGCTCCCGGCGGGGGAACGGTGACATCAGAGCGCTCGTGAAAACGCACTCCGATGATGATGATGCAGGCGGGAGGTAGAGAGATGATGATCGTGACGATGACGACATCAGCGCCTGCCTGCACGATTCAACCGAACTACAGCGTTAGTCACATCTGGTGCCACATAGTGTGTTTTTTTACAGAAACCATATGTATGTTGAACTTCTTTCGCGCCGTACGTAGCCAACTGTGCTAATCGGAGGTGCGGGGGAAGGACAACAAACTGCTTTTGTGTTTAGTTTGTTGTACATCTATGAACACACAACATTTACAATTCGAATTGTAAACAATTTGAATTGTAAATGTTGTGGATTTGAATTGTAAATGTGAATTTTTATTGTAAATATTGTGGATTTACTCTCCAACACACCAGTGGGCTGAAGTAGTAACTAATTGGCGCATTGTTTACGCGACAAACCTTACTGGCTGTGTCGGGCGGTGGACGGTTATGACACATTTATACTTACGCGATCTGACCTAAAAAACTTTCTTATGAATTGTAACTTATCTTTGTCAATCCACCGCTGGATGAAGGCTTCACCACGCCGAGTCGGTCATGGCCAGGGGTCGGCAACCAAAATAACAAGAAGATATATTTTTTTCGAATTCGGTAAAAAATAAAAACCCTCAATATTTCAAGAGCCGCTATGCAATTTCATAAGGAGACGGTGGTGGTGGGTCCTTAATAAACAACGTCACGAAGGCAGTCATTAAAGAGCTGCGTGCGGCTCCGGAGCCGCAGGTTGCCGATCCATAACTTCACCACGCTGGTCATTGCATGTTGGTGATTGGGGGACAGCCACGACCGATTTAGTCAGACACCTCTGATGTTAGCCGTAGCCGGAAAATCAATTGCGGCCGCAGGATTCGTAGCACTGCGCCACCGCTCCACTCGGTCGTATACAGTATGTGTAAACGTTGCTGCTAGCCCAAGTCCACGCGTATATTTTTTGGCTAAAGGTGACGGGCAGCATTACATACTGTGCCTCGGAGCTTCTCATTGGCTGAGGACCCATTTCCCAATTCCATTACTCATTCGTCACACAGCCCAGTGGCAGCCCAACACTGACAAGAGAAGACACGAAATTAGGTCCACGCGTATATGTTTTGGCTAAAGGTGACGGGCAGCATTGCATACTTGCCTCGGAGCTTCTCATTGGCTGAGGACCCATTTCCCAATTCCATTACTCATTCGTCACACAGCCCAGTGGCAGCCCAACACTGACAAGAGAAGACACGAAATTAGGTGACTCCTAACTTCGCCAGCCCTCGCCTCGTCCTTGAGTCAAACCCCCACCACACCCCCTCCCCTCGGCATATCTCGTGGTATCATTGCTTCGTCAACGTTACTTGCAGCAGCAGGAGCAAGATATCCATTATGCACTCATCGTCGTCGTCATCACAGCCCACGACGACCTCGTCAGCCGGAGGAAGCGTTAACGTCTGCTGGCATTACGCACGTGTCCTGTGGGCTCCCGTGGTGGTTCCGTTTACAGTTTTTGTTTAATTCATGAACAGGCTGTCAGGGAAGTTGTGCTTGACAGTGAAGAAGGTGGGGTTTGTGTGTGTGTGTCCGTGTGTTTTCATTGTAGTTCCAGATGGACTTTGGTTGCTCCAGGTAGACTTTTCATTAAGGGCAGAAATGCCCATATATGAAACGCGAGGAGTCTGTATTTCAGACGCGGAAGTCACATTGCCAAACCAGTGGCGTATGGAGCAGGTTGGCACGGGCCCTGGTGGAAGGAATTAAATTCCAATCACCCGGCGCCTGGGTGCCTCCGAGCCGTGGGCCCCCGTGCAGTTGCACTGCCTGCACTATCGATAGCTGATGCCACTGCACCACCGAACGCTGTGAATGGTGACAAGAAGCACTTAATGTATATAATTCTTATGGGGCGAAAGTTGGTGATTGCGTTTTCATGGTATGCATTGAACAACCAAAATACTGTTAAATTCGAATCAACTTAAGAGTTATTTATGAATCTGCACTGGGGTAAGAAAAACAAAGAACCCCACGTTGCACTCTATATTATGGGTCTTAATAGGTGCTCGCTAAGAGGATTGGCCCGTTAGTCAATACAATGCAATAACACAAATATTGTATCTCACTGCGAATACTATTTGGCTTAACAAATAACAATACATTACAGTCCTTTGTGGAAAGCCCAGGGCATGTATCGCTCGCCACTGATGCTAATCCCGGCCAGGAATCTCAGTCCACCGGGATTCATTGCACGAGGCGCCAACCACTGTGCCACCACTCGCCCGTGAACATCATATCAATTCTCTCACTCGTAATAAAAATGTACTGAGAAATGCCTCGATGATACATAAATGTCTACTTCTGGAGGGTCCTGCATTTGTGTAGTGACATAGAATTAGTTATGTAGCAGCATAGTGCTGGCTGCTGGCGGGGAAGGGAATCTGCGGCTTACAGCAGCCCTGACGTCAGCAGGCCACGTGGTACACCAGAGGGGGATATCTGGGGGAAATGTTACAGAAGGGGCACGTGGGAGAAGCCCGGCAACCCGCTAGTAGGTTCTAGAGGGGGGGCGTGGCCGGGGCGGAGTGAGGCCACGCTGGAAGCATAAAAGGGGGCTCTAAGCGAGAGCTCCAGGCTGCCGTTTGGAGTGGGATCCCTGTTGTACTGTTGAAGATCGTCACTGTCGTCTCGTCACCATCATCGCTGTCGTTTTCACTCGATATTGCGCTGCTAGACGGTAGTTGTCTGTCTCGGTTCAGCGCCGTCGGTGTTAGACGTCTCGGGTTGTGTATCGGCGAGCAATCCACGTAGAGTTGTGTATAAACGAGCGACAGAAGAGTGTCTACCAGCGTAGGGTGTGTATTGTGCAAAGGGTAATTGGTAAAAAAAGAAGTACCTCCAAGTCTTAGCGTCTCCGAGTAAAAAAAAACCCACAATACAAACGAAATGGGAAACAGAAAAAGTGTGCACACGCACGACATCTGTAACGCTCCCCAGCATGCGTTTATCCTCGTGTAATGCGGGCGTAAACGACCTCCCGGAAGTGACGTCATGTGGGAAGGAGTTACGTCACGTGGGGGAGAGGGTAAGTGTCTATAAGGGGGGTAACCGGAAGCAGTCGGGAGTGATCGGAGACTGGGAAAGTGGGAGGCCACGCAGGGCGAAGGGTGAGGAGAGAGTGGCGAGATCGCCACACACCCGAGCCACGAGGATCGGCACCGTCGGCCAAGGGTGACCGACCCCCGGGCAGCAGGAGCAGCGAGGAGGCTGCAGAGAGCAGCGGGTCTGCAAGGGAGGAGTCGGGCAGCAGGGGTCTGCACGATGAGACAGCAGCGGGTCTGCTAGGAGGGAGTTGGGCTACGTGAGCGACAGCAGCCTGGGGCTGCAGAGCAGAGAGTATATAGGGGAGTGCCGTGAGGGAAAAGAGATCGAACCCAAATAAAGGGCACAGGACAGAGAGAAGCGTCCGAGTCTTTTATTACACTGGTGTCAGAAGTGTAACGGCATGGCTAAACAACTGAGAAAAAAGAATATTCCGTCTCCGGCATCGGCTTCATCTTCCGACGACGATGACCTTCCTCCTGCGGTGGACCCGACTCTGGCAGAGGAGGAGATCCGTGCTGGGACCAGTGTGGGTCCGGGGGTCCAAGATGTCGCCGCGTCGGCGGACCAGTCTGCACCAAAGGACGCGGATTTAAGATGGAGTCAGATGGCGGAAAAACTTGAAACTCTCAAGAACGTACTTGCACAGTTGTGTGAGCTCGTTACGCCGAGGACGGCATCGGAAGGAGATGTTGGTGGTCCGCAGGAGCCCGGGTTGTCTTCGATGTCGACGCCATCAGCCAAGCGGCACGAAGACGCCATCTTTGGCGTGGCGCACGACGAAAGGCGGGAAGCCGCCATTTTGGGCCCTCCGCGACGGAAGGCTGCCATCTTGTCGACACCACGCTGCGACGCCATGTTGAACATGCCACCGGAGGAGTCAGCGGCTGGAGGGAACGCGCCAAGGCGTCGCAGTCGTCACCTAACGACTGTCAAGGAATTCTCCATCGGGGGCGATTGGAGTGCGTTAGCCTGCAGATTTTTGGCAGCGGTACGCTCGGCGAGGTGGACTGACGCCGAGGCATTAGAAGTTCTTCCGACTCTCCTTGATGACGAGTCCGTTAGATTCTTTTGCTCTATTAAAGCCGCGAAGAAGAAAACATTGCGTGGTGTGTTCGACGAAATGGCAGACGCTTACGAGCCGCCGGATGATGCTCATCGCCGGTTTGTGCAACGACAACGCGCACCCGAGGAGTCTCCGGTGGCGTATAGAGGCGCGGTACTGGAGCTGGCAATGGCCGCATACCCGGAGATGGAGCCTGACCTGTTGGAACCTCTCATCCTGGGGAAGATGCTGGAGTTGTCCCGGGATCTCGGCATTCCCATGCCGGTGTGCGGTCACGAGAAGCTCACATCCCGGGCTGCGGCTAAGTGTCTGGACGCCCAGTTCAACCTGCGCCGGTGGAAGCAAGTTACGGCGTGGACGGGTGGGCCCATCGTCGAAGGGGGAGCTGTGGGTTGGGACCCCAAGAAAGCAGTTTATGTGCCGGACGACAGGAGCCCGCAGGAGCTGTCGGCTGCC
The DNA here is from genome assembly GCF_964198595.1 of Lampetra fluviatilis. NCBI lineage: Eukaryota > Metazoa > Chordata > Hyperoartia > Petromyzontiformes > Petromyzontidae > Lampetra > Lampetra fluviatilis. Next base: position 17,456,023 of record NC_136275.1, read on the forward strand.
GCTGCTCCGTGGCCGGAGCCGCGGGCTGCGCCGCCGACACGGCCGCGTCGGGACGGGGCGCCCGCAGCAAGGCGCAACAACATCGACTGTTTCCGCTGCGGGCGTAAGGGCCATTATGCCAGGGACTGCTGGGCCCGCGTCCCGGGTCCGCCCCAGCAGGAGGCCTCAACAGCGGCCGCTCCAAGAAAGGATTCGCCAGCACAGGCAAGTCGGTGCGCACCAGACACCCGGCAAGGCTTGACACCTCACTCATCACCGTTATCATGCGATCCGGGTGTTTTTAATAACGGGAGGCCATTGACTGCGCCTTGTCGTTCGGTAACGCAGTGGCGTAAGTTGGCTCGGCGGGTCGTCGCGGCCGCTACCGGTTCGTCCACCGTACCTGGGTCGATACAAGGGGTGGACGTACGGATTTTGGTAGATTCTGGAGCGTCCGCGACCATTATTTCGGATGTAATATTCCATCTCTTGAACATCCCACCAGAGGCCGTGAGTCCGGCTTACGCTTCCTGCGTCGCCGCGAACGAAGGTAGCATGGGCATTGTACGCTACAATCACTATCGGGGGAGTGTCGGCCTCGGGCATTGTGTTAATTTCGAGGTCTCTTGCGGTTCCTTGTTTATTAGGGACCGATTTTCTGGCCAAAATGCCCATTCTAATTAGAATTAATGAGAACTGCATTCAATTACCGGAAGGCCGTAAAATTGCCTTTTTGCCATCGCCCTGGGGGCGACCTGCTCCTGTCGCCCAGGTGCAGGCGTTGTCCGAAGTGTCTGTTGATATTCCACCTGGCTCACAGATTCTCATTCCGTTGCGTTATCGGAAGCCTGTACCTGGTCGTCAAGGAGCGATTGGGGTTTTGTTGTCACCGTCCGCCACCATCACGGGTGGATCGGCGCTGGTTGGGGCACAAACTATTGTTCGGCCAGACCAGCAGCCGTTTTTGCAGGTGCTTAACGCGAGTGCCGAAAGCGTGTGTGTGCCGGCGGGTACCGTTGTGGCACATGCCACTACTGTGTTTACAGCTCATGATGATCTGTCCGGCCGGGGGTTTGTTGGAGGTGTTTCGGGCCTCGGAGCTGTAGATGACCGCTGGATTGCTGAATTGTGTGGGGAGAATTCAGCTCTTTCCGGGGAACAACGTTGTGCGATTCGTACATTATTATCGAGCTATTCTGATGTGTTTAGCTCCGATGATTTGGACTTAGGACGCACCTCGTTGCTTTACCATCATATTGACACAGGGGACGCTGCCCCTATTCGGTTTAACTCGCATCGGATGAGTCCGGCTGAGCGAGAGCATGTTCGAGGGGCAGTGGATGACATGTTGGCTGCGGACATAATATCTCCGTCTAACAGCCCATGGGGCGCACCTGTTGTTTTGGTCAAGAAAAAAGATGGCAAATTGCGATTTTGTGTAGACTTTCCTAAACTAAATAAGGTGTCGGTGGCAGATGCGTATCCCCTGCCTCGTATGGACGACTCTCTCGATGCCTTGTCGGGGGCGAAGTTCTTTTCAATGCTAGATCTCTCTTCGGGCTTCTGGCAGCTTCCCCTCGACGAGTCCTCGCGAGAAAAGACTGCTTTCCGTACGCCGCAGGGGTTATTCCAATTTAACTGTCTTCCGATGGGGCTGAATGCGGCCCCTGCCACTTTTCAGAGGTTGATGGAGTTGGTATTTACGGGGTTGCAGTGGGAGACATGTCTTATATATTTGGACGATATTATCGTTTTCAGCCGCACATTTGACAAGCATTTATCGCGGTTGGAGGCCGTGTTCATCCGGATGCGTTCTGCTAATTTGAAATTTAAGCCCAAGAAATGTCACCTACTGCAACACTCCGTGCGTTATTTGGGGCACATCGTCATTGCGGACGGGGTGACCACAGATCCGGACAAAACTGCGTGCGTCCGTGACTGGCCAACCCCTGCCACGGTGGGGGATGTGCGTCGGTTTTTGGGGTTCGCCTCATTATCGGAGGTTTGTTCCAAATTTTGCTACGATCGCGAGGCCTTTGCATCTCCTGACGGGTAAAGGACACAAATTTGCTTGGGGACCGCCAGAGGAGGCGGTGTTTCGAGGCCTACGCGATCTATTGGCTACGGCACCGACGTTGGATTATCCGGATTTTGCACATCCCTTCATTCTGGATACGGACGCGAGTGACACGGGCATTGGGGCGGTGTTATCTCAGTCCAAAGGTGGTGTAGAACGCGTGGTGGCGTATGGTAGCCGGGTTTTGTCTCCCGCTGAAACCCGCTACTGCGTCACTCGCAGGGAACTTTTGGCTATTGTTTTTTTTCTCCGCCAATTTCGACCGTATCTGTACGGTCGTTCGTTTATTGTTCGCATGGATCATGCGGCCTTGAAGTATGCTCTTAAAATGGACCAACCATCCGGCCAGCTGGCGCGGTGGTTAGACACGCTGCAAGAATTTTCCTTCCAAATTCACCATCGGAAGGGAGTGCGTCACGCTAATGCGGACGCACTTTCCAGGCTGCCGCAGCGATCCCCTTGCGCGTGTGCGTCGGGGACGCATAGGTGTGGCCCGATTCAGCACCCCCCTCCGCCTGTCGCGCTGGCAGTCGAAGTGCCGGAAGCTCCGCTTGAGCCGGGGCCGGCTGATGCGGGGCCGGCTGATGGGGGACCGGCTGATGGCATTCTACATCTCCCGAGGTCTGTGTGGATTCGGGAACAAATGTTGGATGATTCTTTGGTAACGTTACGTAAGCGGCCTGTGAAGGGGAGTGGGCGACTCTGTGCGGGAGGCGTGCCGGAAACCGCTCTCCGTGATGGCTTGCTGATGTGGAGGGAAGGGATGCAGGAACGCTGGCGTCTGGTTGTACCGGCATCATTGCGGTACGAATTGATTAGGACTCTGCATTGTGACACGCTTTTACATCTGGGGGTGCAGAAGACGCTATTGACGCTGCAGCGAGACTACTATTGGCACGGCATGACGACGGATGTCGTTGGGCACGTTCGCGCGTGTCCCGATTGTGCCCGCCGTAAGCCACCTAAACATCCATATGTGCCGCCGATACAATCCATTCAGGTGTCTCGAGTTAATGAGTTGGTGGCGTTAGATATTTTGGGACCCTTTCCGCCATCCGCTAGGGGAAATAAATATTTGCTGGTAGGGGTGGAGTACCTCTCCCGCTGGCCGATGGCCTGGCCTTTGCCTGACCAGTCAGCGGCGTCTATCACAGACGCCTTTCTATTTGGGTATGTTATGGACAAAGGGGCGCCGGAGAGGCTCCTTACAGACCAAGGCCGGAATTTTTCCTCGAAATTGTTGGGGGAGGTGTGTGCGGCGCTGGGTACAAAAAAAATACGGACATCTCCCTACCACCCACAAACGGATGGTATGGTGGAACGGCTTAATCGGACCCTGTCCGCCATGTTGTGCCATACGGTTAGTGAAAAACAATCGGATTGGGATTTGCATATCCCTGGGGTGCTTTCAGCGTACCGGATGACGCCGCATGCGGCTACAGGATATTCGCCGTTTTTTCTAATGTACGGTCGTGAAAACGTACCGCCGATTAATGAACAGTTGGGAACCGGAGCGAGGGGACCTGTCAAGCCTCTTCCTGATTATATTCAGGACACCGTTCGTCGAGTCACTGAGGCGCGGGTGGGGGCTCGCATGGCTACGGCCAAAGCCCAGGCTCGGAACGAGCGGTGTGCGCGACGTTCAAAAGGGGAATGCCCCTGGAAAACGGTGGACCTGGCCTGGCTCCATTGTCCACAGGTGCGGCCAGGTACCTCTCCTAAATTACATAAGCCATGGCAAGGGCCGGTTCGCCTCATCGAGGTTCCAAACCCACAGTCGGCGCGTGTTCGGTTTGGTTCTCGGCGTTGGTTCGTCCATACATCTCGGTTGAAACCATACGTGGCCCCTCGACCGGATGCGTCATCTCCTGAGGTTGCCTTGCCGGGGTCTGTTGCTGCCGACTCGCCCTTGCCTGTGCCTGCTGACTTTGCTAGAGCGCCTGTCGTGCCTTTCCCAGACGAGCCGGCCGTGACGCGGCAGGGGAAAGAAGACCCAGCTCGGGGTGCGCCTACTACGGCTGCGGAACCTTTGAGGCCCGCAGCCCTTCCAACCCCGCCGCGGACCCGATTGCGGGACGCCTCTGATGCTGCGCCTTCGAAAATAGGGGACCGGGACGTTGCCAGGCCTCCAATAGTGACAGACGAACTTCAGCCTGTCGCTCTTAAAACCCTGCCACGTTCCCGCTCGGCGGGAGGGCCACCGACCGTCCGGGACGGCCCGGCGACCCGCACCCGCTCGAAATCCCTCACATTTCGTTAATTATTGTGTTGTGTTCTTGTTCTTTCGGTATATTATGGTGTGTTCTGTGTCCTTTTTCGTATTCGGTCGTGTTCGCTCGCATTGCTTATTGGAGTTGTGTTCAGCCGAGGTCGGCTGGATTTTCTCTACGTGGGAGGGTGGTGTAATGCGGGCGTAAACGACCTCCCGGAAGTGACGTCATGGGGGGAGGAGTTACGTCACGTGGGGGAGAGGGTAAGGGTCTATAAGGGGGGTAACCGGAAGCAGTCGGGAGTGATCGGAGACTGGGAAAGTGGGAGGCCACGCAGGGCGAAGGGTGAGGAGAGAGTGGCGAGATCGCCACACACCCGAGCCACGAGGATCGGCACCGTCGGCCAACGGTGACCGACCCCCGGGCAGCAGGAGCAGCGAGGAGGCTGCAGAGAGCAGCGGGTCTGCAAGGGAGGAGTCGGGCAGCAGGGGTCTGCACGACGAGACAGCAGCGGGTCTGCTAGGAGGGAGTTGGGCTACGTGAGCGACAGCAGCCTGGGGCTGCAGAGCAGAGAGTATATAGGGGAGTGCCGTGAGGGAAAAGAGATCGAACCCAAATAAAGGACACAGGACAGAGAGAACCGTCCGAGTCTTTTATTACACTCGGAAGGATTTCCCTTAATAATCAATGCGTATTCGATCAGAAACAGGAGGACATATCGAAGACTCTTGTGGGCTGTGCTACGTGATGGCCAGCAGAGGACAGCGACATATATACATTGTTGTTGTGTACTTCTTGTACTCCCCCCGCCTTCACAAAACACCACGGTGACCAGCGTGGTGCAGTTTGGTCGAACACCAGCCCCACGTCACGCGCACTGCGCGTGAAGGCCCTTATCCAGAAATGGATTTGGCAAACATGACTGTATAGACATACTGTACTCGCCAGTACAAACACAAAAATCTCCCGTATAGCTTTAACAGACCGGTTCAGATAATCGTCACTGGTGTTTGCCGTGAGCGGGAATCGAACCCGGGTAGCCAGGTCCGTAGTGCAGCGCGCTAACCATTGCACCACCGCTCCCCACGCATTCACACACACGCGCACGTCCACATTCGGGTTATCGCCCGTTCGTTTGGGAGCTCGTGTTGACGTGCGATTGAGGCTGCCCCCGGCTGACAAACATTACAAACGAGCGAGCCGCAAGGGGGAAGACAGGAATGTTATCTAATCACAAATCCTTGTCGCCCATCATAACAAACATTGAGCCAATTCACCCGCTCGGGGTGAGGGATGGAGGGAAGTTACGGGTGGGGGGTGGGGAAGGTTGCGTGGCAAGAATTGAAAAAACAAATAACAATCTCTCCGATGTGTTTTCAGGTTGTACTGCGTGTTGTTTGGCAAAATGTCCGACGTTTTGCTCCACTTGCTGAGAGCCTTCTGGAATTCAGTCCCGACAGTTCTTCAGAAACTCAGCTCGCCAAAATGCTGAGGCTTATTTCTTCCCGAACAAGCTTCCCAGCACGTGGAGCGAAACGTCGAACGTAGTGCCGAAAACAACGCACAGCCTCTGAAACACACCGGAGAAGCTGTGCAGCACGATGCGAAAACATCGACGCACTAAAAAGTGCAATTATTTCACTCTAAACGAGTGAACGAAAGCCGTGTGCGTTACAAATTCAATAAGAATATCATTATTGCGAATTGCACCACCTTCACCGGTGTTGTTTTTTTGCTGGCCGCTTGGCGGCTTTTGTGTGTGTGTTTTTAATACCCAGTCACGGCAACCACGTTGCGCATTTACGCCGCTGTGAGTGTCCGCTCGACTCTATACAACAACAAAAAAAGCCACGGCGAGAAGAAGACTTCCTCTCGACCCCTTTGACTTGCAAATGAGCCATCGCGACCGGAGAGACGCGGCGCCGCTCACCCCAGTCTCATGCTAATGGCTGGAGACACAAGATCGCTTTCCTGTCGCCTTCGCTCGCCCATCACCCACGGGGAACGGGCGCGGGGAACAACCCCGAGCCACCGCGGGGGGTCCCCTCCGAGTTCGCCGCCGTGCTGCCGGGCAGAAGAGGCTTCCAAACGCATCTTGTTTGCTGCACCTTCCTCGCTGCTTGCTCGTCGTATGGCCGACGTTGACGCAGAGGAACAGCTGCAACTTTACATGGTGATTCTTTTTCGCGTGCGAATGATGGCAATACGTTCCAGGGACTGCCAATGTCACAAGGTCTGCTAAGCCACGACGAGAGGGCTACAGGAAGGAGAGATGGTTCATACTCGTTGGTTCTTTCTGTAAAGTCACGTAGGTATAAGATAAAACGAAATAAATTATATCACGACGTTTCGGGCGCAACACAAGCGTCCGTCACCAGGTGGGACAACCACAGCAAGAAACAATTGCTGAAGTGGGCATTTATAAAAAAAAAAGGGATCTTTTGCCCACTTCAGCAATTGTTTCTTGCTGTGGTTGTCCCACCTGATGACGGACGCTTGTGTTGCGCCCGAAACGTCGTGATTCAATTTATTTTATTTTCTAACTACGTGACTTTACCGAAAGAACCAAAGAGTATGGATCCCTGCAGTCACGAAAACTTCAGATCTAGAGAGATGGTTCGTGTCTTGTTGCTGTTCCTGCCTCCGCTGAAGGAGCGCATGCTCCAGTGGTTTACTATATGGTGCATTCTAGATTTTAAATTTTTGTGACTGCAAGAATTCATACTCTTTGGTTTTTTCGGTAAAGTCACGTAGGTAAAAAATTTAATAAAAAAACAACTAAATTTAATCACGACGTTTCGGAGGCAACACAGACGGAAGCAGATAATTGCGTCAGGAGTCGTGGAGTGTATCGATGTGATGCCTCCTCCTTTCGTATTTGGGAATCGGGCATCGAGTCGTTGTTATATGTCCCATTGTCTGGTCAGGAAATAAATAAATATTACACATTCGTCAATAACACTCATGCCTTGAAAGGGAAAAATATATAATATCCAATGTTTCTACCAATGGTCCTTCATAGCACGTAAATAATTCACGTGCTATGAAGTGTCATTGAGCGAAATGTCGCCTATTATATATTTTTCCTTTTCAAGGCCACAGTGTTGACAAAATGTACAGTTTTTATTATTTGTACTTGTGCACCACTGCTAAATCGCAGTACCACCAAACACTGCAATCCACAAATAAAATGTAATTAGTCGGAACGCTGATGAGATACCGACTGTCAAAACCAGGCCAGAGTTTAACTTGAATCGATGCGACTAATATTGTTTGCGCACTCCCAGAAGGCCGCATTGCTGATTTGTAAAAAAAAATTTCCAGTGGAGAGACAGGGAAGGCGGCTTGTTGTTTGCTTATTTAGTCATTCATAATTTACAACTGTGCTGTGCACTTTTCGTTCACTCTCAGAGAGAGGGAGATTACAGGAAGTGGACAAGCGGACCGGCCCCAAGCAGCGCAAGGGGATCCAGATTCATTAAAAACGGAGCTGCATAAAATAGTAACATTCTAACCGCGAATAAACTAACAAAAAAAACTATAATTAAAAACAAAAACTATCAACATAACATGAAAATTATTCCGTCTTGTCATCTCACGACATCTCTACTACGTGTGCTAGTATCATATTGCAATACATCTATGGCTCTTGTCTATGGCCTTTCATTAAGATTTTATTAAATGCAACGGCGAGGGGTGGGGTGGGGTGGGGGGCCGGGCGGCACATGATAAGGCAACTTTGTTGAGCTATCATTTGTGGCCAGGTCGCTTCTGAATCATAAGTTAATGCCTCACTGGGCTTTGCCTGGTAGGATGGAGATGGTTTCGTTGTTTTTGTTTGTTTTGGGTGATTTGTTTCCCTTGCCTGTACGTTGCACTACGATCGTGTTTTCGTACTGTTTGATATTGTAACGTTCTTACCCGCCCCTACTGTGAACAAGAGCTTTATAGCTCATCACATTCCTCCTGCAGTATAAATATTCGGATTCTGAAAACACAATTATGCCGAGTACCCGTTCCACAGTAGCCTATTATAGCACCATCACTGATACAGCCATGCAAGTCACTAGCACTGGGTTTCCCCATTGGTGCTTAATCCATTGGGCCAAACGTTGGCTTATCAGTAACTAAGTGGGGTGGGGCAAAAGCTATCGGCAATTTTTCTTAAGGCACTATCTCCAGATGACGAATGTGCCATGGAAAGGTCACCCGTGGTGTTTGATACCGAACATGGTTTTGGAAATGATAAAAAAAAAACCGCGATATGAAACTACTTAATATAAAAATTAATATTAAACGTGCATAACATCAAAAAAGCGGGTATACACGCGAAGCTTTCCGCTCATGAGTGGATACTTGCCCACGGTGTATACTTGGGAGCATTTGCCACCGCAGGTGGTTACAACAAAGCCCCCTTGGCTCGTGGGTGGTACAAGCAGAACCTGGCACTTAGTCATGCCCCGCCTTGGCTCTGTTTCCAGGCGCTGCCTTTGCGTTGGTCGCCTGTCAGCGCGCGCGCGCCCCAATCGACGTCGAATATCGTGTCCGTTCACTAAAACTGCGTTGTTTCTCTGCAGTGACCGCTCCTGGAGTCGTGTGTGTCGATTCACGCGTTGTTTTCACGATTCGAAGCATTTTTCGATTTAAAGCTTTCGTGACTGCAGGGATTCATCTTCATGGTTCTTTCGGTAAAGTCACGTAGAAGGGATATAATAAAATAATTAAAATAATACAATAATACAAATACATCCATAAATATGATAAATTCCTCTGTTGATATGCAAATTCCTTTGTCAAGGCGCTCTTCCTCCCCTAACCCAGCTTAAAATAACGCTGCCAACCTTGGTGGTGTTCATTCAGACGCTGTCTTTCCGACAGACCTGTTCTTCACCTGAGGACAGCTGCTTGCGTTGTGGCCAAACGTCGTGAGAATTGTATTTTATTATGTTTCATTTTTATTATTTTATTATTTCCCTTCTACGTGACTTTACCGAAAGAACCAAGAAGATTCGAAGCATCTACGATTAGATGAGATCTGTTACGTGCGGCTTTATTGAAATGTAATTTGTTGCATACTTAAATTTACGCCGCAGATTATACAATACGTGTGCACAGTTTGGACCGATGGACCAAAACAAAAATGAAATTTTATTTAAAAAAAAAAACCCGAATCAGGTGTTCATTTTATTTTGGTACCGCATTATCCAATTCGACACACATTTCTCTTTTTAAACAAACTATGGGGGGCAGAGGGTGGGGGGTCTTTATAATCCATTCGCCGTGTGTGATACCATCTGTATAACTTTATTGACACGGGCACAAGTTTGGGTGGGTGAGTCTTATTTTCCAGTCGACTGAAATCCGGGAAAATATGGCAACTCACGATTTCTCCACGTCAAACGGTTTCTGTTATTCTTCAATGGCAATTGGAGAGAAAAAAGCCCGTGCGAGGAAGAGAGGAGAGGGCCCTAGCCTCGATCACAAATCGCAACCAATAAAACCACAGAGACGATTCGATGCTGCGTAACTCATACTTTTTTTTACTGTAAAACAAATGTACGGAATGAACAACAGATGTACCCAAGGCTACACAACAGAAACGATACAACGCACTCGCATGTAATGCGGAGTGTCTGTTAATCATGTATGTACAGAATACAAAACAAGCACTATCAGTAGCATCATTATGGAATATGGTCAGAGTAAATATAACATAACGCGTACATACATAAAGGCCATAATGCCGCTGGTTATGATTATGCTGTTAATACGCAAAAGCCAAGGAAACGCAAGCAGAACAGATATCAACGTCGTGGAATTTAAAACAGGACAGCTATGAATTTGGTAATTTTACGTTGTTGTCGTTATACGTATAAACTTGATAAAATATTGAGGATGAAAAGCGTCGGCGTAGGTGTATGTACAAAATTACGAAACGTTATGTTATATATAAAAATTAGAAAACAGTACAAATATTTCAAACATTCCAACGTACCTCAAAACAAATTACACTTTTTTTTAAACGTCGGGCAATAGTGTAAACAATCGAAATAAATGCGGAAAGTATACACACCACCCCACAACGCTGCGGACAACCGTTACTGCCTGACCCCTCACCCTAAAAGTCCATGGGGCCCAGGGAAGCTTTAAGTGAATGTTGGTCTCACACTCGGCGAGGCAACTTGGACGCGTTTTTGTTTGGTCCAAATCCCACAGATGAAATTTAGATGTCATTCACCAAATGTGTGTGGGGGTAGAGTGATCACACAGTGGCGAGCACACCGTGCTACAAATAGAGGGACCCAAGTTCGATTAGATTCCTGGCCCACGGCAAACAGCGGAGAGTAATATCTTAACCGATTCTGGGTCAGGCCCCAACTTTCCTCCCTCCTAACTTGACCAACCCACATAGACCAACCTCGTCGAGAATGGTCATACAGATCCATGACCGACACAGTGCGGGAATGCCTTCGACCAATGGTGGATTGACGGTTGAATGTTATTCGGATGATTTAGTCTCACAGGGCCCATGCAATCGTTTGCAAATTACATTTGCAAGGTTTGCAAGTTACAATGAAAAAATGTTAATTCAAAGGTTGTCTCGCAAATTCACTTTATTGTGGTTTTAACGGCCATATTAAGGCATAGGTATCATGGGACCTTAGTGTCAGAATCAAAGTATGAAAAATAGTAGATTTTACACTTTATGGCAATAAAACAAGTGTTAAGATGGTCAAATACCAAGGGTAAAACCTATTATAATTATTGATACTTTGATACTGGCAAAAGGGTCCCATGATATAGCTACTCACCTTAGCTATAAATGCTCTGATACATGCATTGTCTTTGTACTGTTTGCCTTTTTGCGTTCTCTGGTCTGACACAGGTGAGGCGAGGCCATAGAGAAGGCCATCTCTGATGTGGGCCAATCAGTTTCAAATACAATGCATATATTATCAGTTTGTTTGCATGTTCACCACAAGTACGTGTGATTCATACTTGAGTCCTTTATAAAGGAATAGGTATCACCACTAAATCATTACCAGTTCAGGTGGTACCCATCTCTGCTGCATCCAACGTTTAAACAAATGCTGCTGGTTAAGTCTGGAAGGCCAAGAAGACCACGAGATATTTAATATGCGGAGACACAGGAAGGCAATATATTACCCAGAATGCGTAGGTATTTTTAAATAAAATTCCGCAGGGCTGTTCTATCTTCATCATAGCAACTGTGAGGATACATGCCGACACAGCTGTCCATATCCAAGGGGTGGCAAAAACAATGATAACAAAGCTATTAAGTGGGCAAACGCCAACTTAATTTAGCGACTAAAAAAACCCAAACCTAAACGTTTATATATATTTTTGGGGGGGGGGGCGGTGGGTAGGAAATGTGACAATTTATCCAACCGTAAAAAAAAACGTGTTTAATAGCTACTTGAACTAAATTACAAACACTTTCTTCCTGTTCTTCGGTGAAGGCTGCGGCAGTTCCACCTGCTCGCTCGTTAGGAGCTTCGCGTTACAGCGGCCGCGACGACGACGTACAAAACGGGCGGGACTACAAAGTTCGCTTTACGTTCCATGCGCTATACAAAACAAACATTTTGCTCAGCAAATTATGCAACAGATTGTCGTTAGCTTTTATTTTATTTGCAGGCTGTGTGCAAACGCACACTCATTCAGTTGGCAGAGAGAGCGAGAGAGAGAACGAGTCGTCCTCGCGTCCAAACCCATCCATTCCGTCACGGTTAGCAGCCGAGGAGAGGGGGGGGGCGTGATGAGTTGAGGGGAACACGACGCACGACTGGGTTGGGGGTTTATTTCAGCGATCGCCTGAAGACAACACTGCAAGCCGCGTGGTGAAAGAGGGCAGGGTGTGCCGCATTAGCCAAGACACGCGTTCAGTTTATGAGCAATATATTTATTTATTCGGACGGCCGTCCCCCTGCTTCACCCCCTCTTCCCCCTCCTCGTCGTCCTCTTCGGTGGGTTACGCATATCGCTCCGCTAATCGTGCTTCTAGCGGTCACGTGAAGCACCGTGAGAAAACTCCATCGATGCATCGACGCGGGCGACCGTACCGTCTCCCCGCCGTGCCCCCCCCCCACCAGCAGTAGGGAGAAACCCTCTTTCTCCTACGTGAGTGGACGGGGCCGTAGGAGATAGACCAGTCAGGTGGCGGAGGGGTCGGGGTAGGATGGACCCACGGAGGGACCTACAGACCGAGTGGTTTAACGAAATTTGACGTGGGCCCTGATGCGAGGAATGAAATGGGGCCTCTCCCTTACTGTCCAATATCCCAGAATCTTCATATCCTGGCACCTGGGCCCCACCACCAGTGCAGCACGATGCGCCGCCTACACCGCTCGAGATAGCGACACCAAGTGTACGGAAGAACCTACGGACGGAGAGACCCATGGAGGGGACCCCCTGAGCGCATGTCAGTAGCTGTAGGCATCTGCGTAAGTGGCGGCGCTCGCCAACTCCCCGACATACGTGGGGAGGGGCGGCGGGGGCGGCGCCGTGGTGGAGTCGTCGAAGTGCGAGAGCGGCATGGTGGTGCCGTCGCTGGGTGCTCTGCGGCACTCCGACTTCACGAGAGGTCGCTGGCCGTCCAGGAAGGCCTGCGAGAAGACCACCTCCGGGTCGCACACGAACTTGTAGACATACCGCTCGCCCGCCACCTGCGATGGAGGGGGGGCGGCATGAGGGGGAGGGGCTTTAGGGGCTGCAGTACAGGTACTTGGAATTTCAGAATCAGAATCATTATTTAGGCAGGAGGAATCTGATGAGCTATGGAAGCTCTTATTTTTTTATATAGATGTCGAGTATGGGACTGCCCCCCCCCCACACCTACAAAATGTGTGTGTACTGTATATATACTTCTTTGGAATGGTTGAAATATAATAATGGAGCCCCCGTAATATATATCCTATTGGTAATTCGCGACGCTACGGCTTCATGTGTAATGTTACCAGTTATACAGCGAAATGAAATCGTTTGTTATTTAAATGTTGACTTAGTCTTACAATTCACATAACCAAGGTCACTTCATTATTATTAGTGTTTGTTTAGCCACGGAAAGCATCACGGAGCCTCATGATTCTTATTCAGGAGGGTGTTGTGGATTAATCGTGTACCTGAGATTTTGACAAATTAATAACTCATGAATTTTTCCTTAAGCCCAAATTAGTAATCTAAAAACCAGTCATACATTCATTGTTATTCTTGGAAATGCTTATTAAAAGTTACGTGCTTAAACCGAACAAACGTGCTCTGGTTAATCCGAAATTCACGTGATCGCTCTATAGTACAGTAGTTACATATCTTTACAACAGTGGGTGGCGTTTGATTGATGTTCATTGGAGTGGCTCTTCTTTAATCCACTTCGTGGGCCAAGCCTTCTGCGTGGGAGCAGGAAAGTGTTATCACTGAGCACGCGCATCATAGACCGGCCGGTCGTTCGCATTCGTTCTCAATCGAAAGAGTACCAATCGAAATCGTCAGTTGTGCTTCATTTCGAGTAATTTATCCGATCAAGTTTTAATTCACGAAGCTGCACGATGGCAGAGAAAAGTAAACACTATTGATACCTACATTGGGAATTTGGCATAGAGAGATCCGCGGAAAATAAATAAATAAATATATATTTGGATTGTTCGTGATTTTTAATTATTCACTGCAGTCCTCCTCGTCATTCGTGTGGACAATCGAGTCAACTGCACTAATTAAGCACAGCCTACATTATTATTTAAGCAGGAGAGGAAATAAACCCATTGAGACACGTGGAGCAGCATCGGCCCTCTTTTTCAAGGGAGCGAGATCCTGGGTCAAGACATTTTAAGTACAGGAAGCACTTGCAAACGTCTTAAATGTAACCAAGCTAGTCCAAGTGTTGCCAATAATCTCATACACAATTTTAACAAGGCAAAGTAAAGAAGGGGCCAATAGCACTTCAATATTATGAATAAAGAATGGAAGGCAACTTGTGGAAAGGAAAGTTACTCGATGGGACAATTAGGAGGTAATGACATTTTAAGAAGGTTCTGAATCTACAAAGAGACCATCCCTAAAACGGTAACACCCTCGGGCCCCCCCCTTCTCCACCCGCTCCTCTCCCCTCCATAAAAAGTAACATGGCCCAGTGTGCAGGCACGACGCGTTTGAGCAGTAATCTCGCGGGAACTTTCCAATTACGAACACGGAGTGCAAAAAAACATTTAAGCTGAGAATTACAAAATATGTATTACAAGTCGACATTTTGCACAAGACGAAAAGGTGCCGTAACAACTTCTAATTAGTGATACAACTTAACCAAATCACAACAGAATTATCATTATCATCGTCATTTTTTATGAAAGTATTAGTGGCAGAAAAATAGCGGAATGCCTCTGGTGTCGCCGTCAAGACGCACTGGGGAGGGGGGGGGGGTTCGTATTCTCACCGAACATATTCTGGGTCGCTAACACTCCAGGTGGTTGGTGACTAATAACAGCGGTCTACAACTTTTTAGACGTCGTCTGCTTCAGAGATGAAATGTGCTGTTTATTATGGATTTTGACTTGCTGAATTCAAATATGACAATTAAAACAAATGATTGGCTACTGTTCCCAAGATATTTAAGTTTTTACATTTCACGTTTATGTATATTTTGTAGAGTTTTACTCATAAATTGTAAACCTAGGGCTTTTCATCTGTTTATGCTTTACATGATAACATGTCACCTGTCCTATTCATGTGACACTTTAAAAATCAGCAAAAGGGTTATATAAATGAAATGTATGATGAAACAAAAGGCAAAAAACTATTATGTATATGTAGTGGGTTCGAATTAGGTGCACACACACGCAGCTTGGAGGCAACACTATTTATTAAACGGTAAGTAACATAACGCTGTACATGAGGTGGTGACCACCTTCCTCAACTCACTAACACTCTGGAACGCGACACAGACTGGACCAGGCAGGCAACGGCCTGCCTGGCCCAGGACGACGACTCGGGACTTGACGACCGATGATGTCTTCACTTTGGAGTACAGTACAACCCCTAGCACGCGTTCACACCACGCTTATATCTGCTTTGGCGTGGCCGGCTCCGCCCAGGCGTGGCTGGCTCTGTCCAGGCCACGCCTCCCTTCCCAGGCCACGCCTCCCTTGGGGCCCCCAGCCCTCGTACGGGCCGACACAGTAGTGACCATTCTATGTCACTACATCACCCCCCCCTGTATAAACACACAGCCGTCCCCGGCTGTAACACAACTGTGAAACATCGAAAAGGTGTGCCTCCGAACCAGCAACATCAATAAATGACCGGCGACCGATAAGAAATACAATCACGTAATATATACAGAATCGACGAGGGTAAAAGGGAACCGCATAGAAAACGGGGAATTAACAACAAATATACATGAAAACTGGCTAACCCACTTACGCTCCAGCACAGCCTCCCCGTGAGAATCACTCATGCACCGACATGTGAGTGTGGCCATTGGAACGACGGCGTAGGCAATGAGCAAGGAGTCTGAGAGGCATGTAGAGCAGCCAGTCTTCAACGGCCCAAAAGGGCACGGCCCCTCCCCCCCAGGAGTCAAGAACAGGAGGAGCAGGAGTAGCTGACGCAGGCTCCACTCCCTCCCCCCCCAGTCCGTAGCCGGTCGGCATAACCGGCGACTCCAAGGTGCCAGGTAGATACTGCCTCCTGTGACGAGAACAACTCCTCCTGAGGCATCACTCAACGAACACTCGCATCCACTCTTCGGACATGACAGTCACCCGTTAGCACCCCCCCGCTTTTCCGACGTGGCGTCTCTATCCCAAACCCATGCACGTCGGCCCTATCGTGGGGGGAAATTCCATGTTACCACCCCACCGCCTTTCCGACGCGGCGTCACAACCAGTAGCACGCATCGGCCATATCGAGGGGGGAATTTCCATGTTACCACCCCACCGCCTTTCCGACGCGGCGTCACAACCAGTAGCACGCATCGGCCATGTCGGGGGGGAATTTCCATGTTAGCACCCCACCGCCTTTCCGACGCGGCATCACAACCAGTAGCACGCGTTGGCCATATCGGGGGGGAATTTCCATGTTACCACCCCACCGCCTTTCCGATGTGGCATCACAAACCAGTAGCACGCGTCGGCCATATCGGGGGGGGGAATTTCCATGTTACAACCCCACCGCCTTTCCGACGCGGCGTCACAACCAGTAGCACGCGTCGGCCATATCGAGGGGATTTTAACCCAGTCTCTCTCCAAGACTCGCATCGCAGCATATAGCTGTACCGACCGAGCTGAGACGACCCATCGTTCACTCACTGCACAACATGCACCCTAACAACTGAGGGATACAGTCCCAACGTAACGGGACAACTCCACCTGAACACTACGAATCTCCAGCTCACTTTTTAAACGCGCCTCGGAGTGTCTCACTCTCCGGGCTGTCAGGTCAAGCCATCAGACACAGCATGATGGGACCACACTCTCTGAGCCATGTGAGCGCACAGCACACTAGGCTAGACAAGCCACGGAGTGTCTCGATCTCCGGGCTGTCAGGTCAAGCTGTCAGGTCAAGCTGTCAGACACAGCATGACGGGACCACACTCTCTGAGCCATGTGAGCGCACAGCCCACTAGGCTAGACAAACCACGGAGTGTCTCGATCTCCGGGCTGTCAGGTCAAGCCGTCAGACACAGCATGACGGGACCACACTCTCTGAGCCATGTGAGTGCACAGCCCACTAGGCTAGACAAGCCACGGAGTGTCTCGATCTCCGGGCCGTCAGGGCGAGCCTACAGCTCCAGACGCACCACGGAGGGTGTAAACCTCCGGGCCGTCAGGTCAAGCTGTAAGCCATTACATGACGGGACCACACTCTCCGAGCCATGTGAGCGCACAGCCCACTAGGCTAGACATGCCACAGAGTGTTTCAATCTCCGGGCTGTCAGGTCAAGCCGTCAGCCATTGCATGACGGGACCACAATGTTCGTGTTAGACACGCAACACTCACTGGGCCATCCTGGTCAGGATCTGCGCCCCAAGATAGGTAACAGCCAGCACCACAATTCCAAATCCCTGGCAGCATGTCACCATCGCAATTTAACAGCATCACAACACACAATTTGAATTATGATCCCCCACTGAACTGATCCAATGCCGAACAGGTACGCACAATTTGTGACGATCCCGAATATTCAATGGTCACAACAATACACCTCACATCCCGTATCCGTACACATCATCTCCGAGACTCGCATTGCAGCATGAAGCTGTACCAACCGAGTTGAGACGAGCAACGCAATTTGACGGCAATTAACGGAAACGCACCCCCGATCCATGTAGAACACAAGGGGCATTCCCGCACAAAAGACATCATCTGTGCAACAACGGACAGGAACCAACCAGTGAGTTTGAAACACACCGAACCTGTCATTTCAAAATCCCCTTCAACATTAACCATGGGACTCAGGGCATTCGAATTTTGAGAGCAAAAAACTATACACAAACCCCATCGCCGAATTGATTCATACAGTATATGCAGTATACGAAGTTCGTACAGTCAATCATATGGAGCAATGCTCCCTCCAGTCCCCACATGGCAACACACCCAATCAATACTCCAGACAATCCGTACATAATAAATAATTACAAGCAAGTACCCAACAGTCCATACACTGTTAACAATTTCAAGCAAAGCTCCATTCGGTCTGTACCTTGGCAACAATGATGATTAAAGTTTCTGACAGTTACACGTGACAATCACGAGCAAAATTCCATACAGTATACACAATAACAATGGCGATTTCGCAACAAAACGATGTAACAACACGAGTCATTAACATGGCCACCTACAGGATATCAACGGAGCTCGGGACACCCAACAACGAATTAATCATTAACTACACCCAGAAGATACCGATCTCGACGCCGTAATTAACAACACTGTTACAAGCAGACACCCGCATGGAAGCCGCGTCAAATTATCACGCACACAACCGGACGAACACGCTCCGCAAACCAGCGAGTTAAAAAAAACACCCGCGATCGCAACCCGGCGCACGCAAGATGGGTGAAGTTATTATTATTTTTCTTGGGGCCGGGTGCTCGTCATGTCACGACTCGCCTGGCAACTGTGAATAGCGGAGGGCGGCAAGGTGGAGCACTGGGACGGCCCGAAGAATCTTTCATGGTGAACACGGCCTGCTCTTGCGAACCCATCCACCTCTCGCGCTCGAGCAGAAGACTGGAACTCCCCCTCCGCAGGCGTTGATGTCGGCGGGAGCGGCATTTCGGCAGCAGGAGCGGCGTTTTGGCGGGAACCGCGCCCCAACCAGCCGCCGAGTTGGCGGGAGCGGCGTTTTGGCGGGAACCGCGCCCCGACCAGCCGCCGAGTTGGCCGGAGCGGCGTTTTGGCGGGAACCGCGCCCCGACCAGCCGCCGAGTTGGCCGGAGCAGCGTTTTGGCGGGAACCGCGCCCCGACCAGCCGCCGAGTTGGCGGGAGCGGCGTTTTGGCGGGAACCGCGCCCCGACCAGCCGCCGAGTTGGCGGGAGCGGCGTTTTTGCGGGAACAGCGCCCCGACCAGCCGCCGAGTTGGCGGGAACAGCGCCACGATCAGCCGCCTAGTTGGCGGCCCCACCGCGTGGCCCGCATGCCCAGGCCTCCCCCGCCAGCCCCCGCAGAGACGACGGTGTCCTCTCCCCGCGGCTCCATCGCTCCGTTCCCGATGGCAGCGAAGCAGCGGTGCAATGCCAGTCCCGCCCCTCCGCGTGCAGCGCCATCTCTCTCTCTCTGTCACCGGGGCTGCCATCCCCGGGGCTGTCCGAAGGATGGTCGTCACACCGTCCCCGTCGTACGAAGGCGTCCAGGTGAGTTTTGTATTTGTTTTTCGTGTGCCCATTTTACTTCCCTAGGATAACACCTAGCAATATTTATATTTCCACAACTTCTGACACCAAATGTAGTGGGTTCGAATTAGGTGCACACACACGCAGCTTGGAGGCAACACCATTTATTAAACGGTAAGTAATATAACGCTGTACATGAGGTGGTGACCACCTTCCTCAACTCACTAACACTCTGGAACGCGACACAGACTGGACCAGGCAGGCAACGGCCTTCACTTTGGAGTACAGTACAACCCCTAGCACGCGTTCACACCACGCTTATATCTGCTTTGGCGTGGCCGGCTCCGCCCAGGCGTGGCTGGCTCTGTCCAGGCCACGCCTCCCTTCCCAGGCCACGCCTCCCTTGGGGCCCCCAGCCCTCGTACGGGCCGACACAGTAATGACCGTTCTATGTCACTACATATATATAAGTACATAGTTTAGTCCTTATTCAGTGTCTACTCGGCACTTCTTGGCTTGTCTCTTGTATTCATTAAATGGAGCATCTCTTGTTACTGTCCTGTAATAGTCTGCAAGCATTGATAGGCTCCATTTGCCCTGATAGCGTTTCTCCATTGTTGCAATGTCCCGGTGAAATCGCTCGCCATGCTCGTCGCTCACTGCTCTGCAGTTCGGTGGGAAAAAATCGAGATGAGAGTGCAATAAATGTATCTTTAGTGACATGTTGTAACCAAGGCTTTTGTATGCATTGAGGAGGGTTTACACCAACTCCCTGTAGTTGTCTGCCTTGTTGTTTCCGAGAAAATTTGTTGCCACTAACTGTAAGGATTTCCATGCCGTCTTTTCCTTGCCACGCAGTGCACTGTCAAATGCATCATCTCGAAGAAGTTCACGAATCTTAGGACCAACAAAGACACCATCCTTTATCTGAGCTTCACTTAAGCTTGGAACTTTTCAACGGAGGTACTTGAAAGCTGCTTGTCGTTTGTCCATGGCTTTGACATAGTTCTTCATCAGACCCAGCTTGATGTGTAACGGTGGTAACAAAATCTTCCTTGATTCAACAAGAGGTGGATGCTGAACACTTTTCCTCCCAGACTCCAATTACTGTCGGAGTGGCCAATTTACTGTGATGTAGTGGGAATTTCTCGCACAACTATCCTATTCGCAGAGAAAACAGCAGTACTTTGTGTATCCACTCTGCAGACCAAGCAAGAGAGCAACAACCTTAAAATCGCCACATAGCTGCCACTGATGTTGATCATAGTTTATGCACCTCAAAAGTTGTTTCATGTTGTCATAGGTTTCCTTCATATGGACTGCATGACCAACTGGAATTTATGGCAAAACATTGCCATTATGCAGCAAAACAGTTTTAAGACTCATCTTCGATGAATCAATGAACAGTCTCCACTCATCTGGAGCATGAACGATGTTGAGGGCTGCCATCACACCATCGATGTTGTTGCAGGCTACACGATCACCTTCCATGAAAAAGAATGGGACAAGATCCTTTTGACAGTCACAGAACATGGAAACCCTAACATCACCTGCTCGGAGATTCCACTGTTACAGTCTGGAACCCAACAGCTCTGCCTTACTCTTTGGTAGTTCCAAATCCCTGACAAGGTCTTTTAGTTCACCTTGTGTTATGAGGTGTGGTTCAGAGGAGGAGGATGGGAGAAAATCTGGGTCATATGACCTTGATGGTTCAGGACCAGAAGTTTCATCCTCTTCCTCTTCCTCGCCTGACTCAAGTGAGAATTATTCTGCTGCATTAGTCCTTCTCCGTGGGGTACTGGGTGTATAGTTGATGGAATGTTTGGATAATGCACAGTCCACTTTTTCTTCTTTGACACACCTTTCCCAACTGGAGGCACCATGCAGGGGTAACAATTGCTGATATGATCTGTTGGCTCTTTGCTAATCATTGGCACTGCAAAAGGCATAGATTTCCTTTTCCTGTTCAACCACTGGTGAAGATTTGTTGCACAAGTGTTGCAGCATATGTGTGGGGCCCACATCTTGTCCTGATCTCCAATTTTGCAGCCAAAATAAAGATGATAGGCTTTCTTCACCATAGTGGTTTTCCTGCGCTTTTGTGATGAAAACGTCACTTCACCACAAACATAGCAGAAGCTATCTGCTTTGTTCACACAAGTACGAGGAATCTCTGCTCACTTTGGCTAAACAGAAATGTGTCCCTTTGCAAAATCAAACACTGACAAATAAGAGAGCACGACACTGCATGATTTCTAGAGCTGATATAGGGCAATTTGTTCAGCAGAGGGATGTAAGCCTAGTTATGATTGCATCATCCATGACTTCTAGGAATAACATGATGCAATTCATATCATGTATGACACAATACCAGGTTCAGATTGCATCATTCATTGTTTTGCTCAAAAAGCAAGTACTGTCATAGATTTATTCATAGATCCAGTCAAAGATATATTTTAGTCATTTCTGGTTGAAATTGCGATCCCTTCCCTTTATAACTCACTTATTCTCCACCATTCCCAAGTTAAGGGTCGTATATCCTGACCCAGTAGCATATCCTGAAAACTAGAGACAATCAACAATTTTAAGCATAATTTTCATTCTTAGTGACTCAGAATGAGTAAAGTTGGACTACATTTATTTCGGAAGCAGTTTGGCTGTAGATCAGTGTAAGTAATGGGCGTAGCGCGATAAATGCGCTGGATGACGTGTGGTGGGTGTGTAAATATTCTCCGGGTTCCCGAACCCCGTGAAATGAATCTCTTTGATGAGGACGCGTGTCGCCTGTGCTTGCACGTACCTTCTGCATGATGCCCTTCTCGTAGTAGTACCGCAGGGAACGGCTCAGCTTGTCGTAGTTCATGGCTGGCCGATTCTTCTGGATGCCCCACAGCCGAGCGACCTGTGCAGAATAAAGCCGTGTTTATTTAACTGGCCACCAAGCTTTCGGGGGGAGATACTAACATCTGGAAAAAATTAGCTGCGTTTACGAAATATCTCCTTGCTTTAATCGACTCTTTGTCAATACTCCGACCGCCCCTTCGTCGGAAAACAAATTCCTTCGGAAAAATTAAGCACGCAACAACGAATTTCACCACGCACGAGCTGCCCGGGAGGCCAATGAAAGCTTGTGTGTGCGTGCGTGCGCGGGCCAAAAGAGAAAGCAGCAAAGTTGACGAGAAGAACAAAATAATTCACATCGGGGACCGCTAATTGAAATATGCCACCATCTGAAGAAATAAAGAGCTTATTGAAACGGCTCGTAATTACAGTGAATGTTTCAGTTGTTTTTTGGTTACATAAATTCTTAACACGAGCAAGTGTTGCTAGGAATAAATTAATAAATACTCCTGAAAGGAAGTCAGTGGTTCTGTGGTGGATTATTTTTTGTTTTAACCGACTTGAGTCTAGGGGCCGGAATTCGCCCACGGTGTCTCGGAGACTGTGGTAACACCCAGTGGAAGGCATTGGCAAAATGTTACCGCCAATCCGCTCATAATTGGGATCAGAAATTGTTACGGGCATAGTTGTGGGGGCAGAGGTAAAATATTCTGTATTTAATCTAATTCATGGTCAAGAGCGCGACGAGAATTAGCCAATTTTGTGGTCAATGTTTTACTGTCAGTCTTGCTGGATGTGAAACAAAACCAATTCAGCCAGCAGCCAGGACAGCGGAAGCCCCCTTTGCACTCGTGGTGCTGTAAGAAAATTCAGCTTCACAAAGCCACAATCAAGGCTCCAACCGTGGGGTTTGCCAAACAACCCAAGATAGGGCCCACAGGGCTTGGGAAATTGTTGGTGCCAGTTCTGTGTTTTCCCACACATCTGTGCGAAAAGTGCGTGCATTACATATTCTGCAGAATTTGGAGATGCAATTGTTGCTATTGAAATGTATTCTTTAAAAATATATTGAAAAGATGCATTTTTGTTTAAACATTTTGAAGGAGCAATACTAGTTACTCGTAATAGATATATGAAAATATAAAATATGTATATATATGGAAAGCGGTAGACAATAGATCTTGCAAATGAAAGAGGATCTAATTTTTTTTGTTTTACGAGGTGGAGCGGTAGCGTAGTGGATAGTGCATTGCGTGTGCACTGTGATCTCTCTGGGAAATAGATCCGGGTGTGTATCTATTTCCTAGACAGACCTGGCTGAAGTGAAGAAACCCGTGACAGCGCTAGTAGCAGTTACCTCCTCCGGGTCGAGCAGCTTGAACTCCATGCCGCGCCCAGTCCACACGATGGTGCCGGCATGCGCCGGGTCCTCCAGCAGCGCCACCAGGAACTGCCAGAGTTGCAGCGAGCCACGGCGTGGGTACACGGGCGGCAGGCTCTCGCGGAACCCACATACCTCGGGCTTCACGTCCCCACCTGACACGCCACAGCACCAGCAAGATTTAGACTGGCGCGCTTTAGGCCACAGCCCTATAGGCCAGAGCCCTTGAGGCTGGAGCCCTTAACGCCAACGTGCACATCAAAACATCTACATGCTGCGTCTTTCCATGACCCGCACAGAATGTGAAGGACTGCCCTCTGACCAGACTGCAAGGAGGACTGAGAGCTCTGAACACTGCCTATGACGATGATGGTGGGTTGCCTGGCCAGGCCAAGTAAGTACATGTGAGAAGAAGAATGTTCTACTTCTGGAGTCCATGGGCCCGTGCAGAATTTGGTACCCAAATTCGGTAACTCTAGAGGTGTCAAATGATTGAGTGACACCAGTTTGTGTATGTGGCTAATTAATGTGGATAATTTGCTTGCTTAATTGTTCAATAAAAAGTATTTTCATAATTCAAAGAAGTTGATATGACTTAAGCTTTGCCATCGCAGGTAATACTAAGTGAACTATTTGGTTTGGGCCCCTGTGGACTGACACGACAGCGCAGGTCCTCGCGTTCGTGCCGTACGGCTCCCCCGGATGTGTTTTCCCGGTTGTGTTGCATTGCTCTTGTTGTTCGGCACGACGTCTGACGCTTCGCTCCTGGGAGCTTCTTCGATCGAGTTCGTGAACAAGCGCCCAGCCCGTGGAGCAAAGCGTTGGAGATCGTGCCAAAACAACATGCAGCACAATCCCAAAACCACAACAATGAATATCCCTCGCGCTTTAAGAATCTACGTAGACACGCATGCACGCACGCGGAGAGGTAATGCCACAACACATAACGGCAAAAAATACATTTGCCCAAGGAGTCTATGTAGGTTACAATCGGGGATCTTTGTTTTTGCATGCCGAGCACATTGTGGGTATTGCGCATGTGAAAGCCAGCACAGCTCGTGAGCGGTGGTCATCCTGTGTACTTGAATTTGTTTTAACTGTGCATTTTGAAAGCAAATCTAGAATTAAAAACACGAAATACGATGCCACGGACGCACCCTCAAACCGGTCTGGTACGACACAGGCATCGTCGTAGTACGACCTCCCTTCCTTCTCGTACACGAACGCTGCACGCAGACACACACACAACAGTAAGTGGAGGAGACAGGGTTAGACGCGTCACCGGTGAGCACAAAACAAAGACACTCTTTGGTTATTTCGGTAAAGTCACGTAGGTGAAAAAATAAATAACTAAATTTAGTTATTTTCATTTTAATTTTTTTTCTTATTTTTCTTATTTAAAATTTTACCTATGTGACTTTACCGAAAGAACCAAAGAGTATGGATCCTTGCAGTCACGAAAACTTCAAATCTCAAGACAAAGATCCCCCGTATAGCCTTAACATACTCTTGGGGCCAGTGCTGTTAGCAAGTAGCACCTATGAAGGCCGGATCGGTACACGAGGCAGGTGGCCAGCACCACGCCCGACCGCCTTTGTCTCCCCAGTGGCGATTTTTACACACCAGGTACTCATTTGAGGCTGAGGCGACCTATGGGAGGCCCAGGACCGGTTCAGATAATCGTCACTGGTGTTGGCCATGAACGGGAATGGAACCCCGGGTCGCCAGGTTTGTAGCGCAGTGCACTAACCGCTAAACTACCGCTCCCCACGTTAGTGTAGCACACACACATACATTCCTCCTCTACACAGACAACAATTACGAGCACACTGGATGACTTGAGAATTGCTCGAGCGGGGAGTGGGGGGGGCGCCCCAACGATCACCGATTCCAATTAGCCGTGTTACGAGCGAGCCTCGGATGCGCCGCCGCCGCCGGCCGGAGTTGTCGCACAAGACACCGCTATCCGCCGCCGCCGCCGCACCGAAGCAGAAGCACTTTATTCCCAAGTGTCAACAACTGCACTAGAGTGGGGGACCGCGGAGGGGGGGAGGGGTTCGAGGCACCGCTTTTCTGGTCACCCAATCCGGTGGTCAAACACGCGGCGCGGGTTCTGCACATTTAATACGACGACGTAAAGCTCTAAAAATAACCTGCCGACTCACTGACGCCAGCGAGTCATTCGTTTAGATTTTAGAACGATGACTCAAGAGCCACGGCGACGAGGGCGCGAGTATTTTTCAAGCAAGAGCTGCCACCTACGCCACCCTACGCCAGTGCGGTGATCATCAGAGGCGTAGCCCGGCGCAGCCATCGGCGGTCATGCTGGGTTGGACCGCACATTACTCGGCAAGGCGAAGACGCCTGCCGGCACGGGCAGCGAAACGTCGAGCATCGTGCTGAACAACACGCAATGGTACCGTCACAATAAAAAAAACGTCAGAGGCAGCTGCCACTGGTAACACTCCTACCTGTGTTGCTGTGAACAAGGCACCATTGCCAAAAATGTCACCGGTGATATACATTTAAGGCAGCGTTATTGCCGAATGTATGGTAGGCCAATGCTTTAATTAGCAATTTATTATTGCCACTTCCCATTGTGGGCACGGGTGCAAATCTTGATGCCCGTCGCCGCAATCATCGGTGCCAACGGAGATTAGCAAAGGCAGCAACTATCGTGAATTGGAAGCCAAGGAGCTGTAGGTGGGGGGCAGGGGTTGGGGGTGGTTTACAGGGGAAGGGGTGAGCAGCAGCTCAGTGCCGCCGACCGACCTTCGCTGTGTTTGGAGGTGGTGAAGCCGTCCCTGCCCATGTACATCGGTGGGCAGCTGGGCATGTCTGTGCAATTGGAAGGGGTGCCAGGGAGAACAGACATCATTATACGAGGTCGCAATCATTAAACGCAAAGTACGTGCCACGAATGAACCACAATACCTTGGCGATCTCGTCAAGGAGCATAAACCATCACGCGAACTCCCGTCGTCATCCTCGCAGCAGCCACTTTTGCCTGCCCATCGAACAAAGACGGTCACCGCATCGCGCGCATTCAGATGCGCTTCTGTGGCTATCTGGAATGCTCTTTCTTCCGATATTAAGAAGCCGCTGAAGCTAGGCACCTTTAAACTAATCTAGATTGAAAACTAATTTAGATTGAAAACTAATTTCTTTAGAACTGCTTTTTGCGTTCAGTTTGTTGTCCTTCCGCCGCACCTCCGATTAGAACGGATGGCTACGTATCGTGCAAAAGAAGTTCAACATACATACATTATGTGTCTGCAAGTCTGTACGCGTAAACATGTACAAACATGCAGGCATCGGTGGTGTGTCTGCAAGTCTGTACGCGTAAACATGTACATGTACAAAGGCGGTGGTTAGCGTGCTACGCTCTGGGTCGACTCAGCTTAAACGTGAAGCTGTTGCGGCATGTACACATGAGTGTTGGGCAGGCAGAGGCGGCCGGGGCTAACAGCACTTACCTCAACAGCCCCTCTGGTTACAGGGGGGACGTTTGTCTCTGTCCTTTGTCTTTCGATATGCAAAGACAAAGATCCCCATATAGCCTTAATAGACTGGTGGGACAAGTACTGTTAGCGAGCACGATGAGGCCGGCATGGCACACGAGGGGGTAGGTGGCCAGCACTAAGCCCAGCCGCCTTTGTCTCCCTAGTGGCGATGTTTACACATCACACCAGGTACTCATTTGAGACCGAGTCGACCTATATATATACACACACACGCTGTAAACTGAAGTTGGATCCAGTCGTCGTTATAATAAACGCAGCAGCGATAAACGTCACAGAGGAGCGGGCACGCTGCCCAGCATGAGGACATCAAGAAAATCACAGGCAAATCGATGATGCGCGCTGGTGACGTTACACGGCTTAGCTGCGACACAACGCTTATCTCATGATCCGGAGATCGCCGAGTTAAAATCCATGGAGGAGAGGGGTTGGGGAGGGCGCGGCTTAATAATACAAAAATAAAATGAGCACTAATTTGTAGGAAGTCAACAGCTGTTGTTCTGTGGATGAAGCCGGCCCCCCTCTACTATAAAAACGTGGAAGTGCCCAGGTTTGCCAATGGACACGATGCAGTGTCCCCGTGTTCGTTTTCGCGCAGGAAGAATAATGCAAAATCATCGTGAAGGTCACTCTTGACAGTCCCGAGTCGTCCACAAAGGCCGATGCAACGACTGGAATTGGAGGAGTCGAGCGTGTCGCCAACGGTGCCACACATCATTACGATGGCTGCCCGTTTTTCAAGTAGTGGCAGAAGGGTGGGGGAGGGGGGTTAACGTAGCCTTTGGCTGGGGAGGGGCCGAGGGTTAATTTATTTAACCAAGGCGGAGGGAATAGGGGGGGGGGGCAGGGGGGTATGAAAAAGACAAGGAACAAAATAACAGACGAAAGGAACAAGAGAACCACACCCATCTGACTCCGTCATTGTTCTCGACCGTCTGCCATCCGTCACCCCCGTTGTGCGATTCATTTGCACAAAGTCGCCAACGAGCAATTCTATGTGCGCACCGTCGCGAGGGTGAGGATCGATTTTTGTTAAATCGACGAGTTGCTTGCACGTGTTTTGGGCGCCGTGGTGGCGTGATGTTAACTCCCCTCACCTGGAGTGGCTGATAATGATGGTGCTAACTGATGTAAAAAACACGTGTTGCTGTGTTCGAATAATTATCGGCACACGATGCTGCCACGGTATCTAGACTTGCAATCGAGATGACGCCATTTTGATATCCCGAAGCGGCAGTTAGAACGACGGTGCAAGTTTCTAAATCCCTTCGCCTCTGTCCACCCAGCAGCAACAGAAATGGTTACGGCATAGCAGGTCGATGGGCAGGTCACGTGCGGGGGGGTAAAAATTATGGTACTTGCACCGATTCGATCCCGACCCTGACGCCTGTATATTTTGGAGTTTGAGCGTTCTCCCCGGGGTCGCGTGGAACTCTCTCTTGGTCCTCCAGTTTTTTCCCCTTCCACATTTAGAATCAACAATAATTTAGGATATTTGGGAAAAAAACACGTTTGCAAATAGCGCATTTTTTTCTGTGGCATTCGTCCCAAGTTTTGGCAAACCGTTTTATCAATTTGGTCGGTTTTTGATTGGCCGAATCCCGAATAGCAATACCTTAATACTATAGTTTTTTTGATAATATCCCAGTGGCGGATCGTCTTTAGGAGAGTCATGGCGCCCCTCACGCACACCCCATGCCGCATTATTGACCGATATCCAGACAGGGCTAATGGACGCATAGAAACTCGGCAGAAAGTGTCATGATATCAAACGACAGCGGTCATCCACGAAGTTGATTTTCCAGGTAAGCAGCCTGCAGAGAGAAGTGTGCACAGAGGGACGTGGAGCTCTCCATTATTAACAAGTTGCTTGCATTTAGAAATGTTCCGAACATCAGATGGAATAAGCCTAACGCATGAATGGAAATGCACTCGGTGCCGCTGCCTTGCTCGGGAACAGATTCCCACGTCTTGGGCTGCTCTGCCAAGCGAACGCTGAAACCACGTTTTTTTTTTTCTCCAAAACAGCTGCCCCCCCCCCACCTTAGGTTAGATTTAAAAAAATGGCACGATTTTTAAATGAGCTTCACGAGGCCAGATAACGCACATCGCCCCTCTCTATCCGCCATTTCCACGCAAGCGACTGCAAATTGTTTGGAAATCGGTGATCGCTAACGTTGCGCCAACCGCTCGTAAGTGGGAGTGCAGTCATTACGAGCTTCTTTCGCCCAGTGCCACTGGCGCACCTCCTCGCTTTGAAGCTAACGAGCTTGACGGCAAGGCGCCCCCCCCCCCACCACTCCCTTCCCCGGATACTTTTTTTATTCAGCGAGACAAGGCGGATCAATAAGAGGCCCTTTTAGGACATTTGAGCGGTTTTGCCGGGGGAATCCGATATGCCATCAGCTAAGCACTGCGCCGTTTCATGCACTCGTGAGCAAGATGCATCTCAACCAATAGAATTGACCAAATATTGGGTGGGGGGGGGGGGGATTAACGATGCCAGAGAAATCAGCGCAGCGGTCAAACCCATCCGGCCGCTCGCCATTCCGCGAGCCGCCAAACCAGCCAACGCCCGCCCGCCGATCAAACGAGGTGTGGACGGCTGAGGGGAGGGGCCGAGGGGGGGGGGGGAGGGGGGGTAAGGGAAGCTGTGGGGGGGTGGGATCGGTGGAGAGTGGACCCAGAGATTTGTAACCCACCGAGTAAAATTCTGCACTGCAACTGTGCTTGACGATGCAGACATTCGATGCTCTGCTCTCCCCAGCACGACACGGGCGGAGTGGGGGGTTGCATCTCGATGCGAGCAGCGATTTTCTGTTATCAATGTCGTTTGTTTTGACCCTCTCGTTCGTATCGTTTTCTCGCAATTCCTGTCGTCAATGCAGTTTTGCTCACTCCAAGAGCACAAACATTCGTGGGACGTTTGCATAAGCAGCAAGCGACCAATTCTTAAACGTGTGGTTCGACGCTTGTTATTCTGGACATTTATATTCGATTTCGATTGAAAAATCTACCCGCCGTGATGTGGCCACTCGTCGCCATCACAGACGTCGCCTGGTGTGCTCCAGACCGGTGGGGAGGGTGCCCGAGTTGCTTGGGCGTGATACTCAGAAGCCGTTGCCACGCGTTCACTGTCACACAATCTATTACTATTTTTTATTTTACCAGGTAAGGCCCATCGAGCTAGATAGCTCTTTTTCAGAAGCGACCCTGGCCACAAATTATCGCTCAACCAAGCGGTTTATGACGTGGACACTTATAGAAGCCGAATACTCTCAAAGCAAAATCTAGAGGAAAAAAACGGAAGATCCACACGACGAGGGTTAGGATCGCTTGCGAACATGGTTTAAATGCGCACGACCAAGTCATGAATAGGGACTCGGCAAATCGTTTAATGTCTGAAGTCTGCAAAGTAGGGGGCTTAAGCGACGTTCATTTCCACTGGCAACAAAACTGAAACCTTTTTACAAGGACTCATGTCTGCATTAACCACAATACTTGCAGTCAAAATGCAAACAAGTGTGTTTTTTGTTTGCATTTTGACTGCAAGTATTGTGGTTAATGCAGACATGAATTCTTGTAAAAAGGTTCCAGTTTTGTTGCCAGAAAAAAGGGGAAATACCCTATTATTGCAAACTCTTCACCAATGAAAGTGTCTATTTCCGCCTTGTTAAGGACCAAGTCACAAAACCACTTTCATATGCATTACCTTCACGAATACAAGTAACAACAACAAAAACTATAACGGCAGCCATCAACGGAAAAGCTGTTCTAAGCACGTGCAACGCACGCACGCACGCACAGACAAACGGTCAAACCAAACTGGTTGCACAGCAGTAGCCCACCTCCTCCACGACGCTCGCAGCCAATTACGGAGATGTTGTTAAACACTCGCGATCTCATTAGCGAAGCAGCTGCTAATAAGGCACACGCTCGCTCACCCATCTGGTAGGGGCACTCGTTCCTCTCCTGCTTGATGGAGACGGGAGGAGGTGGTTGTGGTTGGAAAGGGGGGGGCGGTCCCCCCCCTAGCGTGTGGTGCGTGTGGCCGTGGGGGTGCTGGTGGGGGGCCCCGGGGTAAAGCTCCTCCCCGGGGTATCCCTGCGGCCCCACGTACTCCTGCTTGAGGCCGCCTGGGGGCCCCTGTGGGGGAAAGGGGCCCGCCGAGAGTGGCTCCGATGCCTGGCGGTGGAACTGCGGGCAGCCGGAGCGTGCCACGTGCAGCGGGAATGGAGGGCACGGATCCGACAGCTGTCGTTGCAGCCTTGGAGGTCGGGGGGGGGGGTAGTGGGTCAGAGGGGGGAGGTGGAAATCAACACCGAGGCATGAAATATGCGGATTTAATTATTTAACTTATTTTCAACAGATGCTCGGGTAATGATATTCTGTTACCCATCTGCATTATCATGCTCCTCACTATCGACAGGTGTCGATGCGTAAATTACGCGTGGAACCTGCTGGCCATTGGAACATGTGAACACGTTGGGCCGTGAACAAGCACGGTCCTCCCCATAAATCATGATTCACCACTCCAGCGATTCGATTGTCATGATTACAGTTATGAAAAAAAACAATTATTGTCATCGATTTTCCACGTCTCCTTTGTTTTTTTTCTGGTTTTTCTCCGTCTCCTTTTGTACAGAATTGGTCTCCATTAGTCTGAACGTAATATCAACAACTCATTTGCGTATCGTATTGCAAAAATCGTATATAATACATTCTCACATGCTCAATTGGCCACACGTATCGTGAGCGACGTGATGCATTTCTCATCGCCGAATATTCCAGCGTCAATTCCTCGACGACACTCTAACCCCAAGTTCAACGATTCGCCACGGGAGACCCTCGTTCTATCCGCGCCGCGACTGCGCCCTGCAACCAGCATCCACTCACGACCCCTGACCCCCACTCTCTGCCCTCTGCCCCTTGGTGCGGGTGTGGCTTACCGGCCGTCCTGGTAGAAGGCGCTCTCGGCCGGGTTGGGCAGCGTCGCCGCCACGTTGCTGTAGCCCTGTGACGGCACCGACGAGGATGAGAAGGATGCACTGGGCTTGGAGCGCGTGGGCGACGGAGACGGCGCCGCCCCCGCCAGCCCCGGGGGCCGGGATGGGGGCCCCGACACGGCCGCTAGCGCCACCGGCCCCAGGGCCGCCGCGACCGTTGCCGGCGGCGGCTGCAGGGGAGACAGTGCGGGCGTGCAGGCCAGCGTCGGGGTCCCCCTGAGCTTCAAGCCTTCGGCACCGCCATTCTGCATGTAGGCGCTAATCGCGGTGGACACGTGGGGTGGGGGGGGTGATTTGAAAGGGGAGCGAGTTTGGAGGAGGTAGCACGTTACTAATAGCCACAGCCGTGGCGAGAGATATGCTGTACGTTGTATGCTGGGTGCTGAAATAAATCAATATTTTCGGGATTCTTGACCCGGACGGAGCAGGTGTGAATGCAGTGGCGGTGGGATGTATGTAGGTTGAACTTCTTCCGCACCGTATGTAGCCAACCGTGCTAATCGGAGGAGGTGCAATGGGGTACGGTGCGACAGGACGCTCCTCACTTTGGACTGGCGAGGTGAGCCGAGGGATACGCGAGGCGCGGCGGTGGCCCCTGGCTGCAGGCGGACGCCGGCCCCAGGCACTGGCTGGGAGCCTCCTTCTTCACCTTCACGAACGGCGCGTGGAACGCCACTGGCGGGGAGAGAGGGTCATGCGAATGCCACTCAGGGAAGGCGCCACTCAGGGAAGGCGCCACTGGCAAACAGGTACAGCGCAAATGGTGTGGGGGGGGGGGTGGCGCGGGAGCGGCGGGGAGTGGTGGGGAGCCCCCCACAATCGTGAGGAATCTCGGTTTGCCTTACTCTGTTGATTTTTTTTTATCTGCCGTGAAGAAAATTTTATTTTATCTTTTGGTAGAAACAAAAAAATGCTCAATTTTTTTAAAACTATATTTCTCTGGATGTAATGACAAAACAATATTGCAAAGACAAGCCGGCGTGGCAACATGTAATTGAGTCGTTTTACATTTGTCACTCAGTCATTGCTACGTTTGTATTCTCTCAAAATAAATCTAACGAGCAGTTTCAAGCTCAAAAAAATATGCCACGGCGTTTGTGTGGCTTGCAAGAAATTATTCGGTGCATGAGCGATCAACGATCAACTTTTCCACAGGTATCAAAACAATTGCTCAGTGAGAAACATTCATTTAGATAAAAAAAAAACCCAATGAAACCCATTTAACGGCACTAATTTCCAGACTTACAACAACAACAACAACTCTCCTCACGCATGAACGGACGCTCTGTGCCGACACCGTGGCTGCCGTCGCAGCTCCCTCGCACGGAAAGGGGAGGTGCGCGCCTGTCGACTGACGTCGAGACAAATCGCTGGTGGCTAGCCACCTGCGCGGATGAGCCAACTGAGTAAACATTCTGCGCGGTGTGGCACACAATGCCGCGCACACGCACCCAGCGACCGCGCAGCCTGGTCATGCTCGCTTGTGCCCACTCGTGCTCCGGTTACTTGGCAGGGGCCCGTGTTTAATTTTGCATCATCGGCGTCAATTGCTGTCTCTGTGTGGCGTGTCGTGGCGGTGCACGGAACAGATGTTTGCCAGCCTGTGTTATTAATCCGTGCCCCCCCCCTTCCACCCTCCCCCGTAAAACAAAACGAACTGGGGTGCGATTAACGGAGAAGTAGTATGGCAATTTGGCGAGGGGCCATGGCTGTAGGCATTCTGCACCATTACTCATTGCCTCGTTAGCTTTCCTCTAATCTGCGCTCTAATAACGCTCGTTAGGCCGTACAACGGGTCCTGCTGCTCTGTGCAGACTCGCGGGACAGGAACAGAAGCCCTTAACCGTGGCCAGGTCTGGCAAAAGGCGAATGCATGCCATTATCTGTTGCGTGCGCAATCCATTATCTGTTGCGTACACAATACGTTGAGGCCTATCTGAAGTGTCTCCAGTTCAGCAATTTTTTTTCTCCCCCCCCACCCCACTGTGGAGATTACATGAAAGTTTGTGGGTTCTTTGCTACTCGATGTCAGGAATGGCACTCATTTGGCCATGGCATTTAGGGAGACGTAGTCGGGACAACACCACCAGACAGCGCTTTTATCTGAGAGCCTTTGCGAGCGCCATTATGATGCTGTTAAACGCAACCTTCTGCTACCCGATTTGTGTTATTTATAACGGAACATTTATAACGAAGCCATTGATCCTGGCCGACTTAAAAAAACGTGAAAATGCCAAAGATAATGTTTTTGTCCGTGTCTCACAGTCTCTCAAAACCGTGGCCATGTTTTTTTGTTTTTATTTCGCAAGGTTTTTCAACTCAGAGCACCGCACCACACCGCGCCTACCGGCATGGCAACAAAGAACGACCGGCAGCAGCATCAGCGGCCGCAGCAGTGGCAAGAACCCAAGAGGGTCGGGCAGCAAACGGCGCAAACATAACGTGCACCACATTGAACACGATGGCAAAGTTTGTCAATAGTACAGTGCCGCTAATCAATGTCATCTCTTACAAAAGAAGAAGAAAAAAAACCCTTCAAGGTCACACGGCATGGACCGATGATGCGGCTGTGCCAGGAGGACATCAGCAGCACGAGTTCCATAAATGGAGACGCGGCTCTCCGTATCTCCGATCTTAGCCGGCGGGCGATGACGCGCAGGATGTTTACAGACCCCCGTAACCGCAGCGTCAACAGGGCGGGCTTGACCTTTACGGGGCAGCAGCGACTGAAAGCTGGAGCTTCAAACGCAACCTTCTCTCTCTCTCCTCTCTGTTGGGCATTCTTCAAGCCCCAGCGCTGCCATCGCCATCGGATCCGTCTGCTTCAGCTGCTGCCACCACCGCCAACCGGTCTGTAACCATTTAATAAAAAATGCTACCGAACGGGTTGTAGCGGTGGGGTGCCATTGGCTATAGGGCTGCGCTACGAAGCCAGTGGAGCAGGGTTAGATTCCAGGGCCACGGCTAACGTCGGTTGGCGAGCAATGTTTGAACAAGCCCTGGGCACCCCCTTCTCTGGTCCCGTTCACCGACCGGCGCGTTGGAAAAAAAAGAAATGGTTTCCAATCCAAGGGGGCAAAAAAAGAAAACAGAATGCTACGTTTTTGTTTTCGTTTAAATAATAAATGTTGCCGCACATTATCCAGACTAATTATACTCCCTCTCCCCATCTCGGCTGGTTGTGGAAATGTTCCATAATGTATTCCCTTTTGGGGAAACGCGCTTAAAAAAAATAGTTTTACGACCTTCAGCCCAAGCCTGCAGTTTCTTCGGTTGACTGAAACCAGACACGTGAACCCCCCCCCCCCGCCACAAAAGACTTCATTCATAAAGTGGGCGCAGCGTGCCGCGGCAGGCTGCGAGCCTCCGCAGCCCAAAGTCCATTCACAAAAATCCCTCCACCCGAAAGCTCACTTCCCGTCCTCCTCTTCCCCACTCAAGCTGTCAGCAATCAAAAACCTCCTGGTGCTGCTGCTGCCCCCTCCGAAAACAAGCAGCGCCGGTGCGGCCCAGGCAGGCCTCGCTCACACACGTGGTGACACAAAAACACGCCGGGGATGCGTGGCCCCGGCGCGTATGCAACAACGCTGATGGCTGAATTTCTTTCAAACGTCGCACCGCGTACACATTTTGTCCCGCCGTCCAATCACAGATAGAGAAGGGATGCCGTGCGCATGCATGTGGGGTGCAGAGGCGCAGTGGTTAGCGCACTTTACTACGAACACGACTACCAGAGTTCAATTCCCACTCCACAGCCAAGACCAGTGATGATTATCTGATGAAAACGATGAAATGCTGTTCATGTTTAAGTGAACGGAGGGAACAAGAACCCCTCAAAACGAGAAGAAAATGTGAAATGATGCAATTAGGATGGCAAAAAAATAATAACTGGACGCCCGCAATCGTGACATTCTGCTGAAGCGCTCACCCCGTTCAGGGTCAGGGGGCGAGTCATTATGTGCCCCGAAATCAGCGAAATCCAACGGCACACAAACGAAAATGTGGAATTTGCACCACTGGCAGACTGGTCGCTAATAGCGATGAGCAAGGCACTAACAACTAATTTAAGAAAGGAGACACTCGAACTTTTGGACTTTTCTTCTGCACTCAGAGATAGATGCATCTACACGCAAAATAAACGGGCATGTGTAGGTGGAGGAGAGATGGAGAAGAGAGTTGTGGAGATGCCACCGGTGAAGGGCAAGAAAAGTAGAGAGAGACGGGGGGGGGGGGGGGAATAAACGAGGTGGATGAACGAGGAATAAGGGCAAAGAAGAGTAGCAGCACATTGTAAAACAAAAAATTCTGAAAACCTGCCTCTCCCCCGGAGACCGAGCGGCCGCTGCCCCCCGCCTCTCGTGATCCCCCTCCCCAATCGATGGTCTTAAATCGTCGTAACACGCCTTGTTTCACGGTACGGTCCACACGCTCACCGCGCGTCCACTTCAAAGACTCGGGACGCATTTGGACCAACGCTCGATCGTAAAAGTGACAACGAGCGCGCGCGTTGCCCGAGGAGGTAGACATCCACCTGGCAGCATTGGCAGTGGGGCCGCGTGGGCAAAGGGACTGGGCGCTCATCAATTGGCGACAGTGCCACGGACAAGAGAATGGGCGATCGACAAGAGCCCTCATCATCGTCACCACTGTTGGCACGTGGTCATTAAACACAACGAACACCAAGAGAATGGAGACGCAGCGGTAGGAATTGATGCGTGAACTTAGGATAGCATAAAAAAATAGAAAGTTTCCAAGGCAACCGACAATATCGTGCACACGCCGGCGTGTGTCACGATCTAATGCACGGCGTAGCTCGCGCATATCCTTAACTAATGAGCGTTGCACTTCGTCGCCTTATAACACTTCAGCGACCCCGGATTTGGAAAGGGGAAGTGAATCCCAGTGTTTCTCAACCGCACCCTCCATCCCCCGACCCCGACAAAACCCCTTTCCCAATCCCGCCAGGGTCCATGCTTTCACGATTGCCAAAATCGTTTCTGTTCACGTTCGTATTAGAGCAAGCCAGCGCACAGCATACGCCTTTGCCAGTTGGTAGTCGTGTAAATACGCGTGGAGGTGGCGTTGAGAAACACTGCCCTTAAAACGGCAGGGGTGTGAGGATGAGCCTCCATGACGGCCGGGTTAAGGTGGCACTAAGCAATGAGTAAAGTCAATAAGGATGTCGCATACAAGGCCACCACACACAGCAACAATCTGACGTAGCGACGGTACGCCAGGTGAATTCGCGTGGCATGAAAAAAATAACCCACACACGCAGCATCTGCGGATTTTTGCCCGAGCGCTGTCCGCTATTTTTTTTTACTATACAAAACAGTATGGAATTAAATGGATGAATAACATTTGTAGGTGGGAGGAGAAGCTTCGGGAGAGGCACGGGGAAAAGGTGGTGCAAGTTAAAAAAACTAATCTTGGAAACTTACGGTTCTCTGCTTGGAAGTCTGGCACAAACTGCTCATCCTCATCTGGGACTTTGGCTGCAAACGAGAACACCCCAACGGTCAAAAAACGGAAGAAGAAACGCACTTACATCATCAGCGCTAGCGGCACGTAAGTCTGACACATTACAGTGCAATGAACATATAATGCGCCACTTGTGAACACCGTCACTGAAGGATATAATGACAACAACAATTTAATCAACATTATCATTTCAAAGTATATACATGTACAACAAAATGTAGTGTTGAATATTATGAAGATTTTGAAACAAAGTGCTTTGGTCAACTAACTTGACGAGCCATAAAAAGCTTGGACTTCCCGAGCACAACAACAACAAACATCCACTTCAATAAAAAAAAATCACCCAAATCCATTCAGCAAAGAAATATGAAATATGCATTAATATTGAAAGGGCGACTGATCAATTCGGCCTCATCGGAAGAACTGCCACGGCGGCAAAAAATCATCAAAGTGGCCCCCAACACAGATGAATAATGAAGGAACGCGCGGCCGTAATAAATTCACTGCTCGCCAGGAAAGGCGGCTCAATGCGAAATCGGGTGGCTCCAGAGACGAAACTCCCAGCAGGACGTGTGGGGCTGAGCGGTGGCGCCACGCTCCGGGCCAGTATGCACCGTCACACGGGCACGCCCGCACGCGCAGCGGCCACCCACCCCCCCTTCCCCCGCAGGCTCACCGACAAAACCCTCCACGGGCACGGCCGCTGCCGTTGTTGCGGCCGTAGCTTCCGCTGGCGGCACTGCAGCCCGCTGCGAATGCCACGCGGTTCTGCTGCTAGCGCGGGTAGATTGACTGCATCGGAGCCTCTATCCCACATCCCTCGCCCCGTGCGCCCCCCCCCCGCCGCCGTCAGCCGAGGCGAGTGGCAGCGGATGCGGCAGCCCGAGAGTAAAGCGCGCAACGGCACTGGTGCGGCGGTGATGACAACGACGATGATGATGATGATCGGTGTCATGCTGCTTTGCCTGCCTGCTGGCTTGCAGGCGGGACAGCAGACTCCCACCTCACCCCACCCACTCCCCCTCCAACCCACATCCCCCTCCACAAACACCACCACCCATCCATCCATCCGTCACCGCCTCCCCCCCCCCCAATGAATGCGCAGTGCAGCCCTATAGAAGCGCGAAGCCGCGATCGCCATTCACGACGTGAAGAAATGATCAACATCGTCTGCGATTATTAATCTGCTGCCGGATGAATACGTCAGGGCATCACCATCCGCCGTCCGTCAAGATGGTGGCACGATGACGGGGAGTGACAAGTAAACATCGCGAGTGCTTGAGGGGGTGTTCTGGAAAAACCCGAGAAACCACAAAAGTTCGTTTCAGAAAAGTCGTTCTCGTTGAGAAGTAGATGAGGCAAATGAATGAAAGTGAATTACAGTATGAAGTTCGTTGGAATACCAACTGTGGAGAGAGAATATGTACTAAATGAGTGGACCGGAGTGTGTTCCAATGGACCTAGCATGGCTTATAAAATACATCTGCGGGTTACCAAGATCATTCTTAAACACCTCTAAAATTATATGGACCGGTTTATCATAACAACAGATTTACACAATATCTGAGAGGAAGAGGACACAAGCGACGTGTGCATAAGAGTAGAGCTCCACTGCACATTGTCTGGCCAAAACAATCAACACCGTGATACGGAGGGGGGAAAATCATAAAACTTAACTTTACAATGAAATATTTTGAGAAGTCAAATTAAATGATACGGCACAAAAAGATGAAGACGCATTATTTGGGAGTTACAGGCCACACGGAGGAATTGTTTACGCATCACCGTTAATGACCGAGCGGCTCAAGTGGATGCTGAACACAAAGTTGCGTGCTCAGACCATTATGAGATTGTGGGACCAGACGTACACAAATTTGGGTTTCCAAGAAACAGCAGCCATCGAGTTCCCCTTTCTCAAAACGAAAACGGGACACACGGAATCATGCCTTCTTAAACGCTCTCCCGCTGCACATACGCAAAGCATCAAATCACCACCTGCCTTCAAAAAGCAGCTCAAGGCCCTCACCTGTTTAGGCAAGAGTTCTGGCTCCGTGCCTCCGAGCTCTCGATCGAACAATGCGTCCGATTCGTAGAATATTTACGTGTTCGAAATTGTGTTTATTATTATTTACTTTAAGTCAATGGAGAATAGCAAAAAAAGAAATCACATATATTTTTATTGTACAAACAACACATGCCAATTCTTGAAATGATGTAATTAGCGACAAGAACGGCAGCGCTCACGCCAGCCGCGGAGGAAGTGGTTTGTCCAAATAGGGTAAAAGTTCCTGAGCTCAACAAAATATTATCAAGTTTTGTTCCAAGTGGATCGTCGATAGGAGAGTTCTTAAACATTCCCCCCCTATAACTCCACCCTTGCATCACAGTCGAGAGACAGAGTTAATGCATTAACGGTGTTAACCTGTACTTAAAAATGTTTTATCCCGTGAAACAACAACAGCAGCAGCAGGTACCGCGAGCGCACAGCTTGGAGAGAGAATCTAGGCTGAAACCCTCACCTTCTGCGAGCCAGGCCTCCTGGAGCTGACGGAGGTCTTGAAAAAGTTCTGCAAGAAATACAAAAACACGCCACTTTACAACGATTTGGTGCGGTCACTGCGAACGTCAACGCCACGGGGAAGTCTCACGGACGTTGCCGGTGAGACGCCAGGCTGGTGTTCGTATATCTTTCAGCCCATACCTTCAGACTCCTGTGCCAAACCCACAGCTCCTTCCAATACGTGCTTGACCAAGCGATCTGGCGGCTGGAAAAACAAATCGCCAGCGAAGAAAACAACAGGGCGCGAACGTTACTTAAACACAACCATCTCATTTGAACGTCAACTTAATTGCATAGTACACATGAAAATACATACGAAAATAATGGAAATAGTTTACCCGTGCAAAGCCAGACTCTTTTTAGGCGGGTCCTTGCACAATTGCGATGTTTTTGCCCACTTACATTCATTAGTGTTTGGCTCCCCACGGGAGGAAACGGAAGTACCCGGAGAACACCCCACCCCCTGCATTGCGATGTTGCGGCACTATCTCGGCGAAGCCATCTCCTGGCTAACCTCGTGAGCCCCCACAACCTACCACACCTTGGTAAGCCCTGGCGGCGGTCACCCATAGAAGAGACACTCGGGCACAACATTTGCCTTACGTCCGAGATTCGACAAAATTGGGTGCGCGCTCATGGCGATTTTTTTATCTCGTCAAAAGGAATTCTATTGACCGAGGTTCTGTTGAATGTGAAACCTGCCAAATGTGAACATTGCGAGCACAGCGAACGAGAAGGTTCTCGCTCGCTAAAGCAAAACTGGCCAAAGATTGTGATGTGGAAGGCAGGACCCTCCTGAAAACATGTGTAGAGACTCCAGGTGAGGGTTAACATTTACTCGTATTGTTACACACACACACAGACACACGCCACTCGTATACCAGTGCACGGCACACACTCGCTCGTTCCCTAAATGACACATTCGAATGTGAACACTGCGTATCTATGTAAATAATACTTACGCCACTGGCCGTGTAAGGCACTTCTTGGTCGTAAAATCCGTCCATCACAGCTGTCGGTTCTGCCGGCAAGAAAACAATAAAATGTCACACATCCTCAATCACAGGTCCGTCCTCGTGTCACGTACGTACTATGCAGTTGTCACGGCGGCGCTTATAATCTATGGGATAGCGCCTTCTTTGGTCCTGTATCTGTACGTGCGTGCGCCTCGGTTTTTATGAATGGAATCAGGCGGCGCGGGCTGAGCTCCATTCACAAACTCCCCCCCCCCACATCCCACCATCAACTACAGCAGCTTCAGCAACTGCAGGAGGACCCTCCCCCCACCCACCCTCTCCAATACTGCCCGTGGGTGTGGGGGAGGGGAAAGCGGAGTTCGCCCCGACACACTGCTCGGACAACCCTGACTTGTGCTATAACTATGGCTTAGGGTTCTGGCTATACAGTCCTCCCAGCACTGGACTAGCACCAACAACAAGAATCAGAATCTTTATTTAGACTGGAAGAATCCGATGAGCTATGAAGATCCTTTTTATTTTTTACAGATATCCAGTATGGGCGGGTCAACAAGTGATAACTTACCAGCCTCATCAGGCCACACTACGAGAGCCGTAAGCCATAAGCCCCGGTGGTATTTGGCCTTAAACGCCCCTAGTAGTATACAGTCCTAAAGCAAACCCAGCCTGACACTCGCCCTTCGTCCTAAACCATGAAGCTCACAACACTACCCCCTAGAGTCTCAAGTCGTCTCATCACAACGTCATGTCCTAATAGTCGTAAGTACAAGTAATTCACACGAACAATTATTCGAGAACTATAAACCCAGCCTAGACACCGCCTCTTAAATATATCCCTCCATCATGCCCCCCAGATCCACCAGTCCTTAAGGCCAGTCTTCTCTCAGTTGTAAGTCCTATGGCTTTTGGGTCTGTAGATTGGTGCCGCTTTATGTCAAATTAGGAGAAAATGCCACCGATCGTTTCATGCCACCGGGCCAACGAACCCTACCTCCTCACTCTCATACTTCTCTATATTTGTATATTCTTAAAACTCAGCCTATACCACAGATGTAGTCCAAAACCCAGCTTACACCACACAGCTCGTACTAAACCCAGCCGATTCCTAAACCCAGCTAATAACACACACACCTGACGTCCTAAACCTCGCCTACGCCTCACGACTAGTCCTAACCCCAGCCTACCTTCACGAATGTAGTCCAATACATCTAAACTCAGCGCACACCACTCGCGTAGACCAAAGCCGAGCATGTAGCGCCAACCCTTGCAGTGTTCTCTGGTCAGTGAGCCCAGTCACCACGCAGGGGTTATCATCCATCCACCGCGCATCCACCAGGAGCCGCCCCCCCCCCCCCCAAACAAAAAAAACCTCAACACAACATCCCGTTCCTCACTCACTCACGACTCGCATCCTTTCTCCGTTACTCCCCTACACCACCCGACTCAAGGAGCGAACTCATCCCCCGAAGCATTCGCCGGTAGGATAATGGCGATTGTGAGAGTTGCGTCCCTTGCGGGCCCCTGCGACACCCAAAAGACGCCGTCTCACCCGGGATGGCAATTTCATCCCTCCCGTCACGGTGTCGTCCACCTGTTATCCGTGCGTTTGTGTGTGTCCCACCCCCATCTGTGTTCGAGTGTCTATCCGCGTCCGCCTGTCCGTTCCGTGTGTCCATGTGACCGACCGTTCGCATGCGTCTGATGCGTCCTCCACACGCACGGCGTGTCCTTCCATTCGTGCCGTCCGTGTATC
Source organism: Lampetra fluviatilis (assembly GCF_964198595.1). NCBI lineage: Eukaryota > Metazoa > Chordata > Hyperoartia > Petromyzontiformes > Petromyzontidae > Lampetra > Lampetra fluviatilis. Next base: position 17,498,656 of record NC_136275.1, read on the forward strand.
CATGCGTCTGTTCCAATTGTCCTTGTATCCGCACGGCGTAAACGCAAATGTATGTGTGTGTGCGCGCGTGCGTTCGTCCACGTGTTTATCCATGCCGTCCGTCCGTCCGTCTGCCCCGTCCGTGCGACTATCCGCGTCGATCTATAATATAATCCACGTGTCGGTGTGTCCATGTGTGGGATTGTCCCATCGCCGGAGCGTGGTGGGACAGGAGGGACAGGCAAGGCATAAAGACAAATCCCTCGCTCGCTCACCTCTCGTTCGCGTCTTTGTCTCAAATCACACGGAGCCACCCAGCGCCGTGTCCGCTCGCGATCACGTGGGCCCAGAGCATCTGCTTCAATTGTAGTAGCACCATCAACAAACACCGCTGTCTTCTCCACACTTCTCGTTCTGCTGTCACTGCGTCGGTAGTTAATTATTTTCCGTCGGTATCATCGAGGTCCAATTCTTTTTAACAGCAGCAGCAACAGCAGCTGCAGCAGTCCGCTGTGCCGGCAAACGCTGTAGCGTCTAATTTAGACGGTGCGTGTGTGCGCCCGTGAACGTGGACGAATTAAAAAAAAGGACTGAGCGACTGCGTTGGTGTCGGATCAGGGACAGCAACAGCAGCAGCTACAGCAGCAGCAGCAGCGACAGCAATGTCCGAGTGTTTGTGTGCCTCCCACCTCCCCGCGGCTCCCTCCCGGCACCCCACCACCCCCTCCCAGCACCCCACCACCGCCTCATTGGGCCCGGGGTTTGACGAGTGGGGAGGGAAAGAGAGTGAGGGGGGCGGTGGTGGAAGTGAGAGAAGGGGTGGGGGGGTAGAGTGGAGGATGATCGAGGGGAGATTGGGGGGGGGGTCTAGAGGCGGGAGGAGGAGTGGAGGGCGTGCAGAGATGGGAAGGGAGACAGGGGCAGGTAGATTGGAGTGAGCGATAGAGGAGGGGAGGGTGAGAATGGAGGAAGAGAGTCCGAGAGGGCGTGCGAGACGCGAGCGGGTGGGGGTGGTGGGGCGTGAGAGGGGGGGGGCGAAGGGGAGAGGAAGAGGCGGAGCGTCACTTCGCCGCTGCGGGTGATTGACGGCGCGAGGGGTTCATTCATAAAAAAGCAGGGGGGAAGGGGATAGGAGGGAGGGGGATAGGGGGGAAGGGGATAGGGGGGAGGGGGGTAGGGGGGAGGGCGATAGGGGGGAGGGGAATAGGGGGATAGGAGGGAAGGGGATAGGGGGGAAGGGGATAGGGGGGAGGGGGATAGGGGGGGAGGGAGATAGGGGGGGAGGGTGCGCATCGCCCTGGCCGAGTTAATCGCCCGGCCGCGAATCGCCACCGTTCACCAAAGCCATTGTGTTGCGTGTGTCTGTGTGCTTTGTTTGGTAGCGCCTCAAGCGGCGGCTGAAGGCAACACACATGGCCGGTCGGGCTGAACGATGAATGGATTTCAAATGGAAATCGCAATTTGAAACAATGCGATCAGCAAATCGCAATCCTGCGATTTGAAAAGTGCTATTACTTTCTTATTGGAATTGTTTTATCTTATGGTATAACTTTATTTGTTTAACTTAACAATTGTTCTATGCTTGATTGTTCTATTTAAATTGACACATTTTAATAAATACATGTTGGAAGCAATTCATGTCTTTAAAGTTTTCATCCTTGCATTATAATATATAGAGCTGTTCATATTTTGATGGTATCATGTGGTAATGCTCCATCACATTCTAGATTTGAAGCTTTCGTGACTGCAAGGATTCATACTCTTAGGTTTTTTCGGCAAAGTCACGTAGGTAAAAAGAAATAATAAAATAATAGAAATAATAATAGAAATAAAATAATAAATCACGACGTTTCGGAGGCAACACAAGTCTCCGTCATCAGGTGGGACCGTCACAGCTAAATTTACTGTATCAAGTGAGCTCCATCACATGTTTTAAATCTAATACACTGTGAATATTGAACTGAAGCTGGAGTTATATTTTTTTTATCGCAAATCCAATCGCAATATCTGTTTAACAAAAAATAAATCGAAATTAGATCTTCCCTCTAAATGGTTCAGCCCTCCACACGGGATGCTCGCGCGCGTTGCCGACAGCGCAAATGGAAGTAAAACTTTTCTGACACATCGCGCTCTGCCATTGCCCGTTTCGTGATGTTTAACACTTCCATTCTAATGCGACGCAATCGATGTTGTCGCTCCGCGCGTGTTCGCCGCTATGCTGTTAATCTTTGAGAACAGTGGTTCTTATCACATTTACTGCAGCCTTGCACGCCTTTAGTTCTCAATTGTAATAAAAAAAAAACTATGTTTATATGTACATCGGTTTAATGAAACAAAGTAGTTGTGTACTTAACAGTGCACCCCAGGTGAAGGAACCTCGCGTTTCAAGTGTGGGTGACGCGCACCACTGGCGGAGTATATACACTGCCTGGAACTCTAGAACGGATAAGAGAACTAGAATGAGACATTTAAACAATGTAATCATTAGCCTCGCTGTGGGAAATATAAATCACAAAGAACACGTGATATATCAGGAGTCAAAGCAATGTGTCTTCTACGTATAATACTCTCCACGTAAAAAGGTATTTCTTCCACGACAATAATAAAGTAGACGGAAAGACAAATATGCTATTAATATACCGTTGGTTATAATCTATGTATTATGTAGAACTTCTTTCCCACAGTATGTAGCCAACCGTGCTAATGGGATATCCATTTACTAAAGTAAACGATTTACTCTATCGATTACTTAATGAATCGGACAACATGTGTCACCTCTGTTCCCACGTGCGCCGCTGGACGGGAGGTGAGGGGTATGGCTTGATGACGTCATCGGCATCAGGCGCTTGTGGAGGCGGCTGTCACTGTTAAGTAATTGACCACAAAGTGATCGATTATAATTGTTATCGATGAATCGTCCACCCGTTTATGTTCTGCCATAGCGTTCACGTGACCCGTCCAGCGACGAGAGGCGTTCACCCACGATGCCGGTCTTGAATTAAATAGCCCTCCGAAGCCCTTATTCGATTACAATCGAATCGGTAAACTGCAGACTGACAGTGCTTAGGTGCCGGCCTTTCACAAGACACATTACCAGAATGGACCTTTGACCACTGGCTACCACGAACGCTGGCAATACCCCTAACCAGGGTATATCGTATCACGGCTTCACGGGTCGGTGGTATGCAGGTGACTAATAGCCACAACCATGTCGAGAGAGAGGTATTCTAGATGTGTCATGTCACGTTTCATTATCATGATTCCAAATGTTACGTTTCATTTCTCGGGTTCGGATATTCATAACCCATTGTATTTGGTACGGCTCTTTACACTGCCCCATTGCCCCAGAACCGAACCAGACCAGCCACACATTGGAGCCAGTTTGGCCACTTCGACCAATTTGAAGAGTCGCGGTCTTGCATCACTGTACGGCACATAATGAGCGAATCGCGCGGAATGCTCCAGATCATAACACGCATTTCTGGAAGCTAAGCAGAGTTGAACGTGGACAGTGCTTGGATGGGTGACCAATCAGTGACCACCACATCGCACAAACAGGTTGTCATAGGATTGCTTATATAGCTAGGGTTGGAATGTATGCTCTTCGTAGCCTGGGTTCGGTTACCAGCCACTGGTGACACGTGCATTAAGTGGTATGCGAACTTTTCCTGGACATCGCTTAGGTCGAGACCTCCGATTAGCACGGCTGACTCCATACAGTGCGAAAGAAGTTTAACATACATACAACATAGTATGAAAAAATAAGAATACGTTTTTTCTCTTTCTGGCAATAAAACAGGTGTAAAGATGTTCAAACACCAAATACAACCCTTTTTCAAGAAATCAAGTTCGCATTAACCACACGTACTTGTGGTGAAAATGCAAAAAACATGCTCTGATAATATATGCATTGTCTTTGAAACTGATAGGGCCTGGTCTCACCAGTGTCAGACCAGGGAACGCCAAAAGGCGAACAGTCCAATGACAATGCACTATCGGACCGCTTATAGCTCGTGGTGAGCAGCAAAAAAATGGGAACCTTTTTATGCGGTATCAAAGTATGAAAAAATAAGAATAGGTTCTACCCTTTCTGGCAATAAAAAAGGTTCCATTTCATACAGACGACACGCCGGTGTGTGATGTGTGAGACAAACGCGACCCAGATGTGCTGCTGGCCACATCATTTGTGTACCATTCCGGCCTTAATAGCTACTTGCTAACAACACTTGTTCCGAGAATGAGTGCGGCTTGACGGTTTACCGATGATAACATCGTCTGTTGGGGGTAATCGCTGTTATCGAACAGTGATTAAGGCCGTTCACGGTGCATGGTGGGGTGATTCCATCAGCACCAATATTCTACGTACCGCACAAGTGACTCATTTATGGCTGAGTCGACCTAGGGAACGCTCAGGACCGGTTTGGATATTACATGCCACTAATGTTAGCCGCGGCCGGGAATCAACTTATGTTTTCGTCAGTTTAACACGTAGGCTTTCGCGACCAATATCATCCATAATATAGATGTTTTGGGTTAGATCGCGTAAATATGAATGTGTCGTGAAACCCGCCACCACCTGACACACCCAATTAGTAAGGGTTGTCACGTAAACAAAACATGCCAATTCGTTACTAGTACAGCACACCGATGTGTTGGAGAACAAATTCACAACATTTACAATCTGAGTACGACGTTTTGCCAGTAATTAGCATCATCAGGCGGACAGCCAGATTTGTGGGAACAAAATATATTAAGAATTATATTTTCACGTTCATAGCGCAGCGCATGAACCTCTGCGCCACCGCTCCCCACACACACAGGCTCTGTGTCAATGTACCACCTCGACGATGATGATAATCATGAGAGCATGAATTTTGTGGTTGCTGCACTTTTAAGCAACCCAAGACCAAGGATTTCTTGTTACGCTTCCGATTTGTGCAATCGCTTGCACGCAGATGGGACATCGATTTCCGATAAATGGCAAGGGCATATTGCAGAGCAGTTCTAGGACGCGCTTTTATCTCCAGAAAGTGCACGCACGGGCGTCTTACAGGAAGCAATTCCTTGTGCAAGAGGGCAGTGGTTACCCAACGACACTCGTGCCCAAACCGACGTGACGCTTTTCGAAGCTCGCTCTGCGTGCCCCACATTCTGCGGTCTGACGCAAGACATTGCAATAGGCAAATTAGATGCCAGGGTACACACGACGTAGCGAATCTCTGTGTGAGCTCGAATCCTGGGCCACAAAAGACAGGTTTCTAAAACGCTATGGCATTGGCATGGCAAAAATCTTCTGTCACGGTTTTTATTGACCTACTTTAAAAATGCACTCTTTGGTTCTTTCGGTAAAGTCACGTAGGTAGAAACATCAAATAAAAAGTAATATATCACAGCTCTCTCGCTGGTTCAGCAGTTCCACTGCTGGATTTTTTTTTCTGATATATATTTTTTATATTCTTCTTCTACCCACATGACTTTACCGAAAGAACCAAAGAGTATAGATTCCTGCATTCACGAAAGCTTCAAATCTAGTTGTATACAATTAGCTCATCATCATTGCCCTACTTCACTGGTTACTTAAGATTTGTATTGAGCACCGATTTGACTTGATGAAGATTACTCACGTTCTGACTCACAGATGCACAAATATATTTTCACGTAATATAGTTTCCACAAAACCCTATATATGTGTGTTTCAGTGAAGGTGTATCCGTGCTTGTGAGTGCTGATTCAGCGTTGCAAATTACACATTCGTATGGCTGGCACCATAGCATTTACAGTACTATTTGTATTCGGGGTCCACTCGCAATTCGCTTGGCTATCTTTGTAATCTTAGCCTGGTCCCAAGTGATGACGCAAAAAGGAGGCATTGCACTGCTTAGGTAACACAAGGGGGCATGTACTGCTTCAGTAATACATGGGGCAATGTACTGCTTCACTCACACAAGGGGGCATGTACTGCTTCACTCACACAAGGAGGCATGTACTGCTTCAGTAACACATGGGGCAATGTACTGCGTCACTCACACAAGGAGGTATGTACTGCATCACTCACACAAGGGGGCATGTACTGCGTCACTCACACAAGGGGGCATGTACTGCTTCACTCACACAAGGGGGCATGTACTGCTTCAGTAACACATGGGGCAATGTACTGCGTCACTCACACAAGGGGGCAATGTACTGATCGGGACAATTGTTTTGTCTCAGTGACACGATACTGGTAGCACAAAGCATGGCTGTTAAAGTTAGGGCGGGGGGCAAGAGTGTCGATCTGCCTAGGTCCTAGGACCTCGGACCTCACACAAAAGAGGAATCTTACAATAGGCCTGCGGATAGTGGAATAGTTACAACGCGGCATTCTGGCCCCGGCCGCGGCTAACCTCCAGAATCCTCTGGGCTGCGCTGGCACGAGTAAAATAAAAATGGGAAAAGCACATATGAAACGTCAAGATTTGTATTTTGTTGGAGATGCCTGTCTTGGTCTTTCCCGCCGCAAAGTCTGCCCCGGTGTGAGTTCACCGCTGCCAGGGAGCCTGGTACAATCTTTACGAAAGCAAGGAAGTCGCAAAACAAACAGAGTTGCCTCTTTTCAAATGGTTATTTTATTGAGCTGTGTGTGTACCTTCTTGTGTCTCACGCTGGTTGAATGTGGCCATATACAGAGACAAAGCCCCCACCCCCACCTCGTATAGCCTTACAGACTGTAGGGGCAAGTGCTGTTCGCGAGCACCTATGAAGGTCGGAACGGCACACGAAGGGGTGGGTGGCCAGCTTCACGCCCGGGCGCCTTCGTCTCCCTAGTGGCCAAGCTTACACACCGCACCAGGCACTAATTTGATGCTGAGTCGACCTAGGGGAGGCCCAGGGACCGGTTCAGATAATCGCCACTGGTGATGGCCGTGAGCGGGAATCGAACTGGGGTGGCTGGGGCTCGTAGCGCAGAGCGCCACCCGCTGTTCTACCACTCCCCATTTATCACACTGTAACGACAACAACAAAAACTCATTAACATGCACATCAAAGTGAAAGGCTCTCATAGTTTACTTCTGAAGGCTCTTAAGAGACAAACACGTCAAACACAAATTCTGAGTGGCCGCGGCATCTCTGCCCGTCTCAGGGACAGTTTTAACGAAGTTGTAAACACAACTGGGCTGGATTTCGATTTAAAGCTTTCGTGACTGCAGGGATTCATCTTCTTGGTTCTTTCGGTAAAGTCACGTAGAAGGGAAGTAATAAAATAATAAAAATAAAACATAATAAAACAATTCTCACGACGTTTCGGCCACAACGCAAGCAGCCGTCCTCAGGCGAAGAATGAGAACATTATCAAGCTAGGAGCTTATATAGGTGTAGCGAGGAGGAGCGCCTTAACAAAAGAATGTGCATATGAAGAGGAATTTAGCATACCAATGGACAATGCGTAGGGGGTGGGCGGAGGGGTTTCAAAGTCCCATTATGCCCATGCATTATGCAGGATCAACAGCACCACGGGGGGGCGCAAGGAACAGCGTTAATAAAGGACAGGAATGTTAGTGATATGTAGCTGCATTTACCAAACAACCACGTAGAAAACCGAAGTGAAAACTACATAAAAAAAAAACTAAAATATAAACTGATACTTACTATACTCTACAATAAGCTGAGTTACTAACAACAAATAATAAAATTACAATTCTACGTCGTAAGAAGTATATAATATACTTCCATCTAAACTTTATTCTCTTAGCATATACAGTACTATATACTGCCATAGATAAACCCAACATTAAATTATATACTGTATTGCTGTAAACCACCCTATACTTTATACATTTTAATATAACACTATGTATTATTCAACTCACCCTAATGTGTATCGAAATGGTTTATTACGTCCTTCCAATGATTGCTAAGCCTGAATCCATCTTCTCGGTTAAAATTGTCTCTGTGTTTGTATATGTGGATCGCCTCATGAACGAATCTCTCATGATAGCCAGATGGCTTGCAGAGAACCTCCGTCTTGGAGAAGTCAATGTCATGTGAGCCCACTGAGTTGTAACAGTGGTCTGCCACGGCTGAGGTGTTTGTCCTACCGTGTTTTAGATCAGCTTTATGTTCACGAATGCGGTCTGAGACGTGTCGTTTGGTTTCCCCAATGTAACTGCTACCACAGAGGCAACTTAGTTTGTAGACGCCAGGGTACTGTATGTCTGGAATCACATCTTTTACAGATGGTACCAGATCACGGATTTTATGTACTGTGTTGAATCGGACCTGGATCTTGTGTTTAATCAGGATTTTGGAGATCTTTTTTGTGACCCCAGCAATGTAGGGTAAGGTGATGGTCTTGAAAGGCTCCTGAACAGGATCTTTCTTGATGGTTGGAGTGATGGCTTTGCGGATGGCTTTGCGGATTGTGTAGTCGGAGTAACCATTAGCCTTAAGAGCTTGGCGTACGTGTTTGAGTTCACTGGAAACTGGGCTGGGGTTTTTTTTCAGGTTATGCCGTACGCAGAGAATTCCAACGTTGCGAAGAGCGAGGGAAGACGCGGGCAGAGAGCCGTTTTGACCTGTAATGTGGTGGTGAGCGGTTTGAACACAGCGTGGCTCAGATGAAACAGTCTGGACAGGGGCACAACTCCCTACTTCAACGGGGGGGCTAAGCTAGATCCGACTGTGTGGCCCCGCTCCTTTCTCCCGACTCACTTTTACTGGAATAGCTACGGATGTTTTTAACCCGTATGAAATAATATGTAGGCTAAAACTATATAGTTATTATTCTAGTTCCACCGTGTATTGGGTTTAGAGGAAGACAGTGTCACAGTGACAGTATTAATAAAAACAAATATGAAAAGTTCTCGCAATTAAGTTATCGCGTGTCTTTCTTTCATGGCGCCCCATCGGTCTAGGATTTCCTCAACGTTATGCTGCTCGATTAATACGATAGCGAAATGCGTTCATCGGGCTTGGTCCATGATAGACTGCAGGTAATTATTAATTTATTTATATTTAAACATAATTTTTTACATGTTTTCACTTACATCATTAGACCTCCTTTGCCAGTACCAAAATATAATAATAGCGGGTTTCCCCTTTTTTCTGGCAACAAAACTGAAACCTTTTACAAGGATTCATGTCTGCATTAACCACAATACTTGCAGTCAAAATGCAAACAAAAACACACTATGATAATATATGCATTGTCCTTGAAACTGATTGGTCCACACCAAGCGACGACTTTCTTTTCAGCCTCGACCCAATTGGTGCTCGACCACCAAGTATTGTGGTTAATGCAGACATGAATCCTTGTAAAAAGGTTTCAGTTTTGTTGCCAGAAAAAAGGGGAAACCCCCTATTATTATGTTTTTACTTGTTTATCCGTTGATTCGGGGTCCCCTTGTGGCCGATTCTGCCTCTGCGCGTCGCATACGCTGCCACATACCCCATAGTTGCGCCTTTGAGTCTGGATGTCAGTTTCTGTGAAAATAAACCTCACCCTATCTCACTCGTTCATTCACTTTTGAATGCACGAATTGCAATAAAAAAAACCCTTCTGTGTGCGACTGTGGTGACACAGAAAAGACCGCATGGGACGTATAACGCCTCGGTGCCCAATTCCCGAATACAAAGGAGGCATTACAGTAACCTCCTGATGGAATCATCTGGCTCAGTCACCTCGGTGTAATACCATCGCTGTTGCTTTAGAGCAGTGGTTCTCAGATTGTGATCCCCGCACCCCACCGGTGGTCCGCGACGGTCCTCCAGGTGCGCCGCGGGGCTGTGATGCAAATGTAGGTTTAATTTGGACAATAATGACAATTGTTTCGGACATGAAACATTTATTTTACGTATATTTAATAATAATAATATAAAAAATGAAGTTAGATCAATTACCGTGATGAAACTACCCGAACCCCAATAGCCAAATGCAACTCCCTCCTCCCAAAAAACGTTATAGCTGCGTTAAAAACTACAAACTATGTTCCGGTTATATGAATAAATGTTGTACGAGTGGTATTTAGAGAGAGAAGTGAACTCGTTTTGTCACCGGGGGGGCTGCATGGAACGCGGAAATATTTGCATCGGCCGAGTGGTTCGCGGGCCAAAACAAGTTTGAGAAACACTGCCCTACATCAAACATCATCCGTGCGAAGAATAAGATTCACTTATACATCCGTTCTTGCCATATTTCACGCGAGTGCTATCTTACCCGAGTGGATGGGAAACTCTATGAACGTGATGAACGCGTCGCTTTGAGCAGTACAACTGACCGAAGGAGGCGAAAAGGCAGTGGAGGATGCTCACTTACACGGGGCTGTGTAAATATCCCCCAGCTAATTTGCGCGTCTTTCTTGGCAGTGCAGGCATTGAGTCGGGGGGGCGCTCGTTGCTTTTTTTGTGCGAGGACAAAAAAAACCCCCACGGTGGGACAGCCTCAGCCCGGCCTCGAGAGAGAGGCAATCGGATGTGCGCGTCGCTTTGTGGTCAACTTGGGGGGGGGGGGATGGGCTAGATTTACATTACAATGTAATTCACTTTGGGATGCTGTCGTGCCGTAATGCATCGCTCACTGGACTTGCAATCATCCACAGGTCTCGATAGTTGAGAGTCGATACCCCGGTGCGGCAGTTGACACAAAGGGGTTTCTTAACATCCCCCCGGAACGCCCGCTCCTCCCCCCCACGCCTTCCCAGCCTATGTCCATCCAGCAGTGGTGGAGTAAAATGTGGGTACTTCCACTTTTTCCAAGAGGTGTCTGGTTAGTGTGTAAGGGGCGCCGTGGTGGCAAGATGTTAACTTAAAACGCATGGTATGCAGGATGTCTACATTTGAAGTTTGCATGATCTCCCCGTGGGCTTTTGTTTTTTTTCTTCGGGTCTTCCGATTTTTTCTCTCCACATGTAGAATCAACACGCGTTTAGATTATTAGGCTGCTATAAATTACCACAGGATAAGCTACTTCGTCGAGCTATCATTTGTGGCCAGGACGTTTCTGAAAAACAGCTATCTATGTATGTTGAACTTCTTTCGCACCGTACGTGGCCAACCGTGCTAATCGGATGAGTCATATAGCTCAGTGGGCCTTATCTGGTAAAATAAAAATATAGTTTAGTTTATAGTTTAGGTTAAATGCCTTCTAGAGGAGCTCTCTTGGACTGCCCCTCGTGCAGGCGTTTCCGCCAGCAGCGACGTGAGCGAGACATCGCATGGCCGACTCAGCTGCCGCTATTTGCCCCACAACCGAATCTGTTGCTGCCTTGACAGCTGAACACAAATGTGACGAAAGAACTCCTTTTGATGAAACACCAAAGCCACGTGTCCTGGCAGATGCTAGTTTTGCCTGGGGAGCTGAATGCTTTCCGTCGCGCATTCATAAGATGCCCATTTGAACTGCAGTGCTGTTGAATTTCTTAAAATTTACACAAAGCGCAAGAAAGATGCATGCTTGGAATTAGAACTGTGTTTCAAGTTCGTTTGTTGTCCTTCCCCCGCACCTACGATTAGGACGGTTAGCTACGCACGGAGCGAAAGAAGTTTAACATACACACACTGCACCGAGAGGCAGCATAAGGAAGGCTTAGATCGGAGAGATATATACGCAAGCTAGAGAGATCGTGTTGACTGTTAATAAAAGTAAGAGGGCTTTGCAGGGACAGGCCTCAGCTGGAAGGGATGGTGGCCAGTGTTCGAGGCTAATGACAGAGTGGCAGCCGACGGAGGCAACACGCCTGAGAATCCATCCACTGGGAAGATGGAGCGATGAAATCAGCTCCATGGATTGTTACACACCAAGACCACGAGACAGGGTGACGTCCTGCGTATGCCTTTATTCGGCAGTGGGCGAGATCACGGCTAATTGTGGAATGCTTTCATGTTGTCTGCCGGGCCGAGACGCCCTTGAAAGACAGCGTCTTAGCTCAATGAGCCTTACTCATTGTGTAATACACTTCTGATTCTAATGATGATTATGAAAGGAAATACTCGACATGTGTAATACTTAAAGTATTTTAGTCTAAAAGGAATTTTGGTGAACTCCTCTCCGCTGACCAGGCGTCTTTATGTTCTTCTTGAGGCCTCAAAATAAGAAACAAGCCATTCGGGAACAAATTAGTTAGGCAGATGGCTCAGCTTTTGTGTTCATGATGGCGATGTCAAAGCACTGAACCAGCCCCATTGCGATCGTGGGTTTGAATCTCGGTTTATTTCCCTTCTACGTGACTTAACGAAAGAACCAAGAATAAGGTTCTCAACTGTCGGCAGGTCGATAGTTTCAGCGTGAGCGACGAACCGTGGTTAAACCAATTCTACTGCTAGGTGGACAGAGGCAGGGGTGAGGATTTAAGAAGCTCGCCCCCAATGTTTCAACCGCCACACCGCAAGGTCGAGCCGGCGAACTCCGAATTGCAAGTCCAGTGTGCCGAGCATTGTTACACCCACGTATGTTGAACTTCTTTCGCACCGTACGTAGCCAACCGTGCTAATCGGGGTGTCCCGTGAGGGAACCAAAACCTCCCGCTCAATTCCGGCCGATTGATTAAGAAAAGCCCAAATTGGTTTAAATACCCGCTCTTTGCTTCGGCCCACGATTGTCCCAACAATCACAGACCCTTAGGTGCTACAGTTTCCTTAATTCGAAGCAGCCAGAGCTAAGTGAATTGCATGTAAGTGAACAAATGTGCGCATGACCAAATTGCCTGGAATGCGCTTGGATCTGGACAAATCTCGGAAGCTAAGCAGAATTTGCGCCCGGAGAGTGCTTGTATTGGGTGACCACAAGGCACACAAACAGGTAGCTGCGGCGCGATACCTTGTCAGGAGACTGCAGTGCAGGGAGATCAACTGCTCGACCAGGGGCGGTTTCTTCATTAGGGCGATTGGGCGACGCACCACCAACGTCATTCAACCACAGAGTCACGCTAGCCGTCATTGTGCCTCTGGATATAGTCCAATCAGCGTCATGCTACGTTCTGTGGAGTAACGCCTCTTTTTGGGTGATTTCCCTCCAGCTGAGAATCGCCCCGAGTGGTCCCATAGACTTACATTCAAAGATGTTTTTTTTCGAACGGGGGCGCTGCAATGCATTCTCTATGGCTTCCGGGAGGGCTCGCCCTAACGGGCTTACGTCATCATACGTGCTTACGTCATCATACGTAAGCACGTTTCATCCAACAATATAATGTGTCGCCACCTAGTGGAATCTTTAATAAAATAAACTTGAGTGGTTTGTTTTAATAGTGAGTATAGAAACAAACAAGATGTATTGTAAGAGTCACTTTATTTTTCATTAATATTAAAGATGTGAAGTTGCCTTTACATGCTTAAGCTGTTAATTTATCCATTGCATGGGTGGACCTTATCCTTATCAATCATCCAGACATTTGCCCCCCCTGAGAGATTTTGCAGGAGCCGCCACTGTGCTCGACTCTACTGATATGCATCAGAGTCTCTGCTTGCCTGCCTCGCCTTCAACCAACCCGCACTGACCAGCGTGGTGACATATGGTCAAGCAGCCCCCCTCCCCGCTCGCCCCCACTACCCACGAGAGAGCATGGCTCTCCCTCAGGGCAGCAGTGGAGAGAGCGCGGCTCTCCCTCAGGGCAGCAGTGGACGGAGCATGGCTCTGCCTCAGGGCAGCAGCGGACCAAGCACGGCTCTGCCGCAGGGCAACAGTGGAGAGGGTGCGTCTGGCTCCCTCACGGCAGCAGTGGAGACAGCGCGGCTCTCCCTCAGGGCAGCAGTGGAGAGCACGGGGGTCCCTCAGGGCAGCAGTGGACGGAGCACGGCTCTGTATCACCCTCACTCACCCGCCTTCTCACTCTGACTCACCCGTCTCCTCTGAGCTGCATGCGATTGTGTGTGAGTGTGAGTGAGCTGTGTGTATGAGTGAGCCGTGTGCGAGTGGATCGACCGTCAGCTTTCCGTGGCTGCGTCTCCGGCGCTGTGGCCGTGATGTTGCTGCTTCTTGGGGCTCCGAGGTGCGGGACGCACCCACAACATCACGAAGTGGGCAGCTCGCGGTCACGTGACGCACTTCAACCAATCCGGGGGTGTACATGTTTGGGAGGGGCTCACCTCTGTTTGGCTGCTTGCTCGTCGTCACGTGACGCACTTCAACCAATCCGTGCCGCGTTAATCACAGTCACAGAGTGACAGAATGACAGAACTGGGTGTTTATATATATTAGTATGTAGCTAGCCTCGATACGGCTGCGTGCCACGTGGTGATACAGAGCCGGGGAGCTCTGTTAATAATTATTGCCTTATTCCCCGGATTATGAAATGCCATAGAATATGATGCACGCCACACCTGTTCCAGTGTCAATAAAGTTATACAAATCTGGTCACAAACACACGCATACCGGATTATAAGACGCCACCCCCCCCCCCCCCCCCAATGTTTTACTTTAAATTATAAGGGTGTGGGTGGGGGTTATAATAAAAAAAACATTTAGGTGACTTACATTTAAGCCACCATAGCGGTACACTTTAAAATCTGCAGTGACGTCTGTCTGGAATGTACATGAGAGCCCAGGTGACATTGTCTGCTCATCTATTATATTAAACATTAACAGAGCTTGAAATTGGCGTTGCGCAGCCTGGCACGCACATCCCATAGACGACGATGATGATACAAATGTACAGCCCTTAGTCAATCCACAAAACTCACTCCCGCCATAAGAATGTGGAATTTCCACCACTGGCTCAGGGCTGTATTCAGGAGATGAGAAGCGCCTCAAATGCTCATTTGAGAAAAAACAATAAATAACTTAATACCTTTCTTTTTTATTTAATCAATCTACTGCTGGATGAATGTCCAGCCGCGCCACGCCTTGTCGACCACGTGAGTTGTTTGACCATACTTCACCACAGCTGGTCAGTGCGGGTTTGTGAGAAGCTGGGCGCTTTTGGATGGAGTGGGGTGGGATGGGGCAGGCCCCACCGCGGACGTGAGAGATCTCCTGGCCGTCATTCGCGAGAGGACGCCGTTGTGTGCCGGCGTCAGGTTCCCGATTTCTAAAATGACACCACTAATAACTCAATTTGGAAATATAGACTGCGGTCATCGCCCCCTACGAGCAGACTACTACTACCCGAGGTCACTGTTGCGAGTGAGACTAATCCTGGTCCCTTGAGTGCTCACCTAGCGAATGCAAAATCAACTCGAACCTGTAGCTGTCGTTAGTCGTGGCTGCGAATCGAACTCACGTGTTCGAGTTCGTGGCTCAGGAGTGGTGGTGGGCGCTAACGACGACTCCGCAACCCTCTTCAAAATCTGTGTCTGTAATGTGTTTCATTTGATAGCTCTGCCTGCTCTCGCACACACGCCCCCCCCACACCCCAACGCCTATTTTGTTGCGATTAAGTGCAAATTGTAGCCGTGCGTCGGACGTACAAACCAAAGAGAGGTGTTTGCCGTAACGCTGTCGGCTTACGCTGTCACTTGAAGTACTCATCAGAGAGCCAAGTGTTGCGTGGACAAACACAGCACAATAACGACTGCGTTGTGTGCGCGTGCGGGAGCGATCGCGCGCTACTCAGCGCGCTGCGACAGGAACCCGCCGCCCCGAGTTCGATTGCCGCTCACGGCTGAAATCGGTGACGAATATCTGAACCTGTCCTGGGTCTCCCCTAGGTCGACTCAGCCTCAAATGAGTACCTGGTGCGGTGCGTGAACATCGCCACTGGGGATACAAAGGCGGCCGGGCGTGGTGCTGGCCACCCACCCCGTCGTGTGCCCTTCCGGACTTCATAGGTGCTCGCTAGCAGCATTTGCCCCAACAGTCTGTAAAAGCTACATGGTGGATCTTTGTCTTTGTGTGCAATTACAACAAATATTGTGCAATACAAAGGCATGTGTGTTGAGGAGCGACACCGACGATGCTATTATAGCAGGGCTATGGAGATGCCGATGCTGGGCACATATATACAGTATAGGGAGTTACGGAAACCGCGGAGATGAAGCGGTGAAAGCAGATGGACGTGGCGACGGCTTGGTGGAGAACCAACATCATCATCATCATCCAACTGCGGTTTGATAGTGGCTTATGGTGACGACGATGATGATGATGGGCACCTGATCGTATAGGACCGGGGAGAATTCACGTGACGTCCATCCCGATGAAGAGGGTGAGAGAAACACTCTCTGCTGTCACGCACTTTTGTTTGTCCAAGGCCATGCGCGTATCTGCTCCTTTTGAGAGGGCGAGCGAGAGACGCGGCTATGAGGTACAGTGAGGGAAACAAGTATTTGATCCCCTGCTGATTTTGAACGTTTGCCCACTGACAAAGAAATGATCAGTCTATAATTTTAATGGTAGGTTTATTTGAACAGTGAGAGACAGAATAACAACAACAAAATCCATAAAAACGCATGTAAAAAATGTTATAAATTGATTTTCATTTTAATGAGGGAAATACGTATTTGACCCCCTCTCAATCAGAAAGATGTCTGGCTCCCAGGTGTCTTTTATACAGGTAACGAGTTGAGATTAGGAGCACACTCTTAAAGGGAGTGCTCCTCATCTCAGCTTGTTACCTGTGTAGTGTTGTACAGACGGACTCTTCAACGTCTTTTGTAGCACACACTTTTATTCGTCTTATGAACACAGTCTCTATGCACTGAGGGGTATACGGTCCCCTCACCCGTTACACTCAGAACGTACAAGCCTCCGCACCCTACAGGCTACTTAATATCCCGCTCTTTCAGTGTCCTCTGACTGGACCTAGGGGATGTCTCCCCGACCACTGGTTACACTGAACCCTAGCCCTTATAAGGGCTGGAGGGCTTGGTCCAGGGTCCTAGGCTTCTTCGCCGTCTTGGGTCTTCGTGTAGTCGAACTCTTCCAGAGCTCTCAGCGCTCTGGCTTTATACTTGTTCGTGGCCGGGTTGTCCAATCCCCGGCCACCTTGTGGAACCCTGTGATTGGTCGTTCCCAATCTGCTTTTGGATCCCAATTCACCCTATCTGACCCTGACCGTTTGGTCGCACGGGAAAACCTTGTTTACGGTCAGCTCTCACAGCTTGTGAGACCCTGACCGTTAGTTTGAGCGGGAAAACCTTGTTAACGATTTGCTCTCCCAGTTTGTGAACATCGAGTAGTTAACTCTACTATATCACCCTTCCCTTTGGAAGCCTCAGCCGTCCCGGCTGTTACAAGCAGAAAAATCCCCAACAATGAACCAAAGTGTGTGCCAAAACCAACAAGAACAGGAACACCCACTATAAATACCCCCCCCCCCCCCCATCAACAACGCAACATATGTACATGGTCAGAACCAATCACAAATAACAACATTCGCGACGCACAACGCATGCAGCATTCAGCTGCCGCAAAAAAATTATGGGCAATCAAGAAAACCTACGCGATCTAGCCCGTGTGTATTTCGCGGGCCCGTCGTAGGGGATGGGTGCCCTTTTCCGGGCTGCAGGCTGACCAGGCATCCTGGCAAAAATGTCAGCAGGGGCAGGAGGCCTCTCTGCGGAGACCCTTGGAGCAGACGGGTCGGGCAGCCTGGCAAACATGTTGGGCGGGTCAGGCATCCTGGCAAACATGTTGGGTGGGTCAGAATTTCTCTTTGCAGAGACTCTTGGTGTAGACGGGTCAGGCATCCTGGCAAACATGTTGGGTGGGCCCAGAGGCCTTTTTGCAGAGACTCTTGGCTCGCACGGCTCCCTCAGTCCCGCATCATCTGCGGGAGGAATGACACGTCTGCGCTGTGGGTTAGGTACCAACGGGGCGACATCTGGCTCGTCGGGCATATCACACGCTCGGCCCTCGTGTTTTGAGTTCTGACTCAGAGCCGCGCAGAGCAACAAATTGCTTCAGACGAGAGGGGTGCATGAACCAGCGACGTCGTCCCCAACGGATTTTAACACATTGTGGGTGCATTATCTCGACCACCTCAACCGGACCTCGCCATGGTTTAAGGAGTTTAGCCGATGTGGACACCGGCACCTGGGGGAAATGAAGCCACGCCATATCACCTGGAGCCCACTGATGCACGGACGTGCGAGGGGCTTGCAACCTTGAATTAGCCCACTGGCGGGAGGCGGAATTTTCGATCGCCGCATCACGAGCCTCAGACAGCTTTTGTAGGTTGAACCGCAAATGGTCAGTGAGCTTCGATGACCGTGGAAGCTGCTATATCCCGAGCCGCACGTCAGCAGGGGGGGATGGCCTCCCTGCCATACATTAGGAAAAATGGGGAGAACCCTGTCGCTGCAAGTGGCGCCATGCGGTAAGCAGCGAGGACCCCTGGGATCTGCAGGTCCCAGTCTACGTGGGATTCGTCAACCTGATGGCATAGCATAGAGGTGAGGGTTCTATGCAACCGCTCCACCATGCCATCTGTCTGGGGGTGATAGGGCGTAGTGAGCACCTTCTTAGTGCCCAACAGGCGGCATACCTCACTCAGCAGGGTACCTAAAAAATGTCTTCCCTGATCGGTCAGCAACCGTTCTGGAGCACTCTTGTCCAGCACATAGCCTTGAACAAAGGCGTCCACCACGTCTGCTGCCGACTGGTTGGGGAGGGCTCAGGCCATATGCTACCGTGTAAAATACCTCACCCCAACCAGAAGGTACTTGTTACCACGAGGCGTTGTAAGGAAAGGCCCCAAAATGTCGAGAGCAACCAGCTCGTTCACACGGGATACCGTGATGGGCTGCAGCAGCGGGCATGCCGGCTTCGCTGGAGGTTTACGTTGCGCACATTGGGTGCAGCCCGTTAAAATATCAGTTACGTCGCGAAGCATGCCCGGCCAGTAAAATTGTAATCTTAGCAACCCAATGGTTTTGTGCACACCCAGGTGCGACAATCGCTCGTGTGCCGCGCACACAGCCGTACACCACAAAGCCGATGGCACTAGAATTTTGTACTGGCAAGAATCAGCATCCCAATGCATGAGCAGACCGCGGCGCATGGCAAAAGAGTTCGATTTACTTGAACGTGAGGACGAATCACATGCGCGACGACGCAGAGGCAACAATGACGCATCGTTCATTTGGTGCCGACCCCATTCGTCCAACGTTATCCCCAGCAAGTCGTCACTTGCTGGCGGATTTTCGTGGTCCGCACCCGGCGCAGGATCGGAAGGAAGGGCAGCAGAAACCGTTTCAGGAGGTGCAACCGGGCGTACTATTTGCGGTTTGCACCGGCCAAAACCCGTAAAACAGGCGCATTCTTCTGATGGGAGGCGAGATAGCGTGTCTGCATTATTGTGCTGTGTACCCTTACGGTAAATCACCATAAAATTGTAGTCCTGGAGGACTTAAAGCCATCGGGAGAGCTGGCCAGACGGTTGGTCAATGCGCAAAGCGTATTGTAACGCAGAGTGATCTGAGCGCACGGTAAACCGTTGACCATACAGGTATGGCCTGTATTGTTGTATGAAGTAAACAATGGCCAGCAGCTCGCGTCGGGTTACGCAATAACGTTGCTCTGCAGGGGACAAAACCCTGCTTCCATAGGCAACCACCCTCTCAACGCCATCAACGATTTGGGACAGCACCCCGCCGATCCCGGTGTTACTGGCATCGGTGTCCAAAATAACGGCTTTGCGAAATTGGGGTAAGTCAGGGGCGGTGCTGCTACTAGAGCGTTCCGTAAGGAGTCAAATGCGGCCTGTTCCGCGTCTCCCCAATGAAATTTTAGCCCTTTCGCTGTAAGAGCGTGTAGTGGCTTGGCGATCGTAGCGAAACCAGCCACAAAGCGTCGGTAATACGAGGCAAACCCGATAAAACTGCGAACATCCCCAGCAGAGGTGGGGTAGGCCATTGGCTGACACATTTAGTCTTTTCAGGGTCTGTGGAAATACCCGAGCGGCTGACTATGTGGCCTAGATAGCGCACAGACTCACGCAGAAGGTGGCACTTCTGTGGTTTGAATTTGAGGTCCGCAGCTCGCATCTTTTCGAAAACAGCGCGTAACCGTTCAATGTGTTCGTTGAACGTGCGGCCAAAGACGATAACGTCATCAAGATAGATAAGGCATGAGTCCCACTGGATCCCAGCGAGGACCAGCTCCATGAGCTTCTGAAACGTCGCTGGGGCCGAGTGGAGCCCCATGGGCAATCTATTAAACTCGAAAAGGCCCTGTGGTGTCCGAAAAGCAGTCTTTGGCTTTGACGCTTCGTCGAGGGGGGGTTGCCAAAACCCTGACAGAAGGTCCAAAGTGGAAAAATAACGCGCCCCTGCCAGAGCATCCAATGACTCATCTATACGTGGAAGAGGATATGCGTCAGCCACGGAAATTTTATTTAGGCGCCGAAAATTTACATAGAATCGAAGACTGCCATCGTGCTTTTTGACCAGCACTATCGGAGCACTCCAGGGGCTGTTGGAAGGAGAAATTATATCAGCCGCCAGCATGTCGTCAACTGCCCATTTAACATGCTGTTTCTCCGCAGGGCTGAGCCGAAACGGGTTTTGGCGGATAGGGGCAGCATCACCAGTGTCAATGTGGTGACGCAGCAGCTTGGTGCAGCCAATATCAAATTGTGATTTGCTGAACACATCCGAGAATTCCCGCAAAAGAGCTCGCAATTTACTCTGCTGTGACACGGATAAATCGCTGGCATCCGCGCAAAGAGCGTCAATCCATCCCTCGTCTATGTTATGAGGGCGAGGCTGCTGACTGTTCGCTACGTGTCCAACAACCCCGGTCCCCAGGGGCGCCACCATCGCATGAGCGAGCACTGTCCCCTGTGGAATGACGGTGTCGGACAGACCGACATTCAAAACTTGCATAAATGGCTCCCTGTCGCCCGCCACAAGAGTCTGTGCGGCCATCAACGATAAGCTCTTAACTGCTGTGTTGGAGGGTCCCAATAAAATGCCATTTACCGAGGCGGTGGGAGCGAGCGGTTTCTTTAACCGCAAGGGTACGAGCATTTGTGCCCCTGGCAGAATGCGTACGGCGCAAGCCGCAAAAGCCTGTACGGAGGCATTTTCCGTACGTGAATGCGTGGTTGCGGGTAAAAATGCCATCCGCCGGCCCGACGGAAGTTCAATACATCCCTGATCGATAAGGATTTTAATGGGCATTTTGGCAAGAAAATCGGTTCCCAGAAGGCACGGCACCGCAAGGGAAGAAGACACAAAAACAGGGCCGGCCAATTTAATATCAGCAATGGCAATTTGCGTCCGAATTTGCCCGAGAATCCCTAGCGAACTTCCATTTGCGGCAAAAAACGGAACGGAAACCTTTTCCATTGATCGACATCGCACGGGCAGTATGTTGTAAATTAACTCGGAGATGATAGTGGCCGATGCACCGGTATCGACAAGCACGCGCACTTCTACCCCCTCGATCGAACCAACAACCACCGAGGAACCCGTCGTCGCTGCAACCATTCTATGGGCCAGCTCTGACCACTGCCCGGGTCGTAGTGGTCGCGAAAAGTCGGCCGAACGCCGCGCGTCATACGCCGTATTCCGAACGAAGTCAATGGTGTGTTGTGGTGTGTATGAGGACCGAGCGTGAGGGGTGGCGCGACTCGCCTGGTTATGCTGCGCCGCTCTGGAAGCTCTGTAGTCTCGGTCTCGGGATCCGGAGGAGCGGCGGCGAGGTGCACGGCAGTCGGAAGACATGTGGCCTCGGCGGCCACAGTTGAAGCACGTCACGTCGCCGCGGGGGAAGAACCGTCCCCTCTCCCGGTCGTCGCGGCGTCCGGTGCGATCCAGTGATCGCTGGAGCGTCGTGCTGAGCGTCGAGAAGACTCGATCTGGAGAGCGAGCGTTGTCCCTGCTGGCAAGCCCCACTGTCGTAGCCGATGTGGTGATGGTCTCGTCCTGGTCGAGCATCAAGTGAGCATGAATGCTCCGGGCAGCTCGCAGTGAGCACATATCCTCATCATCCACGGCCTGGATGACAAGGCGCAGTCCACTCGCCATCTCCAACAGCTTCTGTAGGACGAGTGCGTCGATAGCCTCATCGTCCATGCGGGGGTAAGCCGCTCTTCCCATGGCGAGTAGCGCGGTGCAGAACGCCAATGGCGACTCCCTTGGCTTGCACCGTCTCTCGTTGAACTGGTGGCGTGTGGCGGAAGAAGGTCCGTAGACATCGGACAGCCGCCGAAGTGCTGCTTGTAGTGTCGCTCTTTGTTGCTTGGGAATGGAGATGAGTGCAGCGAGAGAATCGTCGTCCGAGGTGGCTGGCAGTGCACGAAGGGCTTGTGCATCCGACCAGCCCACCATCTCCTGGTGGCTGAGGAAGCGACGCTGAAATGCCGCCCAGTCGCCCCCTGTGGACGAGAATTCGCGAAAGACAGGCAGTCGTTGCTGTAGAGCAGCTGTGTCGTCGTCTTCATCAAGGTCGGACTCGGTTCCAAACGCGGCGATGGCTTGGTAGACAACATGTACTGTACGGCGTCGCAGCCGTGATGACGCGGTGTTGCTGGAGCGTCCTGCAGAGGCTGCGTCATGTTCTGATGACGCGGTGTGCCGTGATTGGCCCCCGGAGGTCCCAGCATGCATGTGGCTTCCGCCTCCAGTGGCACCACGTGACCCATCGGCGGGAAGGTCGACCTCTTCCGGGTTTGCGATGGCGGAAATGTTCGCTGTCGGCCGCTCCTCTCCGGGTGGCCGGGTTGTCCAATCCCCGGCCACCTTGTGGAACCCTGTGATTGGTCGTTCCCAATCTGCTTTAGGATCCCAATTCACCCTATCTGACCCTGACCATTTGGTCGCGCGGGAAAACCTTGTTTACGGTCAGCTCTCACAGCTTGTGAGACCCTGACCGTTAGTTTGAGCGGGAAAACCTTGTTAACGATTTGCTCTCCCAGTTTGTGAACATCGAGTAGTTAACTCTACTACACCTGTATAAAAGACACCTGTTCACAGAAGCAATATCAATCAGATTCCAAACTCTCCACCATGGCCAAGACCAAAGAGCTCTCCAAGGATGTCAGGGACAAGATTGTAGACCTACACAAGGCTGGAATGGGCTACAAGACCATCGCCAAGCAGCTTGGTGAGAAGGTGACAACAGTTGGTGCGATTATTCGCAAATGGAAGAAACACAAAAGAACTGTCAATCTCCCTCGGCCTGGGGCTCCATGCAAGATCTCACCTCGTGGAGTTGCAATGATCATGAGAACGGTGAGGAATCAGCCCAGAACTACACGGGAGGATCTTGTCAATGATCTCAAGGCAGCTGGGACCATAGTCACCAAGAAAACAGTTGGTAACACACTACGCCAGGGGTCGGCAACCTGCGGCTCCGGAGCCGCATGCGGCTCTTTTGAACCTTGACCGCGGCTCCGGGGCGGATGCTAGCGAGGGGAGGAGGCGCACTGTGACACCTGCTCTGGCGTTGCCGCTGCTGACAGGTCGCCGCTCCGCTCCACACTGCCCGCCCGGTGACAGGCAATAACGTTGCCGTTGCTTTGTCACATGTTTGGAAGAAGTAAAAAGCTTCCTGGGCAGCAAAGAGCTCACCTTTGCTGAGCTGGAACAGCCAGAGTGGCTGGAAAAATTACATTTTATGGTAGACATGACAGCACATCTAAACACGCTAAATACAACCCTTCAGGGGAAAGGAGGCACAGCCCTGCACATGCTGGAGGAGGTTTTGGCATTCGAGCACAAGTTGACAGTGTTTGTCAAAGATTTACAGAGAGGTACACTGTCTCACTTTCCCTCTTTGAGAGAGTTCAAACAAAGTCATGATACAATAAATTTGGAATATTTCAAGTCTGCAATCACCACAATGCAAAGTTCGTTTGGGAAACGATTCTGTGAGTTCAGAGAGGAAAAAACGACATTATCCTTCCCTGTCACTCCCCTGGCGATCGATCCATCCCTATTGAATATGACTGCATTTGCAGGTGTAAGTCAACCTGATCTTGAGATGGAACTGGCCGATATAGCCGACAAAGATATATGGGTGTCCAAGTTCAAATGCTTGACCGCTACTCTTGAGGATGTTGCCCGTCAGAAGGCCATTCTGGCTCAGAATCATAAATGGAGTGATATTGAAAACCTTCCCAAACAGGACAAACTTGTATTCGAAACATGGAATGCCATCCCCAACACTTATATAAACATAAAAAAGTATGCATTTGGAGTCCTGTCGATCTTCGGCTCCACATATGTATGTGAGCAGGTCTTCTCCAACATGAACTATATTAAAAACAAACATCGATCACGCCTCACAGATGACAGCTTGCAAGCCTGTGTGAAAATGAAGGTGACGTCTTACAGCCCTGATGTGCAGACACTGTGCACTGAGGTTCAGGAGCAAAAATCCCATTAACCAGGTAATTTAGCTATTAATTTGCAAAAATATATTTTACATTGTTAAGTGAAAAAGTCATTTTTTTATTCAGATTGACAGCTGACTGCACGATCATGTATATAGCAATAAGGTAAGAAACAATATATGCAGTGTTATATTTGTTTTAAATGTTGCAATGGTTTTGCGGCTCCCAGTTTATTTTTTCCTTCGGAAACGGGTCCAAGTGGCTCTTTATGTCTTAAAGGTTGCAGACCCCTGCACTACGCCGTGAAGGACTGAAATCCTGCAGCGCCCGCAAGGTCCCCCTGCTCAAGAAAGCACATATACATGCCCGTCTGAAGTTTGCCAATCAACATCTGAATGATTCAGAGGACAACTGGGTGAAAGTGTTGTGGTCAAATGAGCCCAAAAAGGAGCTCTTTGGCATCAACTCAACTCGCCGTGTTTGGAGGAGGAGGAATTCTGCCTATGACGCCAAGAACACCATCCCCACCGTCAAACATGGAGGTGGAAACATTATGCTTTGGGGGTGTTTTTCTGCTAAGGGGACAGGACAACTTCACCGCATCAAATGGACGATGGACGAGGCCATGTACCGTCAAATCTTGGGTGAGAACCTCCTTCCCTCAGTCAGGGCATTGAAAATGGGTCGTGGATGGGTATTCCAGCATGACAATGACCCAAAACACACGGCCAAGGCAACAAAGGAGTGGCTCAAGAAGAAGCACATTAAGGTCCTGGAGTGGCCTAGCCAGTCTCCAGACCTTAATCCCATAGAAAATCTGTGGAGGGAGCTGAAGGTTCGAGTTGCCAAACGTCAGCCTCGAAACCTTAATGACTTGGAGAAGATCTGCAAAGAGGAGTGGGACAAAATCCCTCCTGAGATGTGTGCAAACCTGGTGGCCAACTACAAGAAACGTCTGACCTCTGTGATTGCCAACAAGGGTTTTGCCACAAAGTACTTAGTCATGTTTTGCAGAGGGCTCAAATACTTATTTCCCTCATTAAAATACAAATCAACTTATAACATTTTTGACATGCGTTTTTCTGGATTTTGTTGTTGTTATTCTGTCTCTCACTGTTCAAATAAACCTACCATTAAAATTATAGACTGATCATTTCTTTGTCAGTGGGCAAACGTATAAAATCAGCAGGGGATCAAATACTTTTCTCCCTCACTGTACATAGTAAGCGATTTCTATTCTCATATCTCGGTAGTGCGCAAACAGAAATGTGAATGGCTCTGTGCACATTCCATTAATGCTCGCTTACACAAGATCAGCCGTCAATCAAAACGCACAATTGGGACGCGGTGAGTCGGTTGGGGTCCTAGATTAAACGCGTTCGCGCGCGCGCACACGCACACACAAAGACAAAGACCCCCCGTATCGCTTCGACATACTTTTGGGGCAAGTGCTGTTAGCGAGCACCTATCAAAATCTGAATATTTATTTATACTGGAGAAACCCGATGAGATGTAAAGCTATTTTTCACATATGCCCAGTAGTTTTCGCAGATGTCCAGTAGACATTTGTGCCACACGAGGGGATAGATAGCATGCATCACCATCGGCCGCCTTTGTCTCCCTAGTGGCGACGCTTACACACCGCAATAGACACTGATTTGAGGCTGAGTCGACCTAGGAGAGGCCCAGGACCGGTTCAGACATTCGTCCTGATGTTGATGGCCTTGAGCGGGAATCGAACTTGGGTCGTCGGGATCGTAGCGTAACGCGCTAACCACTACACTACTGGAGAACCAACATCATCATCCAACTGCGGTTTGATCGTGGCTGACGGTGACGACGATGATGATGACGGGCACCTGATCGTTTAGGACCGGGGAGAATTCACGCACACACAAAGATCGCCCGTATAGCCTTAACAGAACTGTTGGGGCAAGTGCTGTGAGCGAACACCGATGAAGGCCGGAACGGCACACGAGGGGGTGGGTGGCCAGCACCATGCCCGGCCGCCTTTGTCTCCCTAGTAGCGATGTTTACACACCGCACCAGGTACTCATTTTATGCTGAGTCGACCTAGGGGAGGCCCAGGACCGGTTCAAATAATCGCCACTGATGTTAGCCGTGAGCGGGAATCGTCCCCGGGTCGCCAGGTTCGTAGCGCAGCACGCTAACCGCTACACCACTGTACAACAACAACAACCGCCATTCGCCACTAAGTGGCGGTGACGTCACCACGACACTTGTGCCAGGCTATGTGCATCTTGAGGCCACGTGAAGTGTCGAATGCCCGCTGGCAGGAGGTCACGGGGCAAACCCAGGTGCTACGGGTCGACTGACTGAGATGACTGAGATGACTGGCTGATGCACCACCTGTGCCCCCTACTGTGCCAACTTGCTGTGCTTTAGCTACCCGGCGCTGCGCTCGTTGTTGTGAGCGTCGCTCCTCCGCCCTCCGTTGTTGTTGGAGGGCGACTGCCTCCAACTGCCCAGCAGCGTCCTTCACGAGCCTCCTCCACAGAGGCGGATCTTGACACCGCTGGTACCAGTCATCAGCAAGTCCACTCAGCTCCACATTCTCCTGTACCGCGTCACTCCATCTCTTTTATAGCCCGTGCAGCTCCCGTTTAGTCCCCTCTATCCAGCCGAACAAAAGCTGTTAAGGCATCTGGTGACTGGGCATGCGGGCTACATGATCCAGCCAATGCAGCCTTGCCTGCCGGATGAGCTCACCGATGGGACTTTGCCCAGATCTTTCTAGGATGTGTGAGCTCCTCACACAATCCAGCCTGGTTAAACCCAGGATGGATCGTAAGCAGGCCAGCCTAAATGTTTCCAATCTGCGAAGATGCTCCATTAGGGGGGTCCACGTTTCGCAAGCATAGAGAAGGGATGGAATGACCGTGGCCGAGAAGACTTGAAGCTTCGTGCGGAGCGACAGACCAGGTAGCTTCCACACAGCGTTACGCAACCAAAGAAAATATAATGCCGCTCGAATGATTCTGAGTGAGACCTCTGCTGTCAAACCGGAGCCAGTCATGAGCACACTGCCCAGGAAAGGGAAACTCTCCACTCTCTCCACAACTGCCCCATCACCGATTGGGAGTTGTGTGGGTGGGATGCCCGATGGTACAAAATACCCAGGCAGGTACTTAGTTTTGGTAGGGCTGATGGTAAGGCCCCACCTCCTAGTGGCACGCTCCAAGTTCAGCAGCAGCGCCTCCAACTCCTCCTCTGAGTGAGCGGCAGTTACCAGATCATCGGCATACATAACATGGTTGACCAATAGGGAGCCATTCCTTGACCGCACCCGGGCATCGATCAACCTCCCATTGTATCTGTACCAGATGGAAATTCCTCTGGTACAGCCATCAAAGGCTTCACGGACTACGTGGTGGAAAAAGATGTTAAATAATGTGGGAGCCAGAGGACAACCCTGTCGCACCCCAAGGTGAACAGGAAATGACTCCGACTCCCAGCCAAGTAGTTTTACCCGAGCCGGCTCATCATCATGAAGGTCCTTAATGATCATGAGCAGAGGGTCAGGGACTCTGAAAGCACGAAGAATAACCCAGAGCCCAGGCCTACTAATGGTATCATAGGCCTTGACCAGATCAATAAAGCAGAGAGTCTTGTTGGAATTCCCTACACCTCTGCTGTAGCAAACTGACAGAAAATATGGCATCTGTGCAGGACCGCCCTTTTCTGAAATCACATTGGGGCTCCGCAAGCATCTCCTCAGCGTGCCTGGCAAGGCGATGTTGAAAAATCCTTGCCAGGACCTTTCCCGGCACACTGAGGAGTGAGATGTCCCTATAGTTATTACAGTCTGTGCGGTCCCCCTTCTTAAAGAGGGGGACCACCAGGGCATCCTTCCAATCCTGCGGAACCCGTCCAGTGGTCCAGACTGTTGTTATGATGTCATATAGGGCAGTCTGTGCACAAACGCTATCCTCCCTCAGCATTTCGTTTGGGAGATCATCTCTGCCCGGTGCCTTTCCTGGTCTCAGACTCTGGATCGCCTTTAGTACTTAACAGATGACACCTCAGCCAGCCACTCACAGGGGGTGACTTCTTCAAATATTTGAGGCACACATATGCACATACACATATGCACACCCCCTTATATTTTGACTCAACCGTGTGAGAACCCAACGAGACCAGAGAATACAAAATACATCAGCGTCGTTGTGGAGGAGTATATATGTAACACTTTATGTACGCGGTGAATAATATGATACGTGTATACTGTACTTTCAATATTTCTCTCTCTTTGTGTCTCCACATCGAACGTGTTTGACACTGGACGATGTGGCCAATGGGATATGTAAAGAAAAACATCCACTGAGATTTGTTTTTTAATGACAAGAGACACATATTGGATTGTTTGCCAATGATCCACATGTGGTCAAAAGTCATCGCACATACAGCAGTATATAGTCAAATTTGAAGAAAAATAATACCCACAAATGATTGAATTTGCATTGACGTAGCAACTGTCGCCGCACCCATAAAACTCAGCCGAATAGAATTTTCTTACCAAGAATAAAAAGCTAAAGGCGCGGCCCGACAATTGCTCGGTCACGCCACTGCTGGCGTAAGGACCTCTACTAGAGCGAAATGAGGATATTTGGTATTCTTAGGTTTTTTCGGTAAAGTCACGTAGGTAAAACATCAAAATTAATGAAAATAAAATAAAATAAAAACAAAAATCACGACGTTTCGGAGGCAACACAAGTCTCCGTCATCAGGTGGGACCGTCACAGCCAGATTAGCTGCATCAAGTGAGGCAATGATTCAAGATGTAATCCCTTAAAAGCGAGTTGAGGGGGGAGGAGAGGGAGGGGGGAGCTCATCAGAATATGGTAGCCAATGAATGGAACGTATCGGGAGGGAGGGGGGGCGGGGCCAAAAGGGTGGGCGACGGCGTGGAAGCGATTGTGCGCAAGCGACAAACTACTGCACACGCCAACACAATGGACAGAGAGGGGGAGGGGAGGTCTGATACACATGATAGACAAAAGAACGAAAATGCCCATCTTTATACCAATGCTGGCTGAACAATGAAGAGAGTACTGTTAAAAAATAACTGGGGATGTTAACACTCGGTAAAGTAAAGTAAAATAGTGCCTGTCAGGTAAGATGGTCCAAACAATTGTAATTAAGTCTTTTTTGCGTGGTTGATAACATCTTTCCAATGATTACTAAGTTTGTACCCATCATCACGGTTGAAATTATGTCTGTGTTTGTATATTTGTATGGCTTCGTGTACAAACCTTTGATGGTAGCCGGGAGGTTTGCAGAGAACCTTGGTCTCGGAAAAGACAATTTCATGAGAGCCCACCGAGTTGTAGCAATGATCGGCAACGGCAGAAGAATCAGTTCTGCCGTGTTTCAGATCTGACTTGTGCTCGCGGACATGATCAGAAACATGACGTTTCGTTTCTCCAATGTAGCAATCACCAAAAATGCAACTCAATTTGTAGACTCCAGGATACTGTAAGTCAGGAACGACATCCTTCACAGATGGAATCAGATCACGGATTTTATGCACTGTACTGAATCGGACTTGGATCTTATGTTTGTTTATAATTTTGGAGATCTTTTTGGTCACGCCAGCTATTTATGGTAACGTGATGGTTTTGGTCGGAGTTTCATGTGGCTGTTTCTGTGTGGTGGGAGAGACAGCTTGGCGGATAGTACGGTCAGAGTATCCGTTCATCCTGAGGGCCCGATGTACATGTCTTAATTCACCGGTCAGGTGGTGTTTGTCAGAAATGCCATGGGCTCTGTGGTATAGCGTTTTGATGAGAGAATTATTTTGAGATGGGTGGTGGTGGGAATCCGGTTTCAAGTAGGAATCTGTGTGGGTGGCTTTCCTGTAGACAGAATGTCCCAAGGATCCGTCAGGCCTCCTCTCAAACAGAATATCCAAGAATGGTAGTTTACCGTCTTTCTCCACTTCCATGGTGAATCTGATGGATGGGTGTCTAGAATTGATGTGGTCCAAGAAGTGGTTCAATGCTGGGAGGCCATGTGGCCAGATGACGAAAGTGTCATCCACATACCTCTTCCACAGGGAAGGGGAGCCCATAGGGGTACCCTATGGGC
This sequence comes from Lampetra fluviatilis, assembly GCF_964198595.1. Classification (NCBI taxonomy): domain Eukaryota; kingdom Metazoa; phylum Chordata; class Hyperoartia; order Petromyzontiformes; family Petromyzontidae; genus Lampetra; species Lampetra fluviatilis. Next base: position 17,528,928 of record NC_136275.1, read on the forward strand.
TCCCCTTTGTCACCAGTTATAGCCAACATGTTCATGGAAAAGTTTGAATCAGACGCCATCCAGACATCCACCCTGCGTCCTTCCCTGTGGAAGAGGTATGTGGATGACACTTTCGTCATCTGGCCACATGGCCTCCCAGCATTGAACCACTTCTTGGACCACATCAATTCTAGACACCCATCCATCAGATTCACCATGGAAGTGGAGAAAGACGGTAAACTACCATTCTTGGATATTCTGTTTGAGAGGAGGCCTGACGGATCCTTGGGACATTCTGTCTACAGGAAAGCCACCCACACAGATTCCTACTTGAAACCGGATTCCCACCACCACCCATCTCAAAATAATTCTCTCATCAAAACGCTATACCACAGAGCCCATGGCATTTCTGACAAACACCACCTGACCGGTGAATTAAGACATGTACATCGGGCCCTCAGGATGAACGGATACTCTGACCGTACTATCCGCCAAGCTGTCTCTCCCACCACACAGAAACAGCCACATGAAACTCCGACCAAAACCATCACGTTACCATACATAGCTGGCGTGACCAAAAAGATCTCCAAAATTCTAAACAAACATAAGATCCAAGTCCGATTCAGTACAGTGCATAAAATCCGTGATTTGATTCCATCTGTGAAGGATGTCGTTCCTGACTTACAGTATCCTGGAGTCTACAAATTGAGTTGCATTTGTGGTGATTGTTACATTGGAGAAACGAAACGTCATGTTTCTGATCGTGTCCGCGAGCACAAGTCAGATCTGAAACACGGCAGAACTGATTCTTCTGCCGTTGCCGATCATTGCTACAACTCGGTGGGCTCTCATGAAATTGTCTTTTCCGAGACCAAGGTTCTCTGCAAACCTCCCGGCTACCATCAAAGGTTTGTACACGAAGCCATACAAATATACAAACACAGACATCATTTCAACCGTGATGATGGGTACAAACTTAGTAATCATTGGAAAGATGTTATCAACCACGCAAAAAAGACTTAATTACAATTTTTTGGACCATCTTACCTGACAGGCACTATTTTACTTTACTTTACCGAGTGTTAACATCCCCAGTAATTTTTTAACAGTACTCTCTTCATTGTTCAGCCAGCATTGGTATAAACATGGGCATTTTCTTTCTTTTGTCTATCATGTGTATCAGACCTCCCCTCCCCCTCTCTGTCCATTGTGTTGGCGTGTGCAGTAGTTTGTCGCTTGCGCACAATCGCTTCCACGCCGTCGCCCACCCTTTTGGCCCTGCCCCCCCTCCTTCCCGATACGTTCCATTCATTGGCTACCATATTCTGATGAGCTCCCCCCTCCCTCTCCTCCCCCCTCAACTCGCTTTTAAGGGATTACATCTTGAATCATTGCCTCACTTGATGCAGCTAATCTGGCTGTGACGGTCCCACCTGATGACGGAGACTTGTGTTGCCTCCGAAACGTCGTGATTTTTTTTTTATTTTTTTTTCATTAATTTTGATGTTTTACCTACGTGACTTTACCGAAAAAACCTAGGAATATGATTCCTTGCAGTCACGAAAGCTTCAAATCTAGAGGATATTTGGTTTACTCATCCATCCTCGTTGACCAGGCGTCATGGAATACGTAATGGGAGAGGTGTTGGGCGTACCCACACTATACCCCACCACACGCGGACCTGTGGTGGTGTAAACCATTTTTTTTTTAAATACTTACCGTGCCGGGAGATGGAATCGAACTGGCGACCTTTTTGATTGCCCCAGTGTACGAACCCATGAAAACACCACCGCGACTGCTCTTTAGTTTTGCTAACTCTTTTGTTGTCGTTCCCGTTGAAACCTCCCATTAGGAGCCATCCATTTAGTAGGTACGCAAAAATCTGTCAAAACTTGACCTTTCCCCCCCTCCCTGTACGCACGCGGAATGTTTACACCCCCCCCCCCCCACTGCGTACGTACGCTTAACGCACCCCCCTCCCCCCCGAATCCTATAGAACGGCCAATATTTAATCCACGCAGAAACGATCAAGGATTCATAATATTAACGTGTTGAAGCAAACAGATAGTCCATCACCGGACTATCTAACTAATTTAAAGGCGAATGTAGACAACTTATTATCGAGGCATCACCCCCCCCCCCCGTTTCCTATGCGTACGTACATTGCCAGTAGAACCCCCATACGCAAGCGTACGCATTTGGGTTAACCCCCTCCATGCGTACGTACTAAATGGATGGCCCCTTACTCAATGCTCACGCGTGCATGCCATACGGACATAATTGAGTCATGCGACGGAACGTTTTATGAAAGAATCTCGAAAAACCTTCTGACACAACGACTGTCAATTCGCTCCTCCTCGCCTTACCCCCGGATGAGCCTCTGGGCAGGAGCGACACGCGTGGAAGCAGGATGCCACGATGTGTACGTTACCGTGTGTATGTTGAACTTCGTTCGCGCCGGGCGTAGCCAAGCACGCTAATCGGTTGGCTACGTACGGAGCGTATCCAGTTGTGCGCGTGGAGCTGACGCGGTGGGATAGAGATACTCGAAAAGTATTGCACAGCCCGTTTGTCAATCCACTGCTGGATGAGAGCCTCCCCATACCGCGGGGGGCTGGGGTGGTTATTTGACCATACCCCACCCCGCTGATCGGTGCGGGTTGGTGAAGGCGGAGAACGTACACGTGGGGAGGAAAGAAGCAAATACAGAACTATCGATTTTGTTTTTAGTACTGCACCACGACAACTTCTGTTGTGCTCCACGTGGCCCCCGCAAGCCCTATCGTCTACCGTTCGCGCTGTCCAGGCTCAATTCTGCTTCGCTCTGGAGACAAGATGAGATCGAGCGCCTTCCTTGGTGATGTGGTCATAGTCTCGATATATCACTGAGACCGGTGGTTCTCATCGCATTGGTATGGCGCTCCCCCCCACCCCCAATTGAGACCACTGCGTACCCCCCCACACACAGCCCGCCTCCCCCCTCGAGCCACACAAACAAGCAAGGTTACTCAGGGCAGCAACAGGTTCACATGTCCACGCGGTATTCGTAAAGCATTTGTTTAATGTTGTGTATGAGTGTGTTCTGTGTTACCAAGGCATGTGTGGCATGATGTGTATATATGTTTTTGATTCTGCACGGTATACATGCTAAAGCCTGCGCTTCCCCCGGAAAGGTGAACGGGGGGGAGGGGACCGACGTGTTGAGAGCTACACTAGACCATTAGGAAACACTATGTAACACAATTTTTGTTCCTGGGTAGTAAGTGTTATTTTCTAATGCCTGAAAAGTATAGAAAATGGATATTATTCCCCACAAATTTAGCTTTTGTGATCAGGACTTTACGTGAAGGAATGACACAAATGCACACTTTTCTCATTGAAAATATGTACATTTCTAAACATCACTGTTCTGGTCACAAAAGCAACGTTTGTGGGCAATAATAGCCATTTTCTGTACTTTTGAGGCATAAGAAATTGGAAAATAACACTTACTACCCAGGAACAAAAAATATGTTTTTGTTACACAATCACTCTATGGCGGAAGTGTTGTGGACGGGTATGGGGGAGAGGGTGATCACGAGGAGAGTAATAAGGGTGCAAGAGAGCAAAGGTCAGACTCGGCTTATCCCACACTTACTTTAAAATGTTGACCTTTCACATTCGCGTCGGGCAGACGGACACGATGCCATTCATATGCAACGAGTTTATTTTTGTTGCTCCGGTGAAATATTCCGCACACCACACACACAAACCCTTGGCCACCCCCCAGACAACACCGCCTATTTATGGACCCGTGACAAGGCTATTCATGGGATTATGGGGCTGCAACTGAAACAACTTTGTGCTTGAGCTGGGTGGAGTAATTATCCACGCTGCACTGACATTGAGTTGCAAACACTGCACCATGCGTGTGCGTAACGCTTCTGTTACTGACGATATTGCTGCTTCTATTTCTGCTGCTTAATCTGCTGCTGATGATAATAATTTCTCTGCTGCTGATGATAATAACAATTCTGTTGCGACAGCTACTACTGCTGTTGATTTTTGTTACCTCAGCTATTGCTGCTTCTGCATGCTGCTGCTGGTCATGATTATAATGATATTGCAGCCCCTGCCGCTACTTATATTACTTCTGCTGCGCTTGATGATGATAATGATGATGCCGCAGTAAACTGCTGATTATGTTGCTGTTACTGCTTCCGCTACTGTTGATGATGACGATATTTCTGCAGCTACTGCTTCCATTTCTGCAGCGACTGGTGCTCATAATACTGCTGCAGCTGCTTCTGCTGCTGACGACGACACGGCTGCTAATACTTCTGCTGCTGCCTTGGCCAGCAGATGAGCCTTGAGGCTTGCACAACAGCTTAGCAGCCTCTCGCCTCTGATTGCTACCTGTGCTGGGTTTGCCAGGATCGTCCTGTGTTTGATGTGGTAGCTGTCCTGGGAAATTTGTACGTCATCCAGACCAGTTTTTAAATAGAAAACACTTAAAAAATGTAATTCTCATCAGGCCCCATGGCATTAAATGCAGTCTCCAACTCTTATTATCCACTCTGTCTCCCTGGCCTCCCTGTTTATGTGCTCTGAAGAAGTGCAATGTTTTTGTTTATTTTATGGCTACGGTGCTGTTCGATGAGTGTGTTAAGTTACTTCATTGCCTACCCGTGTCTGATGGTGAGGGACCTCAGATTAGCGTGGTTGGCTGTGTACGGTGCGAAAGAAGTTCAACATAGTATTTACATGTGTAGTGACATAGAATCGGTTACGTAGTAGCATAGCGCTGGCTGCTGGCAGGGACGGGGATCTGCAGCTACAGCAGCCCTGACTGACAGCAGGTCATGTGATAGACCAGAGAGGGTTGTAGGGGAAAGGTTATGGAAGGGGCACATCGAGAACCTGCTAGTAGGTTCCAGAAGGGGGGCGTGGCCGGGGCGGAGCCAGGCCACGTTGACAGTATAAGAGGGGCCCCGGGAGGGGACCTCGGGGCTGTCGTTTGGAGTGGGATCCCGTCATGCTGCTGGAGTCTTCGCCGCCATCTCGGTCTTCACCATCTCGACGTTGCCAGTTAGGCAGTCTACCAGCTGTCCTGACTGGGAACTGTAATACCAAGTGTTAAGGCCGTTTAATAAACAGAGTGCCTCCTACTCTTAGTGTCTCTGAGTCAGTCACTACATTTGGAATCAGAAGTGTTAAAAAATTAGTCAGTATGTCCAAGTCAGCCAAGAAGAAGACTCCAACTATTGTGTCCTCTGGTGATGAGGACGACAGGGACGTTATCCCACCGACAATTCCGGAATCGAGGACCCCGCAGATTGGTCCTGAGGCAGCGATTCATGAGGAGCAGCGTGAGAGGGATGTCGACTCCTTGCTGCCGCCGAACAAAGAAGGATGGCGCAAGCGCAATGCACGTCTCGCCGGATTGCTCTCTGCTGCGGCGGAGCTGGTTGCCCAGCTCAGGGTTGCAGCGCCTGCCGAGGATGCTGCAGCACAGGGGCAGCGAGCGGGCAGCTCGACCATCGCCAACGGGCAAGCGCGGGAAATGGCGGAGCTCCAGCCCGCGCAAGCGGCCGCCATTTTGCCCACCGTGAGCGGGGCACCAAAATTGGCCGCCATTTTGTCGACTGGGCAGGAAATGCTTCCCACCAAATTTGACTTGCTGTCGGTGTCTCATCTGGAGGTGCCTTCTCTTCAGAAGCGGCTGCCATTCGTCAGGGAATTTATGGCTGCGGGGGGTGACTGGACAGCTTTCCAGCGCCGTTTTGCTACTGCTTGCACCCTCGCGGGATGGTCCAATGAGGAGGCGCCGCGGGCTCTGCCCACCACTTTGGACGACGACTTCTTGGCGCGTTTCGATGCCATCCCCGCAGCAGACAGAGCGATGCTGTCTCAAGCTTGTGCACAGATGGCTGCCATTTTCGACCCGCCGTCCAACGTGCGTCGGAAATTCATGCTGCGAACACGGGGGGAGACCGAGATGCCCCTGCCCTTCACAGTGCATTGCTGTCACTGGGCCACGCCACATTTTAGCGGATGGAGCAGACAGTGTTGGACTCTCTGGCACTGGAGAGGTTGCTGTCGCTGGCCCAGGAGATGGTCGTTTCTCTGCCTGCCACAGAAGAGGACGACTTAACATCCTTGAAGGTAGCCTGATGCATCCAAACCCATTTGAACTTACAGCGATGGCCCGGGGTGGCCGCCTGCGCGGTGTTCTCAGAGGACAAGGACAAGCCGGAGCATCAGGAGCCGGAGCAAGCCTGCGCTTCGTTCGTCGGGAGTCCGCACGGGAGGGATGGCGTGGGACAATGACGGGAGCGAGAATGACGAAGCGGACCCCCCTTCCAATGTGGAGGTCCACGGTCACTTTCTTTAAGTGTGGCCAGCGGAGCCACATCTCCAAGGGATGCCGCGCTGACCCTGGATCGTTCTCATCTCCTTCGCCGTCTCCCGCCCTGTTGACCTCCGCTTCCCCGGGCCCACAGGCAAGTCGCGATGCATCAGACACCCGGCCGCCACAGTCACTTCAGGCATCTCCCTCTCTGAGAGTGTCGGGTTCGCACACCATCATCCCTCATTCGTGACTGTTGGTGAGTGAAGATCCACGTCGAGTTGAAGAAGCCTCTAGCCACGTGGTCCGGGACCCAGCTCGTGGTCTATACCGGGATAGCGGGACCGTGTCTAGTTCTGCCGTAGCGTGGTTAGATGGGCGTTCAACACCCGAGTGTAAGATACGTTATGTTGTGTTGAGTTGATGTAATAAATAGTGTTGCTCCCAAGACAACGTCTGCAACTCAGTTGAACTCACTACACAAAAACCAACAGCATAATCACTGATTCGGCTTCATTAATTGAACAAACCAAACGGTTTTCCTTAAAACCCTCTGCTGCTCGACTTCCCAGATTGTATGGCTTATCAAAAATCCATAAAGAAGGTACACCCCTTCGTCCCATCATCCCTACCATTGACTTACCTACAAACTGGCCCGGTATCTGTCTGAGACCTTGCAACCATTCCCTGGTAAGACCACCTCATCTGTACTTAACTCAGCTCACTTGGTATCCTTAATTAAGGAAATCTCACTATCTCCAGGTGATTTGCTGGTTAGTTTCGATGTAGTTTCTTTGTTCACCAAAGTTCCTGTGCCTGACACCATTGCAATCATTGAAGATTTAGTCGAACAAGGATTGAATGCTGATGTATCGGCCCTGTTTAGACACTGCCCCTCCAATACATGCTTAACCTGGATTGGAACATTTTACAAACAAGTTGAAGGCACCCCAATGGGTTATCCCTTATCTCTGGTTGTAGCCAATGTTTTCATGGAAAATTTTGAGACAAATGACATCCAGGCATCCACAATACTTCCGTCCTTGTGGAAGAGGTACGTAGATGACACATTCATCATCTGGCCACATGGCCGACCAGCTCTGAACCAATTCATCAACCACATTAATTCCATACACCCAGCCATCAAATTCACCATGGAGGTGGAAAAGGATGGTAAGCTACCATTTTGGGATGTTCTAATCGAAAAGAGACCAGATGGCTCAATGGGACACTCTATCTACAGGAAAGCAACTCATACGGATGCCTACCTAAAATCTGACTCCCACCACCATCCATCCCAGAAGAATTCCCTCATCAAAACTCTACACCATAGAGCTTGATGTATCTCCGACCATCATCACCTAGCCAGTGAACTGAAACACGTGCACCAATCTCTCAAGATGAATGGATATTCAGACTACACAATCCATAAAGCTGTCACCCCAACTGTTGGGATAAAAACATCTGAGGACCCAATCAAAACCATCACCTTGCCATAGATAGCAGGGGTCACCAAAATATTTACAAAATCTTGAGCTAACACAAGATCCAGGCTCGATTTAACACAGCACATAAAATTCGTGATCTGATCCCATCTGGGAAGGAACAGGACCCTGCGGGGTGGGGTGGTAGGAACGAATAACTAAAGAATATAAACATAATGTGTTATTACACTTGTTTAGCCAGGAAAGCCCCACTGAGTCGAAAGGTTTTTGTAGGGTCCTGCCAAGTGTTTGCAGTAGAGGGCGATGTTGCTACACCTAATCGGACGATACGAAGGGAGACTTTGAGGCCTACTTCTAGGCTTTAGGCCTAGCTGTAGGCTTTAGGTCGCTGTGAGTTAATTTTTAATTTAAATGTTTTAATTATTAATGTAAAAGCTTGAAATTTAAATGTTTCTATTTAAAAACATCAGGGAATGTAACATTGTGAAACATTAACTCCCTTTCACACACGCGGGGGCACGATACGAAGGGAGAGTTTGTGGCCTAGTTCTAGGCTTTAGGCCTAGCTGTAGGCTTTAGGTCGCTGTGAGTTAATTTTTAATTTAAATGTTTTAATTATTTATGTAAAAGCTTTAAATTGAAATGTTTCTATTTTAAAACATCAGGGAATGTAACATTGTTAAACATTAACTCCCTTTCACACACGCGGGGGTACGATACGAAGGGAGACTGTGAGGCCTAGTTCTAGGCTTTAGGCCTAGCTGTAGGCTTTAGGGCGCTGTGAGTTTTTCTTATTAAATTTCAAAGTTTTAATTAAAAGCTATCGCAGGGAATTATAAGGGAATGCTACACTTGTTTAGCCAGGAATGCGTCACTGAGTGTAAAGGTTTTTGTAGGGTCATGCCAAGTGTTTGCAGTAGGGGGCGACAAGTGTTTGCAGTAGGGGGCGATGTTGCTACACGGTCGGACGGACGGACGGACGGACGAAATAATCTATTGGTGGCTGGTCCACTTCGTTCCTACCAGTATAAGATCCCTGATATGCAATACCCTGGCATCTACAAACTGAGCTGTGTCTGTGGCAGTAGTTACATTGGGGAAACTAAGCGACATGTCTCGGACTGTGTTCGTGAGCATAAGGCAGATTTCAAACACGGTAGGACCAAAACGTTGGTCGTGGCTGATCATTGTTTTAATGCGGTTGGCTCACACGAAATTGATTTATCTAAGACGACGGTACATTGTAAGTCCACTGGCTGTCAACAAAGATTCGTTCATGAAGCCATCCACAAAAACAGATACAGACACAATTTCAACCGAGAGGATGGGTACAAACTCAGCAATCATTGGAAGGGCGTCATCAACCAGTTTAAGTCATAACTGGCTCTGATGTTCCCATCCTTGCACCTTCCGATGATAGTTTTAATTTTCCCCGTGGCTTCGGTTCTCCGATTTTACATTAACAGGTTAAAAATATTTGTTCACACCAATATAGCCACCTCCGTGCGCTGACCTCGACGTGGCGGCGGCTCTGCGGTCTTACAGTTACATGCTAATTTCTCACATTAACATCACTAGCCCTGCCCACTTCGTTTATGACCCTTGGGATACACCAATTTTAAACCTTTGAAACAGTCTGCCTCAGCAGCTTTCCCCCTCTTTTTTTCCTCCTGATGACGATCGCTTGTGTTGTGATCGAAACGTCATGGTTTTTGTTTATTTTATATTAATTAATTTTAACCTATCTATGTGACTTTACCGAAAGACCCAAAGAATATTAGTTAGCATTTGTTTAGATGTATCTTTATATGTGCGTGTGCATTATAAATATTGTGCCTGTGCTCCTGTGGTGTGTGTCTATATGTGTGTATCTGCATGGCCTCCCCGAGGTCGATTCATCCTCAAATGAGTACTTGGTGCGGTGTATCAACATTGCCAATAGGGAGACAAAGGTAGTCGGGCGTGGTGCTGGCCACTCACCCCCTCGTGTACCACTTACAGCACTTGCCCCGACAGTCTGTTAAGGCTACACAGGGGATATGTTTATTTGTGTGTGTCTGCATGCGTATGTGTGTGCATGCGTATGTGTGTGCATGCGTATGTGTGTGCATGCATTGCACGCGTGCCTGTCCATACACACACTTACTAAGCCCAGTCGCTTCTCTCCAATTAAAGATAATTCTCTAGGGTGCAGCTCAGAGGTCACAGCGCTGAGCTGGCACCGCTGAGACCCTGGGTTCGAGCCAGGCAGTTTACTTAATAAATTGGGTTCTCCAGCGTAGTGAGTTGATGGTTAGTTCTGACAATTACTTCTGCATTTCCATTTCTGAGCATTACAAATATCGGTTTGACTGATACACGACAAGCGTTAGCTCTCAGTTGGAGAAGTAGAAAAGTGTAGATCCCTGGTACGTGAAGCAAGAGGTCACTTAAAAAAGGATCTCGGAAGTAGTTGTGTAATGTCCACTTCCATTCTCTCATGAAGGGGGTTGCACTACGAGAGATCTGAATGGATTTTTTGTTTCTTGGCATAACGCCGGAGAAGCAAAATCCGGATAACATTGGGGAAATTAACAAAATAATTGGAATATAAAGTCTAAAATGATCTTTCCACTACAGGTATTCTACTGCTATTCGACGACAACCCCCCAGGATGTGTACGGTGCACACGACATGAACAATTCTAAACAACAAGAACACACACCACAAAGCGCAGCAATCAGCACATTCACACCACAGCGCGCTTAACAACACATAAAACAACGACAGGGAGCCCCCGGCATAGCCTTTAACAGGCTTTTGCATCACGGCACACTGGGTGGTAGAGTGGCCAGAGCCACGCCCGGCCGCCTTTGTCTCCCCAATGCTGATGTTTATACACTGCACCAGGTACTCATTCAAGGCTGGTGTCAACCTTTAGCGGAGGCCTATGAGCGGTTCGAATATTCACCACTGGTGGTGGTCGTGAGCGGGAATCGAATTCAGGTGGTGCAGTGCGCTAACCACTATGCTGCCACTCCCCACGCAAGACAAAGGCACACAAACACCCCTCGATTGTCTTGGCACAATAACAGCATCCCCCACCACCCACAATTTCCCGGTATACTTCCCTCGGTGGGGCATTTGGCAGCTCTAGCCTGTCCACAACTGGCAAGAGAACATATCTATTTTAGCCCGGGCTATTGGGGGAAGTGCTACTTTGGGGAATTTTTGCACGTTAACACTCGCACATATGTTTTCTCGTTTGCAGTCTTATCCCATACTTGTTTTAAAACCCAGGCATCCCTTCAATACAATATATCCTTTTTGCCTAACTGGGATCTCAAAGTGACTCCCTGTTCAACTGGGCATTGAGGCAGTTGCTCATCTATTATTTTTACAGCCCGAGAATCAGTGGTGGGAATTCCACATTCATCTGGCGGAAGGCTAGTAAATCCCATGAGACAACCACTGTTGACTTCCCCACAAAGTCACACTCATTGGGATCTCATTCATGTTCAAATAGAATAAAGGACGTGACCTTTTAGTACGCACATATCCAGATACACGTCGACAAGCCTTGTCAATCCACTGCTGGATGAGGGCCTACCCACATGCTGTGCGGGTTCATGAGAGTTGTTTGGCAATACTTCACCACGCTGGACAGTGCGGGTTGGGTGAAAGAGAGGTGCATAGTAGCACAGTACAGTGATGGGTTTTGATGCACGTATTTGTATACGTACGTTAATACTGTTTGCATATAGGTAACACACATATGCATTTCCTCTCGGTGCAAGTGCTGATAGCGAGCGTCAATGAAGACGGACATGGAACATGGCCAGGCAGTGGTGTGGCCGGGACCATGCATGAATCGGTCACCTTTGTCTTCCCAGTGCCGATGACGACACACCCGATCAGTTGCTCGTTTTATGATGAGTCAACCCAGCAGAGGCCTAACCCGCGGTTTTGGAAGCCCCTTTTTAGACGACCATCGACAACTTTGGTTCCATGTTTTGAACTCTGGTCTGTCCATCATTCCAGAGATGTGTTTGTACTACATGCTGCACCGTGAAATATCAAAACGCAAAATTGCGGTCCCGATTTGTCTCTTACCTACAATATCGAACCTAGAGTCGTCGTCAATGGCAGTCCCTCGGGGTTCGAGGATGACGTCTATCAGGTTTAGTGGTGTTTCTTGAGGTGGCTGAGGAGTCCAATTGTGGATCCGCAGATCTTTGGGCATTGAGGGCAATAAGCTTCGGCATCGAGACGCGGGATCTTGAAGCGGGTCGCGGCCTGATGGATGCAGCGATACCACCCTAGGCGGTCGGCAGCCTGGTCCTCCCAGTCATGAAGGGTGAAGGCAGTTATCAGGTATGCAGATGCAGTGGCTGGTCCATCGGAGTTGGTTTTTTAGAAGCATTTCTTCAATGCTGGTGGTGTCAGCTTGAAGATGATACTCACATTGGTGCAGCGATCTTCCCACTTGATCCCCTGAATTTGGTGGAGGCAGCTCTGATGGAAGTGCTCGAGTGCAGTGACACGGCGCCAATAGGTTGTCCATGTTTTTCTGCAGTAGAGGAGCGTTGGGATGACAACAGCCCGGTAAACTAGGATGTTTGTTGTCCTGCAGAGAGCTTTGTTATTGAAGATAGTGCTGGCACAGTTTGTAGAATGCGGTGCTGGCACACTGGACTCTGTGTTGGATCGCCTCGTTGACGGTGGCCATTTGGGAGAGATAACTACCAAGGTAAAGGAAATATTTCACATATTCAAGGGCCTCTCCATCGACGTATATAGTGGGGGGGATGTTTGGCTGGTTGAATGGCATTTGGTGATGTTCAGGGTTAAGCCAAGTCTCTTATATGAAGAGTTGAATACATCGAGGGTCATCTGGATGTCCTGCACAGAGAGCGCCACCACGCAGCAGTTGTCCGCAAATTGCAGGTCATGGATACTTTTTGTGGTCAGCATCTTCTTTGCTCGAAAATGTCCAAGGTTGAAGAGCTTCCAGTGCAAATGGTACTGGATATTGGCGCCACATGGAAGATGACCGTGGACCAGGAGAGTGACCATGACCATAATGATGGTCCCTAAGGTGGGGGCGATTACGCAGCCCTGTCTGACACCCGTTTGGATCTGAAAGGCATCTTTTTGGGATCCCTCACTCAGCACGGTGGCAGTCGTGTCGTCGTGCTGGAGCCGCAGGATGGTGGCAAACTTCTCCGGACATCAAAGACGTTGGAGAATACTCCAAAGGGCTTCCCGGTTGAAGGAGTCAAATGTCTTGGTTAGGTCGATGAATGTCAAGAACAGTTCTTGATGCTGCTCCCGACACTTTTCTTGAACCTGTCGGGCAGTGAAGACCATATCTGAAGTGCCCTAGGATGGTCGGAATCCGCACTGTGTCTCCGCAGGACCTTCTCAGCAACAGGACTCAGACGATTGAGCAGGATGCAAGACAGGGTCTTTCCTGCTATGGACATAAGGGAGATCCCCCTACAGTTTCCACTGCAACACCTGTCCCCCTTCTTGAAGATTGCATTCCCGGGGTCGCCGGGGAGGTCTTCTTCGTGCCAGATCCGGAGGATCTGGCAGGTGGCTGCCAACTTCGGAAGACTGAGATGCCATCTCACCAATGGTTGTTGGCTTGCCGAGGTGGTGCTCTATGGGGTGTTGTAGTATGGCTTTGAGGGTTTCGTCCATCACGGTGGATTCCCTTTTCAGGAGCTGTTCGAAATGCTCTTTCCAGCGTTGATGGATGGCATTGTTGTCAAAAACCTAGAGTACCGAGTTATGGAGTAGTTTTAGGACAGGTGGTACATTTTACTGGTAGGAACGAAGTGGACCAGCCACCAATAGATGATTTCGTCCGTCCATCCGTCCGTCCGACCGTTCATCCGACCGTGTAGCAACATCGCCCCTTACTGCAAACACTTGTCGCCCCCTACTGCAAACACTTGGCATGACCCTACAAAAACCTTTACACTCAGTGACGCATTCCTGGCTAAACAAGTGTAACATTCCCTTATAATTCCCTCAGATAGCTTTTAATTAAAACATTTAAATTAATGAGGCTTCCCTGGCTAAACAAGTGTAACATTCCCTTATAATTCCCTGCGATAGCTTTTAATTAAAACTTTGAAATTTAATAAAAAAAAAACTCACAGCGCCCTAAAGCCTACAGCTAGGCCTAAAGCCTAGAACTAGGCCTCACAGTCTCCCGTCGTATCGTACCCCCGCGTGTGTGAAAGCGAGTTAATGTTTAACAATGTTACATTCCCTGATGTTTTAAAATAGAAACATTTAAATTTAAAGCTTTTACATAAATAATTAAAACATTTAAATTAAAAATTAACTCACAGCGACCTAAAGCCTACAGCTAGGCCTAAAGCCTAGAACTAGGCCTCAAAGTATCCCTTCGACAATACCGCCGCACACCCCCGCCCCCTCCCCGCCCCCTCCCCGCCCCCTCCCCGCCACACACGCGCGCACAAGCACCGCTTGAAACCTCATGGCAGAGGGTAATGATGTCCTGGTTCGTTACGTGACCTGGCAGAATTTCCCCAGGCTGCGTGGATGCGCGCCTAATTATCACCACTCACACCGCGTACCCAGCACGCCCTGAGTGTGTCTGCTCAACCCGGCGAGGCGCGCAAGATGTCAGGCCCCCATGACCTAGAGGTCTCCACTGTTCGGTGGCGTCTCTTAAATTATTAACGTTACAGCTACTCGGAGCTCATTTGTATTGTTGCGTAACATTCACATTTTATTACGGACCTGTCTTATTTTACACACACACATATACTGCATTTATACACGCGTGTGTGCGTGTGTAAAACAAACAAAAAACCGTGAGCGTGTAGGAAGAAGACATGCAATTAGCGCACGTTGTAATTAAGTGTGTTAAGTGCAATCAGTTGTGAAGATGCGAGCCACGCAGTTTCCATAGGTGCTGGCAGTTTCCTAAAGTCAGCGTGGGACACAGTTTAACGTGCAGCACGTGAAAACCAGGGTCCGTGGGTCCGCGACAAGGAATTAGCGAGCAGGCGAGTAGGTTAAACAAAAATAAGGATCATCATTTATAATTTCACAGTTATTTATTCATGCTCCCTGATTCTAATTATCCAGTCAAGCTTCGACGGGTCTCAAGACTACTTTTTCTTAGAGGGTCGTGTCATTTAGAATGAACATCTTTTTTTCCGTTTTCAAAAAGTTGGAGTCGAGGAAATTAATATGGAGGAGCCCAATGGACAATGTGGAAACGAGGTTACTTCGTTACTCACAGGCAGATTGTCAGAGATGTCCATTTTCAAAGCAACCTCGACCCAGTAACGTAGGAAGTGATCGTGGGCTGGTGTGTAGCTGGTTACACTTCAGCACCGCCTAAGTAGATGACAATGCTGATTTAAAGGAAGATATTGGGCAGTGAACATCAACAATTTAGTCAGAATCAAAATATATATTTAAATTGGAGGAATCCGATGAACTATGAAGCTTTTTTCACACATGTCCAATGGGGGTGGGTCAGAAAGTTACAACAACAATACATAAAGTGTTAAGCGTCCAAAGTATAGGAAAGGTAAAGCAAGTCACTAAAAATAAAGAAATCAATATAAATCATGTATATGAGGACACATCTTGACTTAAAGCTTTCGTGACTGCAGGAAATCATATTGTTGGGTCTTTCGGTAAAGTCACATAGATATTTTTTTCTCCTGATGACGATTGCTTGTGTTGCGATTGAAACGTCGTCGTTTTTTTGTTATTTTTCAACGGTTTTATTTAACTTCACTTGTGTTTGTCGTGGTCAAATGTTGTAATAAAAAGTTAGTCTACTTCCTGTTGTCCAATAAATTCCAAATTTTGCACACGTACTCAGATCCGGTGACAATGCATGCCTGTATGAAAATCGGCATAAATTCATCAATTAATTGCCTCCTTTAAAACAATTAAACATTTTATATGGACGGCTTATTAATTATATATTTTTGTGTAGGTCAAAAACGCCACGGTCCCTAAATTGTGGAATTGGCTCGCACAAAAAGCAGGCGCCGCGTGTCTCAGGCGCCATTCACGGACTTCTCGACCGTGAGCTAAACGAAGTTGTTAATAAAACCGTTGTTTAAAAAAAAAATGTTTTAAGGAGTTTATTTGTTATTTTTTTTGAACCTATCTATGTGACTTTACCGAAAGATCCAAGAATATAAATGAGGACAAATTGCAAAAGTATTAGTCTAGGTCAAGAGGAATTCAGATTGGACATTATCAAAGAAATGGAACCCAGCTGTTGAATAAAAATTAGCTGCCAAAACTACTAATTTTTTACGTAGAAATTATACTTCAAATGTGGAATGAGGCCTCGAGTCTATTCTTCTGTTTAATTATTTTTGACAAAATTCAATTGAAGAATTAGAGACCCATTAGCCTCTTTCCAGTCACATGTACTGCGTACAATGTTCAGGAAGGTCACAGGGTACAGGATAATGGGCAGATAAGAGGTAAAACCAACCATGTTGAGCAAGCTGGATCAGTTGAACAAATAGTTTCTACCCTTAAACAAATAAGTACTAACAATAAGATGCTGACAAGAGAAGGTGTCACTTATAAAACGTTATTGGGCACGTGTTTACCGGCATGCGTTAGACACTAACGAATCACAATCTGCAAGACCAATCTCAAAATAGACTTCAAAGTTTCAGATGATTTAAGTGTACAGCCAATACAAAAATACTTTTTTTTATACCATGTGACCTAATTAAAACTGTGTTTTTTATCAAGGCGATGGATGCCATAAAACTAAAATAAAGTATTACAATTACTTGACATTATCGCCGATGACCAAAACTCACCCAGAATGTTGTCCCATAACTAACAGGCTTCATAGGCTTTGTGGGCTACGTAGTGGGCAGCAGAATGGCAATGGCAATACAATACATTATCGTTGTTGTGCACGCCTACGCTCCCGGATCTATGCTCCTCCGCCTTCACAAACCCGCACTGACCAGTATGTTTAAGTATGGCAAAACAACCCTCCCGCCGACACTACTCTACTGGGGCTTCGTTACTCAAAGGCCAAAATATTGGCCGTCATGTTCAGTGTGCCGATGCCAGAGCGATTCTGGCACCGGGTTTCTATCTCAAATTTTCCAGACTTTCAATTATAAGCCCTGAAGGTGTAAGCAACACCGTTGTAGCCACTTTCGCAACAATTAATTCAGTAAATTGCTTTGTCAGTTTTTATTAAATAATTATGTCAGAGGAGGTGTTTTGCGCAGAACTGGGATACGTGACAAGTTCTTACTCAATTTAGGAAACGAGAGCCGTAGTCCATCAAAAGAGTGAGCAAGCAGAACGAGCCATCGTCATATGCTTGTGAAGAAGCACGCTGCGTATACTTCACTGGGCATTTAACTCACATTGAAAGCGGTCAACATACGACTCGTTGAAGTATCCATTCAAAACCATCACAGAGCAGTATATCACCTTGTTAGAAAACAGGCCGTGGAATCAGATAACACAGAACTGCTTCTGAAATAACTTTATCTATATATATTTTTTTATCTTATCCACGCTAGGGGGTGCACGTTCATGCACACCCTCCTACAAAGACGTGTTTGCATCACGACTGGCAAATCAATATACAGTATACGTATATATAAATTATCTGAACTGGAATTAAATCAAATTAAGAGAAAACCCACATTTAATGTGTTTCTTGTTGGTTCAGTGATTGGTGGGTTACCAATCTGAGACCATCAACTTGCAAGAATTGGTAATCCTGTTACGATCACTGGTAGCTCGAACTCGAATTCGGGATCTCAGCTGTGCTGGCTCAATGCTCTGGCTCCCTCAGCCATTTCGCCAGCTTTTTGGAAGTGAAAAACAAGCACAAGGTTTGTGTAGAACACCTCGTTACATTATTCCACATACACAAACACACACACGCGTAACATGCACGCGCGCGCGCACACACACACAGACGCACACTCGCTAAGAATAAAAAACACCGCGGTCATAATTAAGATGAATTGCTGCCTAACCCATAGGTGTTTAATAACAGCAGATCCAAGGACCCTATATCAAGCGCCGGTGTCATGATTTACTAATTAGAACGCGGCCGACCCTGAGGGACGAGGCATCAATCTGCTCTTGCCCAACTCGGGGACTCGCAGAAATCTGGCTAATTAGCAGATACATTTGGAGCAGGTCCCATTCCTTCCGGCTATTAATGGAGTGCTTTAGATTCTTAATGCATTATGATCATTAAGGAGTTGAAGTTCATTGTTATAGCCTGGCATTTCTGTTAATTAGAGACACTTATTAACTTTTCTCCTGTGGTAGTAGATAAAGAAATATATAACACAACCACGAGATACATATCTTTTTTGCGTTTTCATGGCCAATGTGTGCAGCACGTCCAACTATATACAGCGTGTGCGTACCATCCAGCGAGGTTATTAACGCCTCTTAGACACATTCGTTATAATAATGATTTACAGAGCCTTAACCGCTGCTGTCCTTCACAGCGGTGATTTGCCCATACTTCACCATGCTGGTCAGCACGGGTTGGTGAAGGGGCCAAACCCAGGGACCGGTTAAGATATCACTCGCAAGTCATGTCAGCCGTGACCTAGAATTATCAAACTTTATTGTGCAGCGCGCAACTCACTGCGGCACCTCCCCCCACCCCCCCCCCCCCCCCATAAGACAATGCAGACGTTACAATACTTCAGATAGTGAAAGCAATAATGGTATTTATCGGCTGAATTATGCAAAACATGTCCAACTCGTTTTTAGGCATTTTAGTAACATCATTTTTTTTACTAAGTTAGACGTAAATACATGTTTATTGGGAAGTATATGTATATTACGTGGGCAATAACTCGTTCAATGAACCGGTAAGAAACGCGTGCACGCTGAACGTTTTGGTTTGTTTTCCTTCCTCCCGAACATCCGATTAGCTGGTTGGCTATGTACGGCGCGAAATAAGTTCCAGCATACGTTGACATTGACACTACGAATAGTGAAATGCCATACATGGATTAAAAACTACAAACAACAACATGAGTGTAAAAAAATGTAATAAACACATTTTTTTTTTGCTCGGAGAACGAGAGAAAAACTATTTTTTGGGTGCATACGGCAGTAATTTATTCCGGTTTTTTTTCAATTTGCAAACTTGTTGAACGACTGAATTTTTTTTGACAACGAATTCGGGGGTGTTTGTAAATAATACATCACAGCGCTCATATCCCACGGCTCGTGCGTTACCGACAAACATCTGTTCATTAAAACTCTGGCTGTTAAAAACTTGCGTTCTTGTGGGAGTCATTATGCAAGAGTGAATTACAGATCTAAATAACATACATCACCACCGAAACAAATTATACAGCAACATCTGCTCCCACTTCCCCCCTCCCCCCCCAAAAAAAAATCTTACTATATTTTTTTATAATTATTAATACACGGCACAATTATGTTACACTGGTGGCACTGGTTAGCAGTCTCGCGATGTTGGCACGTGCCATACACAAATGTCGGTGGGTAATGATTTCGTGCCAGATGATGGCACGGCAGCGCGTATCGTATATATCCGCGTCGCGAAATTCCGCATCACGTTTTTTTTCGTCGAAAAAAGTTGGGGGTTATTTTGGTGAAAGTATGTTTGTAAAGAATAAAGTAAGGATTGTGTAAAAACGTATACCTCTTTTTGTTGTTGTGTGTTTAGTTTGTTGTTCTTCGCCCGGCACCTCCGATTAGCGCGGTTGGCTACGTACATAAATATTTTTTTTAAAAATTGCAAGTTACGTTACTAGTGAACGGTATAAGACAAATGCATATTTCGTTCATGTTTTGTCGAATTAATTAGTCCATGAGCCCAGAGCAGACACTTCCCTTGTCGGTACCACCCGAGGTGGCATAACTTTCGTGGTTCCAATTTTTTATGACCAACAAGATCTAATTATTTGATAACAATTTTGAATGAGCAATTCACCATAAATCAGTACAAAATATTGCTTTCTTCTATTAATACCGATTTCTCCTCTGGTCCATGGACTAATGACATTTAGGACGCAATACATGTGCTCTAAGGATAAATACGCTACACGTGATGGATTTCTCCCGATCACAGGCAGCTGCAATGAGCACGTGAATCAGTAATGGATGTTACAGCGATACAATATGTCTAGGAGAGTGGCTGTTCTTGCTATTCTGCTTGCAGACCCCTGGTTTAGTAAAGCCGAAGTAAAAAAAACTATTAAACTTAAACCAAAGATAAGAACCCAGACAATTTTTGCGTCCACCAATTAACTAATTTATCCATGTTCTCAAATGGAAGCCCAGTGATCCTGTACGGGGATGCATACAGATGCGAGGATGCTAATATTTGTGAGATCGAATGTTGATACTTGTGAGATCTGGTGATACACGAAACTCCTGCAACGACGCGGCGCGGATAGCAACTGAGATTGCGTGTCTCTGCATAAAAATAACTACCTGTTTCCTGAAAAGGACCTATTGGCCGAAACGTCGACAACTTTCTGTCAGCATCAATCAATAAAACCAAAAACCCCAGCTAAAATTAGTTCACGAAGCCTGCTGTTCGGGCACGTGAGGTTCGCCAAAGCGGCCACCACTTTATGCCGTGCGAGTGCGTGATTGACTTTTCAATAAACCACACAAAAAGGGGGGGGGGGGGTATGAAGGAAAGGCTACAGCAAGTGCTGAGGTTCGCCTAAATCATTAAGAATTCAGGCCACCTTTTTAAATGCATGTGCCCGATTTGGTACTTTATGAGCGGCGATGCAAATTCTGACATTAGCAAAGGCCTCGTTTTAGCCATGCGTTATTAATTTCGTAACCCGCGGAGTCAACACTTGCAAAAGCGAGTGAATAATAAACTCTGCCAAGAGAAGGGTGCAGTGGCCGTGTAGTTGGTGGTAGTGGTGGGGGGGAGGGAGATGTGTGGGAGGTGGGGGGTGACACTGGGCTTAATTGGGCGATGGTCAATCCCCGGGAGGTTTCTCACTTTAACCCCGGGGCGAGACAGCGGTCTTCCGAGGGCAGCGCGGTTTCACGCTTGCCGGATGATGGTGCAAGCACTCACGCATGCCAACCAACGCAGACGCAAACAATTTTGTTCCCCCCCCCCCCCAAAAAAAAGACAAAGATCCCCCGTATAGCCTTAACATACTTTTGGGGCAAGTGCCGTAACGCGATCAGCACCTATGAAGGCCCGCTCGGCACACGAAGTGGAGTGACGTGGCCAACGCCATGCTCGGCCGCCTTTGTCTGCTGTGATGTGATGTTTACACATCACATCCGGTTCCTCCATATCAGTGGTTCTCCAAGTGTGGTCCCGTGACGGTCTCTCCAGGTCGTCCGCGTGGCTATGATGCAAATACAGGTTGATCTGGACAATAATGACAATGGTTTTATATCTTTTTTTTCGGACATATTACTTATGATATTCAATTAAAAAAATAAAGTTAGGTAAACTTTCCCGATTAAACTACCCAAAACTTAAGATCTAAGTGATCCCCCCTCCCCGTTAAAGAAAACCGTTGTGGTTGCTTGAACATTTTTTTACGTTCCGGTAATATGATTAATTTAGTACGAGTGGTATTTAGATAGAAAAGTTTATGCGTTTTGTCACGGGGGGTTGCTGCGTGGTCCGCGGGCCAAGAACTGCTCGGGTCGACTGACCGAAATGACTGGCAGATGCTCCACCTGCAGCTCCCCTTACTGTGCGAACGTGCGGCGTCTTAGCCGCCCGGTGCTCTCATCGTTTGTTGTGTCGCGGTCGGCAGGGGAAAGTCCTCTCAACTCTCAAGTTTTTGTCTCCCCAGTGGGGATGTATACACACTACACCAGGTATCCCATTTGAGGCCGAGTCGACCAAGCACACACACACGGATACACACGGACACGCAGATGCATTTATTCTGTTTCTACAATGCTCATCTATCAGTGGCAGTGAGGTGTTATTTTTGTAATTCTCTCAAATTTCATCCTGATTGTGCTATTGCCATTATTTCACGAGACGAATCATCCGTTCACGTCTCTCCAGCAGAGCAGTGCAACCCTTCGTGTTAGAGAACGACCCACGAAAGCAGATATCACAGAGCTACGTCTGAGATCCATTGAAGTGACCTCTGATCCATGTAGTACGCGGCACCATTTTCCCACGGGTCTTGCTACACAAGTGTAATTTTGTAATTTAACCAAATAAAACCCACCATCCAAATTTAACCTAATGTTTTTTTTTGTGTGCAGTCATTGGTGATCAGGCTGAGATAATCACTTCACCTGAGAACCCGAATTCAAACTCAGGATTTCAGCAGTGTGAAGCTCAACATAGAGGCCCCAACACCGACACATTTGTTTTGACTATGCCGCAATGAGACGAATCTGTCAGCTGTATTGTCATGGCCAGTTGTCTCGCTGTAGACAACGTATGGCCTATATTTAGTTTAAAATAGAATATAAAGGGTAGTACGAATTATTTCGTTTATTCAGGTCAGAGGGCATGCACCATTGAACATTTCGAATACATATAATTTTAAACCACACATCATCTTATTTTTAAACCGTACATTATAATAATATGCCATTGATTTAAAATTACACCAATGATACGTTCTCAGATTTTTCCACAATAGTACAGGAGCACATCCAGACCGCACTGTTGATCACATTTGTAACAATGTATACATTCACAGCTCTGTGTCAAACCACTGCTGGATGAAAACCGCCCCCACGCTGTCGCTGCCTTCCGGGGGGACGGGGGTGGCATTTAAACATATTGCACTGCGCTGGTCGGTAAAAGTTAGATAAATAGGGGAGCCAGGACGGGTTCAGATACTACTCATCATCGGTGTTGGCCTTGGTCAGGAATCGAGCTCCGTTGGTCAGGGTCATTCGCTAACCACTCCACCACCACTCAATTATTTATAACGATAAGTATTTTAATGCAACACAATTTGGATGCACAGGTATTTCACATTTGAATAAGAATACATTACTTAAAGCTATATTTAGTTTAAGGAAACACTGTGATCCAGCACTTTGCATCACGTGCAGATTTGTGAAACTCCCACATCTACTGAACTGCAAAAGTGTCCATAAGACACAAAGAGAAAGTGGGTTAATTAACTCATCTATGCGAACCTCTGAGTGTTAGCTCATCTTACGTGCGGTTGGTTTTCACCGTGCACTCCGGTATTCTTCCACATGAAGCTTAACACCGATTATAATGGAACGGGACAAACTTTTAAATGCGGAACTTTCCTGAACAAAACAACTCTTGAGGACTCAGTCTTATTCGTCCGAAGACTGGATAGTTGAGCAATTAATTGCGTACGTTCACACCTCCGATTAGCACGGTTGGCTATGTATGGTGCGAACGAAGTTCAACATACATGCATACATTGCTGAGCCTGTTTGACTGCTCCACGTGTAGCCGTATGGCTAATATCCGAATCGCTGCTGGCAAATGATCGGAGCGGATAATGGCGTTACCTGTGTGGTCTACATTTACATCACGATACTGAAATCCAAAACAAATCTAGATCTAGCAACAGTATTGACGTGAGCGACACAGCCTATGATTCAAGTGCATCGTTGCATCGTTTTTTGTGCGATATCGCTGAAATTTGCAGTGAAAGTGAGCGAATAAGAGGTGAGATGCAGTTAAAGGGGAGACAGTAGCACCGACAATACGGCGCCACCACCACAATAACAAACATAAACACCCCCCGTATAGCCTTTAACAGACTTGGGGCAAGTGCTGTTAGCGAGTAGCACCTATGAAGGCCGCAACGGTACACGAGGAGGTGGGTGGCCAGCACCACGCTTGACCCGCCTTTGTCTCCCCAGTGGCGATGTTTACACACCGCACCGGGCACTCGTGAGGCTGAGTCGGCTTCGGGGAGGCCCAGGAGCAGTTCAGATAATCGTTACTGGCGTTGGCCGTGAGCGGGGATCGAACTCGGGTCGCCGGGTTCAGAGGGCAGCGCGCTAACCGCTACCACTCACCACCACCACCAACACATGGAGGGGTCGGTTCTCGCAACTGCGAGAACCGACCCCTCCATTCCCTCCAGGCAGCGCACACCTCACGAGGATCTGCGTTGTTATTGTTGACCAACTTGTTTTAGAACTTTGACGCAGTATACAAACATCATGATTAATTTGCCTTTTTAAGTGCTCAATAGAGTCTCCGTACTGCCGGCACAGTGGATGCTGCCGCGGCGTAACGGGTAGCACCCACCGGAGATTGCAATCGAACTCAGATCGCAAGATTCGTGGCGCATTTCGTGAACCAATAGCGTGAACACCGTCGCTCCCCACGCGCATACAGGAACGTGTACCACGAGCGGTGTGGAGACCACGGCACGTCCACACCTACCCAACCTATCCCACCTTACCCACAGCATATGATATCGTGAACAGCCCGCCGTCATATCGTCGCACCGACTCGCGCCGCAGTGTGTTTCATCGGCTCGTGGGACAGGCAGATCAGCCCAAATCTGGAGCATCACCTTCAGCAGCAGCATTGAAAAGAATATCGCTATAAATGCGTTAATTCGAATTCGCGTTAATAGCCTTTGAAAAAAGTATAATTAGCTACAAGTACAACTGTGCCTTAATTAACACGATTACTTTCGGCGATGACAAATGGCTTGCTGCATTGTTTGCCCTTTTTATCTGCTCTTTTTCTTACCCCCCCCGCCCTGCTTCGCCACTCCCCCCCCCCCCTCTTTCTGTCCGTTTTGCACTTTTACAACCTCGGAGCGCCACACGCGAGGCGAGGGACGTAGAGACGAGCATCCCCGTTCAGCGCCACTCACGTTTACAAGGCGGGCAATCGCAGCTGTCCCCCAACCCCGCAACCGGCCATCGGGGACTTTAACGGACAGTTTCAATTTTAATCAACACGGAGGCATTTAAGAAACACAACAACAACAACAACAAAATCTGCACCTCCTGCGCCACGAGCCCCTTGTGTCGCAGCGCTTTGACGCCGAGCCAAATAAACCTTCTCAAGGAGTGACTCAACAATGTTACTGCGGTACGCACGAGCGCCAACTCACCCCACCACTATACCACGGAGCGCCAACAACAATCGCCAACCACCGCGAGGTCATCGCCCTGTGGGGGGTGGAGCGGGGGTGGGGGGCCGTGTGCGTGGCACCGTGTCCAGCCCGGCCTCATTAGCGAGGCGTTAATTGGCCCCGAGGGAAGTGATGGGCCGCGTCACGTTAGAAATAAGGAGAGCAGCCGTTTTGCGCGCGCGCCAGCCACCGCCGCCGCCGCCGCGATTCGCATTCAAACTGCGGCGGTGGCGAGAACGGAATGGGACGCGCCGGTGGCCAGACCCGTCCTGGCAGCGATGACTCTGCACGCGCGAGAAACACAAAGCGGCCAACGCGTCGATTGGATGTGGAGGGAGGAAGGGAGAATTAGGCTTAGGGGCCGTCCATAAATGACGTGACGCATCTTGGGGGGGGGGGGGGGGTCAGACATTTGTGACGATGTGTGACGAGGTGGGGGGGGGGGGTTTGAGAAATGTAACGTCACATCAAAATGCGCAACTTTAAATACATATAGACAACACGTTCTACTTAATTAAATAGACTTTTTAAATAAATGTTTTCTCCTACAACATCAGAGTGCAGCGCCACATTAAATACGCACTACAAGGACAATAGTTTAAAGCGATTTGAAGCATGTTTTATTTGGGGGGGGGGGGGCAGAACTTTGTGACGTCATATTTGAGGGGGCTCTGACTATTTGTGACGCCGTGTGACGAGGGGGGGGGGGTGAGGTCAAAAATCGTCCAAAATCGCGTGACGTCATTTATGGACGGCCCCTTAGCTCTTGTGCGGTGTTGATGTGTGCGCGTAGCGTGTAGTTTTTTTTTTAATCTTGCTTGCTTGCGTGCTTGCTTGCTTGCTTATGACCGTGCAAATCTTTCGGTCGTTTTTTAACCCACTTCCCGTGATCCAATCGAGCTGACATTTTGCACACAGACTCGTTGTGCGTGACCATTAATTTTCCTGAAAATTTTTTCCAAAATTTTACACTGTTTAGGGAATTTTTTTTTAAATATTTAATTACCAATTGCTTAATGGTGGCAGACAATCATCTGACCCATAGGTGGCAGCCATCTCAAGCCAGAGGACGAGAGGACTCTAGCCACCACGCATATAAAGGATTTATAGTGAAAACTTAGTTTTTACGGGTTAATTTTTTCTTACTTCCAGAAGGCCAAATAAATAGATATTGCTTATAAGCTATACGATGTCCTAAAGAAAGCCACCGGAAGTAAATTTAGCAGGAAAGTAAATTTGACCAGGATTTAGGTTTTTTCTTACATATTTGATTTGGAGCTTTCGTGACTGCAGGAATTACTCTTTGGTTATTTCGGTAAAGTCACATCTTAAATGTAATCAGTGGTAGTTATTTGAATAAACAGGTCCCCTTCACGGGAACGTGGAATTTCCACCACTGCCTTGAGTTTTGCCCCGAAAATTAATTTGAGTGGGGAGACACCGACTTCTGGGTTCTGAATGTGAGAGTTGTCAGAGTGAAAACGAGCAGGCGAGCGAGGAGTAGAACAGCAAACAGAACATGCACAGAAGGAGCATCTACACAAAACCCCTCCCTCCACCACCTTCTGTCTGCATCAGTGTCAACCAGAACACATGCTCCTCTGGTTGTCAGCTCTGGTGGGGAACGTCGTCGGAAATATGCGTGGACATGAGCTCAAGTGAGCAATGGGTTCCAACACTGACTTTACACTGCATCAAACCGAGGCACATTTTTACATTAAAGCACACATACCATTTAGAAAACCATCGTTCGTATAGTTACGGACTAATCACGCTGCTCCACATCCCTTAATTGACAACTTAGCTAACGGCGCAACAGAAACAATAGCACAATAATAATTAAACGTAAAAAAACCCTCGCTAAAAAAAGACACAAAGAGAGAGAGAGAGAAAATACTTTGTGCGTAGAAGAAAATAAATCTGAAATATGTCAGTGATTTGCTGGAATTTTTTAGCATTTTACTTGTTATGGTTTCATGAAACATTCAAAATGCCACCAGCGGCACGCTTGGCGGAGGGTCCCTCGGCTCAGATCAAAGGGTGCTCACTCCCGAGCCGCACGAGCACCCGAGGGCAGCAGAGCAGCAGATGGCACCTTTCAGCCGGCTCCCAGCGAGGCTCCTGAGATGAAATAAACCCATTATCTGCCTTTAAATATTTATTCAGCCTTTGATTTGCAAGCAAAATCAAAAGGATTTTTTGATATAGTAGGTGGGATTTTGGAGTTAATGTAAGCGATAAAAGTTTCCGAAGTGAGGCCTTCGCCGTCGAGTTTACAGGGAGGGCACACGCATCTTTCGAAAATAGTTGTTTTTGTAAAGGAAACGATAGCTCAGGGTTTCTAAACTCCAGACCCACTACGCTACGTCTTTCCGTGCTTACTAGTTTGCTCCCCATTCAAACTCAGAGCTCCTTCTACGTTGCATGCACCCGATGATTATTGAACGCGTCCTGCGTGACGCGCTAACTAATTAACGCTGTCTGCGTGCATAGATACGATTCAAATTAAGTTTGAGATCTCATTATGCGCGCGTGTGTGTGCTCGTGCATGTGTTCCACTTGTGTGTGGGTGTGCACGTGGAACATGTGGCGCGCATAGCGTTAATTGCTTTGCGCATGCCGTTCGGCATGATTTTCGATATTTCGCTCAACACGCTGCGAGCCTTTTGAATTAATTTTTTTAAGTTATTTGAGGTCCTGAAACTCATTTTTTTATTAACTGGATTGAAGCACGTGCGGGGAGCTTCTCTCTTCCCCAAAAAGCTCCCAGAACGTGAAGTGAAACGTCAGACGTCGTGCCAAAGGTCACGCTGTCCGACCCGAAGGCGCACGACCATATTACCGCAGAAACCAGTGTCACGATTGTAACATTCGCGATATTCGTGCTTTTTGTTCAACCCTCACCGTTGCTAATCAATCAAAGTCCCATCAGATTGATTCCGCGGTGGGCTCATTCCTCGGCAATTACTCCGGCCTCATGATGATAAATCACAACCCACAGCAGGAGCACAAAAATCACCTGCGTGGATTTTTTCATCCGGCTTGCCAGATTACGCGCGGGGACAAGGTACGCATGCGCGCCACTGCAAGCTCACAGCACGTCTGTTAATGTCAAACCTTTCAGCTCTGGCACATCACGTTCTGTGTCTCTCCCCTCCCCCCCGACTACTTGTTAAATAAAACGTATATACACACATACTGTACTCCGTGATACCTCCCCATTCTGTTGCGACAAGAGTCCTTTTCGGCAGAAACACTACGAACCCCCTTGCGCACGGCACCCTGAGACGAGGTCCCATTCAGACGACGTTACACAACCCTGCCCCTGGTTGTGGATGTGCTTGAAGGCAGACACCGATGCTTTTCATTCATGTTGCCGCACCCAGTGCCTACGGCAAAATTCAGCTAGAAAACGCATGAGCGCGTCAGTTGTCAGAAGCTAAGCGGCTTTGAGCCTGGATAATGCTCCTTGGATGGGCGATCACCAATCCTAACACGGGTGTTGTAGGGCTGCTGTCGGGATACGTCGTGGGCAGTGCAGCAAAATTCATGGCTGCTCTGTAAGGACTGCTATGCACTCGTTCGCAACCCACAACTGAGCTATCGTGCAATGAAGTTACGGTCAAGTAATTACAAGTATATATCATGGGACCTCTTTTGCCAATACCAAAATATGAGAATAGGTTTTTTTCCCCTTTTTTCTGGCAACAAAAAAAGGAATCATGTCTGCCACAATACTTGTGGTCAGAATGCAAAAAAACATACTCTGATTCCTTGTAAAAGGGTTTTTTGTTGCCAGAAAAAGGGGGGAAAACCTATTCTCATACTAAAGTATATATATATTACCAAGTATGGCCCACTGAGCAACATAGCTCGTTTTCAGAAGCGACCTGGCCATAAATGAAAGCTCAACGAAGCGACTTATGTGGAAATGTATAGCGGCCAAATAAAGGCGTGTTTCTCAACGTTGGTGGGAAAAGAACCAGAGGACTACGGAGAGACATCCACGTGGCCACGGGCAGAGAGACATGCAAACTCTAAATAAACAATAGGCATCGGTAGAGTCGGGATCGAACCCATGTCGCCGTGTATGCCAGGCAAGGAAGTTAACATCTAGCCACCGTGGCGCCCCGCACTGTGCGTAGGGAGGCCCTCATCCAATTAGCAGTGGATTGACAACAATGGGAAGCACACGGGGACATTTGTCCGTGCGTGTTACCTGGAGGCGCATTAGCATTGTTCAGCGGTCATATCGGATTTAGACTAATAACCTGCAAGACGAGACGATACTCGCAATTACTTTAATGGCATCGCTACCATTAAGGAGACCATTAGAGTGTTCTCATTTTGGAGCAACATGCCTCCCTCCTCCACTGCGTAAGCAATCTGGCTTCAACACAATGGCGGTAACTCTCGATTTCCAAGCGAGACCTGGGTGTAACGAACGCATGTTATTTAATAACATGCCGAGGAACCCTTGTCTAGGGTATTCGACGCGTGTTAGTTCCCCTTTGTGTGCAGCGTGCACCAAATGTCTTGTGACCCCCCCCCCCCATTTATTGATCTAAAACTTCATATACTAATGAATGTAAAAATAAAAATTAATAAGCAAAGGAAAAAAATAAATTTGGGATCACAAGACATCTGGGCCACTCGGCACAGTGTCTTTAGATGCGCGTCGACGCTCCATACATTCCCAAATTTTAAAAATTTGAAGAATAAAAAATTCTGCATCTCCACTTCATACATCGGTACAAATTGATGCATTTTCTCACGCTGTTATCCACATTCCTCGGCAAAACTGCAAAAATATACGTTACGTATTTCCACAATTAATTATCCAGAGTATTGAGTGAGTCAGAATCATTATTTCAACACAGATGAGAGCCCATTGACACGACTATGTTCCAAAGGAGATGTGAGTCACGCTCAGCCATATGAATACAGTTTAGCACGTAGGCTTCCACGACCAATATCATCCATAATAGAGGTAAATATATAAATGTGTCGTTATAACCCGCCACCACCCGACACAGCCAACTAGTAAGGGTTGTCACGTAAACAGAACATGCCAATTCGTCACTAGTACAGCACACCGATGTGTTGGAGAGCTAAGCCACAGCATTTACAATCTGAGTACGACGTTTCGCCAGTATTTACAACTAGCTTCATCAGGCGACAGCCTGATTTGTAGAGAAGCCAACTGTTTCGTTCCTTATATAGAGGCGTAAATGTGGTGACCACAATTCTGCGCTCTTGTGCCACGTGGGAGGGGGGGATTACTGAGGCAACGTACATTATGCATGTGCATTATGCGAGACCTTTAAACTTGTTCTTCCTGTCTGTTGTGTTTATTTTAATAGCCTACCAACGGTAATCCCTATTGAACATCCTAGTTAGATTTGGCACGGTACATAAAATACAAAAATACATATCTGGTACAAAAGATGTATTACCGAAAGCTATCAACAGAAGGTGTGTAGGTGTGTACAGGATTAACTGCACGTGTGGAAAATGTTATGTTGGGCACACAGGACAAATGATCAGCACGAGACTAAAAGAACATCTCCCATATACGACTGTCAGCAGTAGAAGAATACGCGTGTCAACAATGACACTCAATTAATTTTGATAATGTTGAAGTTCTGTGCAAAATTAATATGAGAATCTATCGAAATTTTAAGAAATGAAAATAACTTTAACTATTCGGATAGCTACTGCCTTAGTGCTGAGTGGAAGCGAATAATCAAATAATACATTTTTAAATGCATGCCTACAAATCTGGATTAACGTTGGTACGGCTATTTTAATACACATGTAGCGTCGGTGTCAGGCATTGTTATGCACACTTACCTGTAGTAGCACACATGTGTCCATAGGGGGTGGTAACCCGAGATAGGCAGGATGAGCCGGGCTCTCCCAACCCCAATAGAGGGGTTGGGGGGGATATTCCAGAGCGCCCTAGAGAGTTCCAGATAGGGGGTCGTGGCCAGGGGCGGAGAGACCCGGGCACGGGTATAAAAGCCGGACTTCTGGATGAGTCCGGCAGTCTTCGTCAAGCTGAAGAAAGAAGACCAGCTAGGCTAGGACCCTGGGAACCCCCGAGACCCGATGTCCTTCTAATGGCCGAAACCGAGTGGGCCAGCGGTCGGGACCTGAGGACCTTGGCTGGGTCGGGCCAGATAGCCTCCCCCTAGATCCCCTTAGAAAGAGGAACGTAAGTGTAGTCTCAGTGATTAGGACATGCTAGCCCGGAGGCTATACCTCCTTGGGTATCAGGTGAAGGAGCCGCTACCCCTCTGTGTTAGGGACCCGTGTATCCTGCAGTTATATTGAATAAACATGTTGCCTCAAGCGCTCCGTCTCCGGTCTCCCTGAAACCCACTACATTTGGTGCCAGAAGTGGCCATGGAGACACGCCGAAGACCACGTACCCAGAGCCCATGACAGGGACGAAGATGGCCAGGCAGCCGATGGTCCGGCAACCCAGGCTGCGGATGGGGAAGTGCTGCTGGCCGGGCAGCTGCCTGCCCCACCACCCATTTTATCACCGCCGCTGCGCAGCTCACTGCGGGAGGTGCATTGCCGCTTTGCTGAGCTGCTCCATGCCGCTGCCTCCATACTCGGCGATATTCACCACGAGGAGGCTGCAGCGGGGGTAGAGGATACGGCACGGTGAGCAACGGACTCCGCCGCCATCGCACCTTCAACTCCCGCCAACATTTTTCAACTTCCCGCCACAGCGGGAGCTGCTTCCGCCGGAAACGTGGTGCACCATGGGGCGCACGTCATGTCTGGTCCCGGCGGAAGCCAACCGGAGGGCGCCACATAATCGCCGGTGTGACGGACCCAGGAAGAGGATATCGTGCCTGCCGCTAGCAACGCCGTTCCAACTAAGAGCGAAGCTACGAGGTTGCATGGGGGACGCTCGCCGCCCGTCCACCAGCGACTGCCAGCACTAAAAGGATTTTCGACTGCGGGTGGTGACTGGGTGGCTTTCCAGTGCCGTTTCATGTCCCACCGGGAGATGGTTGGCTGGTCAGAGGCAGAGGCGTTCCGAGCTCTCCCGGCCGCGCTAGATGACGATGCCCTCGCCACCCTCATCACAATCCCACAAGTGGACCGGTCCACGCTGCAACAAGTTCTTCGGTAGATGCAGGTGTTTATGGACCGCCGTCGGACTCCCGCCCTCGCTTCAACAATCGGAGGAAAGATGAGTCGGAGACTCCGTTTTCGTAGCGCGCTGCTGGCCCTGGCCAGGGCCGCTTTCTCGCGTATGGATCACAAGGCCATAGACACAATGGTGTTGGAGAAGCTGCTGAGTTTGGCACGGGAGCTGTGCATCATCATGCCCGCAGGGGACGACGACAATTTCTGCTCCCTGCGCACTGCAAGGTGCATCCAGGCGCCCACGTACCGCCATATTCGAGAGTCCTAACAAAACCCCTGCAGCTATCGCGTCCGAGTCAAGGGGTTTCCGAAGGCGAACCAACATTTGAGACCCAGGCGGAATACGAACAGTGCGCGACGCCAACGCCTGGACCGTACAGCAGGCCGTACACAACCGAGAGGGTGATGCAACCCTGATTGATTAAAAATTGAATGGGCATCTTCCCCAAGAAGTCCGTTCCAAGCAGACAAGGAACGGCTAGGGTTGAAGAAACCAAAATGGGACCATTAAATTTGATGTCGCCAATATGGATCTGGGCGTCAATCCGGCCAATTATGCCCAACGAACCCCCGTTAGTGGCGAAACATGGTACATCAACTGGCCGCAATAATGGACAGTTTTTGGGTAGAATGTTAAAAATTAGGTCCGAGATGATGGTCGCCGATGCGCCGGTGTCGACCAGCATCCAGACCTCGACCCCTTCTATGAAACCCACGATTGCGGAAGAACCTGCAGCCACAGCAACAACTCTGTGGGCTAACTCGTACCACTGACCCGGTCCGAGTGCCCGATCGGTGTTACAATTACCCTGTTTCCCACCGACCGACGCATGACAATCACGACGAAAGTGATGGTTTGTGCGGGTGGTGAGTGGGGGCCGAGAGTGTGAGGTGCCGCGACTTGCCTGAGTCCATCGTGGTGCCGAGGGCGAGTGCGGTGCTGAGGATCGTGGTCCAGAGATGCGGCGATGCAGGGCCCAGCAGCCAGATGATATGTGTCCCCGTAGGCTGCAATTGTAGGAGGTGATAGACGACACGTCCGGCCGCGGAGTCGTCTGTCCCTGCTGGCAGGATTCCCGCCGAGGCCGGCGGTCGTCGGACCTCCAGCTCCTTGCCTGGGTTGACGCGAAGGCCCGGTCGTGCGTCGGCTCCTCCTCAGAGCTGCTGGTGTCAGCTGAAGCAGTGCAGGCAACGAGGCTGGTGTCCCGCTGGAGCAGAAGGTGCGGTTGGATCTGGTTGCTGCACAGACGCTCGTTCCTGGTGACAAAGATCCGTTCATCCAGGTGCTGAATACAGGTGGGGCACGTAAGGGACGCTCCCGTACCACAACTGCATTCGGTCCTCGACGAACGTTGGATCAACTTGTTTGTTCGGACAGTGTTGACCTGACTGACTCCCAGCGGGGAAAACTGCGTGCGTTGCTACGCGAATTTTCAGATGTCTTTAGTAAAAGCAAATTTAACATCGGTTGTACTGATTTTCTAAGTTACCACATCGATACAGGTGACGCCGCCCCTATTCGACAAAACCCATTCCGCCTCAGCCCTGCTGAAAAAGAGTATGTCAGAGTTTCCGTTAATGACATGTTGGCGGCGGATATCATTTCTCCATCCACCAGCCCATTGGGAGCACCGATTGTCCTCATTAAAAAACACAATGGCAGCTTCCAATTTTGCGTGGATCTTTGGCGACTAAATAAAACATTCGTGGCCGACGCATATCCGCTCCGCAGGATGGATGAATCGCTCAATGCCCTGGCAGGTGTGCATTATTTTTCAACGCTAAACCTTTTGTCAGGATTCTGGCAATTTCCTCTTGACCAAGCGTCCAAGCCTAAGATGGCCCTCTACACACCGCAGGGCCTCTTCGAATTTAACTGGCTGCCTATGGGTCTTCATTCGGCCCCAGCGACATTCCAGTGCTTGATGGAGCTGGTCCTCGCTGGGTTCCAGTGGAATGCTTGTCTGATCTATCTAGACGATATTATCATCTTTAGCCGGACTTTTGACAAGCACCCCGATTGATTAAGAGCCGTTTTTGTAAAAATGTGGGCAGCACAGCTCAAATTCAAGCCATAGAAGTGCCACCTCCTGTGAAACTCCGTTCGCAATCTCGGACACATTGTTAGCCAGTTGGGTATCGCCACAGACCCCGAGAAGACTAGTTGCCTCCGCTCATGGCCGACCGCCACTTCCTTCAGTGATGTGCGGAGTGTCATCGGCTTAGCCTCTTATTATTGGCGGTTCGTGGCAGGATTTGCGTCCATTGCGAAGCCCCTTCACGCACTGACAGCTAAGGGTGGAGCAAGCCGCATTTTATGCTATTCGTGATGGACTGGCCAATGTCCCTCCCTTGTATTACCCGAATTTCTCTGTACCATTCCTCGTGGATGCGGATGCCAGCAACACCGGCATAAGGGGAGTATTGTCACAGGTTGTTGATGGTGTGGAATGCGTGGTCGCATACGGCTGTTGTCCCCCGAAGAGCAACGCTATTGTGTTACCCATTGCAAACTGCTGGCCATCGTCTTTTTTGTTCAGCAGTACAGGCCCTACCTGTACAGTAGACACTTTACTGTATGTTCCGACCACACAGCACTCCAATATGCCCTGAGAGTTGACCAACCATCAGGCCAATTGTCCCAGTGGATCGAGGTCCTTTAGGACTATTCTTTCACAGTCATCTATCGTATGGGTGTCCGACATAGCAATGCTGACACATTGTCACGACTGCCTAACTCTGAGAGATGTGCGTATTTCATGGGATCGGGCCGCTGCAAGCAACCCGCTGACAGCCCGCCCCCTTCCCTCGCTGCGGCAGCCATTTCCGGGGTGGATTCTCCTAAAGCGTCAGACGCGCATACCGCATGGGATGCATTGTTGGGCCTCTACCTGGACGATTGGGGATGTCTCCAGGTGAAGACGCTTCCCTGCTTAAATTGCGCCGTCGCGCCAATAACGCACACGAGGGTAGAGGTCACGGGATCCCGATTTCCTTTGTCGTGCGGGACGGCCTCCTCATGAAATGGGACAGCTGTGCACTGAGGTACAAGCTGGTGGTACCCACTTTCCTATGGGGGAAGGCTGTGTGGGCCGCTCATGAGCGCCTCCTGCATCTGGGGACACAAAAGACCCTTGCCATGCTCCAGCTGGATTTCTTCTGGCCGGGCTCAAAGATTGTACCCAGTGCGCTCGATGGAAACCTCCCTCTAAACCGTCGTGTCCACCCCTATAATCCATTCACGTATCTCGCGTGAATTAACTTGTTGCGCTTGACATCTTGGGGCCCTTCCCTGCCACTCCTCGGGGTAATAAGTACCTGTTGGTTGAGGTTGAATACTTCACCTGTTGGCCTATGGCCTGGACGCTCCCCAACGAATCGGCAGCAGCCATCACAGAGGCCTTTCTCGAGGGATACGTCGTGGATAAGGGTGCTCCAGAACGGCTGCCGACCGATCAAGGGAAACATTTTTTGTCAACTTTGCTACGGGATGTGTGCAACCTACTAGGCACGCATACAATTCTTACATCACCATACCACCCACAGACTGATGGTATGGTCGAGCGGCTCCAGAGAACACTTACCTCTATGTTAAGCCACCAAGTGTGCGAGTCGCAGGTCGATTTGGACCTTCGTATCCCCGGTGTCTTGGCCGCCTATAGAATGGCACCCCATGTGGCCACGGGGTTTTCCCCATTCTACTTGATGTATGGTAGGGAGGTCAACCCACCCGTGGACATTCAATTGCGTGCTAAGCAGCCCTCCCCTAAATCCAAGATCACCGAACATATTCGATCCATTGTTTGGAGGTTGGTCGAGGCGCGAGAGACTGCTAAACACAACTCTGAGGCTCACCAGTTGGCTAACGAGTGACACCGAGGCTTCCGCGTTTCCAGCCGTAAATGGGCTAAAGGTGACAGGGCTTGGTTCCATTGCCCCCAGGTGCCCTTAGCAACATAGCCCAAATTGCTGAAACCCTGGAGGGGTCCGGTGGACATTGTGCGGGTCGTCCGGCCTCAGTGTGTGAAAGTCCAGCACGGTAAGCGGTGCTGGTACGTGCACCCATCGCGTCTCAAACCCTTCTTACCTCCTCACACTCCACCTACACGGCACAGGGGCCGAGAGTGTGATGTGTCCGACGAGCCGAGTCATCCATGTACGGAGCCTAACCCTCAGTCCAGACATGTTGTTATGCCCTCAGACGCCGCTGGAATAACGTCGCCACGGCGGACCCCGCCGGCCACTCCTGCTGATGATCACCCGTCCACCCAACCGCAGAGCGGCCAAGATGCTCCTGTCCCTGCTGATCCGTGGCCATAACTTCCCCCCGCCGCTCTGGACGGGCCAGCCACGAGAACTCGCTCCAAATCAAAACTTTCTCTTAAATCTCACCCACATTCACTCGGCCTCCGCACCGCTCACATACCTTCCGCCGGTTGGTCATCGACCGGTGCTTGTCCTGGCCGCGTCTTGACCATCGTTGATTCGGTTTGCATCGGCTGCTTTGCGGGGTTTGCGGGTGTGCGTGTGGTTTTATGTATATATGTAAATAGTGTAACAATTTTACAGGTGAGTTTGAGTATTTATGTGGGGCCGTTCGTGTTACTGTTACTGTTCTATTTTTAATGAGGCACACGTACTTTGTTCTGGTTTATTCACAGTCTTTATCGTTGTTTTGACAGCCGGGACGGCTGGATGCTACATGGGGGGGGGGGGGTGATGTAGCGTCTGGCATTGTATATAGCATTGTTATGCATATTTTCCTGTAGTAGCACACGTGTCCATAGGGGGTGGTACCCTGGGATAGGTAGGATGAGCCGGGCCGTTGGAACACTAGGCTCTCCCAACCACAAGAGAGGGGTTGGGGGGGATATTCCAGAGCCCCCTAGAGACTTCCAGAATGGGGGCATGGCCAGGAGCAGAGAGACCGGGCACGGGTATAAAAGCCGGACCTGTGGACGAGTCCAGCAGTCTTCGTCAAGATGAAGGAAGAAGACCAGCTAGGCTAGGACCCTGGGAACCCCCAGACCCGCCGTCCTTCTAAGGGTCGGGGCTGTAGTGGGCCAGTGGTCGACCCTGCGAACCCCCGGGACCCGACGTCATTCTAAGGGTCGGGACCGAGTGGGCCAGTGGTCAGGACCCGAGGACCTTGGCTGGGTCGGGTCAGATAGCCTCCCCCTTGGTCCCCTTAAAAGAATGAACGTGAGTGTAGTCCCAGTGATTAGGACACGCTAGCCCGGAGGCTATACCTCTTTGGGTATCAGGTATAGATTGAATAAACGTGTTGCCTCAAGTGCTCCATCTCTGGTCTCCCTGGAACCCACTACACACACAATAGACAGGAGGGACAAGATCAAAGGGCTATTATATTGCACATGCATAATGTACGTTGCCTCAGTAATCCCGCCTCCCCCCCCATCATTGTGCAAGAGCACAGAAGGAACGAAACATAGCTGTCACCTGATGAAGCTAGTTGTAATTACTGGCGAAACGTCGTACTCAGATTGTAAAGGTTATGGCTTGGCTCTCCAACACACCGGTGTGATGTACTAGTGACGAATTGGCATGTTCTGTTTACGTGACAACCCTTACTAATTATTTGTGTCGGGTGGTGGCGGGTTTTAGCGACATATTTATATATTTACGCGAACTAACGCGAAAAAAACCTCTATTACATATGAATACAGTTAACATTTTTGGGCTGAAGACAAAAGTTGTACAGTAACAACAATTTGCCAACCGATGAGTCTTTGAGATAAAGAATCTTGCGCATGAGGTCAGCCTGACATTTGTCCAAGGAAGTTCATTCTCCAAACAGCTTCTGCTGGGCATCTCGTAGCAATGGAAAATTTGCCGGGGTGCGTGATTGATTATCAGAGGCCGCACACCTGTCATTACACCCGAGAGAGTGAGAGAACAGCTAGGCCAACAGTGGGTGTGGGGGGGGGGACAGTTCATTGGTTTGCGACCAAAAACATACAAAACATTTTTCACTGAATATTTCATTGGTTCGCTGGTAAGACCGGGAGGTGGCACGTGGCGAGTCGGCATAGCCTTCGCGAGATGTATACGTGAAAGTGGTGTGTCGGGTGCGGATATGGTTGCCGGTTTTTTGCCTTGTGGTCGCGACGTGAAATGCAGACCAGCGTCATAGCCGCAAGGGAATCTAACAGCGCAACTTTGTGCGCCAGCGAAATTCCGACGAATATCGCTATGCAACACAATTTTGTTCCTGGGTAGTGAGTATTATTTCGTAATTGCTTATGTCTAAAAAGTATAGAAAATGGCTATGATTCCCCATATACTTTACTTTTGTCACCAGGACAGTGATATTTAGAAATGTACCTATTTTCAATGAGAAAACAGGCGAATTTGTGTCTTATCGTTCACAAAGTCATAAAAAAACAACATATGAATCAAAATAAACATGTATTTATACTAAAGTAATACAAAAATGACTACAATAGATTTAGAAGTGAGTAGTTTTTCGAGATTTACGATTATACTGTAAATCACTTTCACGAATCAGCCCCCAAATGTAGTCTCCCATCATGTTCTCGTTATACTGTCCTTGGTAGCGGCGTTCAAAGTCCAGTATATCCTGGTAGAAGCGCTCGCCTCGCTCCTCCCAGTACACTCCCATGTTCTCCTTGAATTTATCAAGATGAGCATCAAGGATATGGACTTTGAGGGACATCCTACAGCCCATTATGCTGTAGTTCTTCACCAGTCTCAACAAACTCCACGTAGTTTTCGACTTTGTGATTGCCTAGGAAGCCACAAATCACTCTCGCTCTCTGACTTGCTGCTCCCTTCTAAAGACGGCTGCTCTCTCTCCGGAGGAGTGGATACAGGGAACTCATGGCAGTGTGGCACCGGGACGATG
This sequence comes from Lampetra fluviatilis, assembly GCF_964198595.1. Taxonomy (NCBI): domain Eukaryota; kingdom Metazoa; phylum Chordata; class Hyperoartia; order Petromyzontiformes; family Petromyzontidae; genus Lampetra; species Lampetra fluviatilis. Next base: position 17,567,835 of record NC_136275.1, read on the forward strand.
GATGAAGGAAGGTCCGGATATGTGATAGCAGGTGCATTATTGCCAGTCCGACGTTTGGAACGGTCCACCATGCAGAGGTGGCAGTTGCTTGAGTAGTCAGTGGGTTCCCACCAAATTCTTGGGATAGCGAACTTCATGGCTCTCTTTTCCCCTCTGTACCATCCTACAAAAATACATTTATTTCACCCATGGCTAATGTGTAAGAGATTCTCGCAAAATGTTTCTAATATGATATACTAGCTTTACTACCCGGCTTCGCCCCGGGCTTGGATTAACCACCCCCGGCCGCCTTTGTCCCCCCGGTGGCGATGTTCACAAACCACACAAGTTATTCGTTTGAGGCTGTGTCGACCGAGGGGAGGCCCAGGACCGGTTAAAATAATCGCCACCGGTGATGGCCGCAAGCAGAAATCGAACTCGGGTCGCCGGGTTCATAGCGCAGCACGCCACGAAGTGACGGTGACGTTACCACGACAATTGTGACAGGCCAGGTGCACTTTGAGGCCACGTGAGGTGTTGAAGGCTCGCTGACAGGTCTCGGGACAGACCCAGGTGCCAAGGGTCGACTGACTGAGATGACTAGTAGATGCACCAGCAGTACCCCCTAATGTGGCAACATGCTTCATTTTATCCGCCTGGCGCTCCGCTCGTTCTTGTGATCGTCGCTCCTTTGTTCTCCATTGTTGCTCGAGGGCGACTGCCTCCAATTGTACAGTAGCGTCTTTCACGAGCCTCCTCCATAGAGGCCGATCCTGACACCGCTGGTACCGGTCGTCGGCAAGTCCACTCAGCTCCACATCCTCTTGTACCACGTCACTCCATCTCTTCTGTAGCCCGTGACGCGCCTCTTTAGTCCCCTCTATGCGGCCAAACAGAAGCTGCTTGGCATGCGGTGGCTGGGCATGCGGGCTACATGACCTGAATTAGCTAACTGATGGGAATGTGTGAAGATTGTTCAAGGATCTGTGAGCTCCTCACACAGTCCAGCATGGTTAAATCCAGATTGGATCGTAGGCATGCCAGCCTGAATGTTTCTAACCGGCGCAGATGTTCCATTAGAGAGGTTCACGTTTCACAAGCATAGATAAGGGAGGGAATGACTGTGGCCGAGAAGACCCGAAGCTTCGTACGCAGTGAGACCTCTGCTGTCAAACCGGAGCTGGTCATAAGCACGCTGCCCAGGTATGGGAAACTCTCCACTCTTTCCACAACCAATTGGGAGCTGAGGGGGTGGAGTTTTTAGTGGCACAAAACACCCAAGGCAGGTGCTTAGTGTTGGTGGCGCTGATGGTAAGACTCCACCTTTGAGTGGCACGCTCCAGGTTCAGCAACAGCGCCTTCACATCCTCATCTGAGTGAGCAGCAATCAGAGCCGGGAACAGACAACAACAACAACCGCCATTCGACACTAAGTGGCGGTGACGTCACTACCACGCTTGTAGCCAGGCTATGTGCACGTTGAGGCCACGTGAAGTGTCGAACGCCCGCTGGCAGGAGGTCACGGGGCAGACCCAAGTACCATGGATCGACTGACTGAGATGACTGGCCGATACACCACCTGTGCCCCCTACTGTGCCAGGAGCAGACACACACACGCGCGCGTGTTCACACACACACACGGAGACACTTCTTGACTCTGTTGAGCAGTGTTGAGTTAATTTTTGTGTTGGGCGGGGGCCCCTTCGCCTGCAGCGACTGATGATGATGATCGCTGTGATAGCACTACGGGGGAGGAATGCGGCATGGCCTGACTCTGCTTATGTGACACGGAAAGTCAAAACCTGTTCAGGGTTTGTGTGCGTAAACACATTCTGCTCGAAAGCAATGATTCACCAAACCCCTAGAGCGATGGACCAAAAAGAGTCACTTTATTATATGTTTTACCCGATACGAAGACCATTAATTATACTGTCATCGACCATAATCAGCCATGATCAGTGCGCTGCTGGATTAATGCCTCCAAACGCTATCGCCATTTCTTACGATCCTTAATCATTAGAATTGATCAATATCATTTTCTTTATCCAGGAAAGCTTCACTAAGTCTCAAAACTCAGTTTTTTTAGGAGGGCCCTGCTACATTGGGATGTTCGGTGAATCCATGAATGAGCGTTTGACCTGTGGGTGGAAATCACAAAACTCGAAGGACTCCCCCTCCTAACCCGCGCCCCCTCACTCGAGGGTGGGGGGAGATAACACTCAAAGCGGCTCTAAATAGACGGATTCACGAATCCGTGGCTTGCTTATACAGGAGGTTTCCCTCGCTTTATGTGGTGGATGCGTTCCAAAAAATGTCACAAAAGCTGAATCACGTAGCATGAACGGCACAGTCCCCAAATAAACCCACAACGTACGGCACGAGACAGCTGTCTGCCGAGTAGCGCATGCAGTACACAAACAATGTTGTCCCACGCCGGACCGCATAGCTGCATATGAGTCAATTGAATTAAAACGATTTATTTGGAATGCATGATGAACATCTTTCGCACCGCACGTAGCCAACCGTGCTAATCGTAGGTGCGGAAAAAATACGTTCACCGCATATACGCGAAATCGCATGAACGGAAACCGCACAAAACGAGGGAAACCTCTATTCCGTTCTGGCTGCCCACCTAGCACGCCACGGCTTTGTCGGAAGTCGCACACATTTTTGGGTGATCCACTAACCCCTTGTCTTCTTGGTTCTTTCGGTAAAGTCACGTAGAAGGGTGACTTTACCGAAAGAACCGAGAAGATGAATCCCTGCAGTCACGAAAGCTTTAAATCGAAATTTAACCCCTTGTCATTTATCACAATCACCGTGAGCCCGACACAATTTTCGAAAGTGCGATGGAAAAGTCGAGGCCTCCATCGGGCCAGAACCAAACGCTGGAAACTGATGAAACTGCACGCGCCCTGTAAGCCTGCTTAATACTTGGGCTTGGGTGACAACCGGAGCTTGCCGCGTGTTGGCGGCTTGGAGATGCGAGGTTCGTCGGGAGAGGGCAGTGTTACATCCAGGTTCTCCAGTTCTCTCCCACATGGAGCCAATTCTGTCCGTATTGGTTGTCATGGCTAAACAATCCCAAAACGTGGCAACCCACAGGAACATCGTCTTGGGCCGTCGACGACGCGTTTGACTATCGGGCTGGTGAGCGGCGTGCACATGAGCGCATCGGATATGTCGCACGCCGCGGGATGTGAGCACATCGATGGCAGCTCGCCTGACTCATCGCGCAGTGCGCTGACCATTGCGCCACCGCTCCGTCCTCTCATTCGCACAAGATGGGCATAAAAGGGAACAACGCCGAATCTTATGCACGTGTCGCGTGCGAACCATAACAGTCGATGATAAACGATGCATCATCGTTAGAGGCGTTGTGCCGTGTAGGGGGTGGTTGTTGGGGTGGAAAGCGGTCGGGGGTTCTCGGGGTGGGCAGCGGGGGGGCTAGGAGATGAAGGGAGGAGTGGGGGGCGGGAGGTGCACCCGTATCAGTATCTTCACCTCGCGCTAATTACAAGGCTCTCCCTTGATTGACAATTGCACGCTGAGTGAGCTTTAGTACAGGGCCAACAAAGCTTCATTTCCTGCCGCCTCTGACGATTAACCAGCCACACACGGGAGGTGGGCGGGTGAGGAGGGGGGACGCTTGGAAGGGGGACGGATGCATGAGTGGCCGAGACAACAAGGAGAGGCGACGCGCATCGCTCACTCTGCGGGTTTCCACAATCCCATTTGTTTTTGGTCTAAAAGGTGGAACAGGTTCTGTTTTGTCGATTTTTTTTCTTCCTCCAGAGAATGGACGGCAAATATCCACGCGTCCTCCTTGTGATGTTCGCCTATTGTGGGGGCCGTTGGCCCCCGGGGTCGCCCCCGCCTGCATCCCCTATTCCGTTTGTGTTACCGCACCGCCCTAATATCCGCTAGGGTTTTGCCGGCATTCGAACGCGACGCCCATACTCCTACAGCCTCGCGCAGCGCTCCCACACTGCGAGCATACGTACGCACAGCATCATCAATCAAACGCCATACTCCCCCTTTCTACACCGCTACTTACCGCTCTCGCACGCTGCGAGCGTGTGCCCGTCTACAACCCTATGCAGCACTCGCCTCTACGTCGAATAACCACGTTACCAATGCGCACCTGTATCCGACAAATGGCTCCACACGCGACACCATCTCCACACACAGCTCCCCGCGGCACTCACTCACCACTGAATACTCGCGTTATGATCGCGCACCTGTATCACACACGGAGTGTACGCACGTGCACACACGCAGCTCCACACGCGACACACTGCTCAACGAGTTCACACGAGGCCACGATCAGCTATTAATGATTTATTGTCTGCTACCTGGGAATTGATGTTAAATCAGTATGAATCGACAAGGCTGGCCTATTTTACTACCCCTGGACCTATTCCCTATTTATCGGCTATGATCCTACTTCACCTTCTTACTCACTGTTAGGTGCCCACGGCGGTCCGTTGATCGCGTGCTCGCAGCGTACCTCGATGCGTCTCACGGACTTTCGGGTCGCTGGGCTGGAGAGCGTCTTGTCGCCTGGTGCTGGAGTAAGAGAGAGATCTCCCCTTTTCGCCCCCTTTTTATCCTTCCTACATCAAAGGGATGCGGTATGGGAGCAAGACTATCTCAATACCTTAAGAGCAGTGCTGGATTAAGCTAGTGCGGGGCCTGTAGCATATGTTACAAAGGGGCCCTACATATTAAAAAACACATTAATATTTAAACGCAATTTTTTACTTGCATAGTAAAGTAATCGTATTTTTTATTTGCTATACAGCCAGATAATACGACAAATCGCTAACCTTAAACACCCGAGTCGTTCATAAAAGTTCAAGGCCGTATAGTAATAGAACAAGCGCAGAATCAGTGAACCGGAATTGATAGCTTGAGAACATTTAGCGCGAGGCCCTTGAAAGTACGGGGCCCGTAGCTACATTTGCTACCAGGATAATCTGGCACTACTCAAGAGGAGGGAGCCGGACATGTAAATGTGTCGTGTTGAGGGCTGTATTGCGATCGCTGTTATGGTACTTCAACGCAACTGGCAAACAAGCTTACAACAACAAAAAATGGGACTTTTATTGTCTGCCCAAGACTTAGAGATTTCCCCAAGACCCTCAAATAGATGACGATCCTGGGAAAACCAGGACAGGTGGCAACCCCAGACAGACGTGGACGGGTTGAGTGTGGCCACTTAGCACGCGGGTGGGATGGAAGGGAGCGCGTGCGGTTCGTGGGGGGGTGAGAGGGGGAGTTGCGGCTGTTACGTCCGCAAATTTGCGCGCGTTATAAATTGCATTTCTATCATTATAATGGGGGGAGGGGTGAGGAAGGGGGGGGGTCGCTACTAGAGCCTATGGGGGGTAGAAGTGAGAGGGGGTGGGGGGAGGGGAATTTGAGGGGATGGAGAGGTGGGAGCTGGTGTCCACTCGTAAGGGTTTTTGTTAAGGCTGTGCCCTCTTTCTTTTTGACCACCTGTCGTCTGCCTATGTGCTCAATATATGTCTGTAGGTATGTCTATCTATTTGTACATCTGTCTGTAGATCTAACGCTTTGTCTATAGATCTCTATTTCTGCCTATCACTTTCATGTGTGCTCAATATCTGTCTGTAGGTCTGTCTATCTATTTGTACATCTGTCTGTAGATCTAACGCTTTGTCTATAGATCTCCATTTCTGCCTATCACTCTCATATGTGCTCAATATCTGTCTGTAGGTATGTCTATCTATTGTAGACCTGTCTGTAGATCTAACGCTTTGTCTATAGATCTCTATTTCTGCCTATCACTCTCATGGAACCATCTAGAGGGTTCCACGAGGGGGCGTGGCCGTAGGCGGAGCATAGCTCCGCCGGGGGCACATAAGTGGAGGCAGAAGAGGGCTTGAGGTCGGTGTGGGAAGCTTCGGGTCCGGACTGCATCGCCGCTCTACCTCTCCTCGCCAACGACCACGTGGCGAACCTCCAGCGAAGCCGTCTCTCCTCCGGGCACGTCACCAGCCAGCGGCTTGGACGGGGAGAGAGAGGGAGACGTACCGCAGCAGCGGATGAGGGAGCGAGAGAACTACCCAGAGAGAGAGAGCACGGAGCTGTGCAAACATTCTGTTTAATAAAAGACACCAGTCCAGAGCCGTCGTGGAAGTCGTTTATTACACATTCATGGCCAGGTGGCTTTTGACAAAAAACTCTATCGGTCAGTGGGCCTTATCTGGTAAAAAAAAGTTTAATTTATATTTTAGTTTTAGTACCGCCAGTCATCCCTTCAAGCGACGCATCCTACCCAAGCTATGCCTACTTTTTTTTACAATAAATATTGACTGCCACTCCGATAAATATTGTTTTAACGAACAATATATATCTACCTTGGATGAGAGAACACACGAAAGTCTGTCTACGTGCGCCTAACTAATCATTCCTCGTGTGTACGTTACCTGGATCAGTACACTGAATGACCATTGGAATGAACCGTGCGTGAACACTCAGTGGTTCATTTTCGGTTGCACTTCGTATTGTTCGGCATGATATTCAATGTTCCACTCCGCGTAATGAGAGCTTCTTCAGGACCCAACAATGTGATTTGCGTTATTCGAGTTCAGTTTTCCCACAATCCTCGCTATCGATCTGCGTCTTCATCATCCGAGTCACGAGCAGTTAGCAATGAGCACATAACGTTATATCCGTCTCCCCCCGCCCACTCAACAAATAATAACAACAACAGCAAAACATTTGTACTAAAAAATAATAATCACAAAACCAATTCACTCATCTATAAATACAATTTAATTTGTGACGGAATTCGAGGCGACTTGAATTCAGCTCGAGTGAGTGATTTATTTTGGTTTCTACTGTAATTTGAGAGAGAGAGAGAGAGAAGTCACACCCAGTTCTACCCCCCACCCCCCGTGGCAAATTGAGAACACAAAGCAACTCCACTGAATACGCAGTATAGTGAAGTCGCGTTCCATGCAAGACATGAAGATGGAAGAAGGGGTCGAGACTGTGCTCACAGCCGCACCTCTTGCTGCACGCAAACCACATTTTCGCGTGCACGCTTGCTCGTATGTGTGTCAAGCGCCCCCCCCTCCCATCTCCTGTGTCTGTTTGATAAGTGTCTCATCGTTTACAGGAAGTTATGGAATTTGTTTAAACCTCCAGGTTGGGGCGCCACAATGGCGATATGTGAACTCGCTCGCGTGCTATGCAGAAGGCCGTGTGTTTGATCTCGACCCTGGCGTCTATATTTGAAGCATGCGCGTCTGTCTCACCGTTGTCGCGTGGATTTCTCCACACTTAGAAACATGCGTTTAGAGCATTTGGCTGCTGCTGCTGCTACAAATGTCCACGTAATGATATGCGATTTCGTTGAGCTATCATTTGTGGCCAGGTCGCTTCTGAAAAAGAGCTACATAGCTCAGTGGGCTTTATCTGGTCAAATGAAGGGGGAAGAAGTTCAGTTTAAGTTGAGAACTCACGGCTCTCGCGGGCCACATGTGAACCCCTATACTTTCCGAGGCCGACGACGTCGAGTATTAAATCCCGCAATCGATATTTATCCGTCACTGCATGCGGGTATCTTAGCTGCACGGATTGGGGATGAGAAAGGGCAATACGTTCGATCTGGCCGAAAGACTGCTTATAATTATAGCGCGCTCAGCCACTTCTGTCGCTGCTGGAGAAGTGACGAAGGTGTGTGTGTGTTAATGTGTGGGTTGCCATAGTTTCAAAACATCGGCACACGCACGCGCTTTTTGCAATTATAACAAACCCACGGGCAGTTCTTGAGGAAGTGCACTGATGTCCTCTCGTCTTAGATCACATTATAAATAAACTGCAGCAACTGTGATCCACTGACAGGCAGCAGTAGCAGAGAGACACACGCACACCGTAGACCAGTTTCGTTTCTATTTGGGACGCATCAGTTCAGTACATATGTATGCTGGACTTCTTTCGCACCGTACGTAGCTAACCGTGGTACTCGGAAGTGAGGTGAAAGGACAACAAACAAAACACAACAATCAGTTCTAAAGAAATGAAATTAAAATCTAGATTTGAAGTGTATAGCTCCAGTGGTTTCCTAAAATCGAAGGAAGAGCGTTCCAGACGGCCCTCGAAGCGCATCTGAAAACGCGCGATGCAGTGACCGTCTTTGTTCGATGGCTGAGCCAAAAGCCCAATATTTGTCCAGAAATGTTCTAAAGTTATATTCAGAACCCGAGTAAAGGAACTTTGATCCAGTAGCCCTGGTTTAACGCCACATGTCTTGTGCAAGTCGGGGGTCTGTGTGCGAATTATTTTTTATGCATGAATACCAACCTCTCAGCGCTGAGCAACCGCATCCCTCGCACCCGGCCGACACAACGCATCGCACACGAACGAGACGGACAGGAATGTTGAATTAGTTTTTTGCAGCGATTGTCTCTGTTGACTATTGGTTGCTAATCAAAGCGGGTCAGTGTCATTTTCTCACCGCGAACAACTACGTATCCCGCCACGATGATTAAAGCATGAGCTCAAAATAAAAAAAAGACATTCTCGCGCAAGAAAAAAACTGCAATTACGCAAAACCTAATCTCAGCAATGTAACATTTCTGTGGGTCCCCGGTGTGAGAAATAATTGTAGCCCAACCTGGGCGCTGTCTGTCTCCTTAATTAGAACGGGCAAATTGTAACGAGGGCATTATAGCGATGATTGCAGGTGCTGGGACCGTCTCGCCTCCCTGGACGAGAGAGCGCGTGCGTGCCTCCGTGCCCCCATAGGAGAGCTCCGCAGGTGATTAATTATGGCCTGCACGGACCCACAGCAAGTAATGGGGGTCACAGTGTGCCGAAAGGAAAGACAGCTAGGTAGGTAGGTGTGTGCATGAGGTTGGGGTGGAGATAGATAATTTTTTACCATTGTAGCCTATTCAATTCCCAGAGGCGGCTGCTGATAATTGGCTAATTTACATCGCCGAAGGTTCAAAAAGGCACTTACCTGCATCGCTTAGCTGTACGAGACGAAGCCGTAATTGGAAATGAGTTTGTCCCCGATGAAATTAAAGGCGTGCTTGAATTTATTATCGCGTGATTAAATTAAGCATGGCAACGGAACGAACACCACGGCAGATGCATTTTACGTGTCGGTGACTGTTTTCGCTCAGTGACAGCGCTCCAGGAAGCCAGCCCGTGACCGCGTGGTAGTGGTCGGAGCATTCGGGAAAAAAACCTAAAAACTTCCTTGCCGACGGCAGAATAGGACTTTGTAACTTTGGCGATGAGGCACTGTTTTGAGAAAGCCTCCCCCCGCCTTTGTATCGCCTTAACAGACCGTTGGGGCAAGTGCTGTTAGCGAGCACCTCTGAAGGCCGACACGGCACACGAGGGGTGGGTGGCCAGCACCATGCCCAGCCGCCTTTGTCTCCCTGGTGGCGATGCTTTTATAATACCGCACCAGGTACTAATTTAAGGCTGAGTCGACCTAGGGGAGGCTCAGGACCGGTTCAGATAACCGTCACTGGTATTGGCCGTGAGCGGGAATCGAACTGGGGTGGCCGAGTTCGCGGCACTGCACGCTAACCGCTACACAACCGTTCCCCCCCCCAGCAGCCACAGCCACGGCCAAGCGGCACAGACGCTTGGGTCTCTATCCCGTCCGCTCGCCAGCGGTTGCTGCCATGCCAGACTCGGCCGAGCGGAAGCTTCGATCCCACACGAGGCGAAATGCGTCTGCCATCTACCGGTGCTGAAAAACGCGCGCAGTTGTCGCGGACATAACGACATTCGTACCCGCCAGCGAGTGAGTCGCGCAGTTATTTCGAGTGTGCAGGAGGTGCAACTGCACCTGGGCTCACGGGTCAGAGAGCCCCAGGCGCCACGATGGGAGGGTGTGTGGTGGGGCGGGTGAGGGGTAGAATGGACAGGTGGGGGAGGCTCCCGTTGAGTTCCTTGCACTCAGGGCTCATGCCCAACAACGCAGTAGAGACTGGTGATGGCAGTACTGGACGTCTGTGAAAATAGAAAGCCTCAGAGCTCATCGGATTCCTCTAGTATAAATACACATTCTGATTCTGACGTTTTGTCTCGCGTCTGGCGCATAGACTTGACTCGTGTGGGTGCCCCTTTTCAGTTTGGCTACTCTTGTCTACGAGGTCCTGAGTAGCCACACGATGGCTCTCAATATTATCCGTCACGTCAAGGCACTGGCCGAGTGAACGAGTAAAGATGTCACTACTGCTAACATCGCAACACAAGTACAACTTAGTTTGGTGTCCTTACCCCGCACCTCCGATTAGCACGGTTGGCTACGTACGGTGCGAATGAAGTTCAGCACACATTAATGTAGCCAACGCGTGACTTCCCATTTTGGTGTCACTTTGGCTTATTCTCGATCTGAACCGTAGCACTTTCTGCGTTTGATTGACACGAGACGAACACCCTTTGTATGGCAAGTTTTAAAGGTGTGTCCCTGGTGTGGGTAGAGAGGAGATAATTGTAGTGGCCTGGGGCCGTTCCGTGAAAACAAGGTTGTGCGCTGCGAGCTGCCAGAGATTCGAATGGGAATCCCTTTCTTCACATGATGTGCTGGCACAGTGGCGCAGTGGTATGAATCCGGACACCTGTGTTGAATTCCCAGCCACGGGTAACAACAGTGGTGAATGATATCTTAACCGGCCCTGGGTCCCCTTACCTACCTCCTTGACGAGTGTGGTGAAGTATGGTCAAACCACCCCCCCCATCCCTAGAATGGCTGATAATAACTAACTTTCTTTTAAAAAAACACGTGTTGCTGTGTTCGAATAATCGGCACACGATACTGCCACGGTGTCTGGACTGTCGCCATTTTGATATCCCGAAGCGGCAGTTAGAACGACGGTGCAAGTTTCTCAAATCCCTCCGCCTCTGTCCACCCAGCAGCAACAGAAATGGTTACTGCGTAGCTGGTCGATCGGCAGGTCGTGTGCGGGGGGGTAAAAATTGTGGGTACTCGCACCGATTCGATCCCGACCCTGACGCCTGTATATTTTTGAGTTTGAGCGTTCTCCCAGGTGTCGCGTGGAACTTGCTCCGGGTCCTCCAGTTTTTGTTCCTCCCTCAACATCTGGATACAACTCGCGCTCAGCGTATTTGGCTGCTGTACATTTCCACGTGATGATAATCCACTTCGTTTCGCTATCATTTGTGGCCAGGTCGCTTCTGAAAAAGAGCTGTATAGCTCGAATGGGCCCGAGCTTCTAAAATAAAATAAAGCATCAGATTCGCCGTGCCAGCTTGGAAGTGCAGGCCAATATACCATCGGGACTCTAAAAGGGGCTCCTCTCTTGAGCTCCTTCCGCCAGCAGTGGCTTTGAGCAAACACTTGCAAGGGCTGCACCTGTTCCGTTTGGGACAACGAGTGAATTGTGAACGCGGTGCATGGGAACGAGACGCAAACACAGATGTGTGCGCGCTGTTGCGTTTAAGTGTTAAGTCTTAATGCGTAATTGTGTACGTGTGGTGTGTGAAAGGTGGGGTGGGGGGGCTGACAGGCGGGTGATGTTATCAGCGGGGACAGGAAGCCCCCTAGGGCTCGCAGCGACAGCGAGAAGCTGCGCGCTCCATTACCTGCGCCCCGCGCTGTCACTCACCTGGTTTGGAGGGTTGACACGCGCGCGTGTGTGTAACTGTGTGTGTGTGACTGTCTTTGTGCAAGTGTGTGTGTGCTCGCGAACAGAACTTGCTCCCACAGTCTGTCAAAAGGCTATACGGGGGAACTTTGTCTTTGTAACTGTGTGTGGGGAGCGGCGGAGCAATGGTTAGCGCACTGCGCTACAAACCCGGCGACCCGAGTTCGATTCCGCTCGCGGCCAACACCAGTGACGATTATCTGAATCGGTCCTGGGCCTCCTCTAGGTCGACTCAGCTTCAAACGAGTAACTGGTGCGATGTGTAAACATCGCCACTGAGAAGACAAAGGCGGCCGGGCGTGGTGCTGTCCACCCACTCCATCATGTGCCGTGGCGGCCTTCACAGGTGCTATTCGCTAACAGCACTTGCCCCAACAAGTCTTGTGTGTGCGTCCTTATATGTCTCACGGCCAGCACCACGCCTGGCCGCCTTTGTCCCCCCGGTGCTGATGTCTATACTGAACACCGCACCATCCCGGGTGTGCCGTCTGGCCACAACATCATATGGGGTTGACGCGTCGGCCTGAATAGGTGCTCGCTAACATCACTTGCCCGAGAGTCTGTAGGCCTATAAGGGGATATTTGTCTCTCCTTTATGCGTATACCCGCCCAGGGCCACACACCCAGACTTCACAGTATGTAGAAAACAAAAGACGAATATCCCCCACGGAGCCTTCGACAGACTGTTTCGGCAAGTGCTGTTAACCAGCATCCATGAAGGCCGGCACGGGATACGAAAGGGATTGGGTGGCCAAGACTATGCCCGAGCGCATTTGTCTTCAGAGTGCTGATGTTTACACAGCGCACCAGGTTCGTGTTTAAGGCTGAGGGGAGGCCCGGGACCGCTTCAAATATTCGCCAATATTATTGGCCGTAAGTGAGAATCAAACAGGAGTCGCTGGGGTCGTAACACAGTGCGCTAACCACGGTGCCACCGCTCACCCGCACTATATATCCAGACGCACGCACCGGACGTCAAATCAGACCCACTCCGAACTCACACCGGCCTCACAACACACGAACTCACCGCCTCGCACACAAAGCGAAGACAAAACAACGATCACAAAATTCACACGAATAGGTGAACTTTCACAGGTGAACCGTGACGTTATGAGTGAACCCTCACTGTACAGGTGAGCATTCACTGCACAGGTGCACATCACGGCACAGGTGAACTATCACTGCAAAGGTGAGCCATCACTGCACAGGTGCACATCACGGCACAGGTGAACCACAAACACTGCCACTTAATCCTTCCGCTTTACAAATATTTACTCAGTTGTTCGCTCAACAGAGCAGCCGCCTCCCTCCACCTCGGTCTCCCCCCCACTCCTCCTCTACCCTCCCCCTCCCCTGTTTCCTCCCTTCCACCGCCTCCATCTCTGCGTCTCACTCGCTCAACAAAACTTCCCGTCTCACTGCGTTTACATTTGGGCGGTTATTCACGAAGTTGTCACGGTTATTAAACAACGGATCCTTGGACGCAGATCAATCAACGTCGACGAAATACGACCGACAGCCTCACCCGTGTGGACCTTTCATGGTGCGCGTGTTGGCTGACAAGCGTGTTCTGTATAAATTATCATGACGATCATCATCGTTATCATGATGAGCAGCAGCAGCCAGTGCCGAATTAATTAATTATAATTTGTGCGCTCAATTCCACCGTAACCATGTTACAGTACATCCGGTATCAACCTCGTTGGATATTTCACCGTAGACAGATAGAAACACACACACACATATATATAAAGCAGATGGCACTAATACAGGAAAGACTGCCTGAGTCTCAAGACTTCTTTTCAGGAGAATCCTGCTATTTTTCTTGCAGTTGGGGGCGATTATTGATGTGTGTAATCCCATAATTGTTTATTTACCCTTCTATCTGGCAACAAAACTGACACCTTTTTTACAAGGAGTCATGTTTGCATAGACCACAATACCTGCGCCTTTTGGCGTCATCTGGTCCAACACCATGTGAGACTAGGCTCTAAGGAAAGCTGTCTCGGGTGTGGACCAATCAACTTCAAGGATAGTGCATACATTATCAGAGTTATGTTTTTTGTTTGCATTATGGCTGCAGGTATTGTGGTCTATGCAAACATGACTCCTTGTAAAAAAAGGTGTCAGTTTTGTTGCCAGATAGAAGGGTAAAAAAACAATTATCATATTTTTTACTGGCAAATGAGGTTCCAATGGTGTGTAATCCCAATTGAGCAATTTGCAGAGCATCCTGCTTTCTGGATGATCGGTGAATTCTTCCATTCGTGCGCGTCTGGCTTTCGAGTGCGACGAAATCAGAGTAACTGGAAGAAGACTACGAAAAAAACCCACCGCATACGTTTAATGTCATGACACCCAAAATTCGTGCATCGTTCCTGCTTGTTAACACATGAAAGCCTCACTGAGTCTCAAGACTCGGTTTCAGGAGCGTCCTGCCACCCTTTTCGCAGTGCGATTACACGTTTGCCAGAATATTTTGTGTGAAAATATTTGTTTTTATATTTTTTGGCAAAACATTTGGATCGTGACGCCGGCACACAATTGGCCTTATTAAATCCTTTATATTAAGTTCACTTGCTTGCTTGCGCGCTTACGACCGTGCAAATCGTTTTTTTACCCACTTCCCGTGATCCAATCGAGCTGACATTTTGCACACAGACTCGTTGTGCGTGACAATTAATTTTCGTGAATTTTTTTTCCCAAAATTTTACACTTTTTAGGAAAAAAAAATTATATGTAATTACCAATTGCTTAATGGTGGCAAGCAATCATCTGACCCATAGGTGGCAGCCATCTCAAGCCAGAGGACGAGAGGACTCTAGCCGCCACGCATATAAAGGATTTATAGTGAAAAACTTTGTTTTTACGGGTTAATTTTTTTTTCTTCTTCGTCGCAGGATCTTGAGGGTCCACCGTGAGTCAAACGTCGCGTATTTTACAGTTAACAACACACGCAGTTTTTTTAAAAAATCTATTTTAAAACAATTGTTTTTATTTAACCAAGTAAATGCCCACTGAGGTATATAGTAGCTATTTTTCAGAAGCTGTCTGGCTCTCGCAAATGACAGCTCAGGGAAGTGACTTATCATCACGTGGAAATGTATAGCAGCCACATACTGTACAATAAACACACGTTGGTTCGAAATGTGGAGGGGAAAACTGGAGGGCCCACAAAAAAATCTACGCCAACACGGGGAGAGAGACACCGCAAACTCTAAATATACAGGCGTCAGGGTCGGGATCGAATCCACTCTCTCCTCCATACCAAGCGAGGCATGAAAAAAATTAACCCGTAAAAACAAAGTTTTTAACTATAAATCCTTTATATGCGTGTTCAATGGGCCACAACCCAGCCCACATTGGTCTTTGAAACGGGCGGCTAGAGTCCTCTCGTCCTCTGGCTTGAGATGGCTGCCACCTATGAGTCAGATGATTGCCTGCCACCATTAAGCAATTGGTAATTAAATATAATAGTTTTTTTCCTAAAAAGTGTAAAGTTATGGAAAAAAATTTTCACGAAAATAAATTGTCACGCACAACGAGTCTGTGTGCAAAATGTCAGCTCGATTGGATCACGGGAAGTGGGTTAAAAAACAATCGAAAGATTTGCACGGTCGTAAGCGCGCAAGCAAGCAAGTTAACTTAATATAAAGGATTTAAAAAGAGGTTTTACCCTTTTTGGCAATAAAACAGGGGCTAAGGCTGTTCAAACACCAAATAGCAACATTTTTCAAGGAATCAAGTTTGCATTAACCACGCGGAATTGTGGTGAACATGCAAACAAACACGCTCCGATAACATTATTTGCATTGTCTTTGAAACGGATTGGCCTACACCAGAAACAGCCTTCTTTAGGGCTCAGTCTCACCATCAGTGTCAGACCAGAGAACATTGCCAAAATGTGAACAGTACACAGACAATGCACTGTCAGAGCATGTATAGCTCGGGGTGAGCAGCTACAAAATGGAACGTTTTGTGCCCTTCGGCGTCGTTCTCTGGCCTGACACTGGTGAGACTGGCCCTTAAAGAAGGCTGTCTCTGGTGTAGGCCAATCAGTTTCAAAGACATTGCATATAATATTATCAGAGCGTGTTTGTTTGCATGTTCACCGCAAGTACCGTGTGTGGTTAATGCGAACTTGATTCCTTGCAAAAGGTTTCTATTTGGTGTTTTAACATCTTAACACCTCCTGTTTTATTTCACATCTCGCCACCGCGGCTCCCGAGGGCGGCCTTCCGAAATTGAACCACGAACCCCTCTGCAACAAGCGACGAACGCGCTACCTTTGGGCAATGCCACGGGCCCAGACAGACAGAGGAGTACAGAAGGAATCGAACCCAGGTCGCCGATGGATGCTTAGCGCAGCGCCCTCGCCATTGCGCCACCGTACCATCACGGTTTGAATCCACTTCTGCCTGTCTATATTTCTATCTGCCTAGCTAATGTATTTGTCTGGTCTTACATAAGGCAAACCTACCTCTCTGCCTGTCTATTCGACAGGGCTTTTTAATCCACGGTTAGATGAAGACCACCAGTCAAGGTGGTTGATTCAACCATGACCTGGAATTTAACTCGGGTCGCCGGCTTTTTTTTCTACTTTATTACGAATTACCCAGGGTTCTTAGCGCAGAGCGCGAGCCATTGCACCACCGCTCCACCCCGATTTTAATCTCCCCGTCTACCGATCTATTATTAAATCTGTCTGGTTCTCTATAGATGTATTCACGTATGTGTGTGTCTGTTCGCATATATCGTTCTCTATATAATACGTTGTAAATGTACGGTCCGTTTTTTTTCAATCCGCTGCTGGATGATGGTCTCCCCACGCCGTGCTGTCCGTGAACACATTCCTGCGGAGGGAGCTGGTAGTAACGTTGGGTTGCTCGGTCAATGGCCAGGGTCAACGGCGGCGTGGTGTATTCCGCAAATATGGCCGACTGTGAGGGCGGACACAAGCCGGCGTGAGTAGGTTAAACGTTGAATTTTATAAGGGCACCACGGGGTGACCAGTCCCTCCCCACCCAGCCCCTCCCCACCCTCCCCTCCCCACCCAGCCCCTCTCCACCCTCCCCTCTCCACCCAGCCCCACCCCTCCCATTTTTGGATTCACGACGGACGGACGGACGGACACAATAATCCCCTGTGGGCTGGTGGAACCAGGTGGTTCCTACCAGTATTAATATTTAACGATACTTCACCACGCTGGTCGGTGCAGATTGATGACGGGGTGGGGGGGTAGTACAGAACACCAGCTGTTGCTGCACTGCCCCCTACTGCCCAGACTACCTTGTGTAGTGTGCGCGCGGCGAGTCGACTCATTCAGAATCACAATCAAGATTATGTATTCATGATGGGGGAATCCGATGAGCTATGAAGCTCTTTTGTCACAGATGTCTCGTCGGGACAAGCTTGCCGAGCTTTGGATATCTGACACGATCGGGCGCATTCCAGCTAATTTGAGCCAGATGTTTCCACATACAGTACCATCTTATCTTTCCATAGTATCTGTACGCTCACCTATCCGTTTGTATGATTAGAGTGACAGTGACGTCAGCGCTGCTATTGTGCCAGGCTAGGTGCGCTTGGAAGCCACGAGAAGTGTCGAAGGCTCGCTGGCAGCGGGTCAGGATACAGACCCATCAGGTGCCACGGGTTGGCTGACTGAAACGACTGTCGTATGCACCGCCCGTGCCCCCCAGTGCGTCTGCCGTCACTTGCCCGCAGTTGACAGGCTGACAGTTGCTGCGCGGTCAATGTCACTCTCTGGCAGAGGTCGCAAACGGGTTTTGATTCCTTACCCCGTACCCGTACCCGGCCGCACCAGGGTCGCAAACGGGTACCCGTACCCGGCCGTACCCGTACCCTACCCGTACCCGGCCGTACCCTACCCGTACCCGGCCGGGTACCCGTACCCGATTGCGACCTCTGGGATGAAGCCATGTTGCAGGCGCGGGTGGGTTGATTCTAGGAACTTGAATTGTGAGAAGAGACAAGACGTTGGGGAATGAGTGACAAACGGTGACTCACCAGTGACTCACGGCCTACCCGTACCCGGCCGCACCAGGGTCGCAAACGGGTACCCGTACCCGGCCGGGTACGGGTAGCCGGGTATCGGGTAGGTTACGGGTATCGGGTACCCGGTTGCAACCTCTGCAGTCTCTGGCGGCTGGGATCTGCAAGTCCCTGCTGGAACACAAGGGGGCGCTCACTCCTCGGCCCGTTCCTCGTTTTCTCTCGCGACCCCTCTCCCTCCCCGACCTTCTCTCCCCTCTCTATTCTCCTCTCCCCTCTCCTCCCCAGATCTTCCGCCTCAGCGCCACGGTGGCTAGGAGATGTTAACTACCTCGCCTGGTATACGGGAGGTCGTGGGTTCGATCCCGACCCTGACGCCTGCGGGACATTTGACATTTGCATCTTCTCATTTTTCTGCGGTTTTCACCTCTGCATTTAGAAAAATGCTTTTGGAGCATTTGGCTGCTATACATTTCCATATGATAAGCCACTTCGTTGAGCTATCATTTGTGATAGCCAGGTCGCTTCGGGAAAAAAAGCTACATAGCTCAGTGGACCTTACCTGGTAAAATCTAAATCGTGTATAGTTTCGTTTGTAGTTGGCAGTGGTGCACGAGCACGAATAGGTAACAACAACAAAAACTTGCATTCGTCAATAATGCTGTCACCTTAAAATAACCTTTCTTTAGTAAAGATTTGTAACGAAGTAGGGTAATTGCCCGAAATACCGCGCACTTTCTATGTTTCTGTTAAGGCCACATGCAGCTTTATTCACGAATGTGTTGAGTTTTTGATAATGAGTATTGATATTAGCTCTCAACAGATGGCAATGCAGCGAAGTCCACTGTTTGCACAGCACTGTGCTCGGCTTTGCTCCGACGTCGATGCACCCTTGCCGTCATCAACCCGATACTGACCGGGGTGGTGAAATATGGGACAACTAAAATCGTGAAGATGCCCTTGTCTGGCAGTAGATACACAAAAGAGCTGTCCCAGGAAAGTTTTTCGGCAAGGGACTGGGTATCGGAGTTCACTGGAGTTTCTCAAATTTGACACTGAATAATCATGGGTGGGCACTGGCCTGGCTAAGAAAGTTAATTTCCTTGAGACGGTGACGATGATTTACCGCATTATCTGTATGCAAAGTCTCGCTTTTCCTCCGCATGACTGGGGTGCGTCTTACAATCCGGTAGGTGTGTGTGTGTGTGGGGAGCGGTGGCGCAGCGTTTACCGCGCTACGCTACGAACCCGGCCACCCGAGTTCGCTCAGGGCCAACACCAGTGACGATGATCTTAACCGGTCCTGGGCCTCCCCTAGGTCGAATCAGCCTCAAATGAGTACTCGGTGTGGTGTTTAAACATCGCCATTCGAGAGACAAAGGCGGCCCGCCGTGGTGCTGGCCACGCAACACCTCGTGTGCCGTCCCGGCCTTCATAGGTGTTCACTAACAGCACTTGTCCCAACAGTCTGTTAATGCTATACGGGGGATCTTTGTATATTTATCTGAGAGAGAGAGACGAGATTTGCATATGTGTACATATGTGCATATGTGTGTGTGTGCTCATTGACAGCACTTGCCCCAAGAGTCTCTTCAGTCTATACGGGGGGTCTTTATCTTTGTCTCAGTGTGTGTATATGCGTGCACGTTTGTACGTATGCGCGCGTCTCTGTGCGTGTCGTGGCTGCATGCGAATGAAACTCAACTCCGTCGACACTCGAAACCCTGGTCTCCTTGTCGTGGGAAGCTGACCGCAATGGGACGTTATTTATCTCGGTTTATTCCCGCGCCTCACCCCCCCCTCCCCCAGTTCTCAGCCTCATTTCGACCGGTGGAAGTTGCGGAAGCAGCAGCCGTGATTTCACGTGGATGCTGCTTCCCTCAATCGCCGACCACGCGTGATATGGGCAGTGCCGAATTCAGCTAGTGCGGGGCCTGTTGCATATGTTATGAAGGGGCCCTAAATAAAAAAAACCTGCATAGTAAAGTAATTGTATTTTTTCATTTGCTATACAGCCGGTTAATACGACAAATCGCTAACCATAAACACGCAGTCGTTCATAAAAGTTGAAGGCAGTATATTACTATAGTAATAGAGCAAGTGGAGAATCACTGAACCGGAATTGAGAGCTAGAAAGCATTTAGCGCGGTGCCCTTGAAAGTGCGGGGCCCATAGCACATGTAGCTACTTTTGCTACTAGGAGAATTCGGCACTGGTGATGGGGAAGGGCTTTAACGTCTAGCTTTTTCCGAAACGCTGCTCGGGCTGGCTCGGGAGTAAGGATTATCGGCTTCCGATACACACTCCGATATTATCGCACCGTATGTTTCGAAACTCCTATGGCGCCCATTAATATTATACTGGTTAGTTGCTCATCAACGCGCTATCCAGGCTCATTCCGGATTAGCTTCCAAGTTCTAACGGGATCGGGCACATTGGCAACTTATTTGGACGTACAAATAATCACACAACTCGCCTCCTTCCCATATTTGTACACGTCTCATCGGCCACACGACCTTCTAAGAGAGAATATATTCAGCAGCGACGGTTTAATAGAAGCAAACTCTGGACCGATTTCAACATTTGGCGTCTCATCAGCGGAGTCGGATTATTTTCCTTGAAACAACAACAATGCTAGTCAACTGACAGACGTTAAAAGGCAAGGGAGGGCCCTCTCTTTCTCGATTAAATGCCATTCCTAGTTTCGACGCAACTCTATAATGATTTGTTCAATAATATAAAATAATATTCCGGTGCGTCCCAACTCCCTGTCAAGGGAGTTGATATTCCCCTTCGCCCCACGCGGACCAGCGGATGTACAAGAAGAGCGGATTAGGCAATGCGTGTTTTTATCGGAGTTCGTGTCACGCGCGGCGCTGTAATCAGTTACAAAACATTCCTCCGCGGACGAGCGAGGAGGATAGGCAGCAGACAGGCAGGCAACCAACTCCCTGATGAGATCCCTAATCAAGGCCAGCCTATACAATACAGGAAAGGGTGACATCATCGCCCAAGCACGCTTACGATACTACTGCAAAGGCAAATATTTATCCGTATAGCATTTAACAGACTGTTCGGGCAAGTGCTGCTAGCGATCACCTATGAAGGTCGGAACGGTACACGAGGTGGTGCGAGGCTGGCACAACGCCCGACCGCCTTTGTTTCCCCAGTGGTGATGTTTACACGTCGTACCAGGTACTCATTTGAGGCTAAGTCGACCTAGGGGAGGCCCCGGACCGATTCAAATACTTGTCACTGATGATCGCCTTGAGCTCCCCACGATACCACTGCAACAACAACCGCCGTTCGCCACCAAGTGGCGGTGACGTACCCACAGCACTTGTGCCATGCAAGGTGCACTTTGAGGTCGCATGAAGTGTCGAAGACCCGCTGGCAGGAGGTCACCGAACAGATGCAGGTGCCATTGGTTGACTGACTGACATGACTGGCAGATGCACCAACTTTTCTCCCCACTGTGCCAACTTTCTGCGTTTTAGCCGCCCGGCGCTCTGCTCGTTATCGTAAACTTCGCTCATCCGAACTTGCAGCAGCGTCCTTCACGAACCTCCCCCACAGAGGTCGATCTTGACACTGCCGCAACCAGTCATCGCGTACACACGAGCAGACACACGTGCCGCGCTTACACACGCACACATGCACTGGTTTTCGTCCGTACGGCGCGTCGCAGAGATAAGACAGCGACGTTTGAAACGGAAACGAAAGTTAGAGAGAAGCCACGTCTCGGTTCCCCTTAGCCGTTCGACGGCGCCGGATTGTCCGTGGGGCTCTCGATGGCCACGCGAGCCTCGTCGTTTGTTCCGCTCCGCAGTCGCAGGTTTGTAGCCGTCCGTCTCATCGGCTGTGTGATGTCCGAATGCGATGGATGATTCCACGTGGATCGGGATTCACGGAGAAGGGAGAAGCCAGGAGAGGGTTTGGCTCACCTCAGTTCCGTGTCGCGATCTGACCGCAGGGGATACGCCGTGCCCGGCGTTTTGAGTTACTGACCAGAACGCACGACTGCGTTTCATGCGGGGATTTATTGCTCACTGAATGTGTGTTCCGGATCGCTGGCTTGTAGACCGGAGTGGACACGTGGTGACGAGTCGCCACATCCACAGTGAGAGGGATACTTGAAGTTGTGTTCCGTGTGCGGAAATTACTGTCCGTCTTGCTGACCCGGACAGACCCTGGCAAAATAAAGCCCAGATTATATGCCATGTCTAATGAGATCATCAATGTTGTTAGTCACGGACAACATCAGTGGTTAGTGATATTAATACCGGTCCTGCCCTCCCCAACGTCACCAATCCGCACTAACTAGCGTGGCGAAGTATGGTCAAACAACTCCGACAACGGACGTGGCGTGAGGGATTCCCTTATCCGTTGGTGGATTGGGAATGGCGAGAATGGCAAGACGCATCAGAGCTGGTTATGAAGAGCCGTGAGTCTATAAATCGCGCGTGGTATTGTTCAATCGTTGTACGTGCACGGGTCCGTATCCGTGCCGTCGCAGGGAACTTTGGACGCAAAGCAGATCACGTTCTATGAATAAGTAATATTTTTAAAACTTTTTTTTAAACACGCTTTAATGAAATGTACCGTACTAGTAATGGCAGAACTCCACGACTCCAGGAAGTGGCCCCGAAGCTTGCCATAAACGTGGGCAATTATAGCCAACGTCAGTTGAGCGTGGACAATTAGACCCAAGCCGAAACATAACATACAAAAATAATATTTAAAATGTTTTATTCTTTATTTTTTATGATAGAATATAGTATTGTCATCAGTAAGACATAAGTATACCGAGTTTGCAGTCGATACCACATTGGGAAGTGGCTTAAAATCGAGTTACAAGATTTGAGGATGCGACGACAACAACAACAGAGAGAGTGAGTTAAATAAAAGCGTGTAATAATAAATGAACACAGCCACAGCCCCGAGGTGAAAGGCGCCCTGGTGGCGAGATGTTAACTACATCGCCTGATATATAGGAGGTCGTAGGTTCGATCCAGACCCTGACGCCTGTATATTTGGAGGTTGCATGTTCTCCCTGTGGTCGCGTGGATTTTTCCCCGGGTCCCCCGGTTTTTTCCCTCCACGTTCAGAAACACGTGTTTATAGTATCATATGGTTCTTTCGGGAAAGTCACGTGGATATAAAAATAACAATAAATTAATGTAAAAAAATAAAATAAAGTGAATAAAAAATTATAAAAATATCGCGACGTTTCGATCGCAACACAAGCAATCGTCATCAGGAGAAAAAAAGACCCCCTCTTTTTTCTCCTGATGATTGCTTGTGTTGTGATCGAAACGTCGTGATATTTGTATTATTTTTTATTCACTTTATTTTATTTTAAAAAATGTTATTATTGTATTGTTATTATTTTTCTATCTACGTGGCTTTACAAAAAGAACCATAGAATATGAATTCCTGCAGTCATGAAAGTTTTAAGTCAAACGGGTTAATAGTATTCGGCTGCTGATATGAGTTTACACGCAATAAGCCACTTTGTTGAGCTCTCATTTGTGGCCAGGTCTCATCTGAAAGAGAGTTACATAGCTCAGTGGGCCTTACCTGCTAAATAAAAAATAGTTTCGTTTTAAAAAACTAAATAGTTTAAGTTTTTAGTTTAACTCCTTGCCACAGTCTATGGGGAGCTCGTGGGGGAGGGAGACTGGGAGACACTGTGCCCTGCCACGGGATGCGAGCTCGGTTAGCGTACACCGCCTGCACCGAAGCCCAAAGTTCCCACTCCGTGAGACGTTCACGCGTTTCACATTCGCAGGATAATTCTTCTGTTGCGCCCGCGGTGGGGCTAGATCGGTGGTGGCGCACAGCGCACAGCCCACTGCACCACGACAGAGGGCCATCTGCACGGCACATGTTCCCACCGTTGTAAGATTCAGCGAGAAGAGGAAGACACTGGGCGATGTTTGTGACCGTTGATACGGGGGGGAGGGGGTTGGGGTGGGGGCTTCGCTCCAAGCGAGAGTATCTGTTTGTTTTGCAACGTGACGCGTGTTCCCTCCCTCTAAACAGCAGAGCCGTCTTCAAATAAATACGCCGATAAATAAGGGAGCGCGCCCATGCCGTGACCCCTACCCTAGTGACCCCCACCACACCCCAACCCACACCTCCTGCCTTCACCCTACGTGTCCCCTCGCCTAGTGTGAGCTATGAGTAAACGTGGAAATTAGCGCCGCGGTGGGGCGAGAGGACCCGAGCGTGGGTGGGGGAAGGACCCCTCCACCCCCCACCCAACTCCCTGATCGGTGGAACGAACCATTTGTGGAGACCAGGGCTGCATTTCAGCTGGAACTATCTGGGGGCCTGATCTCCGGAAAAAATGTCCCAACCCTTTTCATTACGGGGGTGGGGGAGCGGAAATTGTTCCTTTATAAATTAAACCCTGGTGACGACTACACTATTTTACAGCACAACCTTTGTCAATCCGCCGCTGGATTCAGGGTCGGGGGAAGTGAGTGGAGACCCAGGACGGGTTCAGAAATCAATGTTATCCGAGCCAAAAGTGGGAATAAAACTCAGGTGTTTTGGTTAATAGTGCAATGCGCTTACCATTGCGTCACGGCTCCACCACTCACTCTGGATACATAGAGTATTGACCCGCGTATGACTTAGAAAACATGTTTAATGGAGTATCTGACAGTTAAATTTCGATTTAAAGCTTTCGTGACTGCAGGGATTCATCTTCTTGGTTCTTTCGGTAAAGTCACGTAGAAGGGAAATAATAAAATAATAAAAATAAAACATAATAAAATACAATTTTCAAGACATTTCGGCCACAACGCAAGCAGCCGTCCTCAGGTGAAGAACATGTCTGTCTGACAGTTCACACACACATGAAACGCTACATTGTTTTTATAAGTCTTCTCTATGCATCATTGTGTGGAACATTAGGAATGGACCACTCTTTTAATAAGTTCTTATGTGCTGTGCAGTACATCAATGCACGTGTGTACACCAGCATGTGATGACTGAGTTCGGCCTGTGGGGGGCTGGCAGGGTTATTGATTGGCCGGACGTGTACACCAGTCACGTGGTTAATGGCGACTCGGTTGCGGATTGCTGCGTGTGACACCACGTGCTGTTACATTTTACAGGTAAAGGACCCAAAGGTTATTTTTGATCATTAGAGAAATGTTCTAGACTTCAAGCTTGGCTTTGAATTGTTAGTTTTTGATATATTCAATTGGAGGGGTTTTAGCACGGTGCATTGTAAATATGACGTAGTGTAGTTAATACTTGTATTTCTTAATTCTCCAACCCTAATACTGTTTATTCCATAGCCATGCCCATGCACCCAGAGTATGACTACTTGCAATGTTATTGAGAGGTGTACAATGGTGACAAATACAATACGAATACTGTACACATAGAGTACAGATAATGGGTGTAAGTTACCATATAAGTGGATGGTATAGATAGACATACGGCTTAGGATTAAAGTAATATTCGAATAGTAAAATGGTTTATCAGTAGTAAATTGGGTTTAAGATAAACTATTATGGATTGACCAGACGTGTATAATCGTCGCGTGGTTAATGGGGACTCGGTTGAGAATTACTGTGTGTGACACACTTGCTGTCGCATTTTTAAGATTAACCACAATAAATGTGTTTGCCCTCGAGTTGGAGCACCTGCCCACGTCCTTCATTTCGAGTGTGCAACAATTGTACTTATACTTGATTTGGAGCTTTCGTGACTGCAGGAAATGATCGAGCAATAACATGAGGACACATAGAGAGAGAATTGTACTTATTCCAAAATTTAATATTGACAGCGCTGGGACGAAGTGGGTTCATCGCCCCTCTAGCGTAACGGCCCCAAATTCCCACCGCTCAACTTCCTCCCTCGTCCCTCAAATCATACCCCTCATTACTTGCGCCAATATATACACATATATAAAAAATAACTATTTTAAATCCCCAAATGGTCAAGTTTCCCCTATTTGTACAGCGTCTTGAGAGTGAGGTCACATTTGTGCGCGTTTATTAATCCCAATTGTATTGTGTAATTGTGCATAACCATTGACGTAACAGCAGTATTCAAATATATGTTTAAAAAAAAAGAATCACGTATTCAAGTAATACTCCTACATCTCATTACTTGCTCCAATATACACACATATATAATTTTTTTTTACTATTTTAAATCCCCAAATGATCAAGTTTCCCCTATTTGCACAGCGTCTTGAGAGTGAGGTCACATTTGTGCGCGGTTATTAATCCCAATTGTATTGTGTAATTGTGCATAACCATTGACGTAACAGCAGTATTCAAATATATGTTTTCAAATTAAAAAAAATCACGTATTCAAGTAATACTCCCACATCTTCCTCAACACACCTGATCTCGTCGGATATTGGAAACAAAGCAGAGTTGAGCCTGGCCAATGCTTGCCATGTGGTGCAGGCGTGCGTTGCCAGATATGGCCATGAGGTGGCCGTGCCGAGTGTTATCCCCTCGTTTGTGCGGTGAGTTTCCTCCGGATTTTCTCCGGTTTTCTCACACAAATAGAGCCAAACAGGCAGCCAACAATTGGCGACGGTTTCTGGTGTTTGTGAAGCCATGTTCCTTCGGGTTTGTGGGGTAAATGCTCGCTGAATAATTTTAAATGAGGGGCAGCGATGGTAACGCGATACGAAACCAGCCACGTGAGTTGCATTCCCAGCATCAGTTAAGATCAGTGACAAGTGATACCTGGGTGCCCCATCTCTTGACCAATGGCAAAAAATGCGTAGATCACACCAATGCATCATCGAAAGGGACTCGTCACTCGCTCACCGGCAGTCAGTTGTCTCATTTATTACTCATCTATCACTGCTACCGTGATCGCTGTCCCCGTGACCTCCACTGCTTACATTCCTCCACGAATGCTGAGAACTCGGTCTACCAGGCTGACTATTTCGTCTCAGTCACACTGTGTTCAAACACCACCACCAACGCCTCCACCACCATACTGCTGGTCACAACAACACACTCATTCATTCACTCACGTATCTCACTCACTCACCCACGAACTACACTGGATGTAACAACAACAACACCCTCACTAAACCATCTCACCCACTCACCAAAATGCAGGTCACAACAACACACTCATTCACTCACCTATATCGCCCACTCACCACACTGCAGGTCACAACACTTTTCTCTCCCTCATTCTGCTTCTTCTATCGCACTGCTCCACTTTGGAATTCCCCTCCATCGCCTCTTATCCAAAGTTTCGTATAACAGCTTTGCTCAATTCAAGACACGTACGTTCTCCTATCTAACTATCAATCACACGTTCAAAAGTGCTATTTGTTGCTGGTCGCTTGTCGCGTTGGGACTGTGGGCCTTGTGCTCAGCAAAATGTGATTTACAAAATCAAACTGCATCCTACATAATCATAACACGAGCTCGCATCGCCACAACAGAGACACGACCAGAGGAAAAAAAATGCTCCCTCTCCAAGGCTTTCACTGCCAAATATTACCCAGTTATTTTTGTGGTCTGATAGACACCAGAACTTTACTCGCGAAATCATTGTTTTTTTTTTAAACCCTTCAAAATCTTTTGATTGATGATAGTACTTTTTGACTGTTTCAGGAAGGAAGGAACATTCAATATCCTGAGCACAAATCTGCAAAATCAATTTCACAGTTAGGCAGCGGTGGCCAAACGCCACGGGTACTGGCCACGGCGGTACCCGTAAGGGTCTCGCTTGGATACAAATCGAGGGCCCTTTGGCCGCCTCTGCTCGATTGTTCTAATGGGATTAGCAGACATTACTACAGCGTGTGTGCGTTTATAGGTCGCTACTCTTCTCCACAAATAGTTCGAGTTTTCTCGAAGGAAAGTTTACCCGGGTAAATGGCGGAGCCAGGATTTTCAGGTACGGGGGGGGGCATCCCCTCCAGCAATGAAAAATAATAGAGGAGTTTTTGGTAAGTAACGACTTGTCCCTTGCTTTTTATTCGACGCGTGTGCGGCGATGGCGCAGCCATCGATTGAGGGTCGAATTCGAACCGCATGTGATCGGCATCGCGCTCGCTGAAGGTATTGATGCCTTCAGGGAAGTCGTGTCCCGTATACACAACTGCGCACAATTCTGTGTCACTTATAACTGCTATGCCGTCACTTATTGCCAATTATGGACTCAGACAATTGTCCTATCATCTCATAGAATCCCTGGCACATATTAATATGCTACACAGTGGCAGTGGGGGGGGTCGCAAAATGCTTATTTATTACTAATAAACCCCAATGATTGGGGGGGGGGGGCACGTTCCACCCCCCCCCCCCCCACTGGCTCCACCAGTGGTCGTGGGGGTTGTGCCTGACCATATTTCACCAGCACGAGTTGATGAAGCTCGGCAGGAGGCAGGAAGTGTTTAGGATATTGCGAGCCATTGATGGTAACCGTGTCTGGAAATTTACCTTCAAGTCATCGGGTTCATAGTGCAGTGCGCTAATCATTGCGCCACCGCTACGCAAATGTATGTATTTAATTATTCATCACACAATGTCAACTCGGTCGGACAGACGGATTCACTTTAGTCGAATGTTCCCCAATTTCATACCGATTGTTCTGTCGACATCGTGTCGCGAGACAAAGCACCCGGTTAGATTTCTCACAGCACAGTCTTAGAGAACAGCCCACATAATCAGAGAATACAGAACTACCTCTGAGATGCCTTGAAGCGACCTCTGGTCCACACAATAGAGGACCGCTGATGGACAGACTCGCTTAAATGTTGATGCAAGAGATTAAGTATATGCACGTAAAGATACAATTTGATTCCGTCCACCTATGGGACTTCTGGATCAACGCATTGTTTGTTTTTTACATCAGCATTGTGCAAGCAGGCAAACCTCAGGATCTGTTTAAACTTTCCGAATCTCAAAATCGCACTTGGAGAGTGGAAACCGACAGTCTCACTGGCGCACTCGGAAAAGCCGAAACACTTGTAGACTTTGCTTCTCAGAAACATTGATCTGGAAGGCGCATAGTTGGCACCTCCGATTAGCACGGTCGGCTACGTACGGTGCGAAATAAGTTCAATATACATAATTGAAGATGAGATGCACTGCCTTCTGCAATCTATGAATCAGTATTATAGTCGTCATCCTTGATCCATCCACTGCTGGATGAATGTTTTCCAGAGTCGCCGTTGTCTGTCGCGGCTCTCATGTAACAATCCACCTAGCGACCGAACACGAGGAAAATTACTGGGCCAGTTTTGCTCAGAATTCATTTGAAAGGGGACCCAGGTGAGCACGGGCAGGGAGGCCACTCAAGTCTGGCCCTGAGTGGCCGAGGGCTGTGCACGGGGAGGCTTAGGAGGGGAGGTGTGAGCAGTGAGGAGATTGGAGAAGGTGTAAGCGGGGAGGAGATGTGAGGTGGAAGTAGAGAGACGCTGTGGCCGGGCGAGGTGAGTGAGACAACTCGACGTGAACGTCAATGAGGTATCGTTGTGCCGTGGAGAGATGGACACTTGTGTGTTTGTTTCTTCGTCGAGTGCCAATTACGTTCCCACGGTGATGGAGCGGGCCCGAAGAGTGATTCGCGCAATGCACACGACCCGAGCTGAGTTCGATTTCTGGCCATGGCTAACAGCAGTTGGCGAGTGGCGATGTCTCATCTAAACCGGTCCCCCCGCCCGGCCTCGCCTTCACCAACCCACATGGTGAAGTATGGTCAAACAACTGCCATGGC
Source organism: Lampetra fluviatilis (assembly GCF_964198595.1). Classification (NCBI taxonomy): domain Eukaryota; kingdom Metazoa; phylum Chordata; class Hyperoartia; order Petromyzontiformes; family Petromyzontidae; genus Lampetra; species Lampetra fluviatilis. Next base: position 17,597,222 of record NC_136275.1, read on the forward strand.
ACACACAGCATGGGGAGTCCTTAATAACAGCAGTTAATTGAAATACGACTGTAAATAAAATATTCATCCCAATAAGCATTACATCTTTGAACCTAATAATGAAATTCAATTTGTTAGCTCAGTTTAGATTGTATGTACAGACAGGTGGGGTGATTGAGAGGTTGATCGAGATAAGGGGGGAAGATGAGGACAAATATTCCCCCATATAGCACCTATTAAGGTCGAGACGGTACACAAATGGGTAGATTTTGATTTGAAGCTTTCGTGACTGCAGGAATCTATACTCTTTGGTTATTTCGGTAAAGTCACGTAGGTAGAAAAAATAATAGATCACGACGTTTCGATCGCAATCGTCATCAGGTGGGACAACCACAGCAATAAAAAAAACTTTAGAAATATTTTTTTTCTTGATGACGATTGCTTGTGTTGCGATCGAAACGTCGTGATCTATTCTTTTTTCTACCTACGTGACTTTACCGAAATAATCAACTGGCTAGATGGCCAGCACGATGCCCGGCCGCCTTTATCTCCCCAATGCTGATGTTTACACACGGCACCAGCTACTCATTAAGGCCACATCGACCTAGGGGTGGCCTATGAACAGTTCGGACATTGGTCACCGATGTCAGCCGTGAGCCGGGGTTTGTAGCGCAGAGCGCTGACTACTGACGCCACCGCTTCCCCATATGGGACGGGCGACACACACGGACACGCGCGCACGCAACACATTGTATGTATCAAACTTGATTTTACCGAAATAACCAAAGAGTACATTTCGATTTAAAGCTTTCGTGACTGCAGGGATTCATCTTCTTGGTTCTTTCGGTAAAGTCACGTAGAAGGGAAATAAAAGAATAAAAAGAAAACATAATAAAATAATTCTCACGACGTTTCGGCCACAACGCAAGCAGCCGTCCTCAGGTGAAGAACAGGTCTGTCGGAAAGACAGCGTCCGAAAGAACCAAGAAGATGAAAGAGTACATTGTATGTATGTTTAACACGTAGGCTTTCGCGACCAATTTCATCCTAAGTACCATAAGTAACCAACCGTGCTAACCGGAGGTGCGGGGAAGCACAACAAAGTCAACACAAAGAGCAGTTCTAAAAAATTTTAGTTTTTTTTCAATCTACATTTAAAAATTGAGAAGCGCGGGCGCGCTCCCTCGTGTGCGAGCGACGACGCAGCGTGCGCGCCAGGGTCACGCACGCGGATCGAGACGGGGGTCACTCACTCTCTCTCTCCCTTGGGCGCTGCTGGACTATCACCCCCTGGCAGAGAGGAATTCGTTGCATTAAACAGCAGGGACTGACAATCACCCCCCCTCCAGCCACCCTCTCCATCCACACCCCTCTCTTCCCCTCCCCGGCCATCTACCACCTTTAACACGCCACCGCGCGTCCTCTGCTCCTCCAGCTGGTCGAGCCACGGGCGAGCTGGCGGGACGGCTTCCTCTGCATCTGCTAAACGGCTGCGTGGCGCGCTCTCTCTCCCTCCTCCCTCTTAGCTCTCGAGTTTGCTCTTTCTCCTAAACCTTTGTGTGTGCGTGACTCACGTCGCTGCCAATATCACTCACGCTCTCAATGCTCACTCGTTTGCTCTCACTCCTTAACTCGCGATTTTCTCAATTTTCTTTTTTACTCGTGTCTCTCCCAATCTCACTCAACGCTCTCTGTGCTTCTCAGACTCTCGTCCGTATCGTATCGCGCCTTACGCGCTCAACTTCTCCGATTTCTTGAACGTTTCTCGATGTGTGGACGTGTGTGTGCGTATTGGGGTGGGGGGGGGGGGTAGAGCGGTGGCGTAGTGGTTAGGGCAATGCGCTTAGAAGACGACAGATCTAGGTGAGATTCACAGCCACGGGTAGCATCTTACCCCGATCCTGGGCCTCTTCGAGGTTGACTGATGAGCTGGGTAAATATCAGTATATCTGTTCGCGAGCACCAATGAAGGTCGGAACGGCACACGACGGAGTGGGTGGTCAGCACCACGCCCGGCCGCCTTTGTCTCCTGAGTGGCCACGTTTACACATTGCACCAGCCACTCGTTTGATGCTGAGTCGACCTAGGGGAGGCCCAGGACGGGTTCAGATAATCGTCACTGGTGTTGGCCGTGAGCGGGAATCGAACTGGGGGCCGCCGGGTTCATAGCGCAGCGCGCTAACCACTACGCTACCGTTCCCCAACCAGCCCTCCCCTACAAACACACGTACGTTGAACTTCTTTCGCACCGTACGTGCTTATCGGAGGTGCGTGCGAAGGACAACAAACTAGGCACGCATCCACACACGCGCACAGGTGGCACGGCGCGCGCGGGGCAAATCTTAAAAATAACGAGGTAGTCCCCCCCTCCTCCTCCTCGCCGCTCATCGGCCGCACGTGCAACCCCGGGGCGAGAGCGCCTGGCCGCTTTTACTGCATCGCCTGCGACATCAAAGGGGTGGGGGGGGGCATACCTTTGAGAGGTCTCTCCTGCTATCACGGGGGATAAAATACGCTCGTAGCATCATCTTACTTTGACTCGCTCCCTCTCTCTCTCTCGCTCTCCCCACCTACCCCAGCGCTCCTCACTGCCTCTCTCTCTCAGGTAGAGGCAGGGCACCTGCGGAAACTGCACGGCAAGCTGCTCGGCGCGTTTCAACAAAACTCAATGTGCAACTGAATTTCAGAATACAAAGGGGAAAAAAAAACAGAAAGCCGTCTCCCTCGCTTTCCTGCTATGTAATGCGATAATTATCAATCCACCCAGAAACCGCGCACGAGCTCAATTCGTCGCTCCATCTCTGCGGTGGATGGCCCCTGGGACGTTCCCTCTCTCAATAAAATGTGGCGCACTAGCTAGCGCACTAGTTAGCGCACTAGTTAGCGCACTGCGCTATGAAACTGAAATCGTGGGTTTAGCGATGGCTGCTAATATCAGTGGTGAGAAATATCCGAATGGATTATTTGGTATCCGAACCAGCATGGTGAAGAAACAGTAATTTTTTACACGTAGGCTTTCGTGACCAATATTATTCATGATAACGTTTTTTTTAAGATCGCGTAAATGTCAACGTGTCGTACACCCACCTCCACCGCACACAGCCTATTGGTAAGGTTAGTCTCACCCAATTGTTTTTTTTTTATCATGAAGTATGGTCATATAGACTTATGAGCAACACGGCGTGGGGAGGCCTCCATCCAGCAGCGGGTTGAAAAAAGAACTGTACATAATCAGTGTTGTTGTTGACACGTGCTGATAACGTGCTGAGGCAGGAGGGGGCCACGTGTTTAGGTCGAGGAATCTTCTTTAGGGGCACTCGGGGTGGGGGGGGGATTGGCGACCCGCCGATTTGTTTGGACAGATGCACCCGGGGAGAATCTTCCGGGGTGAAACGTTTCATTAAACAGCGAACAAAGCAACCACAAAGTAACCCGCAGTGAGTGAAGCGTGTGGAGAGCTGTCACTCTCTCACAAGGGAGATCAGTCCCCACAGTCAATGTTTTCTTATTCATAGAAGGGGGCGCCACGGTGGCGAGATGTTAACTACCTCGCCTGGTATGAAGGAGGTTCGTGGGTACGATCCCGACCGTGACGCCTGTTGCATATTTGGAGTTTGCATGTCTCTCTCTCTCTCTCCACGTGGTCGCGTGGATTTTTCTCCGGGTCCGCCGGTTTTCCCCTTCACGTTTAGAATCAATGCCACGCGTTTGTCTCTCACGGCTCTCATGTAACAATCCACTTAGCGACCGAACGCGAGCTGATTTCATTGCTCCATCTCCTCTGGAAATGATGCAATCCCGGCCAATTCATTTGAAAAGGGACCCAGGGTAGCATGTGCAAGTGAGGCCTTCAGCCTGGCCCTGAGTGGCGGGGGCTGTGGGGGAGCGAGGAGGCTTAGGAGCATGAGGAGGAGGAGGAGTTGAGATGTGAGCAGTGAGGAGGTGGAGAAGGTGTAAGTAGGAGGAGGAGGTGTGATAAGGAACAGGAAGAGAAGTGGAGGTGTGAGGAAGAGGAGAGTTGGAGGAGGCGTAAAGAGGAGGGGTGACATGTGATGAGGTGGGAGGGTGACGAGGTGGTGGTGAACGTGGGCAGGAGGAAAAGGAGGAGGTGAGAATTAGGACAAATAAGAAGAACAATGGCAGGTAGAGGAGGAACATGGGGAAGGACATGAATAGGGTGGAGTTAGGTGTGACGAGGTGAAAAGATGAGTAGGTGGTGTAAGCAGTGAGGAGGAGTGAGGAGCAGCGAGCGGTGGAGGACGAGTCAGCATGTGTTCGGCACGGCGGTTGCCCGCATGGCCTTGCCGGCCCTAATGGAGATTTATGGATCCGGGGGCCAGAGGGGACAGCTGGTTTGCCTCGCTCTGCATGGCGGGACCAGACGGCCACTCGGCCCGTGCCCGAGCTAGGGCCTGACACGGGGAAGGTTTACCACGGGGGAGACGGAGGGGGAACCTCTCCTGGGGTACGGCTGCACCTTCACTGCCCCCCCCCCACCTTCACCAAATGACCGGCCACTTCCGTAATCAAAAGCGGCATTTGTGAAGCCTTGTGTTTGGATGTGACCGCACATCATATATATTACGACGCAATTCCCGATCCACAAATAAATAGGAGACATCACAGGGAACACACACCGCTACTCATGAAGGCAATTGTCTGGCTTGACCACCTGAATGTGAAATTTTAGTTGTTGCTCTCCATCTTTATTATCCGTACGAAAGAAGATGAAGAAGGACCAAAAGTCTCACCAATTAGTTGCCGGGTTGCGGGTAGACTCCAGTAAGTGGCACGTGGTGGTGTCGTAATTACGCTAAAGCTAGATGTAAACTCGACGTGGTGTGCCGGGGCGTGATTGCTTTTTATTCTCCCGGCTACTGGTAGACTGGAATAGGTGAATAGCGGTGACTCGTAAATACAGTCAAAGCGAGTGGTATACTGGATGTGGCGTGCCGGGTACGGGAATAAATGATGGGTCGCAGACTGGGCTGAAATTCATCCCTGTATGCCGTTAAAGGCGAAGAGATGTCATCAGCAGAGTGGAAGGTTATTATATAATGAGCTGTAATTATTATGATTTCACACTAAAATAAGTTTCGCGGAGGCGTGCTGTATTTTTTTTTCACGCTAGAATCTCCAGTCCCGGGAACATTTACGTCCTCTTTAATTGAAAACGAGTGTTCAATTATTCATATTCACATACCCGGCTTCTGAAATTAGCACTGGCATTTCATTGTTTCACTTCAATACAGCCACAAAGCGGGTTATACACGACGGACGCAATTCCAATGGCCGCTCATTCATCATTCAACACACAATTACTTTGACGCTTTAATCTTGGGACTCGCTAGATTTAAAAAAAAAATATTTCTCTCTCTCTTTGGTTGAAAGTGGTTGTTTCTCTTCAGCGCTCATTACGCATTATGAAGTGCAGCACCCTCGGCTGCCTGTTTTGAAGACCGAGCCGAAATCCGATCTCACCCTCTCAGTCGCGCCAGAACTTGGCCAATCTCGCGCCCGTGGGCGCGTAAGTTCCTGGGGGTGCGCGTGCAACGGGGATGTGCGTGTGTAGGTGGCGTGGGCGTGGGGTGCGCGTGCGTGGGCCAGCGTCGTGGCCCAGTCAGAGTCCTCTGGACCCGCAGCTGGGTTTCCACGCTGGCCTTTCCGTCCGTTCCTTTGGCACCCCCTTAACGGCTTCCTACTTCCACTCCAAACTGCCAAATGGCCTTAATTCACCGCTCCAGAGAATTCCCAAACCTACATCTCTTCTTCGGGCCAAAAACTTTCTCGCTGACCCCCCTTCTCCCCACCCGCAACCCCCTCCCCCCAAAATAAAATTCTTCTCACCAGGCCTCCACCACCAGTTTCCACCCCCCCCCCTCTTCCCCAAAAATACTCTACCCCCTTTGAATCCCCATCTATAACCCAACACCCCCCGCCAGCCAGCACCCTCCACCCCACTCCATGTCCTTTCTCTGTTTTGCTGGACACTACTGACCATATGTTTTGCACAGAATTCTTTCTCACTGTCAGCCTCTGATAGGCAGCAGCAGTAACTCTAATCCAGTGACGCATGAGACCACTCAAAGACATGCGAAACTTCAGCCAGGGGAGTGCGGCAGGGAGCAGTGGTGGACTGCTGTTGTCACAGGCTGATGCTTTGGCAGCGATTTTGACTCGCAAACAAGATCTCTGATTGATGAGGGTAGGGCGGCCACCACCGTGCCGTTATTGATTTGTGTGAAATTGAGTTGAAGTAACAAACTCGTCGGTGGTATGTATACCACATATAGTCAGACACTGGTCGTGTCATAAATCCTTAAACGGTAGTCTACACCAACTGTAGAATCGGAGCAAGCCATGAGCAGGGATACATTTTTTGTTCGATATCTTCAGCAATACTGCGAGGCTGGCTCGGAGTCGGGATTATGTCTATCCATAATAATTGTGTCAATTCATCCAATCACGAACAGGGTGAGGTGTTACACTTGAAAGATGTCAATGCGATATCCTGTTTTTCACAGAAAGCCAATTCACGTTAAAATACTTCAGAATGATTGTTTTCAAATTCCACAGTTTGAACAGCAAATTAACAAATATACGCTTCCTTTGTTGACCCGTACTAAGCTGTTGAGGCAAATGTCATTAGCGAGCACCTGTTAAGGGCAGTATTGTCATCATACTATGCTCCAACGTCTATGTTTCCTGCCTGCACCAACCCGCACTGACCAACGTGGTGAACTCTGGTCAAAAATTCCCCACGACCCGCACAGCGTGGGGAGGCCTTCATCCAGCAGTGGATTAACACAATGGATATAGATGCCACACAATAGGATGGTGTGGCCAGCGCTCCCACGCCCGGCCGCCTTTTTATCTCCAGTGCTGATGATTACACAACGTACGAGGCACTCCGTTAAAGTTAGCGCAGAGCACAAGAGAGCACACACACAAACACGATTAAATAACGTAGTAGATACCTAATTTGTATCAATACACTGGTGGATGAAAGCCTGGCATGCCTTGCGACTATGGGGGTTATTTGTCCATACTTCACCACGCTGGTCAGTTCGGGTCGATGAATGGAAAAAAAAACCCGTTGCTGTTTCAGATATCACTCGCCACGGGTGTTATAGCCGTCACCGAGATTCTCACTCGGGATGCAAGATTCATAGCACGATGCGCTCACCATTGCGCCACCGCTCCAGTTCAAACACTCAAGGTCACACACACACACAATAACCTCGTAGCAGAGTACATTGCATAGCTGACTGTGGATCATCAATCAGATTAAACGCTTAGTAGATTCCCTTACAGCCGCCATTCGCAACGAATTAACCGCCACATTAACCCGTTCACGAAGGGTCCCCGTAAAGGTTCCATCTGGAGTTGCTCATTTGCATTCCTCTCCAGGTGACGGGGAAACTGCGGTTGCCAATTATGTAACAAGTTTGTGTGACCTATCCGCCACTCCAACAACATTAACCCGCGGCTCCCCGTGTTTTTTTTAATCGGTAGCAATTACCGTCACGACCCTACGCTTTCTTTTTTACGAGCGGCGTCCAATTTAATGTTTTGCGAATTAAGAGCGAGCGTGTAGGATTCCAGCGTGAGGGTTCATTCCCGCAGGTATGGAGGGGCGGAGAGTGGTGTGGAGGTTGGGGCAGGTTACTGGGACCTGAAGCCATTGAACGGATTGCGTAACAACGGTATGACCTGAAGCCAGGAGGTGACGGCGGTGACGAGACGGCAGGCCTGCACCTTGGAGAGCTTTGTCAGTTTGTGTTACAAGGTGAAGGTAGACAGTCATATGGTCATGACGATGGTGAGACTGTGAGAGGGGTTCCTTGCAGAGGGGTCCTTGAAGGATGTGTCAACTGTGTTCCAAGGTGAAGATATGATAAATGCACACGGTGGTAGTCGTGGCGGTGGTGTTGGTGTTGATAATGAGACTGCAAGAGCGGTCCTTGGAGGTCGGGGTGTGAACTTTGCAACAACTGCAGGGTCTAAACACAGGGATCAGCGACCAAAATAGCAAGAAGAGACATTAAAAAATATATAATTCGGTATAAAACGCAATCTTACAAGAGACGCAATGCATGTGAATATCTACACACGTACACACATTACTTCACGAAGCAGTCCGTACGGAGCCGCGTGCGTTTCCGGAGCCGCAGGTTGTCGACCCCCTGGTCTGGCAGAAGGATGCGGTGGCAACACGTGGTTGCATCCACATCAGCCTGCACGATGACCTCTTGCACTTGAGGGCAACTATCAGCTGCACACGCGAATGATTTTCCCGATTGCATTATTGAACGACGACTCCAATATAATGTAGGATTTGCGTAGAGGCTCCACGTGACCGCATCTCGAGACGCTGCAGACACCGAGCGCTGGGTCGTGTTGATTTCGGCCACAGGTAGAGGAGGAGAAGAGGTAGGGGCCCTTGAGCTTGGACGCGAACGGGGCGATTCGACAGCACGGACGGTTGCGGGAAGCGAGTTCCAGTCCGTCGGGCAGCAGATAATTGTTGATTACTATTAGTGGACCCATGGCTGCATTTTTAGTCTATGCTTGGTATATTTATGGTGGGGGGGGGGGGTACCCGAAGAGAGTTGGCACTTTGAGAACACTCTCGGTGCCTGCTCCTCCTGGTGGTCCTGTCGCTGAGGCCACTAACTCGCCGTGGTGGCGATATGTTTAACTCCTTCGCCTGGTACACAGGAGGTCATGGATTCGATCCCGACCCTGATGCCTGTATATTTGGAGTTTGCATGTTCTCTCTCTCTCTCCCCGTGGTGGGGTGGATTTTCTCCGGGTCCTCCGGCTTTCCCCTCCGCAATTAGAATCAACATGCGTTTAGAGTATTTGGCTGCTAGAAATTTACACATGATAACAAGCCACTTCGTTGAGCTATCATTTTTGGCCAGGTCGCTGCTGAACAAGAACTACATCGCTTAATGGGCCTTGCCTGGAAAAATAAAATAAATTTACGCGATCTAACCCAAAAAAACGTAGTATGGATGCTATCGGTCGCGAAAGCCTAAACTTAAACGGTTTAGTTTTAGTAAAAAAAAAAGTTTTCGTTTTTAGTTTAACTTCTTGCCACAGTCCACGGGGGCGCGTGGAGTTGGAGGGAGACTGGGAGACACCATTCTCTGTGACGGGACGCGAGCTCGGTTAGCTAGCCAGGGTTGGTGGGTCACGGAGATCAAGCAGATTGCCTCGCCTGTCTAAAGACTCCGCCGAGCCGAAGCAGAACGTTCTACCTACATACAGGATAAGGTACACAGGCTTATGCCTCAGCCCATAATCATAATCATCATCTCTCCTTGGTACACAAATTGAGTCCCACATAGTACCAAGTCAACAGTGGTTGTTTTAAGGATAGCCTTCGCCACGCCATATTAATGTGGAATTTCCACCACTGGCCCAGAGCTTCCACAGGAGACGAGCACCGCCCCGCCATTCGTGTGGGCAAACGAGACTCGCTCGCAGTCATCCTCGCAGCCGCCTTGGCAAATGCGTGACAATAAAATAAAACACTCGAGTTCTTGAGCGAGGGAACAATCGCACAAACGGGTGATTGTTCCAGAATTGGCTCAGACGCGAATTTATTCCACATCACCGAGGGGCTCCGCTCCCCCCACTCCCGACCACCACCAAGTATAATCAAACAACCCCCATGACAACACAGCGTGGTGAAGTATGATCAAACCCACAGCCCTGCATTTGCATATTACTCCAGTGCAGGGGGAGTGGGGGGAAACCCCACGACCTGCGACTTTAGTTTCCTGCGACCCGCGGCTGCACGAGGTCTACCACATGGACACGAATACATTTAGTCGCACGAATCTGGTGCTAGAGAGAGGTTATAGGCCAGGGATCAGCAATCTATGTCCCTGCCCCAGAGCCTCCTGCGGTGAAGCCAGTGGCTGAGGTTGGTGTATACGCGATGTGGGGAGCGGTAGCATAATGGTTAGCGCGCTGCACTATGAGCAGAGTTCGATTCCCGCTCGCGGCCCACACCAGTGACGATTATCTGAACGGGTCCTGGGACTCCGCTAGGTCGACTCAGCCTTGAATGGAGTACCCGATGCGATGTGTAAACATCGCCCACCAGAGAGAAAAAGGCGGCCGGGGGTGGTGCCGGCCCCTTCGTGTGCCATGGTCACTAATAGCACCTGCTGCAAAAACATGGTAAGGCGAAACGGGAGATCTTTCTCTTTGTGTTAATATGTGGCTGCACACAAACATTTTGGATGAAAAAATCACTTGCATTCAGCAAGTTTAACTGCAGGGGAACTTTGCCGTCACCTCCCTAAGTATTCGAATAGGAGCACTCGGAAATATCGGGACTGTAACAAAAATATCACAATAGTAATACTTACAATAATGATGATAACAAATGTCATAAAATTCAGATTGTGGGACCATGGCACCGGGCTCCATCGTCCCCGTGTTGCCAAGGAACGTGCTGTCATCACACACCAGAGTTGGGCAAGCAGGGAGCTCACTAAGCAGAACACACGAGGGCTTCAGTGCTTAGTGGTGGCGGTGAATGGGTGGGTGGTGTAGTTAGTGTTGGTGGTGGCGGTGAATGGGTGGGTGGTGTAGACTGGAGAGTGCAGTGGAAGCTGGTGATGGGCGTCAGTGATTGATGTTGTCAGTAATCGTGTGGGTTTTGACGATGGTGGTGGCAGTGTGGTTTGAGCGAACGCAGTGGTGGCGGTGGTATTGGTACTTATGGTGTGGTGGTGGTTGTTGTTGTTGGTAGTAGAAGGTAGTTGGAGCGAGGGCATCCGTGGGTGGGGGGTGGGTGCCTCAGGATCAGAGAGAGCGGTAGGGAGAGAGGAGCTTTAAGAGTGGACCCTCTATTCCAAAACAAGCAGCTCCTGAAACCCAGGAGAACGCTTCTCATTTCCTGTGCACAGTGATGGAGAGGGATTCGCTGGGCCACGGTTATATTTGGGGCTGTCAGTGCACGAAACAAATTGCGTGCGTGCACCCTTCCTGGCCATGATGAGCTTCACAGGGCGACGACTCACCTTCGGTGCAGACGAAGCGGATGCTGTCTCTTTCCCCCTTTCCACTCTTCCCGATTCCCCCTGCTGCTGCCGCCGCTCCGCAGAGCCAAACTAGTCTGAACAAAGACGAAAAACCACGTAGATGCATGGATTCTTAAAACGATTAATTTACAACATGTGTTTGCCTTCCCAAATAGTTACTTAGCGCTGTGGAAGTCGACGGGTTACTGTCAGAGCAAAAGGCATTGGGATATTTGTACCGTTTTGGGTCTTCAAGTTCTGGGCAATGGTTCGATATATTTTGCCAGTTATGTATCGTGTAACTCGCTAATAGCTACACAACTGTTTGAAAAAGCGATATCAATAATTGGATCATCTTTCCAAATGCATTGTGACAACCTCCTTTACAGACAGACGGACAGAGACAGATGGACGGCGCAAATGTATTAATGCTTCCAACCTTGCTTGGAAAGCAAGTACAGGAAGCTTCCCGATTGCATTGCACGTTTGGCTGTGGATGTGTTTCCATTGACATGTAGCGGTCCTCTATAACGGTTCACACAACATCACCATTCTCTACCCCCTACATACTGACATCAATCCCTCCACCTACTTGGCGGAAAATTAGGAGACATGATCTGAGATGTGACGAGATGTAATTGGTGCAGGAGAATGAGGTGACAGGGATGAGGGGTAGGGAGGACGGAATGGGAGAGGGGACTGTGGGAATACGAGGGGACGTCGGAGGAGTGATGGGGGGAGGATAGAGCCGTGGATGAAGCAGGGAGATGTGTGTGGAAAGAGTTGTGGATGAAGGAGGCAGCTATATGTGGAGAGAGCTGTGGATGAAGAAGGGAGCTGTGTGTGGAGAGAGCTGTGGATGACGGAGGGAGCTGTGTGTGATGGAGATGGAGTAAACGAACTGACACCCTTTTCTGTCTCTGCGTGTTGGTTCGGAGAATGTTCGCTACAGAAATGTCAGTGGCCGTTGCAAATTGGCAGCTGTTGTGCGCAAAAATCTGAAAAAATTTGGACGCGGTTGCATTTGTGAGCAGAAACCTGAAGTGTACCATTAAACGTGTCCACTGCAAACATGGTCTCAACTCCGAATCCACGCGGTCTCGCCGTATTTGCAGGGCAAGCATAATTGAGCTGGGCTAGTACTTGTGTAATGTAGCTCTCAGAGACACCGTCTAGTTCAGTTATATGTATATTTATTATAAATGAAGTACGCCGACTCACTGATAATAACTTAATGAGCAACCGCGAGTGACTATATTCACTTGGGTAACTTAGGTAACTCTATTCTGAGACAACATAACTCTAGCCTTCCAAGACTACAAGGTGCCCACTCCAGGACGATGAAGAGATCCCGCTCCCAGGTGACGACGGCGACGGCAGTTCCCCCACAACAGCAGCCCAGAGCCCCGGTTCATGCCGGCTTTTATCCCCCTCACGACCCGGCCACGCCCCTATTCCCAACCCTCTCTCACCACACCTGGCCCTGTCTGTCTCTGCCCTTATTACAATTTACGACCGTTAGGTCCCGTGCTTTCCCTCACGCGACCCTGTCAAAGCTTGTCGCATCAATCATTATTAGCGACCACTTAGGTCCCACATTACCCTAACGTGACCCCTGTCTGTTCCCGTCACGTTAATTAGTAACCATGGCCACGGGGAGCCGTACTGTCCCTACATCACCCCGTACTGTCCTTACACTTGGATGGGAGAATGTTGCCAAGGCAAGGAGTTGTAGGCGTGGGTTGCGAGGTGCCCTGGACATTGCAGTGCAGCGATGATGTCGGCAGGGTAGTGCAGTGGTAATACGTGTGCCTCACGGCAAAAAGGAATTGAGTTTGAGTCATGACCCAGGCATCTTATCTGTGTGGAGTTTATATGTTCTCGTCCTGTTCTGCATGGGTTTCCTCCGGGTGTTCTGGTTTTATCGCATCGATAAACATATAATATATCAAACATAATAAGTAACTGGTGTCGTTTGAACATCCCAATCCAGAAAAATTGCCTGAAAATTACACATCAAAATAATCGCCCCCTATTGGCAGACTAATGCCCCACGTCACTCGCAAACGAGACCCATCCTGGCCTCGGGTGTTGTCATCTGAAACTTAGGGTTACTTACTGATACTAATTGATTTTGCATGAGGCACCAACTTGCTTTGTTACCTAATGTTTACGCAAATTATGCCTGTCACACGATTTGTTTATCTGATACATCTCCCAGATATGCATTGCAATCGAAACATAGCCTGCACGGACAACAGCAACTCAGTCCAATAGATCGGGATGTCTGATTTAATAAAATCTCAATGCATTATCTTGAAATTCGTAGAGTCTAGATGTATTTATTTATCAATTTCAGTGCTATGACTGCCATACTCATTCTAATAATATATAACTTAATACTAAGATTATTCTTTGGGTCTTTTGATAAAGCCACGTAGATAGAAAAATAAGAAAATTATCACGACGTTTTGATCGCGACACAAGCAATCGTCATCAGTGAAAAAATATAGCGAGAGAGCTACCGAGGCAGGAGAAAATACAGCGGAAGAGCTGCTGATGCACGAAGTTATATAAAGTCTTGAGATGGGCTCAGCCCAAGGGTAAGTGGGCGGGGCTAGAGGTGGAATTTGCATGTAAATGTAAGATCGGTGATGTACCTCTACGACGACGATGAAGTTGTGGAGGTGGCCATTGTATTGTGAGAGATTAGCATGTCAATTCCACCTCTAGCCCCGCGTGATAATTTTATTATGTTTCTATCTATGTGGCTTTAATAAAAGACCCAAAGAATATGAATTCCTGCAATCACGGAAGCTTTTAGTCAAGATTTAATACAAATAATTAACATTGTTTTGTCAATCCACTGCTGGATGAAGGCCTCCCCCAAACAATGGTGGTGATTGGGGTTGTTAGACCATACTTCACCATGCTGGTTAATGCGGGCTGGTGAAGTGAGGGGAGACCCATGCCCGCTTCAGTTATCACTTTGCCACAGATGTTAGCAATGACTTGAAATGAGACTCAAAAGCCGCCGGGTTCATAGGGCAGTGTGCTAACAACTGCACCACTGCTCCTATTCTTGCACATTATAACATCTATTATAAAAGCCCGGCGTTATGTTGTCCGTTTGCCCGCCAAATAAATTATAAGCGCGTTTCAAAACGCCTGAATCAAAAAGTTATAGAAAGTGGGGGTAAAAAGTTGATCCAACAGGTTTCCAAACATTCTCGAACCCACCTCCTCTAAAAAAAAAATTTCATTCCACCCCCCCCTCCTAAAAGAAATTTATTTTGTAGCCATATATGCCTACACATCCTACATACAATAGAGTCAGTAGTATCTGCATACATTGGGGGGGGGGGAGGTGGGGGGGAGCACTCCGCAGGAAGCCCTCCACAGGAGCGAGAAAAGGGCGGCCACATGCTGCCGAAATTCTAGTTCATGAAAATGCGCCAAAGTGCCATTGACACGACACAGCCACGACAGTTGCATGTGCATGGGCATGTGCAACATGTCAGAATGGTCTCTCAACTGTCTATAAAGGACATGTCGTACGAAAGATTCCAACACTGCCCAGGACATTTCACAGTCCATCATCCCCAGCGTCTGAATTGAAAGGTCATTTCTCTAGAGTTGCTTTTTGTGTTCAGTTTGTTGTCCTTCCGCCGCATCTCCGATTAGCACGGTTGGCTACGTACAGTGCGGAAGAAGTTTAACATACACACATACCAAACAGTTCCCGAAATCGCACCTGCGCAGAATTTAGCCACCACCCTGGAGCCTCTCCTTACACGAGAGAGGCTTTCCACACGAAGTGACCACACACACCATATGACGACACATTGAACATAAAAACAAAAACCGATTCACGTTTTTGTTCGTAGTTTTATATATATACAGGGTGGCCCAAAACTCAGGGCACGTAGGGTTACTATATTTATTTTAACAAATCACATCGCGTTATTTTATTTATTTTCACAAACTGACTGCCAATGACACAAGTTAAATGCACGAATTTTCTTTTGAAATTAATTTAGGACTTCATTTCAACGATTACACGTGTTATCTTTGAATATTCATCGATTATTTGTTGTCCCAATGTATTCAGGGTTCTTGGTCGAGTTTTGTAAACGACAGATGTGAGGTGACCCCCACAAGAGGAGGAAGAAGAAAAATAAATACAAATAATAATAGGTACAATATTAACTTTAAAAACTAACAATTCACATTTATTTCATGCCAGTGTTAAATGAAATAAATTACCCCGTGTGTCCTGACTTTTGGGCTTCCCTGTAGATATATAATCACGCGCGGATGTCTGCACTATTTACCCGAACAGCACTATACGTGGCCCATCTGTTACAGAG
This sequence comes from Lampetra fluviatilis, assembly GCF_964198595.1. Classification (NCBI taxonomy): domain Eukaryota; kingdom Metazoa; phylum Chordata; class Hyperoartia; order Petromyzontiformes; family Petromyzontidae; genus Lampetra; species Lampetra fluviatilis. The sequence goes on from NC_136275.1 coordinate 17,612,616, forward strand.
ACCGACAGACAACAGTGAATTAGCGCCTGCTCTATAAAAAAAAAAGCACAGGACATTAACTGGGCAGCCGCTCCACACGGGCGCTTCACTCGGCCCTTTCAAGCCACAGAGCAACGCACCGCATTCTGCAAAAATAGATTTTTGGATCTGGCGCTCGGTGGCAGAAGACAAACTCAAATTTATTGCACCCCTCTAGAGATCACCGAGCGCTCACTCTCACTCGACTCCCACAAACATCCCTTCCCCTTCGCCCCCCCCCCTCCCCCATAACCTAAACCGACCCCCCTACCACCTCCCTACGTCTCCTAGCCCCATGGCCCCAAAAGATAGTTTTAAAAACCACAGAGGAGCTAGCCCCCTTCCTCAGCCTGGGTCTCACAACTCCTGCTTTTAAATAGTTCATTACCACCTCCTTCCTGCGCATTTCCCTACAGGATAGAGAAACTTTAGAAGATTTCCTTACGTAGCCTCTTCCAGGGCAAATCGTTTTTTTTCCTCAACAGCTTGCCTAACAATTCAAAGCCTTGACAATCGTTTGTGCAACGTGTCACTAAATGTAAATACTTGTCAAAGAATACAAAACGGGACTTTAATATAAGCTTGGAAGAAAAACTAAAATCCGTTAATTTCTTGGCAACTAAAAATTGCACCGAGGCCAGCTAAATTTTCAACAGTTCTTCCAATGAATACATTCACAGTATATTACTTCGTTTGATTTTACAGTTTAAAGAATATTTGGCAGGAATAATACAATTTTGGCAACAACAAAAAAAACAATTACATAGTAAACTTAATTTTAGGAAAAAGGCCATTTTTAACTTATATTTCATAATGGCAAAATTTTATTTTCTCTACTAATAATGGAATTTTTTTTATATTATCCTCATCATTTTGTCATTCAAGTCAACATTAGCGAGTAATGTAACGAGGAGCCAGTGTTGGGCAGTACTGATCTCTGTTGTAAATCGTGCACCAAATGTGCAAATTCCCACATTCCTATCAACGAATACTTTACAAAATAAAATGCTTGAGTCGGAGAAAAATGTGCAAGCTTTGCTCGCCTGAATTCTGAAAACCCTTTATAAATCCCCACCGCACTATTGCTCATCAGCGTAATTCCATCGCTTATAATAAGCAACGTTGAGGCGTTTAGCCAGGGATCAGAAGCAGCCCTGAGATGCATTGCGTGTTCGAATCCACAGCTATACATCTCCTACACGAAGTGCCTCTATACCTGGTGTGACATTGAGAATGGCACTGCAAATCAGCCACCCCAACGGTCAGATCACTTGACTCACTCGATGGAAAGGTTACCAGTAAAATTTCCAGGTTGCAGGATCAGCTTATCCCATCATAATTTTGTGAGAAATCGACCGTCGAGTTATCGTCCTGTGGATAGACTTATGTATAGGCCTCGCCGTCGAAATGTTGAATTTCCTTCCAGCACCGGTTTCGGGCCACCGATGGAGATGAGTGCCGCCGCAGAGCCCCGCCAGAGCGTGGAAGCACTCACTGAGCGGCCTCGAACACTGAGGAGGAACAGCTCCGACTGTTCAAATCAAAGCGTATTCGTGCACATTTGAGTCATGCTATCGTTTGACAAATAATCGGAAGTGTTTCTCCACAGCGGCCATCAAGGGCGCCGTGTGCTGTGCTCTGCGTGCTATTTTCACGGCAGCATCTCGTTGACTGTTGAACCATCTCCGATTGGATGGAATCAGGCACACGTAGCTTGTTTCAGGCTCAAAACTCGTTCACCGCATTCTTCAAGCTCAATTTTATCGACAACATATCAAACATGAATATTTTTTTCTCCATAATATTCACTCACAATTTTTTCAACGGTTTTACTTAACTTGATTCCTCTGTTTGTCGTGGTCAAATCTTGTAATCAAAATTTCGCCCACTTCCCGTTGTCCAATCAATTCCACATTTTGCACACGCAACTCAGATCCGATGACAATGCATGCCTGTATCAATTAATCAATTAATTCGCTATTTTAAAGCAATTAACATTTTGTATGGACGCCTTATTATTTATATATATATATTTGCGTCGGTCTAAAACGCCGCGGTCTCTAAACTGTGGAATCGGCTCACACAAAAAGCAGGCGCTGCGTGTCTCAGGCGCCACTGACGTACTTCTCGACCGTGATTCAAACGAAGTTGTTAATATAAGCGTTGTTTTCAAAAAACTTTTTTAAAGGAGTTTATTATGAAATTAAATTATACTTATCCAAACGAAAAGCGAATTGGAACCCCAATAAACGATGATAATATTGATGAAACGTTTAGCCTCCACAATTAATGACCAATCGTAGAACACATTAAGATACTTAAGAGTAACTGGCGTTTGTCTCCATGTCCCGAACCCACGTGTAAATATTTCTTAAAAGCAATGTAAAAAAAGCCGTTTTGATAGACACACAGGGGCCTATAGTATACACTGTTATTCCGTTTGCAAGCAAGCTATATTTAATTGGAAGGCCATCTACATTTTTCTCCATCCTATGAATTTTCCAAATAATTCTTGAATCAAATCAACGGTACTTACTTATTGGAAAGAACAAACATTTTAAAGTGAATTATAAACCAAAAAACTCCCTTGGCTGCAAAAATCACGGCCACGTTTGGCCACAGCACAGACGGGGGTGACATCGTGGGGATTTCTGACATCACCTCTGGCCGCCAATAAAACCTCCTGCAACGTACGTGTGCGTATGTATGTTTAACTTCTTTAACACCATACATAGCCAACCGTACTAATCGGAGGTGCAATGGACACGGCACCTGTGAAGGCGTGACTACGGGACACGCGAGCGCCCACCGGCAATGGACCAGTGGCGTAGATCTCGAGTGCGCAGGCAGTGCAACTGCACCACGGCCCACGGGCCACAGGAGCTCAGGTTCTGGCCAATGACCCCCATCCCCCAGGGCGCCATGGACAACTACGCTGCGCCGCTATAATGGACGCACGTATCCCAACGATCTTGTGTTGCCCCGTCAAGTTGTCAGCGATAAGTTTGTCTTTGTCGCTGCGTCAAGTTTCAAGTTTCATTTATTAGGTATAGCCTTGTGAGCCATTCGGCTCTTGAATCGGGTGCAACCGCAACAAACAAAAAAACTAAAACATGAACAAGAAAACATCTTAAAGTGACTATGTGCAAACAGAAAATGCAAGAAAAGACAGCAAAATATTGCAGAAAAAGCACCGTACACCAACACTGTGTGCAAAAATCCCGGCGTCAAAATCTCGGCGTCAGCCGAGTGCCTCTGCCGCTCATCTGTTGCCATGTCCGTCTCTTTCCCCACACCCCCCGCGTCTCATCTCAACTCCAGATCGAGAGAAAGAAAAGGCGGCTGAGGAGCTCAAAGGTCAGGGCAGTGGCCCGCCGCTACTGAGACGGTCAGTCATCTCCTTTACTTAACCAGGAGACGAAATGAACACAGCAGCCAATGAAACATTGCCGCTGTGTTTTTGCAAGAGCGACATTGGCTATATAACATTGGTCAATAACACTGTGGCTTTAAAAGGAAATTACTAATATAATAAGCCGAGAATGTGTGTGTCCCGCGCGTGACGTCACTCTACATGCCGCATCCCTCATTAATAATCATGAGCGGGTGACGTCACTCCACATGGGGCAACCACCCCCCTCATTAATAATTAGCGGATGACATGCGGCACCCCCTCCCTCATAAATAATCATTAGCGGGTGACGTCGCTCCACAAGGGGCACCCCCCTCTCATTCATAATTACCAGCGGATGATGTCACTGCACATGGAGTTCCCCCCCCTCATCAATAATCATGAGCTGATGACGTCACTCTTGTGGACCCCGCCCCCATCCCCTCGTTAATAATCATGAGCGGGTCATTATTTTCGATTGAATATTTCAGATTAACTGCAATATACACCCGTCCTTGGACGGGCTATAGGCTAGTACAAAGCCGTAACCATGGAGTCAACATTGGGGGGGGACCATAACCACAATCATATAAACAGAAATGTATTTTATAGCAATATATTGGGGGGGGGGGACGTTTTGAGCATATTTGAATATTGGGGGGGATGTGTCCCTCCAATAAATATTATAATTACGGCCTTGGGCTAGTATATAATAAGTAACGTTTTGGGCAGTGACCTTTCTTCCAAATAAACGAGTTTAAATGAAGACAGTTTAATATTTAAAAAAACACAATGTTTTTTTTTATTTCATAAAAATTGTGATGCTACTGAGATCCTGGGTTGGAATTTGGGTTGCAGCACCTCGTTATCTTAACCAGGTGCTCAAGTGCCAGCTTGGTCACCAACGACTGCAGCAAAAAAAACAACAACAACACAATTGATCTCCATATATGTCGACTGATATTCGTTTGTGCGATCCACTCGATGCCAGCCCCGGCGTACTTCAACAGCGATGATGAATGTCCTCTGGTTCGGCCTGCTGGGATTTACCCAGGTGTGAAATGTGACGAGCAGAGCCCCATTAAAGAGCTTGTGGGAGGAATTCCTACACTGACAAAGTTATTTTGAAAAATGTCTTTGCCTATCCCTTTGATTCAGTGGTTTGCTCTGGCCTCTTAGAGCGTTGCGAGCTCGCCACTCCGGATAGCAAAGTTGGCTACATATGGTGCGAAAGAAGTTCAACATACGTGCGTAATCCACAATAGAGGGTTTTTTTGTGGGTTAGATCGCGTAAATATACATGTGTCGTTAAATCCGATACGTATGTAAGCACATATATATTTAAGAACGATACAGGATGATTTATCCACAAATATGGATGTCGCCTGACGATTCTAGTTGTAATTACTGGTAAAACGTCATTCTCGAATTGTAAATATTGTGGGTTTACTCTACAACACCCCGGTGTGCTGAACTACTAACGAATTGACACATTTTATTTACGTGACAAACCTTACTAATCTACTCTGTCGGGTGGGTTTAACGACACATTCATACTTACGTGATCTAACCCAAAATACCTCTATTATGAACATATATTATACATAGTTCACGTGGCCTGGGCCAAGAGGTTGTGTTGCTGAACGGGTGTGGACAACAGCCAGCGTGGCAGGCATTTGGGGAGATCTTCTCTCCGATGTGTTTTCGGGTTGTACTGCATGTTGTTTCCCAATGATGTCCGACGTTTCTTTCTTCTATGTGTTGAGAGCTTCTTCAGGAACTGAATAATCAGGTTCCTGTATTTCCTGAAGAAGCTTCCAGCACGTGGAGCAAAACGTCGGACATCGTTCCGGTGAACACGTGGTACAACTCGAAATCACATCGGAGAGCTACGCAGCACAACCACCAAAACCCCCCCGGTGATGTTGTAGTTTATCTTCAGTCAAATTTTCCGAACGGGTCCTATCGTTTATATTGCTATGATATCACTAACAACCCAGCAGCATTGTTGAACAGGCCACATTGCTGCAAACACCTTTGAATGTTAAAACTGGTTGAAGGGTTTGCCTGCCTTAACAAGTTCAATAACTCCTCCAGCATTGCCTGCAGAAGTTGATATATATATTTTCGATAATCATTGTCAGCCATGAGCTATTCACTTCTGGATGAATGCCTCACCAAGCAGCTGCGCTCCCTCGCGGTGACGTGATGCAATAGTTCACGTTGCTCCCGCACCTCCGATTAGCGCAGTTGGCTATGTACGGCGCGAAAGAAGTTCGACACACTGTACGTACATAAATACTCGAAGCGATCCCCTCAGAGGAAAGGCCTCTCGGGATTCCCTCCTTTGGCTGCCACTCCATCACCAGTCTCGACCACCGGCTGTCATCCCTTCTGAGTGACGTGCCCTGACCAATCCCAGTTTCTTTTTTTAACAGCTTGCGATTATACGGCAGAGACAGAAAGGGGAATCCATCGATCAGAGTTAGAAATATCACATTTGAACGTTGTCTTCAAATGAATGGAAACGTGTGTTAGTTCATCGGCCCAATGAATTTCCAGAGCAATATTGTCCAACAGAATGTCTTAAACAAGCACCTTCCGCTTCTCAACAGCAGTGTCAGACTTGTTAAACAAATGCGTCTAGGTTACCAGATGTTATTGGCAACAGCTCTCGATCTACATTAATGGGTTCCAGTCCAAGGAAACATACAATATTATAAACAAACTCATTATGGTCCATGACAGCAAATAATGAATTCACAGTATCCGTGTACGAGTTATCGGGTTATTTAATGACATTCCTGACGCCAGACAAATGTCCCCATTCTGTGTCTTGTCATCTCACACACCTGCATTCACAGAAACAATTTAACTACCAAAAAAAATATCTCTGAACATTTTGTCTTCACTTCACAGTGACCCTAACCCGAGCAGCATGTGCTTGCTTAATTGGGTACAGATGCCGAGTGTTTGCTCTTGCCTCCCTCAAATCTGGCACCGACGGCTTTCACAGGCAACGCTGATGTGTGGTGTAATGAGCCCGAAGGAGGTGACGGATCACGTCTCGCAATGAAGTTGCGATTTATTTCACAAGATCCGGCACACTCAGGGTTTACATCAACACTCGCAGCCAGCACGTCCTTTGGACGTGGCCATACATCCGTCCTTCCCTCTCTCGGTCCCTCCATAACCGTCCTCCTGCCAGCCAGCAAACCTTTTTTTCGAATACAATTCGATTAGCACGGCTGGCTACGTACGGCGCTAAAGAAGTTCAACGTACGTACATTCATACCACCAGCAACACCACCTCGTGACACTTGTGCACAGTCTGACCGCGCTAGGCAGGGGCTGCTCACGCTGCCCATCGCGCGGAAGTTGCGCGCACGACCTTGAAGACGAAGCAGCAGGAGGAGGCAGGAGGAAGACGAAAAAAAATCTCTCGCTGGATGTTTACACAGCCCGCGCACGTGCGCCGCACTTTTCATTTCTGACGGAGCGTGAGTCCGATTCCGCTTCCTTTCGGCCCGAGCGAGCGAGGGCCCACACGGGGCCCACCGACTCTATCTAACGCTGCTGCTGCAGTAGCAGCGTTAGATAGAGTCATGGGAGACTACTACGGGGGGGGGGGGTGGCTGCCCCTGCTGGAGGCCAGGGATAGAATGCCATCTACAGTGGAGCCCCGTTATTTCACCATCTACAGACCCATTGTGGGAAGGGGGGGGGGGGCTCTTTGGCTCTTTTGTTGGAGGTGCTCTGGCAAATTGCCCCCCTTTATGCCGCCCACTCCCCCACAGTCTCACTCTGCAAGGCCCTTGGGATGACCCCCCCCCCTACCCACAATTCTCACGCGTGTCTCACTTACACAGTCACTGCGTACCCCTCAACACGACTCTCCCCCCCTGCGTATGAAATGGTTTGTACATGGATAGAGACAATTCCCATGAATACCAATATGTTGTAGGTTTGGGCTCAGGGGTGGCCAGGGACATGGCAATACAACAATATATTGTTGAATCTATCCATACCGAGCTTTGAGCGCTATTTCTTCCTTTAAAGTTGGTATTTTATATGGTTTCTCTGGTTCCGGTCTGCATGCCAAAAACGCATGAATAGAATTAGTCAAACGTGTGTATGTAAGTATGTTGACCTTTCGCACCGTGCGTAGCCAACCGTGATAACCGGAGGCAACAGGACCCTCGTGAAAAATGATTGAGACTCGGTGAGGATTTCCACGTGTAAATCTTAATATTATTATCACTTTAAAGCTTTCGTGACTGCAGGGATTCATCTTCTTGGTTCTTTCGGTAAAGTCACGTAGAAGGGAAGTAATAAAATAATAAAAATAAAACATAATAAAACAATTCTCACGACGTTTCGGCCACAACGCAAGCAGCCGTCCTCAGGCGAAGAATGAGACATTATCAAGCTAGGAGCTTATATAGGTGTAGCGAGGAGGAGCGCCTTAACAAAAGAATGTGCATATGAAGAGGAATTTAGCATACCAATGGGCAATGCGTAGGAGGTGGGCGGAGGGGTTTCAAAGTCCCATTATGCCCATGCATTATGCAGGATCAACAGCACCACGGGGGGGCGCAAGGAACAGCGTTAATAAACGAAAGGAATGTTAATGATATGTAGCTGCATTTACCAAACAACCATGTAGAAAACCAAAGTAAAAAACTACATAAAAAACTAAAATATAAACTGATACTTACTATACTCTACAATAAGCTGAGTTACTAACAACAAATAATAAATTACAATTCTACGTCGTAAGAAGTATATAATATACTTCCATCTAAACTTTATTCTCTTAGCATATACAGTACTATATACTGCCATAGATAAACCCAACATTAAATTATATACTGTATTGCTGTAAACCACTATGTATTATTCAACTCACCCTAATGTGTATCGAAATGGTTTATTACGTCCTTCCAATGATTGCTAAGCCTGAATCCATCTTCTCGGTTAAAATTGTCTCTGTGTTTGTATATGTGGATCGCCTCATGAACGAATCTCTCATGATAGCCAGATGGCTTGCAGAGAACCTCCGTCTTGGAGAAGTCAATGTCATGTGAGCCCACTGAGTTGTAACAGTGGTCTGCCACGGCTGAGGTGTTTGTCCTACCGTGTTTTAGATCAGCTTTATGTTCACGAATGCGGTCTGAGACGTGTCGTTTGGTTTCCCCAATGTAACTGCTACCACAGAGGCAACTTAGTTTGTAGACGCCAGGGTACTGTATGTCTGGAATCACATCTTTTACAGACGGTACCAGATCACGGATTTTATGTACTGTGTTGAATCGGACCTGGATCTTGTGTTTAATCAGGATTTTGGAGATCTTTTTTGTGACCCCAGCAATATAGGGTAAGGTGATGGTCTTGAAAGGCTCCTCAACAGGATCCTTCTTGATGGTTGGAGTGATGGCTTTGCGGATTGTGTAGTCGGAGTAACCATTAGCCTTAAGAGCTTGGCGTACGTGTTTGAGTTCACTGGAAATGTGTTCATGGTCGGAGATGCATTGGGCTCTATGATATAGAGTCTTGATGAGGGAATTCTTCTGGGATGGATGGTGGTGGGAATCCGGTTTTAGATAAGCATCCGTGTGGGTGGCTTTCCTGTAGACAGAGTGGCTCATTGAACCATCAGGTCTCCTTTTGATTAGGACATCCAAAAAGGGTAGCTTGCCATCATTTTCGACTTCCATGGTGAATCTGATGGCTGGGTGTATGGAATTGATGTGGTCGAGAAATTGGTCTAGAGCAGGCCGGCCATGTGGCCACATGGCCGGCCTGCTCTAGCCATCACTCCAACCATCAAGAAGGATCCTGTTGAGGAGCCTTTCAAGACCATCACCTTACCCTATATTGCTGGGGTCACAAAAAAGATCTCCAAAATCTTGATTAAACACAAGATCCAGGTCCGATTCAACACAGTACATAAAATCCGTGATCTGGTACCGTCTGTAAAAGATGTGATTCCAGACATACAGTACCCTGGCGTCTACAAACTAAGTTGCCTCTGTGGTAGCAGTTACATTGGGGAAACCAAACGACACGTCTCAGACCGCATTCGTGAACATAAAGCTGATCTAAAACACGGTAGGACAAACACCTCAGCCGTGGCAGACCACTGTTACAACTCAGTGGGCTCACATGACATTGACTTCTCCAAGACGGAGGTTCTCTGCAAGCCATCTGGCTATCATGAGAGATTCGTTCATGAGGCGATCCACATATACAAACACAGAGACAATTTTAACCGAGAAGATGGATTCAGGCTTAGCAATCATTGGAAGGACGTAATAAACCATTTCGATACACATTAGGGTGAGTTGAATAATACATAGTGGTTTACAGCAATACAGTATATAATTTAATGTTGGGTTTATCTATGGCAGTATATAGTACTGTATATGCTAAGAGAATAAAGTTTAGATGGAAGTATATTATATACTTCTTACGACGTAGAATTGTAATTTATTATTTGTTGTTAGTAACTCAGCTTATTGTAGAGTATAGTAAGTATCAGTTTATATTTTAGTTTTTTATGTAGTTTTTTACTTTGGTTTTCTACATGGTTGTTTGGTAAATGCAGCTACATATCATTAACATTCCTTTCGTTTATTAACGCTGTTCCTTGCGCCCCCCCCGTGGTGCTGTTGATCCTGCATAATGCATGGGCATAATGGGACTTTGAAACCCCTCCGCCCACCTCCTACGCATTGCCCATTGGTATGCTAAATTCCTCTTCATATGCACATTCTTTTGTTAAGGCGCTCCTCCTCGCTACACCTATATAAGCTCCTAGCTTGATAATGTCTCATTCTTCGCCTGAGGACGGCTGCTTGCGTTGTGGCCGAAACGTCGTGAGAATTGTTTTATTATGTTTTATTTTTATTATTTTATTACTTCCCTTCTACGTGACTTTACCGAAAGAACCAAGAAGATTATTATCACTATGTACGCAAACATTAATTGATTCAGATAGCAATTAGCGTGGTTTCATCGATGGTCTCGGGTCTCCTATAGTGTGGACATGGGAGCAAAACGCATGTTAATTATTCCCGTGTCAAATGAGAAGGGCTGATTTGACACAGTTTCATAATAGCGGACAGTGAGCGGAAATGTAAAATAAAACCCTTTAAAGCTTCCAACATTATGCTATTCGCATAAATGTACTTGAATTCGAAGTGACTGAATAAGTGCATGATGGGAAAGCCAACGTCACCGTGTCGCAGTGAAGTACCCATTGGGCTGGGCGCTTCAAAAGCAAATAGCTCTGACAGCGTTGCATACCCAGCATGAATGTAGTGATACCGGCCATGGTGGTAATGATGGGGAGCGGTGGTGCAGCGGTTAGCGCGCTGCCCTGCGATAATTGTGATGTTGAATACTGGACGATGACAACGATGGTGGCAACAATGAACGACGCTGACAATCATAGCAACAGCGACTGACGATGATGACGACACAGTGACGATTAGATCATCAACAATTCAGATGACAACGGAAATTTGGCCACCTGTGTTTACGGAGATCACAATCACGACGACGACGACGACAATAACGACGAAGCTGATGAGAACGATAACGTCACTCTCATTATGACATTGAGTCACTCTCGCGCACACTGTCCGGAGGTTGGCAACACATGTTTCCCGGCGTGTGTTGGGGCAGTGTGTGCATGCGGGGAGCGGTTGCGTCGTGGTTAGTGCAACTGCGATACGAACCCAGCAAGCCCGAGTTCGATTCCCACTCATGGCCAACAGTGACGAATTTATGAACCGAGCCTGAGCCTCGTCCCTAGGTCGTCGACTCAGCCTTAGAATGAGCACGCGGTGCGGTGTGCAAACACCACCGCTGGAGATACAAAGGCGGCCGAGCATGGTGGCGTTGGCCATCCACCCATCCCCATAGGTGCTCGCTAACAGCACTTGTTCGAACTTTCTGTTAAATGCTATAGCGGTCGTCAACTGCCTTGGACTATGTGTGTAGCGAGGGGGGAGCTTCCAGGGAGAGTTCGTAGCTATCTGAAGCGAGTTCAGATCCGTTTTGCTATCCTAGATGTAGATTTATGCTGCTGGCTGACCTATCGCCTCTCGCAGGATAAATACACGGCTAATGGCCTTATTTTTTGCCACATCCCACCACCCCCCTCCAAAGACCGTCGTAAATCAGGTGAGCAGGTTTTCGTTTTATTTTCCCACCGCCCCATTCAAGGGATGCATCTGCCCGGAGGCACACACACACACGCGCGTGCGCGCCATTTCCCACAACAGGCAGACACCACAGCTGAAAGAACCATTACAATTACGCAGCGTGCGTGCTCGTCTCTAGCAAAGATGCAGCCCTGCGATATTTTGCTCACGCCGCTGCTAGCGGAAGGGTATTCTCTAAAGGGAAGCCCGTCTGAAGAGTGTTTTTGGCCTACTCTTCCACGCTGGCCCAGACTAAACTAAACGTTTTCATTTGACCAGGTAAGGCCCACTGAGCTACATGCAAACTCCAAATATGCGGGCGTCAGGGTCGAGATCGAACGTACAACCCTCATGTATAGCAGGCAAGGTCGTTAACGTCTCGCACCCACGGCACCTCCTTCACAAGACGAGGCGTCTTGCGACTACCCACACAATGACCTACCGCTAGCAAGTCCAGCGTGCTGACCATTACACCACAAGCATCATCTCTACGACATAGTTCATACACACGCACTGCATATGCATTGTGGATACGTATTATGTGACCAAATCGATCTGAAAGCACACGGTCTCGTCATATCAGCTCATATATCACTCGCCTCCAATAATGATTGCAACTTGCAACAGTCTTGGCTCACTCTCGCAGAGAGAGAACGACTCAGAGGCGCGAGGAACAACGGACAAGCGGTAAGTCAGCCACACGGTGAGCCGGCGCCAAATTCCTTCCCAAGCTCTGCGGTCCTCAATATATATGTGTATATGTTGAACTTCTTTCGCACCATACGTAGCCAACCGTACTAATGGGAGGTACGGGGCAAGGTATTGTCGGCAAACTGATGACTGTTTACATGCGGGAGCCAATAGGAGCACACGGAGAAAGCCCTCGCATGCGAGGGGGCAACATTCCATCCCATATAGATGGAACAGGTGGAGTCCACATATTGCTGTACCACTTCCTCCTGGGGAACCACGCTATGGCACCTCGATGCCCACAAAGTAAGAACTTTACTCTATATGCACCGTAACGCCAGCGCTAACCACTGCGCCACCACTCCCACCGCAAACACACGTGCACAGCCTACAGCAATCCGTAGCTGCGTTGTGTCAGGAGCAGGTGATGATCAGCAGGGCTTAAAGCGCAGGGTTCCTTCCACAGTATTCTGAGAAATAGGGCGCCTGCAGATGCTTGTATGTATGTTGAATTTTTTTCGTACCGTACGTAGCCAATCGTGCTAATCGGAGGTGCGTGGGAAGGACAACAGATGTGAGTGTGAGAGATTTTTAAAACGAACCTTCAAACATTAACCACAGTTAATCAAAGGCCGTCTAATTTTCAGACTTGTTATGACTTACTTTTATAAACAGGAACACTTAACCTTTTTGGAGGGAACATATAGGTTTATTTTAATTTTGCGGCACTAGCTTTTAAGCAAGAAGATGTAAACCAGTTTCAAAGAACGAATTCCGAGCTTTCTTAAATATATATTAGAGAGATTAAAAAAAAAAATCACTAACAAAACCACCCACTCGTGCGATATGCCTCGTATGTCCTATCTCGCAGTCGTTATAATGAATCACAGATCCATTTGCCCGCTTATGTCGTCCAGAACACCCTGAATGTGCCCGATCTCGTCAGACGTTAGAAGCTCGGTTGGCTTGGGCCAGCGACTGCCTGCGAATGCTGGATGCCGCGACTGCCTGCGAATGCTGGATGCTGTGAGGCTGGGGCTGGGAGATTGGCAGCAGATGGCAGTTCAGCAATGGATTCTTGAATCCGGTTGTACGGAGATTAGAGTGTTACCCCCCCCACCCCATAATGCGACTCATATTTGTTTTCTCCGGTTTCCTCCCAAGCGAAGCCAAACACTCGTGAAAGGAAAATGGTCAAGTATTTTAGTGTAACTGGAACCATCCTGAAAAGGAGTCGTATGGGATGAAGATAATAAGCGCAGAGCGCTAACCACAGTGCCACCACTGCTCGCACTCCCTTTGGCATCGATCTAACAAGTGACCAAAATGACCATCTTGGCTTTACTGGGCAATGGTCCGTCCCCCACATGTGCCACCACGTGTTTATCCAGGTGGCTCTTAACAGCAGCAGCACCGGGAGTGATCTTTACGAGGGCCCTGGCGGAGGATGACAGATGTCAATTAAAATTCTCTCGTGCTAAAGCAGCGTTTATGGAGCGGCATTCAATTAAACCGTTGTATTTTCACAGAAAACAAGATCTGGAGGATCCACCTTGACCACAATGTTTATAGGCCAACAATTTGCCCTTGCAAAGACACACACCTGGCCCCAGTGGCTTTGATTTGGAATTTGTGTCTGGGGAAAGACACTCTCTGTAATCCGTCACGCTTGGTTCAAGAACTGTTACACTTTTAAATAAGCTGTCGCATTCTCTTATGAGAGCCGGGTTTCCTAAACTCCTGTTATCGCGAGGCACCACGCTACATCTTTACGCCTTTACCAATTTACTCTCCATTCAAATGCGAATTAATTCGTGCCACACTGCACCCGCCCAATGATTGTTAGCATACTTTCCACGTGACGCCCTAAGCAATTGACGCTGTCTGCTTTGATCGATCCGATTCAAATTAAGATTGAGATCTTAGTGTGGTGTGTGCGCTTGCACGTGACGCAGACGGCGTGAATTCATAGCGCGTCACGTGGAAAGTTTTTAACCATCATCGGGTGCGTGCAGCGTGGACAGCGTGCTGGAAAGACCTCGCGTGCTGGGTCGGACTGGAGTTTGGAAAACCCTCTATTACTTTGTTAAGTTCTGTCATTGTAAATTGTTCTGTTCCATCATTTGTAATGCGTATGCACACACCAACACAACTAATACGTACTGGGTTGTCATGGCACAGTAACTGATGTAACATTAAATGTACCTTCTAGAAGAGTCAGAAAGATAGAATGTGGCATACATCTTTCAATATACGGTAGTTTTTTTTCCCTAGAAAAATCCAAGCACCAAAACAATTCGAAAAATCACTGCCCACTGACTTATTAGTTTACTCACAAAGCAGTCTCAGCCTAAAGTTCTACATCGCTTTTACATCTCGTGCTGAGCACTAAATAATATTAGATCCCATTACCAGTGAACCAAGTAATAAGCTGGGTTGGAGTCTGACGCTAAAGCCGATAGTAAGCCACCGATGCCGTGTGCAAGGGGGGCACTGCAAGCCACGCAGCATAAACGAAAGCAACGAAAATAAACGGTAGACTGCTGATGCAAGCCTCCGCACACGCATCACACAATGGGGATGACATAATGCGACGGACAAGACATTCCATCTCAATTACGGAGTATTAACAATTACTACGAAACCAGACCCTTAAGAATCCATTACGTCACGGGCGCGCACATTCCTGGCCAATGGTCTGAGGCGACGGGGCCAAGGCAAACACGCGTTTCCACACGCCGGTGAAGAGCACGTGTCAAGACGTCCATCATAGTTCCACCCTGCGCCATAAACCTTCGGTTTATTTGAACGTGTTAGCTCATAGCTCTCACTCTCGCTTGATCGATTTCTCTGGGACTTGGCTCAGCCTCTGAAAGATTTTTGAAGGAAATTCGTTTCAGTTTCTATTTTTTAGGGGAAGGGGGGCAAAACTTCTCAATAAAATCGTTTGCTACCCGACTGCATTAACAAAAATTCGTGCTGTCACCATCGTAGAATCTCATCCAGATTCGGAAGAACGCTGGCGACCAGCGTGGAACAAAGTGGACGTCCAGAATAAACACCTCATTCGAGACCCAAACATCAGAACATCAGCAGGCTGATGCGCACATCTCCTTCATGATTTTAAAATTAAAGGCATGACACAGTGGTGAGATTGTGGCCATACCACCACAACTATGGCCCATATCGTAAAGTCACTAAAGTCTGCGCTCTTTCAACCGGGGAATAGCAAAACTACACCAACTCTCTCTCCTGAAGCCCCTTCGTCCTGGCTAGCAGGCCTTTCCATTTGGCATTTAGATCCTGAACCATATTGCTGCCAAAATAATACCTTGCGTGACGCCAAATCAGTTTTAAAAACCTTACAACGGATAAGCGTACGTTTTTGTATTTTCCACCCGAAACTTAACGTCCGGATATTGTTGCGCCAGATTTTGAATTATATATTTTTAAATAACAGAATGTGTTCATGGTTTTATTGTGTAATTTATTTAAGCACATTCACGAAATCGCTGTGAGTTGAATACGCTTCCTCAAATTCAATATCAAAGAATATATTAACGAACTTTTGTTGAGCACTGTAGAATGCACAGGAGAGCATTATAGAATTTAAAGTAATGTACAAAAAAAGATGAATTGCGGTGGTGAATTCTTCTTCATCTAGCGGTGGTAAGAGTCTGGGTAGTTAAGTACATAATTCAATCTCGATTTTGTATTTTCACGAAAAAAGTTCAGCCCATTGGCCATTATCCTTCTAGACCCATATTTTACATAACACACAAATGCAATACATTGTATATGTTAAACTATTTTGCATATAATATGCACACATTTCGCACGCATGCACTGCACTTTATAGTACAGTAAATTCATAGAGCATTGCATATATTATGCAAGGATACACGGCCTCGCTGTATTTGGCCACATTGCTGTTGTGTTTATTGCAATTTGTACACACAGGCTGAATGCAAACACTCATCACAAGCCAGCCAATAATGGAGCCTTCCACACTCCCTCATTAATTACAATAGAATTCGTCCCTTCTGTCTGTCGACTAAAAGATGAAGACCCTCCCCACGCCATCTCGGTCGAAATGGGTTGTTTGATCATACTTCACCACGCTGGTCGATGTGGATTGGTGAAGAGTAGGCGAGGTAATGGAGGTAGGGGAGTTGGTGATCGCTGTAGGCAGGGAATCACACTCAAGTCGCCTTGTCCGGAGCCCACCCATCTATTAGCTGTAGTATATGTAGATATAAAAACACAATGTAAATTTTAAAAACTCTACAACTTTAAATAAAATAATAATGAAAACAACTCAATTAAATCACGACGTTTCACAGTAATTTTGCTGTGGCAGTTCCACCTGATGACGGAGGCTTGTGTTGCCTCCGAAACGTCGTGATTTAATTTACTTGTTTTCATTTTTATTTTATTTGATTTTCACCTACGTGACTTTACCGAAAGAACCAAAGAGTATGGATCCTTGCAGTCACGAAACTTAAAATCTAGAATCTTTACACCATTCAGTGCGCTGAATAAATGGACTATGGCTTGTGCCGTGTCGGGTTGCGCTGTGGCTTGACGATTGTGTTTAAAACGACTCGGAAAGTGAGAAAAAAAACGCCCCAGGTATTTCACCCGAGTGTTAAATGCTTTGGACACGTGTCCGCCGAGCCTCGCTAACGCACAGCCACGTGCACGCGCCCGCCCGCCCGTGTTGTTCGATCGAGTGGAGCGGTGGTGCAGTGGTTAGCGCACTGGCATCTGGGTTCGATTCCCGGCAATGGATAATATCACAATCGGGACACCCCCCCCGCCACCACATCTAAGTCGACGCAGCCTAAATTGAGTAGTTGGAGCTGTGTAATCATAATAGAAAAATACATAATAATTCGTTATTTATTCAAGTCATCGGACTCTTTTTCAGGAGGTTCCAACATTTTTTTTCTTTTAAAATGCTTTCAGACAATTAATGATGAGTGTTTATTATGACTATTGTTACACATTTGGAAGGACACAGGAGCACTCGGAGACAACCCCACATATGGAAACAGATGGAGGTTAGTCGCCTTGCCGGACTGCCTTCTCCTTGCGAGCCGCGGAGTGACACCTCGACGACTATGGGGAAGGAATTGCACAATATTTGTCTGCTCCACCAACCCCTCGGTGCATCAACGGTGTTGGATCACGGGAGTGCATAGCCACCAGACTTACCATCTACACTTCGGGAGCGAAGATGCATGGTCGTGCATAAGCACCAACCTTTTGTACCACTCTGAACTTAACAGGTGCTCACTGACGGGCTATGTACGGGTTGTACGCTCTTTTTCTGTGGCTATCATATGAAGGAAAGGATTGGTGGATCACGTATGGATATGTTGCCTGCGAGATGATGGCAAGGGGATGGCATCAATATCGTCTGAGTCTGTGAACCCATCTGCGCGGCAGTTGAATCAATGGGAAAGTACCGCGATTCTCCACCCCGCCTCTGTTCTGAGTACAGCCGTATGAATAGCACCGTCAGTCGATCGACAGATCGCGTGCGGTGGGGTCAAATGTGGATACTCCCACCTCTCTCTTCCTCGACGTATTTTTGCTTTTGTTTACACAGTTGCTGAGCGCAGAGATAAAGGCCCATGGCGTCAAACGGCCAGCAACACACATCACTATCGAGGATGCAATTGGTAAAAGCGAATACTCTTGACGAAATACCCTCAAGGGGGGCTCTCGAGACCTCCCCCGAGTGGAGGGGGCCCTTCCGATAGCGGTGGCTAGAGGCAAACAGAACTTGTAGGGTCAGCGCCTTTATCTCCTGATAAAAAAATCCGTGGTGAGACTCCGCAAGGCTTTCTCGTTTTAAAACAAAAAAACACACACACACACAAACGTCACAGTTGCACACCAGATATTTCACTTTGTCGGTATCGCTCTAGCGCTCCTAATTTATGTGTGTGGCCAATGACAACGACTCGTGTGACAACCAGTTGAAATGAGTGAGATTATTCAAACATTTCACTATAATTGGCCACATGAAAAAAATTGGTGCGATGTCCTTGCTAGCTACCACCTGACGGTCACTTACCCCGCACCTCCGATTAGCACGGTTGGCTGTGTACCGTGCTAAAGAAGTTCAACGTACGGACTGCATCGCGCGCTTTCACATGCGCCTCGGCGGCCGTCTGGAACGCTCTTCCTTCCGATATTAGGAAGCCACTGGAGCTAGGCACTTTTAAATCTCTACTGAAAACTAATTTAGTCATAACATTTTTAGGTGTTTAGTTCGTTGTCCTTCCCCCCGGCACCTCTGATTAGCACTTTGGGGCTATGTACGCGTGCGAAAGAAGTTCAACATATACACATACACGCGGCTCTGGTGGTACCGCGTTCTGCTCTGGTCTGTGCACTCTGCACGCCCATTTCAGAGGCATGAGCTCCATTTAAGAGCACCTCGTAGTGCGCGTGAAGTAATGACCACCACGTGGCCTCCACGCTGCCATCATCACAGTTTTATTAAAGGTCGGGGGTGGAAGGGGGGGTCAGCGCAGGTTACGACTAAGCGCCGCGGCGGCGGTGAGCCCAGGTAAGAGGCGAGGTTCCCTGCTGGCGGAGTTATGCAAAGGCTCGGCTCGCTCATCCCTCGGCGGCACAGAGGTGGGGCAGTCTCTCACCCGCTCGCATGACGGCTCTCGCATGGCAACAGAGATCACAGCCAAAAGCACGCGCAGCCGCCACAGCCAAATCTACACAGCCATAGTTGGCAAAGCTACGGTTATCAGCAGTATCGGCAGCAGTAGCTGCTGCTACGATACTTCACCACCAAAATTAACACCATCGTTGCGACCTCCACCGTGATCAAAGACAAAGACTCCCTCCAGTGGCGATGTTTACACACCGCACCAGGTACTCATTTGAGGCTGAGTCGACCTAGAGGAGGCCCATGACCAGTTGAGTTAAACACCACTGGTGGTGGCCATAAGCGGGACTCGAACTCGGGTCGCCCGTGTTCGTAGCGCAGCGTGCTAACTATTGCACCACCGCTCCTCATAGACGTTAGCACACATGTACACACGTGCACAAAATCCCGATCTTAATTTTACATCAGTGGTCGCCACGTCACCACGGGTGATATCGATGCGCGTGCATGGTGGAGTTATGTCATTTTGTTGGAATTGAGAAGACTGGTAAACATGCACTCTGTGAAGGGCCAGTGCGCGAAACGTCGCCCATTATATTGTTTCTTTTAAGGCCACGGCGTCGTTGACGAAGGCGGAAGGTTATTTTTTTCATGGTGTTGTTAATAGTGCCTGTGCATCACTGCTAACGTAGCATCACCAAATACACCGTTTAAACGTGGAAAGAGTGGTAAACGTTGGAAGTCGCTGTTACTGGAGTGTGGTAAACCGCGCCTTATATGCTGCACTGAAAGGATGAATCTTACGAAGTCGAAAATCACGTCTCTGTACAACGTTTTGGGAAGATCCGAAAACAACCCGTTTCCTATCAGTCCTATCAGTCCTATCATTTCGTCAATTGCGCCATGTTCCCGTCTCTTCCTCGATCGTGACTCCGTGTTGCATGTATGCCTACGTTGAACTTCTCTCACAACGTAGTAGCCAACGGTGCTCATCGGAGGTGCGGGTGAAGGACCACAAACTAAACACACAAAAGCAGTTCAAAATATTTTTTTTTTATCTATAAAATGAATTTTCAATATGGATACGTTTACCGCATCGCCCGCGTTATAACAGACGAACATGTTTTCCCTCCATTTGCAATCCGCAGAGCGCGGTATTCGGCGACGAATTGTCGATGCATTCCTCGAGCAGTGGATCGATCACGGCTGACGGCGATGAGGACAACGATGGGTGTGACTCACGCACACAAGTAAAATTAAAACGCGCTGACATTGCTGTTCTGTGGTTTGAAGGGAGTGGGCCAGGCGCGTGTTGCGTCTGAATGCGCCGCTTGCGGCTGAGAGCAGGTGTCTGGTTAATGTACCGCGTGGATTTTATTGCGCAAGAACCTTTTTTTTGCGTGTTCCTCGGGACCTCCTTCCTAGCGCCTGCCAGCCCCGTGGACCTTCGCGTAATTAATACAGAAACTAACGGGTCGCTCCCTAGCTTAACCACTCATCCCTACCGAAGTTGCCACTTCAATAGCTTTCAAGCAGAACCCGGTGGGCAAAGTGTTGTTGTTTTCCATGAGACCACTTGCCGGCACCACCCGAGGTGGCATAGCTTAAGCGGTTATAATGTCGCTATGCGGCCAATAACAGTCAAATAAATACGTGATAAGCCATTTGAAATGAGTACATGTTTATCAAATAAATCTCTGTAATTACCCATTTAAATAAATCGATGCGACAGCACCAACTAAAGTGTTGGTGCTTTAGGTGCCACTCAATTCTGCTCTGATCCATGAGCTAACTGGAGATGCTGAACAGCGAACACTGCCATTTCCCCCAAGCCCACATTCCCCCCTTACCCCACCCCACCCCTTCCTCTAACCTCGGACCCAAAACCTCATTCTTCACGGTGGAACCAGAAGCTTTTGAGAGGACATCAAAGGCATTCGCCTCGTGTCGACACCGTGACCCCCTTCCTCCGCGCAGGTCACGTCCGTGGCCTCTTCACAAATCAAGGACTCGGTTCGCCACCAGACTTGGGGTTAAGGGTTGCCACCTGCCCGAATTCACGCGCCGCGGTCTGGAGTCGAACTTAGTGTGCGTCACCATCACCCCACCCGCCGCGCTTCAATAAATCCTGCCGTAAGGCATCTGTTTGAAAGGCTCACGGCCCGTTGGACTCAAACAGTTGTTTTACATAGACGTAGTAATACTGCGGTTTATTCCGTAATCTCGTCAGCTCTGTTCTTGAACACTGACTTAAATCGTGCCGCATGTCTGGACATGCATGGTCTTCTGCAGGACAGACTCAAGACGTTTTTCCAGTAGCGGCCCTGCGCTGGGATGTTTGGCCAATTGCCTCTTTTTTTTGTTTTAATAAGGAGCGGTTTGGCTTCTCGTGGGAGAGACGACCGGAGTAGCAGGAGAAAACTCACCTCGCATCCGAGAGGGACGGGACTGAAATACTCGCTCGTATAAGACCAGCAATACTCGTGGACGTCCACACGCCAATTAACACACAATCTTGATTTGAAGCTTTCGTGACTGCAGGAATCCATACTCTTTGGTTCTTTCGGTAAAGTCACGGAGTTAGAAATAAAATAAAATGAAACAAATCACGACGTTTCGATTGCAACACAAGCAATCGCCATCAGAAGGCCTTCTTTAGCAGTTGTTTATTGCTGCGGTTATCCCACCTGCGATCGAAACGTTGTGATTTGTTTTATTTTATTTCTAACTACGTGACTTTACCGAAAGAACTAAAGAGTATGAATTAACACACATTTATTCGATTGTCTGTTTGTCTAGTACGAATGCGTTTATTGTTTCACTCAAATGTAACAAAAATATGTCTGTTAAGTCATTTTTTTACAATCGATTCGCCACCAGACGTGTACTCAAATTCTAAATGATGTGGCATGGCTCTCCAACACACCGGTGTGCTGTACTAGTGACTAATTGGCACGTTCTGTTTACGTGACAACCCTTACTAGTTGGCTGTGTCGGGTGGTGACGGGTTTAACGACACATTTATATATTTACGCGGTCTAACCCAACAAACCTCTGTTATGCACAAAATAAGATACCGACTCCAACAGAAACGCATTACACCACATGCATACAGATCACTCTAAATGTGCCCGATCTCATCGTATCTCCAAAGCCAAGCAGACTTGGGCCTGGGTTAATACACGGGATGGGTGACAACCAGGGCTTGCCAGGTGTTGTAGGCGCAGGGGCTGCTAGACGTGGCCGGGGGATGTCAATGATGAGTGTCACCTCCACGTGTGTGCAGTGGAGTTTCTCCGGCCTCCTCTTCAATAAAATTGACCAAACATCCCAAAGTAGCGGGACCCTCCTAAAAAAAGACAAGGTGTCTCGGAAAGGCCTTCCTGGCTAAATAAATGACTTTACGATTACAATGTTGGTTAATCTTTGTCCCACGTATGCTCGGAAAACCAATACGAATCACGTGCACGTGTTTGACACGTGCTCATTGGGAGAGCTGTCATTGGAGAGCTGAGTAGAGTTCAAAGTAACGCACGAACAAACATCCTTGTTATTTTATTTCAACCTATCTACGTGACGTTATCGAAAGACCCAAAGAATACGAATTCCTGCAGTCACGAAAGCTTTAAGTCAAGACCAAGCATCCTTGTGAAAGACCCAACGCAGAAGATCTTTTGGGTTTGATCTTCCACGAAACTCATGGTCCACCCGAAATCGTATCCGCACAAACCATGGCAGATGCGGAAACCTGATGCACAAATGGAAGATAAATAAAATAAAAACTTTCCAGTGTGCGACTGTGGTCATCCAGAAGAGGCCGTATAACGTAAGACGACGCAATGCCCCGATACATAAATGCACCGGAGACATCACAGCGATGAAAACACTCCGCTGCTGCTGCTGACGCGGATGTCTGGGATTGACCACCAGAATGTGAAATTGTCATCGTTGCTCTGCCACCTACATCAGCAGCCCTGCGAAAGGAGAAAATCGGGAGAACCTAAGGCCGCCGTCATATCGGTGGCGGTGGTGAAACGGTGGCACAGCGAACTTTGCGATTTGAGTTCGATTCCCGGCCATAGCTCACACCAGTAGCAAGTGACATCTGAACCCGTTCTGGTCTCCCTCCCTCCTACTGTTTGTTGTTCTAACGTTCTGACCCTAACCCTGCTGGAAATCTGTGAAAAAGAGCTTCATGGCTCGTCGGATTTCTCGAGGATGAATAAATATTCTGATATTTCACCATCGCCGCGCTGACCAGCGTGGTGAAGTATGTTCAATCAACCTCCATGACTGACACAACGTGCACCGAGAAGGCCTTCATACAGCAGTGGATTGACAAAGGGGCTGTCAACGAATCGTCAGTCGGGTGGCAGTCGCCGTTGCCTCGTGCGTTTATCCCCAATGAAGTAATTCACGGGTAATTTTATTTGGCGCTCGGGTTCCTGGTGACATGAGCTGGGGAGAGATGGCGGAGTGAGGTGGGGATGGGAGGGGAATTGGGATGGGTGGGGTGTGAGATGGGGGGGGGGAGTTGCTATGGGGGGGAGGTGGTCGGTGAAATTGTGGGAGAGCGAGAAAAGAGAGCTGTGGTTAAAGAGCCCCCCACCCCATAACCCCGATCAGCTGCCCACGGGAGATCGGATTTCGCCCGCCCGCCCGCTCCGCTCTGCTCTATCGTTTCACCGTCAGCGCCTCCGTGTCAAGCGCGTCGGATTTTCCACGCGAGTTGCATTTACAGAAACGACAAATCATCCTGACGGATGCATTCATCATCTACCGCAGTCGGTCATGACCGTCTTATATATGTGTGTAGTATTGTGTATAGACTGTTGGGGCAAGTGCTGTTGGCGAGCACCTGCGAGAGCCCAAAGGGCACACGGCCGCCTTTGTCTCCCCATTACTGATATTTACACACGGCATCAGGTATCCATTTAAGGCTGGGTCGACCTAGAGGAGTGTGGTGCAGTCAGCACCACAATCACACACAAACTCACCACACGCTCGTGCACTCTTATACACTCACCTTGATACACACACACAGAGATCCTCAAAATAATCGACACTGGTGTTGGCCACGCGCTAGTCATTACCCCCCCCCCGCACACACACAAAGATCGCCCGTATAGCTTTAACAGACTGTTGGGGCAAGTGCTGTTAGTGAGCACCTATGAAGGCCGGCACGGTACACGAGGGGATGAATGGCCAACACTACGCCCGGTCGCCTTTGTCTCCCTAGTGGCGATGTTTACACACCGCAGCAGGTACTCATTTGAGGCTGAGTCGACCTAGGGGAGGCCGAGGACAGGTACAAATAATCGTCACTGGTGTTGAACGAGAATGGAACTCGTAGCGCAGCGCACTAACCATTACACCACTGCTCCCACAAACACAATCACACAACAACAATCGCCATTCGACATTAAGTGGCGGTGACGTCACCACGACGCTTGTGCCAGGCTATGTGCACGTTGAGGCCACGATAAGTGTCGAACGCCCGCAGGTAGGAGGTCACGGGGCAGACCCAGATGCCACGGGTCGACTGAGAGGACTGGCCGATGCACCACCTGTGCCCCCTACTGTGTCAACTTGCTGTGCTTTAGCCGCCCGGCGCTCCGCTCGTTGTTGTGAGCGTTGCTCCTCCGCCATCCGTTGTTTTTGGAGGGCGACTGCCTCCAACTGCCGAGCAGCGTACTTCACGAGCCTCCTCCACAGAGACCGATCTTGACACCGCTGGTCCCAGTCATCGGCAAGTCCACTCAGCTCCACATCCTCTTGTACCACATCACTCCATCTCTTTTCTAGCCCGTGTCCACTCTCTCCACAACTGCCCCACAATCACACGCACAAATACACACACACACACAAATCTTCGCGCACTCCTTCACGTAAATATTTATTCAACCCGAAAAACTGTCCGCCCCTTCCGGATGTCCACCCCTACCAGCGGAACTCTTCATCATCACCAACGATCACTCAAACTTACAGACCACAAATTACGGTCAATTATCTCCCCCCCACACCTCTCACGTTTTCAACATTCAGCTCGCAACAACAGTGCATGTCCGCCCAGGGCCATTTTGTACACGTGCAGCCGTCAGTGTGGGGGAGCGGTGGGAGAGTGATTAGCGCACTGCGCTATGAACCCGGATGTCCGAGTTCATTTCCCAACCGTGGCATTAGCCTCCGTGTACAAATGATAACCGAATAGGTTTTGTCGCCCGTCCCCTCCGCCTCACCAACCCCCGCTTGACCTGCGTGGTGAAGTATGCTCAATCAGACCACGCGCGTGGAGAGGCTTTCCTGCAGCAGTCCGTGCCCCTGCCCTGCGATTACTTTCTCTGCCCTTCCACGGATTTCCCCGACCTTCCTTAGCCTTCCTTCCCTGAGAAGGTTGACGTTTCGGGCAATGACCCTTCTTCAGAGCAGATAAATAGCAACGATTGGCTATGCACTTTGAGATCGTACTTTGCATTGTGAGGCCAAAATAAAACTGGGAAATGTTTTAAGTTAATGAAGGAACAATTTGAATACTGAATTTACAGTTTGTTTATTGTTACATGAATATCTGTTGTATATTCGCGTACAAAACGCTGGAAACTCACCGAGATGGTTAATCGCAAATATTGTTACTAAATGTATGTAGGAAGCAGTGAATATGATTAAGAGCACGTTTTCAAATCTGTTATTTGAATTAAAAAGTTATTACAAAGTAAGGAATTCCAATTTATACGAGGTTACGTGATAATATACCGTAATGTGTGTGCATATGCGTGGTTTTAATTTAGTATACGGCGGAGGATTAGGGATGTTTCATCCAGCAGTGGATCGAGCATGGCTGCGGCTGATGATGATGGCCCAAATATAGACACACACACACGACGTACCCAGCTAAACAGTCCAGGGGGGGTCAAATTGTTTTCGTCCCAAGAGGACTAAGTCGGAAATATGTTTTCTCAAATCTGGTTTTACTGCATCCGCCCCATCCAGAAGATGAATATATTTATAGCAATTAATATAGAAAAAAAATCAACATACAGAATTACTACTCATTACATTCAGTTCCCGAACTGAAGATAAGAAGCTTCCAGGACGCGGAGCGAAACGTCGGACATTGCGTAATGCCGGTCAACAGAACCTACGCGACAATCAGTGAACTTCCATTCACTTCGATGAACCCACCAAAACGCCTTTGTGTTGTTGTAAATAGGACCACGCATGTGCACATAGCGACGCGTGAAGGGTAAAGGACACACACGAGGGTAGCCGCGGGGCTAAGATCATCAACTCGTGTTTATTCTACACAGCAGCAGCGGCGGCGGCGGCATCAGCAGCAGCAGCAGCGTGGTTCCACGGACGCGTGTCAGTCCGCACGCCAGAACTCAGACGGGCTAACCCCCTCCCTACACACGTAACACTGGTCCGTACTTTAATATATATTAAAGCAACGCAATGTCATGAAACAATGAGGCACGCTCACCATTGAGACGCTATTAACAACGAGAGAGGAAACACACACACGCGCGCGCGCACACACGTCAAGCCCTTTACACTGTAAACATTCTGATCATCCTGAGTAAACACTTTAACGGTGGCACGCGCGCAACGCCGTAGTGTGTCGGATGTCCTCTGTGCGAATGCGTGCCAGACAAAGGCGCAGCCCTGCAATGTCTCGCCCGCCGTCACCGCTGGCGGAGATCCCCTCTCGGAGGCTGCTTGTGGCCAATTCCTCCACGCTGGCCAGACGTCTCGGAAGAGGTGGATGTACCCACACTTTACCCCACCCATGTATACCCGCTGGGTGGACAGAGCGCACGGGAGGAAAGAGCGGGCTGCGGTCGACGGAAGAACCTACTGCCACGAAAAGGCAACCCTTTGCACTGTGCTAAACA
This sequence comes from Lampetra fluviatilis, assembly GCF_964198595.1. Classification (NCBI taxonomy): domain Eukaryota; kingdom Metazoa; phylum Chordata; class Hyperoartia; order Petromyzontiformes; family Petromyzontidae; genus Lampetra; species Lampetra fluviatilis. The sequence goes on from NC_136275.1 coordinate 17,639,454, forward strand.
CGACACCACGGCGAGCGTCGCGTATTGTGTATGATACGTGTGTATATTTAGCGAAGCGATACAAACTCTTGAGTAATTAGATTGTTTAAAATAATGATTAACTCGCGTGCAGCAAATTCACGCTCGCCGATTATGTGCCGACCAACATCAATATCGGGATTGAACCAGACCCCAGTCCTCGTGACCCACCACTGCGCTCCTGTTAATGGTTACCAATTATTCTGTTATCAAATATAGTGGGGGTGGGGGGATGCTAGTAAGACGCTGCACGTGCCTGATGATTGGTTAACAAGTCCCACGTGAAGTAACCGGAGCTGAGTGAAATTTAAAACAAACGCAGCACACTCGCCAATGACACTCTGTGGCATTAAAAGGGAACATTTTATAATAGGGCGACGTTTCCAGCAAAGGCCCTTTAAATAGCACGTAAAATATTTAAATAGTTACGTGCTATTTACGTGCCCTTCATAGCACGTAAATATTCACGTGCTATGAAGGGAAGTTGCCCAAAACGTCGCCTATTGCATATTATTCCTTACAAAGGCAGTGTTCTTTTGGACAACACTATGTTGCGTGTTTTGTTGTTGTTGTTGCTGCTGCTGCTGCTATTGTTGTTATCTGTGCTCGTGCACCATTGGCAAAAGCAGCATCACCAAAAAGTTCGCTTGATATCAAGAGCGCTGTCTCTCTCCACGTCACGTGGGACGCGCGCTCTCCACACCCCCCCCAACCTCCCACCGTCGTTGTCGTCGTGGCACCGTCGTCGGGGGCGCTTCCGATGATGGCTGAGCAGCAACAGCAGCAACAACAACAGCAACAACAACAGCAGCATCAGCAGCAGCAGCACAGTCCTCCGACCACAAGCTCGGACTCTCGTGCTTTTGTCTTTGCAAGGGGTGGGGGTGTTGGGGGGTCGGACTTCTCAGAGGTGCTGCTCACGGCTCCCTGTCGCCCCGAGGCCTCCTTGGTTTATCTGTCTGACCTGGCCTCTACGGTGGCGAGATGTTAACTATCTCGCCTGGTAGACAGGAGGTCGTGGGTTCGATGCGGATATCTGACGCCAGCTGTATATTTGGAGTGTGCGTGTTCTCCCCGTGGTAACGTGGATATTTCTCCAGCTCCTCCGGCTGTACTCTCCATATTTAGAAACATGCGTTGCGATAACAGTATTTGGCTCCTGTAAAATGCCAATAGATAAGTCACGCTGTTGATCAATCATTAGTGGCCAGGTCGTTTCTAAAAAAGAGCTCGAAAGCTCAGTGGGCCTTAGCTGTTATCTCTACTCCTTCAGGTACTGCCCGTCGACAGGCAGTGCAAGAGAGTGGGTGCAAAGGCAAAGACCACCCAGCATCGTCTTAACAAATTTTTTGGGGCAAGTGCTATTTGCGAGTCGCACCTATGAAGGCGAGCGGCTCGGCACATGAGGGGGGTGGGTAGCCAGCACCACGCCTGGCGGCCTTTGTCTCCCCAGTGGCGATGTTTACACACCGCACCGCGTACTCGTTTAATGCTGAGTCGACCTCGAGGAAGCCCAGGCCTGGTTCATTTATTCGTCACTGGTGTCGGCCGTGAGCGGGAATCGAGCTCGGTTAGACTGGTTCAGAGCGCAGTGTGCTAACCGCTACGCCGCCGCTCCACATACACGCACACACACGTACACACACGCTCACAAGCACACAATCACACACACATACTCACACACACCACACTCGCCCTGCATTGCGGTCACTCAACATTGTCCTCCAAGCACATTCATGAATTATGCCGAGCGTGATTTCGTTATCAACATATTTATAAATGTATACGGTGTGAACGCGATCTTCACGACGCTTCGTGTTCCAATCTCCCTGTCTCGTATTCACCTTCTGCAGCGCTCGCTCGTCACCGTGGCGTCCGCGATGAACACCACCACCACTACGTGACTTTTCTTTCGTGTTGTGCGCGGTGCTTTTAGCGCCACAGCGCGTGGATTTGTAGCGTTTGCTTTCATTTGTGTTTGCTGTGGACTTTGTGTATTTCATATCGGAATCGCCTCCAGTGCTGTTGCAGCTGGCGGCAATAAAAGTTGTTTACAAGTCTGTCTCTCTCTCTCTCTCAGTCCGTAACGGCAACGATACCATTGGGTTATCTCGGGGAAAGTCCCCCTGTGCCTCGCGAGTCTTTGGGAGGAGAAGGAGGTGCGGCACTGCGTGGGATGGTTTGGGCGAGTTCCTTCTCAACGCGTGGTGTTTCTTCGCAAGAGGACGGACGCTCGACTATCCGGGGAAATAACCCCCCCCCCACATCACGAGTGCAAAGGTCCGCACAGATGGATTCATCAATCCACTCGCTGTAATACTGCACTGCCATTTTCTGACCACCTCCCTAATTCAGCAGCACGTGCGGCAGTTTTGCACATCTCTATTTGATCCACCGACATTCGACTCCACGGCGCTGGTTCAGGGGGCGTGCATCACCATCTCCGACCCGTTCTCTATAACTCCCCCTTTGTCTTGTGTGTGTGTGTCTCAACATATCTCCCATTGATGCTGGGTGTCTCTCTCGGTCTCAGCGTCTTTGTTTCTTCCCCGTGTGTCTCAGTCGTGTCGCAGTGAATCTCCCGATGACTCCCTCTCTCCATCTCTTCTTGTTCTTCACGGATGCCGGAGAACCGAGACACGCGGGCGGACTCGCTGCTCTCGTTGGGAGTCAGAAGACAGGAGGCGCCGCGCTCTCAGTCGGAGTCGTCGTCGCCGCTCTCGGGGGGGCTGCTGCCCTCGTTGGAGCGCCCTGCCCCCCTGTCGTGGCTGCCCCGGGGCCCGGGCAGCTCCGCGGGCAGCAGCTGCTCTTTCCGCACGTGCGCCAACTCCGTGTCGCGCACCGAGGCTCCCTGCTGCCCGCCCTTCACGCGCTTCCATTTCATGCGCCGGTTCTGGAACCAAACCTTCACCTGCGGGAGAGCCAATGGGCGAATCATCACGATCGAGATGTCACCGCCATGGCCAAAGCCGTGGGATTGATGCCGCCACCACCACCTGACACCTCGCTACCAATGCGTTCTGCACATGGGGGGAGGGGATGGCTGTTCACGGGGAATAAAAAAAAACAGGCCCTTTGTAAGGCCCTCTTGCGTGTGATGTCTAGAGCAATTTGCCCCTCTCCCCACATCTCCCCGTCTGTGCGGCCCTGACCCCCTAGCTGCTACACACGAGACACGCGGCTTCCACATTTCAAGTTGTGCCCTACCAGTGTCCCACCATCTGATATCAGGAATTCGCCTTCCTCGCTGGACTCGTGGAAACCGCTCCAACGCCACCCAGCGCAACCATTACTCCCCGACTCGTGCGGAACAACGCTCGCCTGCCCGTGGACTCTCGTCCACTACGGCACTTCTCCATCCTGTTTCGCCTTGACATTTCTAGCAGCCATCTCTGACAGCTTTACTCAAATTCATACCAAGAGCTTATTTTCTAACTGATAGGCATTTTATTTTCATCAACTAAGGTAGAGACCCTCGAGATTCTCATAGCATTTCATGACAGAAAAAAATACGTGGGGATCCGTCTGTTTAGAGAACCGATTACAATAACAGAGAAAATGTATGGAGATAAATACATTGTAATTCTCAGCCTGTCTCCCGCCGATAACAGTATATACTAATAGGGGTTTTCCCCCTTTTTTTTGGCAACAAAACTGACACCTTTTGCAAGGAATCATGTTCACATTAACCACAATACTTGCAGTAAAATGCAAAAAAGAAAAGGTGTCAGTTTTGTTGCCAGAAAAAAAGGGGAAAACCCCATAAGTTCTAAAATTAAGGGGGAAAAACCCTATTAGTATATTTTGGTACTGGCAAAGTAGGCCTCATGATGATCTCAGTATACTTCGTACATCTTTGTATGCGTGGATGTTGAACTTCTTTCGCACCGCTGTAATGCACAGGGCCATCGCTGTCACAATATTCAAACAGAATCTAGAATTCAAACAGTTATTGGGAGGGAAGTAATGGGACCACTAGAAATAATTAAGGTGTCTATAAATTAATCGTATTTTGTCGTTTTTCTCCAAATGCATCCTGATCGTACTAGCAGCGGCACGTCACGAGGCGAAGAATCAATTCTGAACTCCCGCAGTGAGCAGTGTAACACACTAAGACCTACTGAGCTATATAGCTCTTTTTTCAGAAGCGACCTGGCCACAAATGACAGTTCAACGAAGTGGCCTATTATCACGTGGAAATGTATAGCAGCCAAATACTCTAAACTCACGTTGATTCAAAATGTGGAATCGAAAGACCCGGAGAAAAATCCACGCGACCACGGCGAGAACATGCAAACTCCAAATATACCGGCGTCATGGTCGGGATCGAACCCACGACCTCCTGTATACCAGGCGAGATAGTTAACATCTCGCCACCGTAGAGCCCAGGTCAGCCAGAGAAACCAAGGGGCCTCAGGGCGACAGAGAGCCGTGAGCAGCACCTCCGAGATTTCAGACCTGTATAACATTAGCGAGCTACGTCCGAGATAACTTTAAGTGACTTTTTGTGTGCCTTACTCTGACATTTAGAATTCTCCGAGCGAAAATTGACCAAATAATACGTTCCACGGGTAGAACAGCACTGGAAGGGGTGTGGGGTCAAGAGGACAATGCAGAGGTGGAGCAATGAAGCCGGTTCGTACGGCATGTGCCACGCGTGTGTTGTGGCATCACGGGGTGGGGGAGTGGGGGGGTGGGGGGTTTGAGGAAATCGCTGACAGAGGCGGCTCTCCACTTGAGGACGAACTGTGGCAGATTCGTGCTTTCATTGCAATGAGTTCCGGTCGAACAGTGTTCATGCCAGCCGGTGGCAGGACATTACTGTTATTCTGTCCATTCGTCCAATTTCCTCATGGTTTATTGGCTGTTATTGTATTTTTGCATTGATTTATGAATACAGAACCAGACAGCTCAGTCGCCAGACTACAATTAATAAATAATAGCTGCGAATTATGATGGTTGTTAACGTAATGACAGCATCACACTATTCATTAACGAAATAGCATTCACATTATACGCCTCTACGTGCACAATTTGACAAAATATGTAAGAACGCCAATGATAATTTACAGCCCTCTATATCTCCACTGCTGGATAAAGGCCAAGCCGTGGTGGCCATGGTGGTTGTTTGACCACGCGTCATCACGCTGGTCAGAGCGGGCTTGGTGAAGGGATGGCAAAGGAGGGGTTCAGATATCACTCGGCACTGATTTTCGCCACGGTCTGGAATCGAACTCAGGTGGCTGAGATTTTAGCGCAGTGTGCGTGCGAACCACTGCGCCATCGCTCTGGAACACGGAACGTCTGTTTCTAATTTTGACGAAAAAAAACTGCCGGTGTTGCCATCACTCAACGTGGAAAATCGCAGTGGCCGTGATTTTCTTTCTGCCATCTCGTATCGAACGTGAAACACGCACACTGCATATGAGGGTCTCGCCACGCCCCTAAAGGGTCGTGGGAGTTATTCGACCATACTTCACCACGCTGGTCAATACGGGTGGAAGGCGAGGAGCATAGGTTGGTACTAACTCTCTCAATAGCCGGCGCGCGTGGGTGTGTGTACGTGGATCTTGGCGGGGACCCACACCCACCACGGACATACACCCACTCACGCACCCCACACATTCACGCGCACGTGGGTGGGTGTGCGCGTACGTGGGTCTCGGCACGAACCCACACCACCCACGCACCTTACACCACGCACGCACCTTACACATTCACGCACACCCAGCCGCCACGCACGCGCTCGCGGGCGGGCGGGCGAGGAGGTTGTTTCGGCACGCACCTGCCGCTCGGTGAGGTCGAGGTTGACCGCGATCTCGTATCGGCGCAGCCTCGTCAGGTAGTTGTGATGCGCGAACTCGGCCTCCAGCTCGCGAATCTGCTCCTTGGTGAAGGCCGTGCGCTCCTTGCGGGGTCGGGACCCCGACGCTTCGCTGCGAGGGCACGGCTCCGACTCTTCGGGGCTGGCGTCTGCGCGCCGCGCGCGAGTTCACGACGTTCACAGGTGGACGCATTGCGCGCTGACGCCGCGTCGACGGTGGTGCACAAAAGCACGCTTGATGACGTTTCGGGCAATGGCCCTTCTTCATAGCACATGAAGAAGGGCCACATAGGGGGACATTTCCAGCAGTGGATTAACAGAGGGCTGTTGCACGGTTTAAGCGCCGGAGGTGATTGAACATCGAATATACGAACACTTGTCCAGGGAGGACACGCGGATACAGACGCAAACGTTCATATGCAATCAAGAAGACAAAGATCCCCCGTATATCTTTGAACAGACTGTTATAAGACAAGTGCTGTTAGCGAACACGTATGAAGGCCGGCACGGCACACGTAGGGGGTGGGTGGTCAACACCACGCCCGGCCGCCTTTGTCTTCCCAGTGCTGATGTTTACACACCGCACGAGGTACTCATTTAAGGCTGATTCGACCTATGGGAGGCCCAGGACCGGTTCATATATTCGCAACTGTTATATTGGTCACCAGGTTTGTAGCAAATTGTGCTAACTACGCAACATCTCCCCAACAAGTATACAAAATACCAATGCATACAGACACATGTATACACATTCATACAGACACAGACGTACACGCACGCATTCATGAATTTACACAAAGACGAACACACGCAGCCGCGCAGACAGTATACACATACTCGTGTGTGTGCGTGTGTATATGTTGTATATATACGTACATAATTCGTTTACAAATGGAAAAAAATAATAACCCTAAATAACACGTGTGCTATGAACAAGGGTCACTGCCCGAAACGTCGCCGATGATGTTTCCCTTTAAGTCAGAATTCTTGACGACCGTGTTGAGTTGTTGTTGTCTGTGCATCACTGCCAACTCACCAGCAGCACCACCAAATAAAGTGTCTACAAAAGAGTTTGGAAAATCTAGAGGACGACTTTAAGACTGTATCCCTCTTCAAAGATTTATACCTAGAAAAAAAATATCCATGCACGTGTTTTAATTTCAATTGAAATGAATGCACCGAATGAGTTGGAATAATGACAACGTGTTGAAACTCAAACATGTGGAGCGATTTATCGTCGTGGATCGAAAGACGGTGACTGAGACACTTCGTGCGCCCTGCTTGGCTTCTACGAATGAGACCGTGGCATTGTCCGTAAATACAAATAAATAAATACGCACACATATAGAGCATTCAAACACGCCAAGCTTCAACGCAGGACAACATCATATCGCGCCATATTCGTCATCAGCACCGGCGTATGATGTCATCACGGAAGAGAGGGACAGGGCACGGGGGATATCAATGAAGGGGTCAATGCACAATTATACGATCGATCGGTCTCATCAACTCACGAACGGATCTCAGGAACGGAATCCATTCGTAAGTTGGGGACTGCCCCGTACTCTGTCTGCTTATGAAGAAGGGCTCTTTCCGGAAACATCAGCCTTATTATGTACGGTATATGTATCAAATTTGAAAAGAGGAAGCCCATGACTCGTTCAGAAATCGCTCACAATTGATGTTCGCCGCGACTCGGAATATAACTAAGTTTACTGGAGTGATATTGCAATGCGCTAACCACAGCGCCACCGCTCTATTCAAGTATTCTTTACATTGGCACATTGTATAACATTGAGTAGGCACAGGACGTGCCTACTGTTGCAGATGATGTTACGGGGTCGTTAACGTCTGCATTAAAGTCTAAGTGATGTGCTGCTCGGCTCCTGTTTACAGCGACGAGCCAGTGGCGGAAATTCCACATTCCTATGGCGGGGGCGAACAGGGGTTTTAACGTGTGTGGTTTTATGTTATAATCGACGTGTATTTGACAGCAGACGGCAGATGCTTGCGTAGACGCGACTCGGGGATTGTCGGCCGTTGCAGGGTACACACACGCATTTAGCTGATAAAGTGGTGCAGGGCAGGGCCATGCGAGGCAGTCAGTGGCACCTCAACCTTTGTCGTGCAAGCATCTCGCGGACAAAGACAAAGATCCCACCGTATAGCCTTAATAGACTGTTGGGGCAAATGCTGCCGTGAGCGAGCACCTATGAAGACCGGCATGACACACGAGGGGGTGTGTGGCCAGCGCCACGCCCAGCCGCCTTTGTATCGCCAGGGGCGATGTTTACACATCGCACCAGGTACTCATTTGATGCTGAGTCGACCTAGGGGAGGTCCAGGACCGGTTCAGATAACCGTCACTGGTGTTGGCCTTGACTTAAAGCTTTCGTGGCTGCAGGAATTAATATTCTTTGGGTCTTTCGGTACAGTCACGTCGATAGGTTCAAAGAAAATAACAAAAACTACAACATTTCGATCGCAACACAAGCGGTCGTCATCAGGAAAAGGGGGTTAGCTTCTAAAGGCAAACTGTTTATAAAGGTTTAAAATGGGCGTAGCCCAAATGTCAGAAGCATGGGTAGGGCAGCTAATGTTAATGTAAGTGATGGGCAGTGGGCCGCGATTGGCGGTGGGTTTCCACCAATTAAAGGGCTGCCAGGTAAAAATTTGCATGTTAAGATAAGATCGGTGAGTGGCCTCCACGGCGAGTGCGCTGAGATGGCTATGATAATGTGAGAGATTAGCATGTTAATGTAAGATGGCAGAGCCATTGCCACGTCGAGGTACGGTGCGCAAAGGTGGCTGTGTTGGTGTGAGAAATTGAACGTGTTAATGTAAAATCAGAGCCAAAAATAACAACTAACATCGGAAGGTGGCAGGATGGGAACATCACAGCCAGTTATGACTTAAACTGGTTGATAACGTCCTTCCTTGATGTGGTCATCTGGCCACATGGCCGACCAGCTCTGAACCAATTCCTCAACCATCCATATATACAGACATAGACACAATTTCAACCGAGAAGATGGGTACAAACTTAGCAATCATTGGAAGGACGTTATCAACCAGTTTAAGTCATAACTGGCTGTGATGTTCCCATCCTGCCACCTTCCGATGTTAGTTGTTATTTTCAGCTCACCGATTTTACATTGACAGGTTACATTTCTCACACCAACACAGCCACCTTCGCACGCTGACCTCGAAGTGGCGGTGGCTCTGCAATCTTACATTAACACGCTAATCTCTCACATTAACATAGCCACCTCAGCGCACTCGCCGTGGAGGCCACTCACCGATCTTACATTAACATGCTAATTTGTACCTGGCAGCCTTTTAATTGGTGGAAACCCACCGCCAATCGAGGTCGCTGCCCATCACTTACATTAACATTAGCTGCCCCACCCATGCTGCTGACATTTGGGCTACGCCAATTTTAAACCTTTATAAACAGTTTGCCATTAGAAGATAACCCCCTTTTCCTGATGACGACCACTTGAGTTGCGATCAAAACGTCATAGTTGTTTGTTATTTTCTTTGAACCTATCTACGTGACTTTACCGAAAGATCCAAAGAATATGGTGTTGGCCGTGAGTGGGAATCGAACTCGTTTCGCCGGGTTCGTAAGCGCAACGCTCTAACCGCTACACAATCGCCCCCCACTCACTGGCACACACATATATACACCCGCCTTCACACTCAAGCACGTGTTTATAAGGCAACTGCAAAACACTGACAATCATGCTATATTAGAAACAAAAACTTTTGCTGGCTCGCTGGCAGGACGACACCTGCGGATGGAGGGACGGATGGACACTCACTTCCAAAAGACGTGAAGGCTGCTAATACAGTACAATCATAACAATTGGTATAATGCACAGCCCTTTGTCAATCCACGACTGGATGAAGACTTTCCGCACAATTTCCCACGCCGTGTTGGTCATGAGGCGTTTTTTTTGCCATACTTCACCACGTTGGTCAGCGCGCATTGGTGAAGGTGGAGGTGGGCAGTAGACATCAATCAGTCGCCACTGACGTCAGCAATGGCCCAGAATCAAACTCAGGTCACCGGTTTCCCGCAATTGAAAGGATAATGGCGACCCAAATATTATTTCCCAGACGAATGCATAATTATCCTAAAAACAAATGTCATTAAAATCCATCATAAAAAGCTGATAATGACGTCATTTTAACGGATAGTTTATAACATTTGAGTTGGTGGCCTAAATTATGAAAAGGCCGCACATTCAGTTATTTCGAGCTGGTGGTCTGGATAAGGCTGATAGTTTTTTGGCATGCAATGCTATACACTCATTGCACCATGTACCCCTCCGCGCCTCAATCGATGCAGCACATTTCGAGACCGCTACTGTGACATCCATCGAAATCCGTCGTCATCGCCAATGTGTGCTCATAATATATCGATATCTACATCGGATCAAACCTCGCGACCGTCTCGCGACTCGTGTTTGGGCCACCCCTAACTTCTGCATCCTTCCGCTCCTCCCGCTGTGAAAACATCGACGTTGCTCCGTGCAGCTGTGTTGAGGCCGTACGTCGCCTCCTCCTCTCCCTCTCCGCATCTCTCTTGACCCTCTGCTCACGTTACTCCGTTCCTTTTCCATCGTTTTTCCCATCTTCCTCTGCTCTCTCGCTTCCCTTTGCCGTTCCTTTCCCAGACAATTACATCATTGACCCTCCTGTAAACCCCTTCCCGTATGGGGTGCCACGGCTGGAAAGCTGCGAGTAGCAATCTTTGCACAAATGGCACGGACATACGTGTGAAAGAACTTCACGGCTCATGGGATTTCTCCAGGATAAATACAGATTCTGATTCACACACGCACAGAGACATCTCTACATACATCCACAGTATGTACCCACAACGCATATATGTATCGCCATATGCTTACACATATTCGCAAACATAAAAATACACATATACACACGCAGACACATATCTTCACACAAATACATAAAGATACGTACGTACGTGCATACATACATACACTCACAAATATAGTATATATATACAAATACACACATCCGAGGTTTGTGTCTCATTCGCTCCGAACGTGGTTATATATATAGGACTTGATTTCTAGAAGATAGAACGAAAACATTACAAGGTCGCACTCATGAAACAAAAAGTGCATGCCACAAATGAACCACAATAGCTTGCTGATCTCGTCAAGGAGCATAAACCATCACGCCATCTCCGGTCATGATCATCGCAGCTGCGGCTTTTGGCGAACCAACGAAAAAAGACGGTGGTCACCGCATCTCGCGGCGCTTTCAGATGCGCTTCTGCGACCGTCTGGAACGCTCTTCCTTCCGATATTAGGAAGCCACTGGAGCTACGCACTTTTTAATATAGATTGAAACGAGTTACTTTAGAACTGATTTTTTGTGTTTAGTTTGTTGTCCTTCCCCCGCACCTCTGATTAGCACGGTGTGGCCACATACGGTGCGAAAGAAGTTCAACACACATACAAACTCGCCTCGTTGTACAGGACTTGATTGATTCAAATAGAGGCACTCTGGCAATTACATCTCCTGCGTAGCAAATAGAGAGGACAGAGAGATTGAGTGTATAGTGAGAGTTGGAGACTGCTCTCTATTCCAATTTTATATTGGCATATGAATAATTGTAAATTTAATATTACATTTTTACTTTTAAGGCAGTGGTATATGTAATCGTTTCCATGTTGTTTTTGCTCGTGCACCAGTACCAACGCAAGTACAAAGTTGTAGAGAACTTTATTAAAAGAGAGGAACTCGCCTCGTTGTATAGTACTTGGTTGATAGAAGAGAGGGACTCACCCAGTTGTATAAGTACTTGGTTGATACAAGAGAGGGACTCACATAGTTGGTTGATAGAAGAGAGGAACTCACCGCGGACAGAAGATTCCACCACGGGCTTCCTCCTGCCGGCAGTCTTCTTCCCGCACTCAGACGCGTTCGGCTGATGTTGCTGCTGCTGCTGCGGCTGCTGTTGCTGCTGCTGTTGCTGCTGTTGCTGTGGCTCCAGGCTGCAGGCAGCCAGGCGCGGGGAGGTCTCCCCCGCTGAGGCTGCGCTCGTCGGAGAGGAGACCGGCTGCTCAGCGGCAGGGGCGACCGCGTGCAGAGTGGACGCAGCGGCGAAGTGCGACGACCCTTGGCGATGCTGATGCTGCTGCTGCTGATGTTGCTGCTGATGATGTTGCTGCTGCTGATGATGATGCCACACGGACAATTGCTGCTGCTGCTGTTGTTGTTGAGGATGATGGCTGTGATGGTGTTGTTGGTGGTGGGTTTCTTGTTGGTGCTGCTGCTGGTGGTGATGGTGCTGGCTGCTGACGCTACTGCTGCTGCTGCTGCTCTGATGATGATGGTGGTGGAGCTGGTGGTGATGGTGGTGGTTGCTGTGGTGGTGGTGGTGATTGTGTCCGTTCGTCCGGGCGGTGAGCCCTGCGCCCTCGCTGGCTACAAACCCCGAGGATACGAGGCACGAGGCGGCGATGTCGGGGAAGGGCACTCGCTCTAGGGCTCCGCGGCCGTGCAGGGCTACGGGTGGGAAGTGATGAAGCCCTGGCGGTGGCGGGACACCACTGTGCGACTGGTTCATGTAGCTGAATACGGCGTGATCCATGGCCAATCTCTCCCAGCAAACGAAAACAACAATAAGGACCAAACCAAACAGAAAAAAACAAACGTAAAAAAATATATATCAATGAAACCGCAACAGAATCACTCTTCTACGTTGCGTCTCCAGTACCCCCACGCTTAACAATCCTCCAAGCGAGCAATCATTCGAGATTCTTGACAACAACACCAACAAAAGCCAGACACCTTCTAAGATAAAGGTCACTCAGTCACTCGCTCTATATAGACAGACTCGCACGCGCACGTGGACGCTGCTGCCTCTGCTGCCAATACTGCGCTTCTCTGTGAAGCGGTGGCAGCAAGCCGCAGCAGGAAGGAACCCCACGTCAATGAGAGTGATCCTCTCCCCTGCCCTTCCCTCCTTCAAGACGGCCGCGTAGGAGGAACAAGAGGAGGAGGAGGGAATGCGATCCTCCTGTTATAAATAGAGAGTAACGAGAGAGGGGCGGTCTACGGGCTAACAGCACCACCACCATCATCATCACCACACGCGTCTTTTCCAAGGCGCGCTGTGGAGCAGGGAGATGCAATTAAGCCCCGAACGAGACAGATCCTGATTCACAATTGTTGTCGTTGTTGGGGTCAAATTGCGTCAATAATTTGTGTCGTGAAACCCTCCTCCACCCGACACAGCCAACGAATTAAGGTGTCACAAACGTGGCCAAATTGTATGACTGCTTCAGCGGCACCCGCCGTTCGTGTCGTTGTTGGAGAGTTGTCTCACGACACTGAAATGGGTAACGGCGCTTCGCTGAGCTGACGGTTACAGCCAAAATGAATCACCTCTCAATCGTAATATCGGTCGCGAAAGCCGACCGCGTGTTGAAAAAAAGAGACGGATTCTCTACGAGAAACAGACTCGCGGGTTATATGCAAAGTAGAGCGCGGGGCGGGCCAGATATAATTATAGGGGTTAGTGGTGTGGGGGGAGAAGGGGGGGCACCCTGCTTTTAGTCGAGCACGTGGGTGCTTCCACGTGCTCGAGCAAGTGCGCTTGATTAGCAAACGCGTTGTGCATGGGAGCAATGGCGCAAGGGTTAGCGCACTGCGCTACGAACCCGGCAGAGCCCAGTTCACGGCCAAAACCAGTGACGATTATCTGAATACGTTCCTGTGCTTCTCCTAGGTCGGCTGAGCCTTAAATGAGTACCTGGTGCGCTGGGTAAACATCGCTACTCGGGAGATAAAGACGGCCGGGCGTGGTTCTGGCCACCCACCCGCTCGTGTGCTGTGTCGGCCTTCATCGGTGCCCGCTTAACAGCACTTGCCCCAACAGCCTGGTAAGGCTATACGGGGGATATTTGTCTTTGACGTGTGCATTTATACTCGAGTGTGTGTACACGTGTATGTGTGTATCAATACATCACGTGTAGGATGCACACAGAGAACGTGTATCCACACCCGTATGTGTTGTGTACGCGTGTATGTGTGCATTCAAGCCCTTGCGCCTACACGTGTGTGTATGTGTGTGTATCTCGAGGCCTTATGCGTCTGTGTAGCCACACCCGTGCGTTAACGTGTGTCACACCGATGCGCGTATGTGCATACACGTGTTGGCTACGTACAGAGCGAAAGAAGTTCAACATACATTTACATACGTGTGTGTGGAATTATAGCCATATCCGTGCGTATATATATACAAACGGGTGTGTTTGTAACCCGTGTGTGCACACCGACCAGTTGATGTGTACGTTTCGTCGCACGTGTGCGTATACTCACCCGTGCACGTGTAATGTTTCCATCCGTAGCTTGTGTGTGTGTTTATGAGTAGGGGAGCGGTCGTGTAGCGGTTAGCGCGCTGCGCTATGAACCCGGCGACCCGGGTTCGATTGCCGCTCACGGCCAACACCAGTGACGATTATCTGAACCGGTCCTGGGCCTCCCTTAGGTCGACTCAGCCTCAAATGAGTACCTGGTGCGGTGTGGAGACATCGCCACTGGGGAGACAAAGGCGGTCGGGCGTGGTGCTGGCCACCCACCCCCTCGTGTACCGTTCCGGCCTTCATAGGTGCTCGCTAACAGCACTTGCCTCTATAGTCTGTTAAGGCTACACGGGGGATCTTTGTGTTTATGAGTATGCGCTACGAATGCGGCAACCCGAGTTCGACTCCCACTCAGGACCCACAACAGCCTTGTGTGTAAAAATCACCACTCGGGGAGACAAAGGCGGCCTGGCGTGGTGCTCGCCATACTCCTGTGCTGTGTTGTATCTTCCCGCTCACGGCCAACATCCAATGGCGATTATCTGAACCGGTCCTGGGCCTCCCCTAGGTCGACTAAGCCTCAAATGAGCACCTGGCGCGGTGTGTAAACATCGCCACTTGGGGAGACAAAGGCGGCCGGGCATGGTGCTGGCCACCCACCCCCCTTTGTGTGCCGTGCCGTTCTTCATAGATACTGCTCGCTAACAGCACTTGCCTCAACATTCTGTTAAGACTATACGGGGGATCTTTATCTTTGTATGTATATATATGTGTGTGTGTCGGGGGTGGGGGGGGGGACCTCGTGCTGTGGCGAGTCACCTGCTGTTGTCCATCAGTCGTGGCCGGGCGGCTCCAGACCAATTATTGTCGGTATTTTTTTTTATGAGGGTGCGGTAGAGAAAGCGGGGAAAAGAAGAGTCGACGCAGAGGCGCGCCTCTCGCGCCAACCCCTTTCCAAGCGCCAACCACTTTCCAAGCGAAAGGATTCATGTCTGCATTAACCAAAATGCAAACAAAAACACACTATGATAATACATGCATTGTCCTTGAAACAGATTGGTCCACACCAAGGGAGGGCTTTCTTTTGAGCCTCGACCCAATTGGTGCTCGAGCAGAGGACGCTAAATGGCGTACAGCTCAAAGACAATGCACTATCAAAGTAATGAGGGCTCCTTGTAAAAGGTTTCAGTTTTGTTGCCAGAAAAAAGGGGGAAAACCCTATTATTATATTTTTGTAATGCGGGCATAAACGACCTCCTGGAAGTGACGTCATGGGGGGAGGAGTTACGTCACGTGGGGGAGAGAGTAAGGGTCTATAAGGGGGGTAACCGGAAGCAGTAGGGAGTGATCGGGGACTGGGAAAGTGAGAGGCCACGCAGGGCGAAGGGTGAGGAGAGAGTGGCGAGGTCGCCACACACCCGAGCCACGAGGATCGGCACCGTCGGCCAACGGGGACCGACCCCGGGGCAGGAGGAGCAGCGAGGAGGCTGCAGAGAGCAGCGGGTCTGCAAGGGAGGAGTCGGGCAGCAGGGGTCTGCACGACGTGACAGCAGTGGGGCTGCTAGGAGGGAGTTGGGCTATGAGAGCGACAGCAGCCTGGGGCTGCAGAGTGGAGAGTATATAGGGGAGTACCGTGAGGGAAAAGAGATCGAACCCAAATAAAGGACACAGGACAGAGAGAAGCGTCCGAGTCTTTTATTACACTGGTGTCAAAAGTGTAACGGTATGGCTAAACAACTGAGAAAAAAGAATATTCCGTCTCCGGCATCGGCTTCATCTTCCGACGACGATGACCTTCCTCCTGCGGTGGACCCGACTCCGGCAGAGGAGGAGATCCGTGCTGGGACGAGTGCGGGTCCAGGGGTCCAAGATGTCGCCGCGTCGGCGGACCAGTCTGCACCAAAGGACGCGGATTTGAGATGGAGTCAGATGGCGGAGCAACTTGAAACTCTCAAGAACGTGCTTGCACAGTTGTGTGTGCTCTTTACGCCGAGGACGGCGTCGGAAGGCGATGTTGGTGGTCCGCAGGAGCCCGGGTTGTCTTCAATGTCGACGCCATCAGCCACGTGGCACGAAGACGCCATCTTGGGCGTGGCGCACGACGAAAGGCGGGAAGCCGCCATTTTGGGCCCTCCGCGACGGAAGGCCGCCATCTTGTCGACACCACGCTGCGACGCCATGTAGAACATGCCACCGGAAGAGTCAGCGGCTGGAGGGAACGCGCCAAGGCGTCGCAGTCGTCACCTAACGACTGTCAAGGAATTCTCCATCGGGGGCGATTGGAGTGCGTTCGCCTGCAGATTTTTGGCAGCGGTGCGCTTGGCGAGGTGGACTGACGCCGAGGCATTAGAAGTTCTTCCGACTCTCCTTGATGATGAGTCCGTTAGATTCTTTCGCTCTATAAAAGCCGCGAAGAAGAAAACATTGCGTGGTGTGTTCGACGAAATGGCAGACGCTTACGAGCCGCCGGATGATGCTCATCGCCGGTTTGTGCAACGACAACGCGCATCCGAGGAGTCTCCGGTGGCGTATAGGGGCGCGGTACTGGAGCTGGCAATGGCCGCATACCCGGAGATGGAGCCTGACCTGTTGGAACCTCTCATCCTGGGGAAGATGTTGGAGTTGTCCTGGGATCTCGGCATTCCCATGCCGGTGTGCGGTCATGAGAAGCTCACATCCCGGGTTGCGGCTAAGTGTCTGGACGCCCAGTTCAACCTGCGCCGGTGGAAGCAAGTTACGGCGTGGACGGGTGGGCCCATCGTCGAAGGGGGAGCCGTGGGTTGGGACCCCAAGAAAGCTGTTTATGTGCCGGACGACAGGAGCCCGCAGGAGCTGTCGGCTGCCGCTGCTCCGTGGCCGGAGCCGCGGGCTGCGCTGCCGACACGGCCGCGTCGGGACGGGGCGCCCGCAGCAAGGCGCAACAACATCGACTGCTTCCGCTGCGGGCGTAAGGGCCATTATGCCAGGGACTGCTGGGCCCGCGTCCCGGGTCCGCCCCAGCAGGAGGCCTCGACAACGGCCGCTCCAAGGAAGGATTCGCCAGCACAGGCAAGTCGGTGCGCACCAGACACCCGGCAAGGCTTGACACCTCACTCATCACCGTTGTCATGCGATCCGGGTGTTTTAAATAACCATTGACTGTGCCTTGTCGTTCGGTAACGCAGTGGCGTAGGTTGGCTCGGCGGGTCGTCGCGGCCGCTACCGGTTCGTCCACCGTACCTGGGTCGATACAAGGGGTGGACGTACGGATTTTGGTAGATTCCGGAGCGTCCGCGACCATTATTTCGGATGTAATATTCCATCTCTTGAACATCCCACCAGAGGCCGTGAGTCCGGCTTACGCTACCTGCGTCGCTGCGAACGGGGGTAGCATGGGCATTGTGGGCCAGGTGTACGCTACAATCACTATCGGGGGAGTGTCGGCCTCGGGAATTGTGTTAATTTCGAGGTCTCTTGCGGTTCCTTGTTTATTAGGGACCGATTTTCTGGCCAAAATGCCCATTCTAATTAGAATTAATGAGAACTGCATTCAATTACCGGAAGGCCGTAAAATTGCCTTTTTGCCATCGCCCTGGGGGCGACCTGCTCCTGTCGCCCAGGTGCAGGCGTTGTCCGAAGTGTCTGTTGATATTCCACCTGGCTCACAGATTCTCATTCCTTTGCGTTATCGGAAGCCTGTACCTGGTCGTCAAGGAGCGATTGGGGTTTTGTTGTCACCGTCCGCCACCATCACGGGTGGATCGGCGCTGGTTGGGGCACAAACTATTGTTCGGCCAGGACAGCAGCCGTTTTTGCAGGTGCTTAACGCGAGTGCCGAAAGCGTGTGTGTGCCGGCGGGTACCGTTGTAGCACATGCCACAACTGCGTTTACAGCTCATGATGATCTGTCCGGCCGGGGGGTTGTTGGAGGTGTTTCGGGCCCCGGAGCTGTAGATGACCGCTGGATTGCTGAATTGTGTGGGGAGAATTCAGCTCTTTCCGGAAAACAACGTTGTGCGATTCGTAAATTGTTATCGAGCTATTCTGATGTATTTAGTTCCGATGATTTGGACTTAGGACGCACCTCGTTGCTTTACCATCATATTGACACAGGGGACGCTGCCCCTATTCGGTTGAACTCGCATCGGATGAGTCTGGCTGAGCGAGAGCATGTTCGAGGGGCAGTGGATGACATGTTGGCTGCGGACATAATATCTCCGTCTAACAGCCCATGGGGCGCACCTGTTCTTTTGGTCAAGAAAAAAGATGGCAAATTGCGATTTTGTGTAGACTTTCGTAAATTAAATAAGGTGTCGGTGGCAGATGCGTATCCCCTGCCGCGTATGGACGACTCTCTCGATGCCTTGTCGGGGGCGAAGTTCTTTTCAACGCTAGATCTCTCTTCGGGCTTCTGGCAGCTTCCCCTCGATGAGTCCTCGCGAGAAAAGACTGCTTTCCGTACGCCGCAGGGGTTATTTCAATTTAACTGTCTTCCGAAGGGGCTGAATGCGGCCCCTGCCACTTTTCAGAGGTTGATGGAGTTGGTATTAACGGGGTTGCAGTGGGAGACATGTCTTATATATTTGGACGATATTATCGTTTTCAGCCGCACATTTGACGAGCATTTATCGCGGTTGGAGGCCGTGTTCACCAGGATGCGTTCTGCTAATTGAAATTTAAGCCCAAGAAATGTCACCTGCTGCAACACTCCGTGCGTTATTTGGGGCACATCGTCAGTGCGGAAGGGGTGGCCACAGATCCGGACAAAACTGCGTGCGTCCGTGACTGGCCAACCCTTGCCACGGTGGGGGATGTGCGTCGGTTTTTGGGGTTCGCCTCATATTATCGGAGGTTTGTTCCAAATTTTGCTACGATCGCGAGGCCTTTGCATCTCCTGACGGGTAAAGGACACAAATTTGCTTGGGGACCGCCAGAGGAGGCGGCGTTTCGAGGCCTACGCGATCTATTGGCTACGGCACCGACGTTGGATTATCCAGATTTTGCGCATCCCTTCATTCTGGATACGGACGCGAGTGACACGGGCATTGGGGCGGTGTTATTTCAGTCCAAAGATGGTGTAGAACGCGTGGTCGCGTATGGTAGCCGGGTTTTGTCTCCCGCTGAAACCCGCTACTGTGTCACTCGCAGGGAACTTTTGGCTATTGTTTTTTTTCTCCGCCAATTTCGACCGTATCTGTACGGTCGTTCGTTTATTGTTCGCACGGATCATGCGGCCTTGCAGTATGTTCTTAAAATGGACCAACCATCCGGCCAGCTGGCGCGATGGTTGGACACGCTGCAAGAATTTTCCTTCCAAATTCACCATCGGAAGGGAGTGCGCCACGCTAATGCGGACGCACTTTCCAGGCTGCCGCAGCGATCCCCTTGCGCGTGTGCGTCGGGGACCCATAGGTGTGGCCCGATTCAGCACCCCCCTCCGCCTGTCGCGCTGGCAGTCGAAGTGCTGGAAGCTCCGCTTGAGCCGGGGCCGGCTGATGCGGGGTCGGCTGATGGGGGACCGGCTGATGGCATTCTACATCTCCCGAGGTCTGTGTGGATTCGGGAACAGATGTTGGATGATTCCTTGGTAACGTTACGTAAGCGGCCTATGAATGGGAGTGGGCGACTCTGTGCGGGCGGCGTGCCGGAAACCGCTCTCCGTGATGGCTTGCTGATGTGGAGGGAAGGGATGCAGGAACGCTGGCATCTGGTTGTACCGGCATCATTGCGGTACGAATTGATTAGGACTCTGCATTGTGACACGCTTTTACATCTGGGGGTGCAGAAGACGCTATTGACGCTGCAGCGAGACTACTATTGGCACGGCATGACGACGGATGTCGTCGGGCACGTTCGCGCGTGTCCCGATTGTGCCCGCCGTAAGCCACCTAAACATCCATATGTGCCGCCGATACAATCCATCCAGGTGTCTCGAGTTAATGAGTTGGTGGCGTTAGATATTTTGGGACCCTTTCCGCCATCCGCTAGGGGAAATAAATATTTGCTGGTAGGGGTGGAGTACCTCTCCCGCTGGCCGGTGGCCTGGCCTTTGCCTGACCAGTCAGCGGCGTCTATCACAGACGCCTTTCTTTTTGGGTATGTTATGGACAAAGGGGCGCCGGAGAGGCTCCTTACAGACCAAGGCCGGAATTTTTCCTCGAAATTGTTGGGGGAGGTGTGTGCGGCGCTGGGTACAAAAAAAATACGGACATCTCCCTACCACCCACAAACGGATGGTATGGTGGAACGGCTTAATCGGACCCTGTCCGCCATGTTGTGCCAGACGGTTAGTGAAAAACAATCGGATTGGGATTTGCATATCCCTGGGGTGCTTTCAGCGTACCGGATGACGCCGCATGCGGCTACAGGATATTCGCCGTTTTTTCTAATGTACGGTCGTGAAAACGTACCGCCGATTAATGAACAGTTGGGAACCGAGGCGAGGGGACCTGTCAAGCCTCTTCCTGATTATATTCAGGACACCGTTCGCCGAGTCACTGAGGCGCGGGTGGAGGCTCGCATGGCTACGGCCAAAGCCCAGGCTCGGAACGAGCGGTGTGCGCGACGTTCAAAAGAAGAATGCCCTTGGAAAACGGGGGACCTGGCCTGGCTCCATTGTCCACAGGTGCGGCCAGGTACCTCTCCTAAATTACATAAGCCATGGCAAGGGCCGGTTCGCCTCATCGAGGTTCCCAACCCACAGTCGGCGCGTGTTCGGTTTGGTTCTCGGCGTTCGTTCGTCCATACATCTCGGTTGAAACCATACGTGGCCCCTCGACCGGATGCGTCATCTCCTGAGGTTGCCTTGCCGGGGTCTGTTGCTGCCGACTCGCCCGCCCTTGCCTGTGCCTGCTGACTTTGCTAGAGCGCCTGTCGTGCCTTTCACAGACGAGCCGGCCGTGACGCGGCAGGGGAAAGAAGATCCAGCTCGAGGTGCGCCTACCACGGCTGCGGAACCTTTGAGGCCCGCATCCCTTCCAACCCCGCCGCGGACACGATCGCGGGACGCCTCTGATGCTGCGCCTTCGAAAATAGGGGACCGGGACGTTGCCAGGCCTCCAATAGCGACAGACGAACTTCAGCCTGTTGCTCTTAAAACCCTGCCACGTTCCCGCTCGGCGGGAGGGCCACCGACCGTCCGGGACGGCCCGGCGACCCGCACCCACTCGAAATCCCTCACATTTCGTTAATTATTGTGTTGTGTTCTTGTTCCTTCGGTATATTATCGCGTGTTCTGTGTCCTTTTTCGTATTCGGTCGTGTTCGCTCGCATTGCTTATTGGAGTTGTGTTCAGCCGAGGTCGGCTGGATTTTCTCTACGGGGGAGGGTGGTGTAATGCGGGCGTAAACGACCTCCCGGAAGTGACGTCATGGGGGGAGGAGTTACGTCACGTGGGGGAGAGGGTAAGGGTCTATAAGGGGGGTAACCGGAAGCAGTAGGGAGTGATCGGGGACTGGAAAAGTGAGAGGCCACGCAGGGCGAAGGGTGAGGAGAGAGTGGCGAGGTCGCCACACACCCGAGCCACGAGGATCGGCACCGTCGGCCAACGGGGACCGACCCCGGGGCAGGAGGAGCAGCGAGGAGGCTGCAGAGAGCAGCGGGTCTGCAAGGGAGGAGTCGGGCAGCAGGGGTCTGCACGACGTGACAGCAGCGGGGCTGCTAGGAGGGAGTTGGGCTACGAGAGCGACAGCAGCCTGGGGCTGCAGAGTGGAGAGTATATAGGGGAGTACCGTGAGGGAAAAGAGATCGAACCCAAATAAAGGACACAGGACAGAGAGAAGCGTCCGAGTCTTTTATTACATTTTGGTACTGGCAAAGGAGGTCTAATGATGTGAGCCGGTAGTGTAGCGGTCTGTGTATAGCTGCACTACTTCGAAACCCGGGGAACCGAGTTTGATTCCTGCTCACGGCCAATCCCAGTGACGCACCGGTGCTGGGCCTTCTCTAGGTTGACTCAGCCTCAAATGAGTACATGGTGCGGTGTGTAAACATCGCCACTAGGGAATCCAAAGGCGGCCGGGCGTGGTGCTGGCCCACCCACCCATCTCGTGTGCCGTGCCGTTCTTCATAGGTGCTCGCTAACAGCACTTGGCCCAACAGTCTGTTAAGGCTATACGGGAGATTTTTGTCGGTGTCACGTGTGAACATGTGTCTCTTGGGGTCATATACGTGTGCGTGTGTGTACGTGTGTAGAGATGCGTATGAAGATTTGTCTCTCGGCCATGTAAATGTATGATGTACTGATATGTGTGTGTGTGTACGAGTGAAAGCGTGTATGTATGGATAGCGGTCGTGTAATGCTTAGCGCACTGGGCCATGAACCCAGATATCTTAGATCGAGTCTGCTCACGACCAACATCAGTTTGGTTAATATGTGGACATGTCCTGGACCTCCCCTAGGCTGACGACTCAGCGTGTAAATAAGTCTTTGGTTTGGTGTATAAAACATCAGTACTTGGGGAGACAAATGCGGTCGGGCAATGTCCCCCAACCCTCTCCACCTGCGCCGTTCCGACAACTATGAGTGTTCACTAACAGCACTTGCCCCAACAGTCTGTTGAGGCTATACGGGGGACCTACTGGACATACCTGGAAAAGAGCTTCATAACTCATAGCATTCTATCCAATCTAAATAAAGGACAAAGATTTTGATTCTGAATTATGTCTTCGTGCGCAACGACCGACGTTAGCGGCCCTTGCGCACATCCCAACACGGAGGAGCCACTCTTCTTCAAAGCGGCATCACGCCCCCCCCCGATCGCGAGGCCGGCCTGTCGCTAATCGGGAATTTCGTGCGTAATCCCGCTCTCCGGGATGACTCGGAGCGTGCCTGGACGCTGACCGAGCCAGGCGAAGAAAGAGAACACCTCCTCGAGGAAGATCCGTGCAAAAGCCTCCTCTAGCCGGTGGGGGTGGGGTGGAGAGGGCACGTAAACGAGTTGGTTCCGCACGGGATCCGTGCGCGCGACTTGGATGTCTGCGGCGGTTACACAGAAAACAGCCTTCGTCCCTCACCGGGAATGCTGTCTGTCACGCAACATACCTATGTCTGTCTGTGTGTGTGGCGAAGTAAACATAGCCTGTTGGCTTTCAGACCAAACTCTGGCAGAGACCCAGAAGGCCGAACCGGACCGAGTATGTGCTTGCTTAAACAAATGCTTCTTGGTTATATTTGTATGGAACGCCAATATGTAGGTTGGAATTCTCTCGCACCGTACGTAGCCAACCGTGCTAATCGGAGGTGCGGGGGAAGGACAACAAACTAAACACAAGAAGCAGTTCTAAAGAAATGAGTTGTCAATCTAGACTTCACCAAATGTCACAAATATTGTTAAATTCACATGCATGTGGAGAGACAGCGTGGAGTTGATAATCCACCGAAGATGCGGCACAGAAACGCATCATGAGTTTGCGTGGTGAAGTATGGTCGAAATAAACCCCATCACGACCCGCACGGCGTGAAGAGGCCGTACTCCAGCAGCGGATTGATAAAGGGCTGTACGTGTGCACGTGACCATAAGGTTACACTTTTTTTTTCAATAACGAAGCTTCAATCTCGTGCCAGACAGCCCACGTGGGACGCACGGGTTTGTATCCATATAAGATCAAATATACTCGCAGCTTTGCACCCGTGACACAGGGGAGTACAGAAGAGTCAATTATTTAATTAATGGCAATAGAAGAAGGAACGGGAAAAGGAAGAAAAATCATGGGAAATTAGTGGAAAATGAATGGAGAAACTGGAGCAGAGTGCCAGGAGAGATGAGGATAGAGAAGACGAGGCTGTACAAGGGCATCGACACCGCACGGAGCAGCGTCTGTTTTCGCAGCGGGTGGGAGGTGAGGAGGGATTCAGAGTGGGGGTGGCCACGCATAAGTCACGTGGTTTACGGGAGGCTTGAGCTGATTTAGATGTTTCGTATTCCCACGACGCGTGCGTACGTGGCCTGCATCATCATCATCATCCTCTAAATACAGCCACGGATATGTTGACGGATATTTGTTCCGAATTTCGCTCGTGACTCGAAAACCAAAAGTAGTAGCACAAAGATGCGCCAAAACACCATAAATCAACACACACACACAACACAATTCACAAAATGTACACATTCCTATTTTAAGATCGCGGGAACCTGACGGGAAGAGCGAGAAAATGCAGTGCGCGGAGAGGACTAAAGACTCGGGGAACTCATCTACCGCGCCACAATCAGGAAGCCGCGAACACTATGTAACACGATTTTTGTTCCTGGGTAGTAAGTGTTATTTTCTAAATGCGTATGCCTCAAAAGTATAGAAAATGGATATTATACCCCACAAACTTTGCTTTTGTGACCAGGACTTTACGTGAAGGAATGACACAAATGCACACCGCGTTTTCTCATTGAAAATAGGTACATTTCAAAATAGCACTGTCCTGGTCGCAAAAGCAAAGTTTGTGCGGAATAATTATATCCATTTTCTGTACTTTTGAGGCATGAACAATTGGACAATAACACCTAGTACCCAGGTACAAAAAAATCCATATTTCTTTTTATTACACAGTGTATAATCAATCGACGGATGAGCCAGAGTCAGGCTACGAGAACGCGTGTCGCTCGCGCTATGGACGAAGGCGAAAGTGTAGAGCGGGGATCGCTCCCCACCCACCGACGCATCCGTCCGTACCGAACCGTCGCGCCAACTGCAGCCGACGCGCCCGCGGTGTCGAGATGACACCGAATTAAGGCGCCGCCGGAGCTCTGTGCGTGATGTCTAATTTACAACGCCGGCGAGAATGTTGGCAGAGGTTGAAAGGCGGCCCTAGTGCCGTGCCCCTCCCACCCCCCTCCTCTTCCACCGTGGCCTTTAAACAGGATCTGCTGGGGCAGCCGCCGCGTGAAGTCGGGAGTGTTTTTAGTGCCCTCACTCCATTTAGATGATGTTTATTTTCGCCCAGGGCACGCCATGCTCATGCCTGCCTCTTCAGACGAGAACACACTCAGCTCGCCTCCCTCCCTCCATGAAGAAAAACCCCAACCGACATCAGCCGTGACCAATCCACTGCTGGATGAATACCTCCCTCCTCCACAATCCGCGGCCAACTTTCAAGATTATGCGGTTTGCTACTCCGCCTGGCACCTGCACACGGGCTGATTATCACCGCTCCATCGCTCCAACCCAAAACCATCCATGATGAGCACAGTTGCTTTTGTGTGTCCGATTTCTATTCGCTTTAATGCTCCTAATCTATTCTGTTTGTTTCAGTTTTGTAATATTGGTGAAGCCCAGATAACTTTTGCGAAATGAGACTAAATCTGGTCTCTTGAGTTGTTAAACAAAACAAACCTGAGCGAGCCGAATAGTATTTATATAACTATTCGGGTTATGCGAACGGGCTGATCCCATCGCTCCATCTCCGCGGCGGTCGCCCTCTCAGGCACGTTATTATTGCATTTGGTTGCCATTCAGCGACACGTATCGTTCATCGTCCATCACCCCTTGCAGCCATGACAGGTCCAGCCCAAACCGACTTATAAAAACAACCACGTGCACGGACATAAAGAGGAGGCATGAGCGTGCGTGAAAAATGAAACCCCGAGTGTAAACATTCAACACAAAAACAACTCAACAACACTTTGACGCATGTATACCACTCAGAGACTCTATAAAGTTGTATTCGTAGCACCTGCTTGGGTATACCTGTTTGTGCACATGCGTGGTTGCTTAACTCGTAGACGCTAAGACTTGGAGGCTCTTCTTTTAATTAACCGATTACCCTTTGCACAATATACACCCTACGCTGGTACACACTCTTCTGTCGCTCGTTTATACACAACGCTACGTGGATTGCTAGCCGATACACAACACGAGCCGTCTAACACCGACGGCGCTGCACCGAGACAGACAACTACCGTCGAGCAGCGCAATATCGAGTGAAGATGACAGCGACGATGGCGATGAGATGAAAGCGACGATCTTCAACAACACGAGGGGGATCCCACTCCAAACGACAGCCCCGAGCTCCCGCTCAGAGCCCCCTTTTATGCTCCAAGCGTGGGCTCGCTCCGCCCCGGCCACGCCCCCTCTCTAGAACCTACTAGAGGGTTGCCGGGCTTCTCCCACGTGCCCCTTCTGTAACATTTCACCCAGACATCCCCCTCTGGTGTATCACGTGGCCTGCTGACGTCAGGACTGCTGTAAGCTGCAGATCCCCTTCCCTGCCAGCAGCCAGCACTATGCTGCTACATAATTAATTCTATGTCACTACACATGTACTCCACTGTTGGGTGAGAGCCTCTCCACGTCGTGCGACTCGTGGGAGTCATCTGTCCAAATTTCAACACGCTGGCCAGTGCGTGTTGGTAAAAGCCGAGGAGCATAGAAGTACAGCACAACAATGGACTTGGCTGCACTGCCCTCTGTTGCTCACAACCCAAGGCCAGGCTCAATGCTACAGAGCTCAAGCTTGTGAGACAGTGACGCGCGTCTCAATCCACTGCTGGATGAGACCCTACCCGACGCTGTGCATGTCGTGGGGCGCGGGGGCGGGGGGTTATCTCACCACGCTAATCAGTGCGAGTTGGTGAAGGCGGGAAGCAGGGACGTGGGAGCGTAGAAGCGGAACACAACAGTTGCGTGTTTTTAGTGAAAAATCGGCAGGCATTGATATGCTTTCGCAATTTGTACTCATATGCATACATTTATTTTTAGTGACTTGCTTACCCATCATATACATTGCACTCTTATCGGTTTTTGTGTTGTTTGTTGTAACTTTCTGACCCGCCCCTACTGGACACCCGTGAAAAACAGAGCTTCATAGCTCGTCGGATTCCCCCAGTGTCAATAAAGATTATGTTACTTGTTGACTTTGCTTTTTCACCCGCTCTCTACTCAACCGCACGATTTGCCTGCGACCAAATCATCCGGGAATGCGCCCGATCTCATCCGACCTCGCAAAGTCAAGCTGGGAACGAGCCCAGGGCAGTGTCAGGATAAGCGACCGCAATGCACAACAACGGGCTACTGCGACAAATACAAGTTGCCATACTCTTAGTTCTTTCGGTAAAGTCACGTAGGTAAAAAATGAAATTAAAATTAATAAAAAATAAAATAAAAATCACGACGTTTCGGAGGCAACACAAGTCTCCGTCATCAGGTGGGACCGTCACAGCCAGATTTGTTGCCATTCAGGGGGTGGTGGTCAAGCCAAATAACCGCGTCAGGGGCAGCGGAGTGTATCGATGTGTATAGCGGAGCGTATGAAATAATCACATTACATGACATGATATCGATCACAGACTCATATATGAAGCGATGCAATAAGATTAACCTCCATTACCCGTGCGAGTATATTGGTCGGCCGTCACAGAGAGGCAATGTGTTTTATATACGGGCCTAACTCGTATACATTTTACACAACGCTGACGGTCACTTGCATGTGGTGTAGTCAAAGTACGGTTTACCGTACGGTCTAAGGTATCGGTCCACTTGAGAGCCGCGTGAGTTGGTTCGAACCGGGGGAGTGGCCCGCTCTGCAGAGCGTTGGGTACTCGCTAGGAGGTGAAGGCGCAGCCCTGCAAGTGCTTGTTCACGCCACTTGCTGGCACAAGGGCCTCCACTACAGCGAGATTTATAGAGCTCCCCCCCTCTCGTCGAGCAGATGCTTTGGCCTACTCTTCCACACTCGCCAGACGTTTTGGAAGAGGTGGCGGAGTACCCACACTTTACCCCACTGCGCGCGACCTGCCTGCACCGATCAACTGTCTGTGGTGGCGACCCCTTATACCGCTGTGGGTGAAACTTCAGACACGTGCCCAATGTTTCAGCTTCGCCGCGCCGCGCCCGGAGATCGAACTGGCGACCCTCACGCTTGCTACACCAGGGGTCGGAAACCAACCTGAGCCGCATGTGGCTCTTTAAGGACTGCTTCGCGACGTTATTTATTAAGGACCGACGTCTCGCATTCCCCAGAGTGCATTGCGGCTCTTCTTATTTTGCACTAAACGAAGCCACGAGAAACGCAGGCGATGACGCCCCCCCCACTCCCTTGTGACACATTCGCTTAAAATGCATCCGAAAGGATGGACCCAACGCCTCCCCGTGGTGTGAGGGCGCGAGTGGCTGTGGGTGGAATTTGAAGAGGAGTTGCGGGGAGGGGTTGCGATGGGAGCAGGGGTTAACCTCCAAACCTGTAGCGTGACCTCGCTTAAAGGTGGCGGGTGGGGGGGGGCAAACACAAACTCAGATTGGGGGCACGACACAGTCAATGTTAAACAAACTTTCAACAAAACGTTGAACGCTAAGCAGACAGTTTGCATATCGCGTGAAGCTTGCGACACACAGAAGGAGGATATCGCAGCGCAGCGGGTCAGTCGGCGTTCGCCGAGGCTGGTGAGCTTGGAATAAGACCCGCCACCAGGGTTAAACATTGTACCAACTTAAAGCTTTTGTGACTGCAGGAATTCATATTCTTGGGTATTTCGGTAAAGTCACGTAGGTAGGTTGAAAGAAAATTATTTTTTAGTATTTTTTTGTTATTTTCTTTGAACCTATCTACGTGACTTTACCGAAAGACGCAAGAATATTGTACCAACGTTGTGCGACCAAACTTTACGAATTTAAAAGGGGGCCTGAGCATTTCGCAGGGAGTGGTGGTGGGGGGGTGTTCTCAGGCCCATCCAGCTCCTCTCTACTCCCCGCAAACGACGCTACGAGGGCAGAGGTGGTGGCAAGAGGGATGGAGGCGCTGGGGGGGTGATGGAAGGGACGAAAGGTGTGGGGTGGCAGGCGCTATGAGCCGGCCACTCGACGCATTCCGTATCAAATTCGCGGACGCACGTGGAGCGCTGCGCCACCGCACGTGCGGCTGGAGCGGTGATGGGAGCGACCATCTGGAGGAGACGGCATGGGAGCCGGGGAGGGGTGGGTTTCATTTTAGCTCACCTCCTACCCCCATTCCTTCCTTGTCCTTCTCATCATTCTCACGCCAACATGATCATCGTTAGTCCATCAAATCCTCGACAGAACCTTAGCACAGGTGCCGTGTACACACAAACGCTAACACATTTAGGCACACCGACACACACACAGACACATGCAGACACGTTAACATACTGTATGTACAAAAACAAATGCCCTTGTTTGATGCCAATCCTGGCCGACAGTCGAACAACAGCGCCACCGCTCCTAACATACACACACAAACAAATATTGTATCTCCCATTTATAGCCTTAACAGACCGTTGGGGCAAGTGTTGTTAGCGAGCACCTATGAAGGCCGGCACAGCACATTAGGGGGTGAGTGGCCAGCATACAAACACACACAACATCAAGCACACCCATGCGTACAACGCACAGGCACACGGACCGACACGCGCAGAGTCAGACACGTGCGGCGTGGAGGCATGTGCTCACCCAGGTGGTTCGTTAGAGTCTCTTTAAGTTGAGCTGCAACGCGATGATTTATTGCAGCAGACCCCTTTACGAAGCACGTGTTGGTAATTAGCTGCGGGTCATTCCACTCTGGGCAAGGGGGGGGGCAGGAAGGGGGGCGGGGGGGCTGCTGTGGGGTTGATGGAGCATGAGGGCTACACGCCTTTCTCCCCACACTCTCTCGGGGGTGACGTAATGGCGAGTGGCTTGCGTTCCGTGTGGACCTCTGGGTTGGATCCACGTTTCCTACATCTCTCAACTGACTTCCTCACTCGTGACGTGGAGTGTACAATAACAATAATAATTTGCAGTCACTTTATCGATCCACTGCTGGGTTGAGGGCCTCGCCACGCCGCGTCATGGTCTTGGCGGTTGTTGTGTGACCCTACTTCGCCACGCTGGTGTGTTTGTGTACGGCGATTTGATGAAGAGGGCTAAGATGAATTATAATGAGGCAGATTTATGCGCGCAAATTTCGTGAAGCGTCAGCATGACCGGTCCAGAAAGCTATCACTCGCCAATGAACGTTAGCCTCGGCCAGGAATTGAATTCAAGTCGCCGGGTTCATAATGCAGTGAGTGCTCTTACCACCACAATGTGCGGCTATATTTGTGAAAAATATGTAACATTGTAGCTCTTTCGGAACACACTAGTCACTCAAGAAATAACGGCTTATCGCTCCCACTCATACATGGTGGCAAGTGCTCATAACATTATTGTTCACATTTTTTTTTTCTGTAGATCACAAATATGAATGAGAGCAGGGTCAACGTTGTAGCTTATGATTTTTTATTTTATATTGTGTGAAAATCGTTCTGGGAAGAAGACATTGACTCGAAACGTCTACGTATGATGGAAATACATCAGAAGTGTGTCCATAAAAAAAATGGACAGTTTCACTGTGGACACTGCTCGTGGTGGACACTGCCTGTGGTGGACACGGCCTGTGGTGGACACTGCCTGTGGTGGACACGGCCTGTGGTGGACACTGCCCGTAGTGGACACTGCCTGTGGTGGACACTGCTCGTGGTGGACACTGCTCGTGGTGGACACTGCCCGTATTGGACACTGCTCGTGGTGGACACTGCCCGTAGTGGACACTGCCCGTAGTGGACACTGCTCGTGGTGGACACTGCCCGTAGTGGACACTGCTCGTGGTGGACACTGCCCGTAGTGGACACTGCTCGTGGTGGACACTGCCTGTGGTGGACACTGCTCGTGGTGGACACTGCTCGTGGTGGACACGGCCTATGGTGGACACTGCCTGTGGTGGACACTGCCTGTGGTGGACACGGCATATGGTGGACACGGCCTATGGTGGACACTGCCCGTGGTGGACACTGCCCGTAGTGGACACTGCTCGTGGTGGACACTGCTCGTGGTGGACACGGCCTATGGTGGACACTGCCCGTGGTGGACACTGCCCGTAGTGGACACTGTTCGTGGTGGACACTGCTCGTGGTGGACACGGCCTATGGTGGACACTGCCCGTGGTGGACACTGCCCGTAGTGGACACTGCTCGTGGTGGACACTGCTCGTGGTGGACACGGCCTATGGTGGACACTGCTCGTGGTGGACACTGCTCGTGGTGGACACTGATAGCTTTTGCCATCCCAGGTGGTAACCTACCACCCTCCTTGGCACGAGTGCCAGACGTGTGTGACGCGCGTGTCGGGCCACTGTGTCGCGCGTGGAATGCCCGTTGGCCACGTTATCCGCGCTGCAACTCCGTACAACCGCGAGCCCCGTGAAAACCAACATTGAACGGGCGCGTTCGAGGGGAGCGCAGTCCCACGGGAGACTTGAAAAGAAACGTCGATGCGGGGGGGCTCCTTCGACAACAGCCGCTTTCGCTTCCCGGGTAAACCCCAGCCGCGCTCCGTTTGCAGTGCTAAAATCAAAACACGCGGCGGCGGCGTCTCTCACGAGGGAGCGAGGACCTCCTGTGCGGTGTCCGGTTCCCCCACACCTGCACAGCAGCAGCGGCAGCACGCGCTGGAGTCGTTACCGTATTCTCTGGATTATAAGACGCCGAGAAAAAATTGTCAACAGGCGCCGGTGTCGATCCCGTTATGTAAATCCGGTCAAAGACAAAATGCCCCCCACCCACACCGTATATGATGTAGCCTTTAACGGACCGATGGGACAAGTGCTGTTAGCGAGCGGCTATGAAGGCCGGCAGCACGGCACACGAGGCTGTGAGGGGCCAGCACCACCTCCGGCCAGTGGCGATGTTTAGGCATCGCATCGGGTACTCATTTGAAGGCTGAGTCGACCTAGAGGAGGCGCGGCTTCGTAGCGCAGCCTACTAACCGCGACACGAGCCCCACCGCAGCGCAAAGATCACACTCGTACACACTCAGACACGCTTACATATACAAACACGCGTATAAAGTGCAGTATTTAGCTTAACGCCTCGGCTTATGAAACACGAAAATAAACACATTATTCGGAAAAAGCCCCAGACAAATGTTTACTGGGAAATCGATCCTCCGGGGTGGTTTTTTTTCCATAAAGAACTGCCAAAAGTATAGCTGGTTTAAAAAATATATATATGTATCGTATTTTTATATTTTATTTCTCGAGTCCTTTTTTTTTGCGTGTAACAAAGGTCTTGAAAGATCCGGGAGGTTTGTGTCTGTGCGGATACGAAATCCACACCAGTGCAATAAAATGTTCCGCGGTTCAAACGCATTCTTGGCGATGTGCATCATCGCTCAATGCCCACTTGCGTGTCGCCAATTAAACGCACTCGGCCAATACAAGAAGATGCCGAACAGCAAAGGCGCAGTCCTGCAATCGCTCGCTCACGCCACTGCTGACGGGCAGAAGGGAACTCCACTGGAAGGTGATCTGAAAGATGCCCTCTACCGTCTAGTTTTTGGCCTACTCTTTCACGCTCGCCAGATGTCTCGGAAGAGGTGGACGTTACCCACGCTTTAGCCCAAAGCCACGCAACCTGTCCATTGAGAGATTGAACCGTGGTTGTGTACCCGGCACGCTTTCGGCCTCTCGGTTGATGACCATTCATTGCACGACAATTGAATCATCATCAATATATACTGTATATATGTATACTGCATGCGCGCTTACACATGCGCGGCTGAGATCGAAGTCAGTGTGTTGACTGACTGATCTTCTATTTGCCATTAATAACAATAAGGCCTCCATTATTTACACACGAAAGCCTCACTCAGTGGGTCTTAAGGAGGGTTGTTTGGTCAATTGTATCCATGAGTGGATTGGCATGTCTGGGAGAAAATCGGGAGTATCCGACAGGGAAACACTCAAAGCTTCGCACAGATAGAGTCAAGAATCCAATGCTGTACCGCTATCTCCTGGCAACCTCGTAGCCCAAGCCCATCTAAGTACTAGTCAGGCTCAAAACCTGCTTAGCTTCTGATATCTGATGCGATTGAGTGCTTTACATGCTGCCGTGCTAATATCACTCCTCGTCCTCCTCCTTCTCCTCGTTGTTTTTCCCCCACGAGTAACGGCCTTCTTCAAACCAAATGCTGGGCGCCTATGACAACAATTAACATGACCTGCATTAGCAGCTGTCTCGTCCGTAGAACCACCAGGCCACTCGAATTCGAATCCCGGCCACGGCCAACGCACCACCCTTCCCCGACCGCCTTCAGCAACGAGCACCGAGTTCGATTCCCTGGCGGCGGCTAGCATCGCCGACGAGCGACGCCTGAAACGATCGTTGCGTCCCTCATTTTATTACCCGCACTCACCAGCGTGGTGAAGTATGGTAGAAACAAACCCCATGCCCGACACGGCGCGTGGAGGTCTTCATCTATCAGTGGCTTGGCAGGGGGCTGTGAGTAAATCATTACATATATGCAGCGGAGGAGCGGTGGCGCAGTGGTCAGTGCACTGCCCGATGGATTCGATTCCCGGCCACGGTTAACATCAGTGACGAGTGATATCTGAATCGTGACTGCCCCAACCCAACCAAACTAAAGAGACCGGCGTGGTACAGTAGAGTCAAACAACCAGCTACTTCATCCAGCAGTGAATTAATACAAAAATAGCTGTAAACGTATTATATTATCACAGAGAGATAGAGAGCGGTGCCACGGTGGTGAGATGTTAACTACCTCGCCTGGTATGCAGGAGGTCGATCCCGTCCCTGACCCCTGTATGCTTGGAGTTTACATTTCTCTCTCCCCGTGGTCGCGTAGACTTTTCTCCAGCTCTTTCGGTTTCTCCCACTACATTTAGTCAAGATGTGTTTAGAGTATTTGGCTGATAGAGATTTCCACACAATAAGCCACTTCGTTGAGCTATCATTTGTGGCCAGGTCGCTTCTGAATAAAGTGCTATATAGCTCAGTGGGCCTTACCTGGTAAACATTTCTTTTACCAAAAAAAGTTTAGTGTAGTTAAATATCGAGCGAGAGGTGTTCGCCTCTAATACGGCACGCAGAAGTCCAACGCCGTAAAAGTTGCAGGCACACACATCACTGCATCGCGCAAAAATGTTCCTTCAGTCGGAGACAATCGGCGGCCCTTGGCGGCCCTCGGGGCACGCGGCGCGGGGCGTGCGGCTCATTACGGCTCCGCGGGAGGTCGCGCGCTTTGAGGGCGAAGCCTCAAAGCGCGGCGCATAAACACGTCGCGAGTGAGTGAGGGCCTCGCCACCGCGCCGCGCAAAGGAACGCGATGCCGTTCCCATTAGCGCTGTAGCACCAGCGCCGAGCGCTCATCCACACACACACACAACCAGCCCCTCTCCCCCTGTCCGTCTAGCCAGCAGGTCCTCTCCTATACCTCCTCAATTCCCTACTACCTACTCCACGTTTTACTCCAATTTGCGGGATACCCTCTCACCTATTTCTGACCCCCCCCCCACCACCCATTGCCGGCACGCTTTGTCTCCCTCCCCTAATTCCCCTACAACATCCCCCCCCTCCTCCTGAACAAGCCCCCCACCCCCACCCACAATTCACTCCACTATTTACTCCACTTCCACTTTAACCTCCCCATCAACCGTTCCCGGTCCCGATCAATCCCGCTTGTCTCCTCCTTCAACAATTATTTTGACTCCACTTATTGGCGCCTCACCCTGCAGACACCCCCCCCCACCACAACCCCCCCGCCCCCCCCCAAAAGAAGATGATTTCGCGTCTTAAAACTTTCGTGACTGCAGGAATTCATATTCTTGGTTCTTTCGGTAAAGTCACGTAAATAGAAAATAAAAGTTAAAATAAATTAAATTTAAAATAAAAAAACAAAACACCCACCACGTTTCGATTACAACACAAGCGATGGAAACGTCGTGGGTTTTTTGCTTTTATTTTTTATAAAAAAATTTTTTATATCTTCGTGACTTTATTGAAAGAACCAAGAATATAATTCCGCGTTCTCTTTTGAGGCTCTCCAAGGCGGTGGTGGGATCCGTGAGGCGGCAGGGGGCCTCTGGGCCCTGGGCCGTTACTCAACGCCACACGGCGGCGAGACCGCATCGTGCTGCAACGGCTGTAAATGTCGGAATTTCAAACGGAGCGTGTCCAAAAGCGATGTTACGAGAAATTGAGTAATCTTTTTATTTTCGGCTTCTTTGCAATGCCAACTGGGGGGGGGGAGATGGAGGAATCGCGGTGGTGGGGCGCGGGGGGTGTTTAATGTTGTTTGCTTTTTATATACAATTTTAAAAATATATATTGATTTATAGTCGTTGGGCATTCCACTGCTGCAGGTTGAAGGCCTCCTCACGCCGCATGTGTTAGGGGGGTTGTTTTAACCTATTCCAATAATCTGGGACAATGCCAATGAGTGACATTATTATTCGTTCAATATTTAGTTACAAGCCGCCACCCCATAATTAGTGCTAATTACCAGGCTCCTGACAATGGAACTACCCGCCAACCACAGCCAGGAGACTCGATTGTCACGAATTAACAGTCGCGATTTGATTCAAGAATCGATTTTTGTCTCTATTTTAAGTGTCCCGTTCGTATTGTTGTCTGCCTCCTTTGCTTGTGTCTCGTTTTTCCTATTCGCTAGTTAGTTTCAAGGCATACAATTTGCATACGTCGTTAATAAACGATTCTTAAACACATAAGCGTGAGATTGAAATGGTAAATCGATAAATGAATAAAACTACGAACTATTTTCTTTTATTTCACGAGGTACGGCCCACTGAGATATTTAGCTCTTTTTTCAGAATCGACTTGGCCACAAATTATAGCTCAACGAAACGAATGTTTCTGAATGTGGAGGGAAAATCTATATGACCACGCGAGAGAGACACGCATTATGTATTAGTGGCGTGCCTGTAGTGGTCATTGACAATCGTAATCATGATCAACATTAACGTAATAATGATCTCAATATTATCATGACACTACTTTTTTACCCGGGAAGAGCCTTATCGAGTCTCAAGGCTCCTGTTCAGAAGAATCATGCTAAGTTTTCACAGTAGAGGACGAGATTTAGCTCAGTGTAATCCCAAATGAGTAACTTGCGGATAAATGTTTTGTTTAAGCATTGGGATGTTTGGCGAAAAAAATGGGAATTTTAGGAGTTATGTCCCCGCGGAATATATGAGTTCTCGCAGATATGAGCACGTGGGGATTTGTGGAGTTTTACTTTATAGAAAATGTGACATACGTACACGATTCGAGAGTTATGGGAAAGTGATTTTGCGATTATTGTCATATCGTGGAAATGTATATTGTATCGTGGGAAAAAAATAGTATATCGTGGCAACCATAGGCATAAGCGTGGGTGACAGACAGGGTGGTTCCACGTCGACTCAGTTCCGAGCGCCTCGTGTGTGGAACGGAAAGACGCTGAGTGTATTTCTTTCGCTCTGTGTAGTTTCAACAGGGAGAGGAATTATGTTTGTAGTGGGTCAGAAACCAGGGGAGACACTAGTTGAGACAACACAATATTTATTACTCTTTTCCTACAGGGTCCCTAACACAAAGGGGTAGCAGCCCCTTTACCCGATACCTGGGGAGGTATTGCCTCCGGGCTACACTGCCCCAAGACTGGGTAGGTACAGTCTCCGGGCTACACTGCCCGAACACTGGCAACCCTGATAATTTCCCCAACATCCGGCTGGGGCCCTGACCACTGGCTTCACTGAGCTCCGGCCCTTAGAAGGACGACGGAGCTTGGGGTCCAGGGTCCTATCTTCCAGGGACCTATGTGCCCCTGACCACTGGCCTCCCTGAGCTCCGGCCCTTAGAAGGACGATGGAGCTTGGGGTCCAGGGTCCTAGCTTCAGCCCAGGTCTTCGGAGTGGAGGAGACTGACTCTATCGTTTAGAGGTCCGCCTTATATACAGGTCCGGGGCTTGCTCTGCCCCGGCCCCACCTTCCTTCCAGAACCTTCCACCAGGTCCTTGAAGGGTGACGTCATCCCCCAATCCCCCCTCCCGGGGTTTGTGGATTGTGTCCCAGGATTTGTTATCCCAGAGATCACCCTTGGCCCCTTTGGCCCTAGTTTTTTAACATAGGCATAGCCACTTTTCCGCCCCCTGTTGACCCAATAGTGATGTTACCCGCTGACAACATGGGGAGTGCAGAATAACACCTCTACATCACCCACCCCACCCCTTCGTAGCACCCAGCCGTCCCGGCTGTAACAAAATCTTCAATAAAAGGCAGAAATAACAACAGAACGCGTGTGCCTCATAAAAAAAACCAATGTAACATGAACCCGACATAAATACCCCAACCCCCTGTACAAATGTTGTGTCTATAACTAACCACACGGAGATGTCTACTGGAGGCAACGCGTTTATTATAACAACTCTATTAATCGTAACTGTAACACGAAGGGGTATGGCCCCTTCAACCCGATAGCCTAAGCGCGTCCTACACACTCCGGGCTACTTTACACACCGGTCCCTTGCCACGGCAGCTAAGGGAAGACTGGACCGACCCGTCCCAGGCAGGGTATGGGGCTCACCCCAGGTCCGCTACACCCCGGCTCTAATGAGAGCCTCAGTTGAGGGTCCCCGGGTGCTGGCCCAGTCTTCAGGTCTTCAGATGTCTTCAAGCTTGAGTTGGCGAACACTGCTGGACCCGTTCAGAGGGTCGGCTTTTTATCCCCAGGTCGGGCTTACTCCTCACCTCATGACCCCCCTCCAGAACCTTCTGGAAGGTCTTGGAGGGTCTTAAATCTTAAGGGGTCTTAGGAAGGGGTAGGGGAGCCCATCCCCCTCAGCTGCCAGCCCCTAGGGGTCTGGGGTATCAACCTCCGGTCACGGGCCCCCCAGGGGGAAGGGGTTTGACCTTCGGTCAACCCCTACACACCTTGCTCTCTCTCGGCTGCCCCCTGTCGGCCCGTGAGCGTGCTGGCAGGTAAGCTGCTTACAGCGCCTTGTTATGGCGCAACACAAATACGCACTATATACATGCATACACCAGATCGCACACTAGCACCCCCCACGACCCGCGATGAACACAGCCGGCTCGTGGCAAGAAAACAACCATCTCGCGACATGGCATGACAAGGGGCATAACACAAGGCGAGCCAGTGGTCCCGAAGCAGATGAGTCGAGTAGTGTGCATGCGCAGGGAATACAGAGCGATCTTCAGAGAGCCGCAAGGTCTTTGGGCATGTGTGCCTAGCTGGTACGTCGTAGGGAACAGGAGTCCGAGGAGGTGGTGCGGGCTAGACGGGTTCCCCGGAGGACACGTCAGGCAGGACGCGTGGCCGACCATTGGCAGGTGTGGATGTTGTGGACGGACCCGGGCCCGTCAATCCCGCGTCATCTGGAAGGGCAACGGCGTGATCCATCTGAGGGTTAGTCAGCACTGGCTCGTCGGACACGTCACAAGTCCGGCCCCCGCGGTGTGTAAGTGGCATAGGAGTGTGCGGCGCGACGAAAGGCTTAAGACGTGAGGGGCGAACGAACCAGCATCGTCTACCCTATTTAACCTTGACGCATTGGGGACGGACGACCTGGACGATGTCGACGAGACCCCTCCAGGGCTTAAGCATGGCTTCACTGGGAACAGTGAAGCCATGCTCTATCCCCTGTGGTCCACGCGTGCGTGGCCGACTTAGGGTTAGGCAGCCGCTCATTAGCCTTCTGTCGGGACCCCAAATTGACGATGGAGGCCTCCCGCGCCTCAGCCAATCTTCTGATGTTGAACCGCAAGTGGTCTGAGATTTTGGATTTCGACGAGGGCGAGTCAACGTGTAGGCGAACATCCACAGGGGGGTCGACATCAAGAAAGACGGCGAGAAGCTGGTAGCGGCGTGAGGAGCCAGTCGATACGCGGCCAAGACCCCGGAAATTTAGAGGTCCCAATCAAGCTGGAAGTCGCTAACCTGGTAGCACAACATTGATGTCAGCGTCCTGTGGAGACGCTCCACCATACCATCAGTTTGTGGATGGTATGGGGAAGTATGGACTTTTTTAGTTCCCAGCAAAGCGCAGACATCACACAACAAGGTGCTCGAGAAATTATTTCCCTGGTCGGTCAACAGCCGTTCCGGAGCACCCTTGTCCATGACGTAGCCGTGGACAAAGGCCTCAGCAACAGCTGCCGCTGACTGGTTGGGGAGGGGCCAGGCCATGGGCCAACGCGTGAGGTATTCCACCCCAACCAGCAGGTACTTGTTACCCCTAGGAGTGGTAGGAAAGGGCCCCAAAATATCCAAAGCCACCAACTCATTAACGCGAGACACCGTGATGGATTGTAATGGCGGGCAGGATGGCCTAGCCAGTGGCTTCCACCGTGCACACTGTGTGCAGCTTTTGAGGAGGTCGGAAACATCACACAGGCCGGGACAGAAAAAATGGAGTTGGAGCAACCTGAGAGTTTTGTGAACACCGAGGTGTAACAAGTGCTCATGTGCTGCCCAAACAGCTCTACCCCGCAAGGCAGAGTGCACAACAATCCTGCGGCGGCACGAGTCACCGTCCCACTGCATAAGAAGACTCTTCAGGAAGACAAAAGGTGCACGTCTGTCCCCATCCACAGCCGCGTTACCCCCGCGGCGCCGCAAGGCAAGTAGGGACACGTCTTCCATTTGAAGGCGACCCCATTCAGCCGTGGTCAGGCCTAACAGGTCATCACGACCTGCTGGGTCAGCGGGCTCCACCCCGTAGTCCGGGTCATGAGCAGACCCATCGGCAGCCGCCAACAGGGGAGGAACTGAGGCAACGACCGGGGGTTTGCAGCGACCCGACCCCAGAAAACACATGCACTTGTTGGCAGGAGGGAGCCGCGACAACGCATCGGCGTTTGTATGGTAGGTACCCTTACGGTAAGTGACGGTGAAATCAAAATCCTGGAGGACCCGATGGCTGGTCAACGTGCAGGGCATACTGTAATGCCGAGTGATCGGATCGCACGGTGAAGTGGCGCCCATATTAATACGGCCGATATTGTTGAATAAAAAAAGACAATAGCCAATAACTCGCGGCGAGTCACGAAGTAGCGTTGTTCCGTAGAGGACAACACCATGCTGCCGTATGCAACAACGCGTTCGACGCCATTAACAACCTGGGAGAGCACTCCACCTAGACCGGTGTTAGTGGCTTCGGTGTACAGAAGGAACGGTCTGGAAAAATCGGGGTAGCTCAATGGAGGTGCTTTCACCAGGGCATTACGCAGCGTGTCAAACACAGACTGCTCAGCCTCACCCCAGTGAAATTTCACGCCCTTTGCCATCAGGGCTTGGAGGGGCTTCGCGATCGACTTGAAGTCAGCGACAAACCGACGATAGTAAGAGGCAAAACCGATGAAGCTTCGGACCTCCTTCACCGAGGTGGGAGTCGGCCACGAGCTAAAACTCCTGGTTTTTTCAGGATCGGTGGAGATGCCCGAGCGGCTGACGATATGCCCCAGATACTGTACTGACTCCCGCAAAAGGTGGCACTTCGGCAGTTTGCGGCGCACATTTTCAGGAAGAAAGGCCGCAATCGATTGAGGTGTTCGTCGAACGTACGGCTGAAGATGATGATATCGTCCAAATAAATTAGACACGAATCCCACTGGAGCCCAGCTAGGACTAGCTCAATGAGTCGCTGGAACGTCGCTGGGGCCAAGTGGAGGCCCATGGGCAATCTATTGAATTTTAAAAGTCCCTGAGGAGTCCGAAAGGCCGTCTTAGGTTTTTACGCGTCGTCGAGGGGAAGTTGCTAAAACCCCGACAACAGGTCCAGCGTAGAGAAATAATGAGCCCCTGCCAGGGCATCTAATGACTCATCCATAGGCGGGAGCGGGTAAGCGTCGACCATAGAAATTTTGTGTAAAATCCACACAGAATCGTAAAGTGCTGTCGTGCTTTTTAACAAGCACAATTGGAGCACCCCAAGGGCTGGTCGATAATATCCGCGGCCAGCAATTTGACATGCTCCTTTTCGGCCGGGCCAAGCCGAAACGGGTTCTGGCAGATGGGAGCAGTGTCACCGATGTCAATATGGTGGCGTAACAAATCAGTGCACCCGATATCAAATTTACCCTTCCTGAAAATGTCGCCATATTCTAGCGGAAGTGGGCACAGCTTTTCCCGCTGCGGTCAAGACAAGTTTCCAGCCCCTGAGCATAACGCGTCTAACCACCTGTCATCCAGGTCTGAGCGCGGTTGGGACCTCGGAGTGGTGCCGACGTGGCGAAGCGCAGGCAGTGACAGCGGAGTCGCGGTGGAGCAGTAAGTGCCCGTTGATGGCTTTTGCGGCACGCAGGGAGGACATGTCGTCGTCGTCCGCCGCTTGGACGACGAAGCAGAGTTCGCGGGCCAACGCCAACAGCTTCTGGAGGACGAGGGCGTCGATGGCCTCGTCATCCATATGAGGAAAAGCAGCTCTTGCCATAGCAAGGCACTCTGAAAAGCGAGTGGTGGCTCCGACTTCACCCGCCGCCATTCCTCGAAGCGATAGCGACTGGCCGATGGGGGCCCGTAAATGTCCGACATGTGTCGGAGCGCCGAGTGCAGAATCGACCGGTCCGCCTTGGGAATGGTGATAAAGGCCCCGAGAGCATCATCATCCATGGCGGCTGGGAGCGCGCGCAGCGCCTCTGCCTCAGTCCATGCTGCCATCTCTAAATGTGCAAGGAACCGCCTGTGGAACGCCGCCCAGTCGCCTCCAGACGCCACAAACTCCTTGAGGACGGGCAGGCGCTGCTAAAAAGACGGTGCGCGTCCCGTGTTTAGCAGTCCGGCGTCCAACAGCTCCCTCCCGGTCATTGGCATAATGGCGTCCTCTGCAGCCGGTTGCCCGGCTAATGACGCAGCAGCTGCCGGTTGGTCAGCCCCATGCATGTCCGCTGCCGATGACGTGGCATTCCCTGGTTGGTCTGGGCTCCCCACGTCATGTAGCCGACTTCCGGTTCCCGCAGAAACTCTGCCGTCAATGGCAGCATTTTAAAATTGTGCGGCCAGGCCACCGGCGGAAACGGCCATTGACGGCGTCCCTCCTCCATCCACCACCTCCACTGCTGTCCCCCCGCGATTTATCACCTCCAGAATAGAGGCCGCGGCATGGAGCAGTTCAGCGAGGTGGGAATGCGCAGCTCGGAGCGCACTTCCCGGCACCGGCGAGCTGTCCGCCAGCTGGGGCGGCAGCTGGGCGGGTTGTAGGGCTCCGCCCTCCTCCGCAGCGAACGCCAGGGCAGCAGCTGAGCCGTCGACGTCTTCGCCCGGGCACAAGGTATGATTTCTACTCCTGGTTTCCGTAATTTGGCCACTCCTGACACCAGTTGTAGTGGGTCAGAAACCAGGGGCCTCACTGAGCTCCGGCCCTTACAAGGACGACGGAGCTTGGGGTCCAGGGTCCTAGCTTAAGCCCAGGTCTTTGGTCTTCGGAGTGGAGGAGACTGACTCTATCGTTTAGAGGTCCGCCTTATATACAGGTCCGGTGCTTGCTCCGCCCCGGCCCTGCCTTCCTTTCAGAACCTTCCACCAGGTCCTGGAAGGGTGACGTCATCCTCCAAACCCCCCTCCCAGGGTTTGTGGATTGTGTCCCAGGATCCCTTATCCCAGAGATCACCCTTGGCCCCTTTGGCCCTAGTTCTTTAACATAGGTGTAGCCACTCTTCCGCCCGATTGACCCAATAGTGATGCTACCCGCTGACATGGGGAGTGCAGAATAACACCTCTACACATGTGTAATAATCTAGAGCCATCTCCTGTATTATTGTGGGGTTACATTTACATACTGTCATGTAGTCCACGCATTATGAGTAGTAGGGATTCTATCTGGAGGAAAGGTGAATGGGCAGATCTGGCATAGAAGACTCTGGAGCATTCTCTAAAGTTCCTAGTGGGGCGTGGCCAGAGGCGGGGCTTAGCCTCGGAGACGAGAATATAAGCCGGGGGTACAGCAACGTTAGGGGTCGGTGTTTGAAGATCGAAGAGGGGCTCCCCGTCGCTGCTGCCCCGCCATCTCCACCTGCCACGTGGCGGTTCGACCTCCAGCCGCTCAGCTGCTCCATAGCGCGCTGCCAGCAGTGGCGCGGTAGCGAGCGGGGTGAGCGCCACGTGGTGCGGGAAACTTAATAAATATACTGAAGTTACTTACCGTGTCGGAGCCACTTATTACACATTCATCTTGAAAATCTGTTTTATTTCAATCGCTAGAAAGAACGTTATGTTTTTCTGTCTCTCTGTATACGTCATGTCAAGGTATATATATATGAGATTGTGTAAGCTATTGCACATGTGCATGGTTTGAAAAAAAATGCTCCATTAGCTCACATCTAAGACACAATAGATCAAGACACCTCATATTAAGGGTGGACGGGTGGGATGTTTTCAAACTTTTACCATTTTTCTGGGGCAGGGTTACGAGTGGAGGAGGAGTGTTTTTTTTCCAATTGCTCTACTTCTTGAAAGACTTTTAGTTTAGCAATGGTCTTGTGCGCAGGGCTTAAGTTTGGTTTAAATTTGCGAGCAAATTCCACCGCCGGTTATAACGGAAAATGTTAAACAACGTACCACTTTTCAAGTACAGTAGTTGTTCGAAGTACCAGAATCTTTCTAACCCAGAAGCCGTAATTCCGCTGTAAGCGCGTGGTGAAATATTTAGCAGTTTGTTCACGGTGCCAAATAATTGTGGTTTTGCATTGAGACAAAATGACTCATAACGCATGCAATTCTTAAGGAATTATTGATCACTTTTTCAGAATGCACAAGGCCGAGTGCTGTGTGTTGTACACGTCTGCTCTTGTGTTGTTTGAAACTGATGGTTTTGCGGCCTGCAATATGTCTCTGCTGTGATGTTTTTTTTCTCATCATGTACAGATTTGATGAAATCACACAGTGAGTGCCGGTATACGACGGTATGTCACACAATGGCACCTCCCAAGCACGCCCAACACGTGTCCTGTATTTCCCAGAACATCTCAGAACGGTTCCTAACCCTATACAACGATGCACCTATAGATAATGGCGCACACATGTTCGCGTTTCAGAACACCCCCAAAGACAAAGCTCTCCCGTATAGCTTTAACAGACTTTTGGGGCATGTGATGGGAGCGAGCACGTATGATTTCGGGCACGTCACACGAGGGGGTGGGTGGCTTCGGCACCGCCACGCCCGGCCACCTTTGTCCCCCTCGCGGCGATGTTTACACAACGCACCAGGTACTCCTTTGAGGCCGAGTCGACCTAGAGGATGCCCAGGGAACGGGTCAGATTAATCAACGCTGGTGTTTGGTGGCCGTGAGCGAGAGCCGAACTCGGGTCGCCGGGTTCGTAAGCACAGCGCGCTAAACCGCTGTGCCACCGCTCGCTCTCCTTTGCCGTCACGCACTCTTCACACTCGGGGCGCACGGCGGCAGAGGAGTGTCGTCATAACGCCCACGTGTGCGGGGCGTCCAGACCGCGGCGGAGCAAAGCGAATGGAAGTTATGGAGCAGCTGTCTCGTCTCCCACATTTTCCACCCAGGCATCACCTCCCTGCCTGGCAGTGAGCAGTGCAGGGGAACACAGGGAGCCAGATGGAGTAACAGTGGAGAGACGGGGGAAGGAGCAGACGTGGGGAGGAGGAACATTACGAGACTATGACGACAAGAATGCAATTTCAACACTTTCCGTAAATGATGAGAAACCCATGAAAACTGAAAAGTGCATTGCATGCTTTGAATAACGCAGGGTTATGAATCACATCTACTGCTCCATACATGGCGGACCTTGGACAAACCACACTTTGTGGGCCCCCCGATTCCGAGTATTACATCTAACGTCGAAGTACGCCCCCCCCCCCACCCCAAAGCGCGGGGCACGGGGCGGTTGCCCCGATTTTCCGTACCCTATGGACAGCTATGGCTCCGTCTGTCGCACGGGTGGACGACGACGCGTA
Organism: Lampetra fluviatilis; assembly: GCF_964198595.1. Lineage (NCBI taxonomy): Eukaryota > Metazoa > Chordata > Hyperoartia > Petromyzontiformes > Petromyzontidae > Lampetra > Lampetra fluviatilis. The sequence continues at coordinate 17,684,320 of NC_136275.1, forward strand.
ATCCAGTGGCGTTAGTGATCACGAGTGGATCGCGTGTGCCGGCGTCCATGGGCCAAGTTTTGAAATTAAGAAGATCAAAAATACCCGCACATTTCTCACGTGGGAAACCAAAGTGAGACATCGCCCCCGCACCCCGAACTGCGAACCTAGTGGCAGGGTGTCTTCGAAACGTAGCGCCTTCGCGGAAGTCTTGCTCTATCGGAATGGCAGAGTAGCAAATGTATTAGGTAGCGATGATTTGAAGTACGAACGCCTGCATATAACCACCTGGCCGCTGATTTATGGACAGCAAATGCGAATCTATGGCCACAGTCGCGCTTTCTGCCGTTCAGAAATCACTCTGTGCGTCTAATGAGTAAAAGTCTGTGACATCTGAGTGAGACTCCTTCCTCATCGGGATTTTAGCAATTCATCCTCACCCCCGTCCCACACCGAATTATCAATAAATAATGTTCACGTTTTACCCTCTCGTTTGTATTGTCTCCCATCGTATTTCTCTTTCGTTTGCGTAGTTAGTTGGACATATCGCTCATCGGTTTTCTCCAGGATAAATATTCGGATTCTGAGGGTTTTTTTCCCCTCAGTCCATTTTGCTGAATGTAACATTAGCGCATCGTTCGCATGCACAATAGTTGTGCAAACATCCTCCCGGGCCCTGCAATCGTTCTCTGCAATTTTGACATTCTCGTTTTGTTGTGGCTGTCACCTATCTCTCTTGTAAAAGAACCGGGCATCTAGTTAAACGGAATCATCATCACTATCATCCGTGTAATAAATCAAAATAAACGTTACATTAAATAAATAAAACCCGCGATGTGTTGCATGCATGCATCACGTGCTTTTGAAAAAAAGATCACAATAGTTATTCGAACAAAAAATTCGACACTAAAATGTAAAAAGGCGCGATCATCGCATAACGAATCCTCCTGTTCCACACCACATCCGCATAGCCTGAACAGACTGTTGGGGCAAGTGCTGTTAGCGAGCACCAATGAAGACCAGCACGGCACACGACGGGGTGGGTGGCCAGCACTACGCCCGGCCGCCTTTGTATCCCCAGTGGCGATGTTTACACACCGCACCAGGTACTCATTTGAGGCTGAGTCGACCTAGGGGAGGCCCAGGAATGGTTAAAACAATCGTCACTGGTGATGGCCGTGAGCGGAAATTAAACCCGGGTCGTTAGGTTCGTAGCGCAGCGCGCTAACCGCTACACCACCGCTCCCCATCCATATCCCCACACACTCACACACACGCAACCACTCCATCCCCACCGCGCCCCCCCACCTCCTGCTATAGGAGAAAGTCTCGGCTAGAAGCAATGCGTGTAAGTGGCACTTTCCCTACTCGAGGATCTTATTTCCTCTTTTCAGACTAAAAGCATTAGACAAGCCGCACTCATTACCGCCCCGCTGGGTACCCCCCCCCCCATCTCACCCCCCCCCCTCCATCTCCCACTCGCTTGAGCCCACCTGCAGGCCACGCTTCAGGATGCCAGCTGGGCACCGTGCTGGGTTTGCAGGGGGGGGGGGGGACGTGCTCTCTGTGTGCCCTGACCCGAAATGCACGTGCGCGCACGTAAACTTTATTTATAACCAGGCGAAGAAGGCCCGCAAGACGAAAGTAAAGTACCCCGCAAAATATTAGCGTAGAGAAAGTATGAATATATTTAAAATCTATCAAGATGACAAAATAACAAAGCAGAGCAACCAAGATAAAAAAAATCAATAAAATGTAAATATGTACATAGCGACACATTCACCCTAAACAAATATTATATATATCTCTCCTGTCAGACGTAACAAGGCAGCTGACTATGGGGCTGGATGGAATACTTCCTCTCCTTCCTTCCTCTGGTCACAGCGATCGCCTCCCGAAGGCCAACATTTCTCTCTTTAAAGTTTCTCGGTTACGCCGTCAATCCGCCACTTGCGCCTGCCCGGCCACCACTAGAACTTCCCGTTACATCCACGTGGCAGTGCTCAAGGCCACCACGGACGGTAATTTTGTTGGCGTTCCATTCTATTGGCAAGTCCAAACCGAAGACTTCTCTGTGTGCGCGCGCGTGTTGCGTTGCATCTCTTGGACCAACGTCTCCTGCTGGCCCCAGGGTTTTTTTGTTCTATCTTCTCAGTCTCAAGACTCACAGGATTACTTACGAAGGGCCACCTCGGATTTGAATTCGCAAAACTTTAGATTAATCACCGCTACCCGGCGACACAGGGCGTCGGTGTATCGGGGGTGGACGACGGCTATGTATGCATGTGCAAGTATACCCTCGTTATTCGCGAGGGATACATTTCGGAGATGCTCGTGAATAAAAAATTTTGCAGATAATGTTATTGGCCTACGAAAACCGATCTTGTTAATGAATGACCATAAATACTTAACCAAGCTAATACATTAAAATCACGTATCCCTCTCATCTCTTTAATCTCATCGCTTTCTCGATGCAGTCGTGTCGTGCTCAAGATGCGATTCGCGGATTGCTAAAATCGCGGACAGCAAGTTCGTGAATAACGAGGGAAATGCTTTCACAGCCCGTGGTTATTGTAGAGCCCCTTTGTCACAGCGCAGTTCCTGTGCAGCCCGGTGTCTGGTCCACTCAATCGGTTAGCCCCAAAATATTTGCAGGAACCGATACATTTTTACGCTCCAATGAGGTCCCTGAGATGTTCGGATTGCCTTCTTCTAAGTGTAATAATCCTTCTTGAGACGGCTTCGGAATCAGTCCTTTTTATTTCCACTTCCACAAATACACTTTACTCACACACTCTCCGTTGCTGGCAGACAACGGAGAGAGGGCAGACTTCACACCAAGTCCCCACCGCGCACGTGGCACCGAGAGCCCCCTTCCGCGCGTGACCCTGCTCTTGTCGTTCCCCTGCTCTTGTCGTTCCCAAGTCTGTTCCCGATCATTCTCTCTCTCTCTCTCTTAATCCCTTCGTCACGTGGTCCCCCCAGCCAATCCTCCATGGACAGCCTTGACCGTTCTCGATGGTTCCCTGTCAATCCCGGGACCACGCCTCTGATCCGGCTCCCCATTAGCTGGGGCCCCGAATGGCCAGGCCAATCACCCCTGATGACATGCCGTGATCACGCCGAGGCCATGCTCCCTATCTCAACCCTTATTGGCTACAAAGCAGGACCGGCAAGCCAATCCCCACGTGAACCCTCTATGGCTGTAATTACATCACCCCCCCCCCCCCGGTGAAAAAAAATTGCCGTCTCGGCTGGGAAAAGGGTGATGAACCAATTCCGAAAAACATCTTATTAGGGCACCGAGGTGCGTTTAACAGTAGAGGGTGAAACGGTGTCCCCGCGCCTAACAACATTTAAAACAGTCACCCATGAAAAACCCCGACATACATTAGGGCGCCCCTGCAGCACAGTAACGACAGGGAAATTAGCGAAACGATCAAACGTTAACGAAACGGAAGAGATTTCGACCGCGTACGCGACGCGGGACCCTCTCCGCTTCCAGCGCATGGTCGCTTTGCTTCCGGATGGACAGGAGGTGGTAGGCTCGAAGAAGAAGTAGGTTGTTGGTGCTTGGTCACGTCCAGGGCAGGCCCCATTGGAGGGGGGGCAGGGGGGGCAGCGGGGGCTTCCTCAGCCCTCAGAACCTGTTCATCTGTAGGAGGCACAACACAGTCCCCCCTGGGATCAACGGACGTGGCAAGCGGCGTAAACGGCTCGGCAGAACCCGGCAGGTCAGCTAGTGGGGATGAAGGACTGACACGCGCGTCAACATAGGGTTTAAGTCGCGAGGAATGAACATACCACCGACGTTTTCCGTACTGAACGCGGATACTTTGCGAGTTCCGAACATCTACCAGCATCACAGGCCCCCGCCACGGCCTGTGCAATTTGGGGGATGTGCCCGCCGGTACCTGGGGGCAGTGGAGCCACGCCAGGTCTCCCACTGACCAAGGCATGCGAGTATGCGATCGACGCGCATACCGTTCGTTCCTTGCCTGGGCACGGGCCGTCGCACACCGGGCAGCCTCTCGCGCCTCCGTTACTCGTTCAAGCGAGTCACGCACATGGTCAGGCAAGGAGCGGGACGGTCGTTTACTCGGCTTACCCAGTTGCACATCGATGGGTGGAACATTTTCATGGCCATACATAAAAAAAAATGGTGAGTATCCCGTGGACGTGTGCGGAAGCATGCGGTATGCTGCTAAGACGCCTGGTATGTGCAGGTCCCAATCGGTTTGCTTTTCACTGACCGTGTGACAAAGCATAGCTTTGTGGATGGTATGGGGAGGTGCGAACTTTTTTTGTACCCAGCGTGTCACAAACTTCCCTAAGCAATTTAGAGGAGAAATTCCGCCCTTGATCTGTGAGCAGCCTCTCAGGTGCCCCCTTGTCCATGACAAACCCGTTCAAGAAAGCGTCGGTGATGGACGCTGCCGTTTGGTCGGGCAGAGGCCAGGCCATCGGCCATCGAGAAAAATATTCCACCCCGACCAGAAGGTATTTATTGCCCCAGCCGACGGGGGAAACGGCCCCAGAATGTCGAGAGCAACTAATTCGTTGATACGGGACACCTCAATGGAACGCAACGGTGGTACATAGTGGTTCCGAGGTGGCTTCCTCTTCGCACAATCATGGCACGAGCGGAAAAGTCATTGACGTCTGCCGTCATACCGGCCCAGAAAAAATCCTTTTGCATCGCGGCCAAAGTCTTTTGGACGCCGAGGTGCATCAACTTATCAGCGTGCAGAGCACGGAGCAGGTCGTAGCAAAGCGAAGTAGGCACTACCAAGCGTGGTCGGTCAGACAACCCGTCGGTACACATTAACAATCCCGACTTGCCTCGGAACATCTGCTACTTCCAGCCCGCCAATTGAGATTTTTGTTTCCCTACCAATTTCCGTAGTGGAGATAGCGAGGCATCGGCCTCCTGCTCGCGTAACCAGACCGCGTGCGGCAGCCATAAGGTATCATCGGTGTCCACCGACACCTGCTGGTCATCCTCTTTCGCTTTCGCCCCTGCGTCGTCCTCATTCGCTATCGCCCCCATAACCGGGCAGGGCGACGTGGGCGGTGCTGCGCAGCGGTGTGTGCCCGTCAGGCAAGTGCACGGAGGAATGGGCGGCAGCCTTGAGAGCGCATCAGCGTTCGCGTGACGGGCCCCCTTTCGGTATGTTATATCGAAGGAAAATTCCTGTAACGATTCCAACCACCGGGCCAATTGGCCTGACGGCTGATCCAATTTCAGGGAATATTGCAAAGCCCCATGATCAGTGCGAACCAGGAATTTCCGTCCATACAGGTACGGCCGGTATAATCGAACAAAATGGACAATTGCCAAAAGTTCCCGCCTTGTCACGCAATATCGCGTTTCCGCAGGCGATAGAACCCTGCTGCCGTACGCCACCACTCGCTCAACCCCGTCCTTGCGTTGCGACAAAACGGCCCCAATGCCGATATCACTAGCATCCGTATCAAGGATGAACGGCTGTGAGAAGTCTGGGTAATCTAGCGTAGGCGCCGTGGCGAGGTGGTCCCGAAGTGCCCTAAAAGAACTTTCTTCCTCCGCTCCCCATTTAAACCTTTGATTTTTGCCAGTTAGAACGTGTAATGGTTTTGCCAACGTCGCAAAGTTCTTAACGAAGCGGCGATAATAGGAAGCGAATCCAATAAACCGCCGAACATCACCCACCGAAGTGGGTGTGGGCCACTCACGTACACATTTGGTTTTCAGTAGGTCAGTGGATACACTGTCCGAACTGACAATATGACCCAAGTAACGGACGGAGTGTTGCCGAAGGTGGCATTTCTTAGGTTTAAACTTAAGGTCAGCCGCGCGCATTCTTTGAAAAACTGTCTCTAGGCGTTGGAGGTGTTCCTCGAACGTGCGGCTAAAGACAATTATATCGTCTAGATATATGAGGCACGTTTCCCACTGTAGTCCCGCCAACACCAATTCCATGAGCCGCTGAAACGTCGCCGGAGCCGCGTTCAGGCCCATAGGCAACCGATTACATTCAAAGAGACCTTGCGGCGTGCGGAATGCCGTTTTGGCTTTAGACTTGTCATCGAGGGGAAGCTGCCAGAAGCCAGAGGACAGGTCAAGGGTGGAAAAGAATTTAGCACCCGATAAAGCATCCAATGAGTCATCCATCCTCGGTAAGGGGTACGCGTCCGCTACCGAAATTTTGTTCAACCGGCGGAAATCAACGCAAAACCTCGTACCACCATCTTTTTCTTAACCAGAACGACGGGCGCGCCCCAAGGGCTGTTGGACGGCGAAATAATATCTGCCGCCAGTGATTCATCTACTGCCCCGCGCACGTGTTCCCTTTCCGCCGGGCTCATGCGGTGAGGGTGCATACAGACGGGAGGTGCCGCACCGGTGTCAATATGGTGTGACAAAAGCGACGTGCGGCCGAGGTCCAAATCATTTCTGCTGAAAACATCAGCGTACCGTAGCAATAGTGAACGCAGGGCGTTCCTATGTTCATTTGACAAGGAAGAATTCTCTCCGCATAAATCTGCGATCCAGCGTTCTTGTGAACGATCGTGCGGAGGCCCACCCGCGGGCATCCGAGCGCGCGGCGTTTTGTCACAAGAGGCGAAATCGGTAGTGGCGTGAGCCAGCACCGATCCCTCCGGAACAACAACGCGGTCAGGTCCCCCATTCAACACCTGTATGAAAGGTGCCTGACCTGGTCGCACGATCGTTTGTGCCGCCGCCAAAGAAAAAGATTTAGATACCGAATTCGATGTGGATAATAGCACGCCCTTCGCATCCCTTCCCATTTGAAGGGGTTTTCGGTAACGCAGCGGGATGAGCATTTGCGCTCCCGACGGAACCTCCACCGTAGCAGCAACTACGGCAGTAACTGCGTTACCTGTAGGCGCATTGGCCAGCAGGGAAGGCAGGAACGCCATCCTACGATCCCCCGGCATTTCCAAACAGTCCTGGTCGACCCGTATTCTCAGCGGCATCCGGCGCAGGAAATCAGTACCAAGCAAGCATGGAACATGCTTGCTTGGTAGCGAGCGAGAGATTAACACAGGTCCTGCGGCGGTAATATTTCCGATAGCAATGCTCACATCTACCTGACCACAGATACCCATGCTTCCCCCATTTGCGGCAACACACGCATCATTAACCCTGCGTATCCGCGACGTAGGAATGGACAACAAATGAAAAATAACATCTGAAATGATGGTAGCAGACGCGCCCGTGTCTACCAAGATACGGACGTCTACGCCGTCGATGGTACCCCGTACCGTCGACGAGCCCGACGCCGCAGCCACAACCCTGCGAGCCAATTTCTTCCACTGTGTAGCAGAGCGTATCAATGGAGCAGGAGAAGAAAAATTATCCTTAGGAGTGTAAGAATGAGTGCGAGTGGATGAGTGATGTGACAAGACCTGCCAGGTGTCCGATTTGTGCCGACTTGCCCGAGGTTGTTGCAGCTCCGCAGCAGGTGGAGGAGATGGAGGTCCCCTTGGCGGAAGAGGCGACAGCAGAGGTCGGCAGCGGCAGTCACGGGCGAAGTGGCCCCGTCTGCCGCACTTGAAACACGCGGCCGATGTCGGCCGGACGACCCGGCCCTTGCGCGCGGACGGCCCGTGTAGTCGCCCCGCTGGTCGCGCAGCCGCCGTCCCGGAATCTTATGCGGGACAGCAGCAGCCAGCATGTCGTCATCGCCCGAGTCGTCGGAGCTGTGGACAACCAGTCGCGGAGACCACCCCAAAGGCGGCCCGTCGATATCGGGTTTCCCCGTCCACGCCGCCATCTGATCCCAACGCTTGATATTAAACTTAGCGTCCAGGCAGCGCGCCACCCATCGCGATGAAAGCGGTTCGTGGCCGCACACTGGTAGAGAAATGTTGAGCTCCTGAGACAACTCCAGCATACGGGAAAGGATGAGTGGATCCAAATGATCGGCCGTCGCGTCGGGGTAGGCAGCCATGGCCAGCGCCATCAACGCCCCCCGATAAGCCAATGGCGATTCCTCCGGTGCTCGGCGACGCGACATAAATTTTCTGGTGGCTGACATCGGTGGGTCATAAAATTCCGCCATCTCTGCGAACGCATCCCGCAGTGTCTTCTTCTTGGACGCCGGGATGGAGCGGAAGACTCCCAGAGACACATCATCGAGCAGTGTAGGTAGCGCTCCCAGCGCTTCTTCCTCCGTCCAGTTCACGGATCTAAAAGCTGACTCGAAGCGCCACGTAAAAGCACTCCAATCGCCCCCGGCGATAAATTCTTTAATTTGTGGAAGGCGATGTCCGTGGTGGCAAGCGCGCGCCACGGGCGTCTCCGACTGCCGTTCCCGCTCTCCACCCGTTGCAGGCAAAATGGCGTCCGGCGGCCGCGTGGTAGTAGGCGCGCCAAAAATGGCGGCCGACGACTCTGGCGCAGCCGCCCCACCCAAGACGACGGCGTCCTCCCACGTGGCAGGAGCAATGGCGGACTCAGATTCCTTTGCAGGACCCCTTCCCGCGGCGTCCAGCTGATCGGCGATCTGGCAACCCACGGCTGGTGAGGACGCCACTGCGGTCACCAGGCTTAGCAGAATGGCGCGTAACGACTCGATCTGCTCCGCCATCAGCCGCCATTCGTCTTTTGTTCCTGCGGTGGTCGCATCTTCCCCCGGTCGACGCTGAGAGGCGTCGAGGAGAGTATCATCAGCAGGCGGCATAGGGGCTGTAGCTCCCAACAGCTCATCTTCATCCGTCTCGACCTCTTCCTCCGATAGAGGCACGGGCAGGTTCTTTTTTCTGGGGTGTTTAGACATCTTGACGATCGTCCAAACAGTCGCAGAAGCACTTCTGACACCAGTGTAATAATCCTTCTTGAGACGGCTTCGGAATCAGTCCTTTTTATTTCCACTTCCACAAATACACTTTACTCACACACTCTCCGTTGCTGGCAGACAACGGAGAGAGGGTAGACTTCACACCAAGTCCCCACCGCGTACGTGGCACCCAGAGCCCCCGTCCGCGCGTGACCCTGCTCTTGTCGTTCCCAAGTCTGCTCCCGATCATTCTCTCTCTCTCTCTTAATCCCTTCGTCACGTGGTCCCCCCAACCAATCCTCCATGGACAGCCTTGACCGTTCTCGATGGTTCCCTGTCAATCCCGGGACCACGCCTCTGATCCGGTTCCCCATTAGCTGGGGCCCCGAATAGCCAGGCCAATCACCCCTGATGACATGCCGTGATCACGCCGAGGCCATGCTCCCTATCTCAACCCTTATTGGCTACAAAGCAGGACCGGCAAGCCAATCCCCACGTGAACCCTCTATGGCTGTTATTACATAAGTACTCCCAAGGTGAAGGCTCTGTTCTTGGGGTGATCGGGCTTTTGGCGGTGCAGCTGCCAGGCTTTCCAATGATTTACCTTTGCTAACAAGGCAATCAAGTTCTGGCCATTTACCCTGGTTCTGTTAATTTCCTGCTTTCCATTTAAGGTGGGGCATTGAGATCTAAGGACGAAAAAAAACCACCCTAACGAATGTAAATTAGGATTATGTCCAAACTATTGCAGTCTTTTCTCCTGTACCTTTTCCACCCGCTGATTTATCTTCCAGTATTATTTCTCTCCGCTGCTCGATCTTTGGAAAATCGATCCACTCAGGATTCTACTCGGCCAGCTCAAAACTTCTACGGTAACCGTCTTCCCCCTCTCATCAGCCTCTCTCGTGGTCCAACACCCTCTGACCGGTCAGCACCACTGGCACGACCCTCTCAACATTAAATGAGTGAAAGGGCCATACAGTAATTTGCCAATTGAGAGAGGGTGGGGCATATATAAACTCAAGGGCGTGGGGGCACCGGCACGGTGAATGTTAAACCTCTAAAATAACGTTCAACGTTCAACAGAACGAGTATGGATGTGACCTGCTTGTGTTTAACATGAATTGTGTGCGAGCACGAACCTCACATTTTAGAGTTTACAGAATTAAGTTTTAGAAGGGGGGGGGGGGGCGAGTCTTCAGCAGGGGAGGGGGCTCAACCCACCCTCCATGTTCAGGTGTGACGCACAACAGCAAACCAAACACTAGTCCTGCCATAACCAACCAGCACCACAGTGTCAACCTTAACCCTAACTCACCAACCAGCACCTAGCGTTAGCCCTAACCCTAGCCTCGCCTCTATATACTTAATTCTGCCCTTTTTGGAATAAGATCATTTGCTTTAAAATGTTGGCATTGACGATATTTTTGAGTCTGGATACATAATATTCTACAGAAACATGGTGCAATGTTTATTTTGGAATACCGGGCGGAATATTTTATGTGTACAACACAAATTTGACATTTCTAACAAAGCGGAACATTTTTATGTTTTTGTTTCAGGCCCCAAGTTATATTCGAGCCAATCTAGACATCCCAAACCCATTCAATGACCTTTTTACGACGTTACACGGACCTCAAGTTATGGACCACCCCGACTTCGCTGCACCCGTCCACAGACTCCGCCGTAAAATGCCTCTCTGTGAACGCTCTGGCTGGAGAGTTCAGTAGCCTCCTTCACCGAATACAGCTGCTAGTTGCCTCGTTACAATGCAACACGATGGCCAACATTCAACCTAACCCGCGCTGAGATAAAAGCTCTCCACAACTCTCAAATCAAGTGATGACATCGTTATGAAATCGGCTGAAGGGGCTCAACAGTGCTCTGGTGGACCGATCTACATCGGGAGGAAGAATTCCAATAACCGAGTGACACTTCCTCTTACCCCCCAAAATCGACCATGACTTTGCAGCGAGCCACCCGCAAGCACTCAAGACACTTTGTTACTGGACATATTTGAAAAAGAGCTTCACATCTCAACAGATTCCTCCAGCCTAAATAAAGATTCTGATTCACTTGTGAGTGAGGGTGCCCTATCCGAGACTGCCAATAACCTCATCATTCAAATTCCTTGGACATCAACCATCTATTTTATACCGAAAGTAAACAAAGCAAAGAACCCAGGCCGCTCGACTGTATCAGCATGAAGTTGTCCTACTGGGCTAATATCTAGCTATTTGGACAATTATTCCGTTTGTACGTACATTACAACCTACGTTAAAGAAACCAACCATGAAACCTACAGCTCTTCAAGCAACCTTAGATTCACAGGTCCTCAACGTTTGGTTTTCACAATGGACTTAAGTTCGCTGTACACCGTCATTCCAAATCATGACGGCTTAAAGGCAACGTACACAATCCTTCAACACCTGGGCTGAACAGACCCCGGGTCAACGACATCACTGTTGCGGTTGGCCAAACTCGTGCTCACACAATCATTTCACCGCCAGTGGCCGACACTACAGCCACGTTGTGGCCATGGGCACACGCATGGGCCCTAGCTATTCCAACCAGTTGTGGGGCATTTGGAACAATACATCTTTCAATAGTATAAGGCACGGACGCCGACTTCTTCGTAAAAAAACATCGATGACGTGCGCGGGCGTTGCCTCTTGCTCCAAAGAGGAACGGCATGCCTTCATTTCAACTCGTTCACAATTGTCACCCAACGATAACATTGACTTTGGTTAATAACAAAAGACAGCCTCTCCTTTCTGAACATCAGACTGCCCATTCCTGGGGACAAACTAACCATAAATGTGTCATGCAAACCAACACTCACAAACCTGTGGAGGAACGCACACTCCGAGATGTACGTAAATCGAGCTGAGCAACACCACTTAAAACGAGTCGACTTTCCAAAATACATGCGCACCGAGCCATTCATACTTCGACGAGAATTTGCAATACGCCAACTTGTTTCGGCGTTCAGTGCAGCAGCAGGACCTCGAGTGGCGGACACAACAGAACCTTTATTGAGGTGTAATGCAAACGATGCAAAAACAAGGATTCAAGTGAGAAACGTACAGTAGGAACAGACGTTCACGCCGCGTGCAACATGGCTCCAATTCAGCGCGAGGCGCTCACCGTTGCAAGTTGGCCAAGTCAACCAGCGGTGCCTTTGCACGCAAGTCGCTTTTGCACGCGTGCACGTCAGTAGTGTATATGCAACTACTCAGAATCAACACCCACTGATAGCAATGTACCTCCTACGCCAGTCAATCTATGTTGACAGCCAGATTTTTTTTCAAGTCACGGACCGTTTTGTATTCCTGAGTGCCCACTTCATCACAGACGGCTCCCAGTTTCTTTTTCACCCCCGAGTGCAAATCCACTGCGCTTCCGTATGGCAGAGGCAAGACGCGGTCATTCACATGCATTCCCCACCGACGTGGATGTTCCGCATCATTGGACACATTTCATGCACAAGTGTGAACGATTTTCTTCCTGCCCGTACCCCACCTCCACAAACCCTCGCTTTAATCTCGTGCAGAGTATGCATAATAGGCATATAACCATTGACACCAACCACTCAAAACCACCCCCATGTTTCCCTCGTGATTGATCGTCATAATTCGATTCAAGGATCAATGTCCCCTTGTACAATTTGTACCATCTCGTTTGCATTGTTTTGGTGTCTCGCTTGTGCATTCGTTTAGAACAAAGCAGCCGGAGTAAGCGATTGGCTATACATGTATTTATCATAATTTGAATAAATCGCTATAAGCGAACGATGTTTGTATTCGTGTCGTTACACGAGTGCCATGTGTCAACTGACACCCAGGACACACTTGCAAACGAGATGTTCCATATAAAATATGTTATCCAGGTGATTTTATATATTGATAAAACATCGATTCTTGCATGAGCATATGGTGAGCGTGGAAATCGATGCTAAACGACTAATCGAAGCATCGCCACATGCCTAATACACAATGCACCAAATTGAACCCTGTTAAGTACTATTTATCAACAGAGGACCTATTATGGCGTACCATTCAAAGTCGGGTCTATTGGCATATACAACAATTTTAAGTAGTGCATTATCATAGTAGTAGTAATACCAGTGATGATGATATAAAAGAGACGGAAACAGTACCACATATGCCTTGGTGCTCACGATACAAACTACAAAAAAGTCAACCGTCCGGCACATTGTGAAACTCTCAGTGCTGAGCTTTCAGCAATGGAGCCAACGGCAGTCTGACGCACACAGAGTGGGGGGTGGGGGGGCACTTGCGGCCGTTGAGAGCCAACTTTTGAAAACATTGGACAATGCCAAACGAAAGTCAGTCGCTGTAAATCTCTCTCTGCGGTGGAAGACAGATATTTACAGTGGTGGAAGGGGCGCTGGAAGCCGGGGGGGGGGGCTAGCTACTCCTGCTTGGATCGGTGTTGGTGCATTGCGGAGATGCCGAAGAAGATCTGCCAGATGGGGAGATAACGTAGCTGGAGGAGTTGTGAAACGGGGAGAGATGGCGACCCTGCTTGGCTTTCAAAGTGAACGATTACGTCAGTGACTGTGACTTTCTACCGTATATATAAATATAAAATTACTTGCTGTTCAGCCCCAAGGTAATGTAGTGTACTAGTATGCGCAGCTATTCAAAATTTATAGTAGTCACTGAAGTGAATATTCTTTTCAAATGTAAAAAACGTTTCACTTAGTGCCCAGTCTGTGGTAAAATGGTGTAAAACGTCAGCAGAGGGCTTTCCTGGAACAACTTGACAATCCCCATTTATATTGTTGTTACGACTGTAAAATACATTCCTCATATTCTTGGATCTTTCGGTAGTCACGTAGAAGGGAAATAATAAAATACAAATATAAAACAATACATTTTTTTTGTTTTATATTTGTAAAAAAAAAAAATGTTGTATTATTTTATTATTTCCCTTCTACGTGACTTTACCGAAAGAACCAAGAATATGAATCCCTGCAGTCACGAAAGCTTTAAATTAAAACATTCCTCATCGTTGCTATTGCCATTAACCACTTGTTTCCGTCCACTTAATCTTACTTTCGTGACAATGAGTTGTTGTGCGTTATCAAGTTTTTTTCTCAGATGCACCTCAAACACTTGGTTATTCTCAATGAAGTCACTTCAGTGAACGTGACTTAACCACAACGCAACAACAAAAAAACCCCAACTCACTTAGCACATGGTCCCCATGGTGAAATAGTTTAATACTGTCGATGGCCTTGAGAATTCTCAACTGTGAACAAGCAGGAAGGCATTCCGCTGCACACCAATCCGTGGGCCAAAAAAATAACATAATTTAAAGACTCATGGAGATGATGTTGAGGTGTTTGGCGGTGGAGGTGCAAAGGGGCTGGGAAGCTATCGCAGGGACGCAGGTGTGTTAGGCATGCAGTAATTAAACACTTAAAACATGATCGTCACACTCACAACACGCACAGCCGACCGTGTTGTTGTTTCCCATTCGTGCGCGTCGCACGTGGTGAACGTTTCACGTAAATCCTGCGACCGCTAGAGACGCTAAAAGTCCCTACGATACAAATGCAGTTAATGTGATTCTCGAATCGAATCGTCGTTAGAAGTCAATGTTACATCGCTTTATGATGTCGGGTGGCTAAGGGGGGCCTTGAAGCATATCAATGTGGGGGGGGGGGGACACAGAGCATGTGCATTTACTCATTGAAGGAATAACATGGATTTACATTCATAGGGCATTTAAATTCCTCAAAAATGTGCCTTGCCTCACTGGTCATCTCGACCAGTCCATTTGCCAAAAGGCTGTCTAACCAGCCTAGGGAATACCCAGTGGCAAGTGTCCCTTCGTGGTACAAGGTGTCCGCAGCACCGGCTTGCAAGTATCATTTGTGAAACAGTGGGATGCTAATGTTTTTCCTCTGTCCGTGACTCCTGTGGTCTTGCAGTCTTTGCTACAGTGTCCCGCGTTCTCGCAGTGTCCTGACCCCGCTGTCCCCGCACAAGCGACGGTCTCACACCACCAGGACCTGTCCGGCGAGGGCCGCACTCCGATCCCTCAGTAGAGACATCACGATGTCGGCACCTTGGCGTGCCGCGCTTGACGGATCAGAACCATCCTGCTGGCGAGCACACAACAGCACGGAGTGTACACTATGCACCCCGGCGTGTGCACTGTGCACCACAGTGTGTACACAACGCACCGCAGCGTGTACACTGTACACCACAACACACAGCATGGAGTGCGCAGTACGCACCTCAGGACAAATACCACACACTACAGCACACACAATCGAGAATGTACACAATACAGCACATGGCATATACCGCACAGCACACAATACAGACCTATAGACCAGAGGATTATTACCACATACTATAGAACATGAGGTAGACAACACAGAAAATATACTGCACAGTGCAGGACATATACAACACAGTTCAAGATGTACCACACACCGCAACACATAAATACCACTCGCGAGAGCGCATACGGCGCAGCACATAACACACAACACACAAACCATGTACAAAGTTGCACCACTTAAGTTTCCATTCAACACAGTACATACACACCCATATGGTATATATGCATAACCTTATGTAGTACCTAACACAAACAACACATACACACCACGTGAACACCACTTCCATTGACACGCTCATGTCCACCAGTTACATGTCACACAACACACTGCGGACACGACATCACCCACACCACTTACTCGATGAAACGCCGCAAGGCACTGCCAATGCCAAGCCAATAAAATGACACAAAAAAAAGTTACGATGCCTTAGTTTGGTTCGACGAGCGATAGTCCGAGGTTCACAAACTCAATTTGTTTTACCAACCTACCCATTCACAAGGCATGCAACTCCTCTAACTGAAACACTCGTTAAATGGCGTAAACAATATATCTAGTGATGATGCTGCGACTGCTGCTTTGGCAGTGGTGCACAGGCACAATTAAAGACAGACTCAACACATTCGCCAATATCAAAGGTGACATTTCTGTCACTGGCCTTTCTTTACAGCACAAGAAAGGCCATGGTGCTGTGAATAAGTGATATCACCCCAAATGTCAATGTTTCACTTTGTTCTATTTAAGGCGAAGTTACGTGTTTGCTCAAGGGAGGATAGGTTTGGGTGGATGCAGCAACTGGAGTCGTGAGATTCAACTGCAGTGCTCAATGTGAGAAACCCAGGAAGTTACTACAAAGACCCCTTCTTCTTCTTTCATACGGCTTATGTAGATGCAGAGCAGCAACTACAATTTCACATTCAGGTGGTCAAGCCAGATGACCGAGTCAAGAGCAGCGTAGTGAATGGCCGTGATGTGTCTCCTTCGTAATTGTGGATCGGAATTGCGTCGTTATATGCTGTACAGTCTGTTCTGGATGACCACAGTCGCACACTGGAGAGTTTTTCATTGAGTGTGCATCAGGTATCCGCATCCACTGCCGTGGTTTAGTGCGGTTTTGGGTGGACCACGAGTACCAACTCTACTGCAGCACCACAAGTAAGTCAACACCGCCATCTGCTGGGAGAAGGTCTACACATTACATCTGCTACTAAAACTATTGGAGAGAAAACCGGTGGCACCCAGAGCTCGGTGGACCAAGGGGAAGTCCCAAAGTCACGTGATGTTGGTGCTGGTGGTGATGATGGGTGATCTTGTGAGTGGACCTTGGACTTTAGGGGTCGAGTGTCAACATCAACGACATTTATCAGAAGTACCAATGGTATTACGCGGTGGTATCAAGTGGCATTGTCTTAGCCACTTTTTTGTTTTACTTGACCTTGATTGTCAATTAAATTTTCACTGAAATTATCTCCGTTCAAGTACAAATTAAGTGGTTGCAAACTTCACACGCCTGATGATTGCCAAGCACGTCCTAGGTGATGTGGTGAATTTTAATCGGCCTGGCCATGTTACGTGGGGACGGACACACACACAGAGGCCCACAGACTCACATAGATGAACATAGACTCACATATATGGACATACACTCGCAAAGAGGACAAAAGACTTACACAGAGGATCGCAGATTCATGGAGGGAAATCGATTCACATAGAGGACCATAGACTCACATACAGGACCATAGACTCACATAGAGGACCATAGACTCATACAAAGGGCCATAGACTCACAAAGTGTTCGACTGTTTGTTGCGGTTTGTCGCAATCACATTTGGGCGATTCGTTTAGTTTCCATATTTCTCATCCGTGATGGTACCTGCCTTAGCTAGTTTTGATACTCATGGCTGGAAGGTGGGAAGCTCGATGAGGTGCTGATTTGGGACAATGTTTGCGTTCTCCCAATTGTGCCGCCACCAGCAGGGGTGGTGGTGGTGATGGGCACGGTTGTGGTGGTGGTTGTGGTGAAGGGCACGGGTGTGGTGGTGGTGGTGATGATGGGCACGGTTGTGGTGGTGGTGATGATGGGCACGGTTGTTGTGGTGGTGGTGATAGGCACAATTGTGCTGGAGGTGAAGGGAACGGTTGTTGTGGTGATGGGCACGGTTGTGATGAGGGTGGAGGTGAATGCTCTACCAGCAGGGGTCACTGAAGGCTCGTGATAGAGTGGAGTCACCAGTCATGATGAGTTTGAGCTCCTTAGATTTGCTACACAGACGATCCCGTTAAGCCAGCTGCCCCGCTAAAAGAAAAAAATAGCTTAGTTTAGTCAGTTTAACACGTAAGCTTTCGCGATCAATATCATCCGTAATATAGTTTTTTTTGGGTTAGATCGCGAAAATATATACAAGTGTCTCGATTTAAAGCTTTTGTGACTGCAGGGATTCATCTTCTTGGTTCTTTCGGTAAAGTCACGTAGAATGGAAATAATAAAATAATAAAAATAAAACATAATAAAATAATAAAAATAAAAAATAATATGCTTTATTTTTATTATTTTATTATTGCCATTATACGTGACTTTACCGAAAGAACCAAGAAGATATACAAGTGTCGTTAAACCCGCCAACACCCGACACAGCCAATTAATAGGGTTTACTAACGTTAATCAATAGAGATCACCGTTGGTACGGCTATTTTTAGCACACCATCGAGAGGAGGTACAAGAATAATGGGCTTGCATAACGCGCATGCATAATGTTGGTCGATTACCATATAAATAACCCAAACGGCAATGGATACCCATAGTCATTCATATGCATTCATTAATCCCACCCCCCCCCCCCCACACGAGTGACGTCATCACACCTCTCCCTCTATTTAAGAATTTATCCACAAATCTGGCTGTTGCCTGATGAAGCTAGTTGTAATTACTGGTGAAACGTCGTACTCAGATTGTAAATGGTGTGGATTTGCTCTCCAACACACTGCTGTACTAGTAATGGATTTACGCACATTCTGTTTACGTGAAAAACCTTAATAATTGGCTGTGTCGGGTAGTGGCGGGTTTAACGACACTCTTGTATATTTACGCGATCTAACCCCGTAAAACCTGTATTGTGGAGTTTAGTTTAGCTCCGCCGTCAGTCTCAACTGTGGCCATCATCCCCGTTTAGCGGCGAGTCCTGTCCAAGGCTTCACTTCACTTGGTGGATATATCGTCCCAACTTGTACCTCTCCCGTGATCTGTGTGCGTTTCTCAGTCTGTCTCTCTCAAACGAAACGTTCCGATTGCTATGCCCTCCCCCATAACTCACAGTCACGCATGTTCAAGTGATGCGTACAACGCACATTTGTCGGGCCACCTGATGGTTTTGTTGAATTGCATCCCATAACTTAGGTTAATATTCCTTTTCCTGATGACGACCACTTGTGTTGTGATCGAAACGTCGTAGTTTTTGTTATTTTCTTTGAATCTATCTACGTGACTTTACCGAAAGACCCAAAGAATCCAATATTCATGGTCCTCATTAATGGCTTATTTTGAACGCGCGAGCGTCATGACCAGATTCGTGTAACGTGTATGTCCAAGTTGTTGTAGCAAGTACGGCACAGGTCCTTTAGCTCTCTTTGGTGCTGTTTACATAATTTTTACGAGTTACTACAAACTCCATAAATTTAGCCGGGGGTGTATTTATTATTTTCTTGCGACACTCCCAGGGCAATTTCCCATCAAAGGTCCGTTTTTACGCAAATGTCACTTTTGACGCAATACGCTGCCCCACCCCATCTGCCAATTACAAAAAGGAAAATTGGTGCTCGACCCTAAATAAACATAGTTATGGTCACTTGCAAACCATACGGCCTTGAGAGAAGGAGTCACTCTCCAAACGAGCGGAGAAAACTCCGGTCAAGTTGCGTTCGTGTCTCTTTTACCACGGCCGGGTACGCTGTTCATCAGGCAGTGCTGTTTCAAGTTCTTCGCTTCGCTTTCGGGTTTGCTCGCCATTATATTTGGCGTCTTGGGAGCTTGTAAAGGCTGTCGCCTGATGAAGCTAGTTGTCCATAATCAACGTTTTTGGGTTTAGATCGCGTTATTTATAAATGTGTCGTAACCCTCTACCACCCGACATGGCCAATCAGTAAAAAAGTGTCACGTTGACAAAAGACAAATAGTTCACTGCTTTAGCCCACCGGTGTGTTGATTGGCCATGTCGGGTGGTGGAGGGTTACGACACATTTATAAATAACGCGATCTAAACCCAAAAACGTTGATTATGAATAATATTGGTCGCGAAAGCCTACGTGTTAAACGAAGCTAGTTGTGATTACTGGCGAAACGTCATACTCAGATTTTAAATGTTGTGGCTTGGCTCTCCAATACACCAGTGTGCTGTACGAATTGGCCACGTTCTGTTTACGTGAAAACCCTTACTAGTTGGCTGTGTAGGGGGGTGGTGGGTTTAATGACGCATTTATATATTTACACGATCTAACCCAAAAGACCTCTATTATGAACCTAAATAATTGATATATTTTTTTCTCAGCATGTCAAACAACACGCAGAAACACCAAAAAATGCATCGGACCGAGCGCTTGCACCGAACCAACTGCGAAAATGTACGCGGTACAAGTGCTGTGTTACGACGATGTGAACTCACAATGGAGCAATCTACAATCAGCACTGTGTGATCTGGCATTGGCAGCTGGAAGGGTTCGTAGTGCAGTGGGCTAACCACTGTGCTACCACCCCACCCAGGGTAAAAAATGATGCAAGCCGTGTACAAACAGAATTGTGAGGTGGCCAGGTGACACAGGAAACAACTAGTAAAATGTCATAAAAATATATGCCACTGAGGCCCTGGGTTCGAATCCGGATTTCAGCCACCCGTGATGAAAACCGCGGTCTGAAGTGTAAATGGTTAGACCAACTTGGCCTGCGCACACAAAAACAGAAATCTTGCTTTTCACTTAATTTGGATAAATTACAGCTCGGAATTTAAACATATCAGTTTGGCTACCATATGACGAGCAATAACCGTCACGGAATCGTGAGGAAAATGGCAACGTCCCTGTTATATGGATGAAAGTGGTAACTGTAAGGGATCTCTAAGATATAGCTCTGTGATACCCCCTTCTTTGGACTGTTCACGAACGTGGGGTGTTGCACTGCTCTGAGAGAGTTCCACTTGGATATTTCATCTCATGACATGTTGTTGACAACACAGGAGAATACATTGGGAGAATAAAATATCCGTGGCAATCGTTTATACTTTGGAACAATTCCTTGTCGTGGACCGTTCCTCTTTGTGTGTGTTTTCTACATGTACTCTGGTTTCCTTCTATGTGCAAAGACAAAAATCACCCGTGTAGCCTTACCAGACTGTTGGGGTGGGTGGCCAGCACTACACCCGGCCAACTTTGTTTCCCCGGTGGCGATGTTTTTACGCACCGCAGCAGGTACTAATTTCAGGCTGAGTCGACCTAGGGGAGACCCAAAACCGGTTCAAATGATAGTCACCGGTGTTGGTCCTGAACGGGAATCGAACTTGGGTCGCCGGGTTCGCAGCGCAGCACGCTAAACGTTACGCTACCGCTCCCGCTTTCCATGTGCACACATACTGACAGAAAATGTCCACACACGGACCGGCAGTACCCTCCTGAAAACGAGTCTTGAGTCTCACAGCGTCTTTCCTGGATAATGGACTACAGTTATAATTGATTATGGCGGGATACATTCCAGATGTGCGGGTTGTGGTGGAGGAAGAAAGATCATGCACACGCGTGGATTCTCTAACGCTTTCCAAAATGCACTTGTCCTCAGAAGTATCTAATCAGTGACAACTAGCAACATGCACATTCTTTGGACACGACCGTCTGTCGCTCCCTCCCTCCCACCGCCCATCCAGCCGGCCAAACTTTTTTTTATAATAGAGTATGAATGATAATGGTAACGCTTGCAACAGGAGCGGATGGAAGCAGTATGCCTATAGGCAGCGATGACAAAGTGGGGCTTGGATAGTAGCTCTGCTGGGGACGGCGCGCCGTGGCCTGTAGGTCCAGGACACCAAGGCGAGACCTCTCAGCGCGAGTTTGTGTCGTCAGGTTTTGGGAAAAGCTCTTACCGATTTGGCCGGCATACTTTATAGCAAGTCTCTAATAGCATCGCAACTCTGTACTAAACGTTTTGTTCAAATTGAATCATCTTTACGATAATTATTCTGCGCCCTGTTTTGGGCGGACAGACAGGAGGACAGAACAACAGATGCACAGAGGGCACGGGCCGAACTAGTGGATAAATGCTTACAACCTTAGCTGGCAGGCGTTAATATTAAAACACCCAACATGTTATGTCGCGAGGTTTCAAGATTCACAATGAAAACGGCACCAGACACGAAAACGGTGTTTGCTTTAGTGGCTGCCTCTGCCCTCCTTGCATCCCCATGCCTGTGTTTACGCAATTATGCTTTATGGGCCTCATTGCTTAGCGAACAGTCGACGAGAGTCTGGGTGTCTGCTCTGGTTACAATCAGACACGTTTACAAACAGTGCACTGGGCCATTTAGCACCGCCGACACCGACCATCAGACCTGCGCTGTGTCCGGAGCGTGCCAACGGCCCCAGCGAAACAGAGGCCGGCCGTCTCACGGCGGCGGCACCGTGATGGGCGGGCCCTGCTGCTCAAAATCTGAATATTTATTTATGCTGGAGGAATCCGATGAGCTATAAAGCTCTTCTTCATATATGTCCAGTAGTTTCACAGGCGCTCGTCGGCACATGGGGCAGATCTCGATGCTTTCGCTGCCCGCCCCCTCCCCGCGAATCCCCGCACTGGCGCTATGATTTGTGGCGGATATTATATTATCGGGGGACGATTCCCCGGGCCCTGATATATTCCCAGCAAGCCTCGTGCCGGGAAATTCAGCCATATAACGGAAGGCGCCTGATTCATCGTCCGAAAAAAATACGAGAGCATTTAGGACCACCGAGACAAGCGTCATCAGCACCAATGATTTCCAGAAGTGTTTGTTTAAAGAGGGTGGTGGTGGTGGGGGGTCGCGGAGGGGCTGTGGGTTACGGAATGCACTATCAAACTCGCAGAGCTGAGTTTGATTCCCGAACACAGCTAACATCAGTGGCGAGTGATATCTGAACCAATCCTGCACCGCCCCCCCCATAATCCCTGCTCCCCCGTCCCCTTACCAACTCACACTGACCAGCATGGTACAATATGGTCAAACAGTCTCCATAACTGACATGGCGTGGGAAAGCCTTCAGTTAGCGGTGGGTTGAACAAGGGCTGTAACTGTAACAATATTACTGTTTAGGCAAGACAGGGCCTAGACTGGATTTGACTTGTCTGAATTTCATCAGCAACAGTGGACACAGTAAACAGGGAGGAACCAACGGAGGGGAGGGGGTGGCACTGCCAAATACAGGTGGGAAGGACGTCCACACCCTCCGTGTATACCTCCACAATTTGAGAGCAGATCATGATGATCGGGCATCACCTGGGCCACTGCTGTCAGATCTGGCACAAGGAAGTAAGCAAACGAGGTGTGGTGGTGACATTAACAGTGCCAGTGCTGGCCAAGGCGACCTTTTAAACTTGACCTCAAGGGCTTCCAGTCAGCCCGAGGAGCTGCCTCCGATTGGGTGGTGGTGATGATGAGGGGGGGGGGACACACATAACGAACTGCTGTTCATTAAGGGGGAACACATGCCCCGCCCTTAAATTATCCTACAGAAAAAAACCGCCAACACTGAACGGTGTCCTGCTAAACAAATACTGCTGGGTGGTCTGGGGTTAAGGCAAGAGAAATCCACAGACCACATGGGGCTGCAGGTCACGCTCTTAAGGCCGGTAAAACATTTTCCAACATCGTTGTGCACCGTGCCCACACAGTGCGGATAGTGAATGAGTAAAACTGGGAATGTGATTGAATAACACGACGATTAAAGGCGCTGAGTGACGGGGCCGCCCGGATTGAGTGAGCGCACGTGAATTTCCCGTGTTTACTGTCAATATGAATTCAGATCGGTCCTCAAATCTGTTTTTTTGGAAATTAAGTTTCAGGTTTGTACTCTGACCTACAAGACCATCCCATGAAAGCTGACTCTTACGGGCGCTTTTACAAGGTCTTTAACAGGGTCCTTAATGTCCACAGAAAACGGCACACTATTACCGACACCCTGCACACAAAATACTCTCTTGGAGCGTGAGTGGAACTGTCGACATCTTGCAATGTGGCCAAGCGTTGGGGACGTCCAAGACTCGCCTACACTGACACTATAGTACTGTTGACCCTTAAATGACAAATTAAAAAAAAATGTTATTGCAATAATTTTACAGCTAATAAAATAAATGTTCCAGGGGTTTGAGCATAAGGAGGCCTTGCATGAATATTTTAAATGAGACTAATGTTCACGCTTTGGTTGGAGCGTCAATGCAGTGGCTTGCACACTGCACTACGAATCCGGCCGTCCAAGTTAGAATTCCGGCCATGGCAAACGTCGGTGGCGAGTGATATCTGAAACTGTCCTTGGCCTCCCAGCACCTCCTTCACCGATTCCGCTGCGGTGAAGTATGGTCAAAAACAACCATGACCAACACAATATAGGGAGGTGGGGGGGGCGGAACTCATGAACCCAATGCTATTGGCTGAAAATGCCAAATAACGTAGATGTTTACCCTTCACCCGTGCAATGACTTTGCGTGGATTCATTGATGGTGTGTGCTGGTGACGCGATCCTTGAATAGCAGGAGGGAACAGGATCGCTAGCGTTCCTTCCGACGGATGGCGCGCACGGAAGATGCCGCGTCTGCCCGCAGGGACGGGAAACGTGACTGCAACGGTTACAACTCGGCAGCCCTCCAACAACAGCGGCGAGCGCTCTGCCCTGCTCACTGACCCGAACCGGCCAATTCGTTATCACGCTACTAGCGCGAGGCATCGATTCGTTGATTAAAGCTGAAGAGCCATCTCTTCAGTCTGACACAAATCCCTGTTGGTTCATCTATCTGTCAGCTTGACACCACTATATTTGCTGGTCGGTTTATGGGGCCTGTTTACTTGCACGGGGGAGTGAGCTGATGTTCTGTTTTTTTTTAAGTTTAACTTACGTGTGTTGCATCATTTAAATGTTGATTCATGTTATGTTACATATATTTTAATGTGTCCATCTTTGAAGAGCTCTGTGACAACTTTATTGTGAAGGAGACTATACTGAAAATAAAGTTTGAGATCTTGCACTCACCGATACATGCTCACGAGTCAACCAACCCTTTACGATCGGTGCGAATGTTAACAACACCAAAAAAGAAAAAGACTGAGAAAAAGAACGCTCAAAACTGAGAAAAACTCCGCTCCAAACAAGACCAAATTATACCAAGAGATGCTAAAACCGATTACACAATCTCACAGTGAGTGAACCCATCGATTCACTGGGGAGGGCAAATCGTTACACGCCTACGATCTTGGTTTCAGTAGATTACTAAGAGGCGCTTTGTGGAGGTATGGAATGACCGGCGTGGGTTTCTGGAATCTTAACCGTGTGGCCCAGAATCAGGACAATTCAAGGCATTGCACTCATTACACAGAAAGCGCTTCCCACAAATAAACCACAATACCTTGCTGATCTCGTCAAGGAACACAAACCAATCACGCGATCTCGGGTCATCCTCACAGCAGCTTTTGGCTAAGCCATCAAACAAAGACGGTCACTGCAATGCGCGCTTTCAGAGGCGCTTCTACAGCTGTCTGGAACGCTCTTACTTCCAATATTAGGAAGCCACTGGAGCTATGCCCTTTGAAATTTAGATTGAAATCCCATTTCTTTAGAACTGCTTTCTGTGTTAAGTTTGCTGTCCTTCCCCTGCACCTCCAATAAGCACGGTTGGCTACGTAAGGCGTGAAAGAAGTTCACGCACATCACTGGGGCGCGCGACTCGTTACAACGCCCATGCACGAACTACGAACACGCGGCCGCTCGAGTTCTTTTTTGCATCCGATAGTCGCACGCAGACGCTGCGCGCTTGCCTGCCTCCATCTCCTCTACGAGACGCTTTCGCTCGTCGGCTGCGGCATTGCTCACTGCCACTTTACTAGTTCGGCGCCCGAGACCGGGGGGCCCCGGCCCATGCCGCGGCCCTGCAGAGCTCGTAAACGCCTCCTCCTCCGCCAAGCATGCAGCCATAACAAGCAGCGGGCCCGGCAGGAAGTCTGGGCTCGTCGCGGCGCGACACGCGAAATGGGAGAATCCCAGCGCGGGATGGGTGGTGGTGGTGTGCGGTGGGGACTCCCACGTACCCTTTACGCCCCCTCGTTCCCAGACCCCCCTTCCCCCCCCCGGAGTCCCAGACCACTCATTAAAGCCGCGCCGTATGCGCCACAGGGGGCAGGTGGGGGCGTGCGGCTGTGAGCTCGCGATGACAGACTTCTCTCGTCTGGGGCAGGGGGAATGAAGGGGAAAAAATGCTTCAATCTCGCATCCGTATTTTCTAAAGAAATCCCATTAAATTGTGGAAATTCAACAGTATCTCGACTAGACGGCCAACTATTGGCTTTGACGTGCAAAATTCCGGACAAATGGTGGTTGGGAATGGGACCTGACCATGTAGGGTTTTCACGGTTGTGCCACTCCGACACCTTTGCAGGTTGTACCGCGATGTCCGACGTTTCACTCCGCATGTTTCTTCCTCAATTCAATATCCAATTCACTTTCCAAAGGAAGCTCCTGGCAACGTGGAGCGAAATGAAAACGTCGGGATGAAATCGCACGAAGCGAAAACGCATTGGAAGGGATTAATCTTCTTGTTTTTTTCGGTAAAAGTCACGTAGAAGGAAAATGATAAAAATAAAACATAATAAAATACAATTCTCACGACGTTTCGGCCACAACGCAAGCAGCCGTCCTCAGGTGAAGAAACAGAGCTGTCGGAAAGACAACGTCCCAATGAACACCGCCAAGCTTGGCAGCGTATATTTAAGCTGTGTCAGAGGACGGCTGCTTGTGTTGTGGCCGAAACGTCGTGAGAACTTTTTATTTGATTATGATTTATTTTTATTATTTTATTATTTCCCTTCTACGTGACTCTACCGAAAGAACCAAGAAGATGAATCCCTGCAGTCACGAAAGCTTGAAACACTTGTAATTGATTATCGCATTGGAAGGGAATCGTAAGGACGCGTTCGCGAGCGCTGACGTCCTCGTGTGCAGCTTAGCGAGGAGGTAAACATAGGACGGTGGCGTGGTTAGCGTTTTCACTGCGAGAGAAACGCGGCGCGGCGTACCTCCGGACGGTTTACCAGCAGCCCGTAAATCAAAACATTTCTCTGCCGGCTCTCAGAGGCGATCCCTCGCAGCTCCAGGAATTCATCGTCCGCGGTCCCGGGAGGAGAGAGCACCTCGCCGTCCCTGAAACTCACCTGGGCCAGGGAACATGGCGGCAAAAAAGCGCAGGCGTCGTTCAGCGCGAACTCACACACCCAACCCGCGGAACAAGGTCACGCGCGGCTCAATTGTGAGGTGGTCGTCGAGGTCAATGCATATGCTGGATGTCAGTTTAAGTCTCCCTGCTGCATTGTAAATGATGCGGATTCGCTATTTTGTTAAAATTTTCAACAACAAAAGGAAACGTCCTTTGAAGCGCTGCGCTACAAGTTGGCCATGAACGCGATGTTATCAAGACGAACTGTAATAATACACCACCGCCACCAAAGGCAGTCGCAAAGTCAGCTAAATAATAAATAAAAACATTGAAAAAAGATCAGACCTGGTCCATTCCCCCCTGTCAAACATGAAAAAAAAATAGAACCACCATAACATGGCGATACCTCGCCAAAGGTTCCTCTGCAAATTTGTCGAAAGAGGGACAAAAGGGTTTGTCGTAAGTTTTCGAAAGTGGTGATCTCATGACATCCGCTGCCCCTACCCTGCCCCCTCCCCCGTCCTCCTCTCCCCCACCCCGTCGGCTCTTATTCTCCATCGCTCGTCAGGCCTTGAGCCCGTGCTGAAAGGCGGGCGTGAGGCCCTCAGTAAACACGGCCAAGGGACAATCATCGCGGGCCGGCACAGAGACTGACGTGTTTTGATGAGCCCCTCAGAGTTGAACATTTACGGCTGATGAACTTGGGACAGCCTCATTGAGCAGCTGCCGGACACGGCCCGCGCACCGCCTGTTAACGGCTCTTCTTTTAAAGAGTTTTTTTTTTTTCGTAGGTCGTTTGTTAGTGTCGCAGGGCCTCATCTCCCGGAGCCTCTTCATGCGGCACGCAAAAAAAGCACGCTCGCTGCCGTTTTTGGCGAAAGCGAGAAAAATGACAAAACTTGTTTTCTGTTCATGCGCCGTGTTTTGACTCCTCGCTAAACCGTCACTGATTGCACGAGATGGAGCCAGCACTTCTCAAAAGGGAAGAAACTACAAAACAAAAATGGGCCAAAAAAAATACCCAACCTTTTAGCATTTGTTAAATAAGTAGATTAATAATTACGTGAACGTAAAAAAGGCAACAATAGACCAAAAGCACGCGTGAGCAATAGCGATACATACTCGCGCTAGGGAGACACACTGGCGCTACCAAGACAAACTCGCGCAAGCGAGATAAACTGGCGCTAGCGAGACACACTGGCGCTAGCGAGGCGCACTAGCGGTGAGGTGGGCGAGGGCCAGCCAGACGGCCCTCGCCGTGCGTCTCACCGCGACGATCGCCACGGGCTCTCGGAGGCGCATGCTCCGCGCCTCCACTTCCTGCAGCAGGCAGCGCAGCAGAATGGCCAGCGAGGCGCTCTCTGGGCACTGACAGGAGAAAACAAAACCAGCGGGCACCAAACGCCCACCGGAACGACGCAAGGCAAGTATTGATTTTAATGAACAAAATATTCGTACAAAATCCCCGACGTGAAAATCTATCCCACTGACACCATCTCACGCACAACAAAAACAATCCCACCCGTATAGCTTTCACATACTGTTGGGGCAAGTGCTGTTAGCGAGTAGCACCTATGAAGGCCGGCACAGCACACGAGGGGGTGGGTGGCCAGCACCACAGTCGGCCGCCTTTGTCTCCCCAGCGGCGATGTTTACACACCGCACCACGTACTCATTTGAGGCTGAGTCGACATAGGCTGGAGGCCTAGGAACAGGTTCAGATAATCGCCACCGATATTGGCCGAGAGCGGGAATCGAACTCGGGTCGCCGGGTTTGTAGTGCAGCGGCACTAACCCCTGCACCACCGCTTACAGCGCACACCCATACAGGCGCACACACACACACACGCATGCTCAGAGCAGTGCATAGTTTCGCTTAACGATTTACAAAAAGAGCGAGCTACAGACAAATCGGCTGGAGACAGCCCCCGCACTAGCCCCCACGTTAGCCCGTCCGGCCATCCGTTGTGGGACGTTGATGAAGACGACAACGACGATGATGATGAGAAGAAAGCGGTTCTCCGGGGGGTGATGTGTTCTCGCTTGCTGGCTCTCAAAGTATCCGATGGCGGCGCGAGCTCGGAGAAGGAGAGAAGTGGCTCCCCTCTGTGCAGGTGCCTTGGCCTCGTGTGCCTCCAATCAGCACTCGCACATTCCTGCAATTACCTCACTCCCGGGGCCACTCCTAAACACCCGGGCTCATCGCCCTACAGCTTGCCCGTCTTGCCGGCGGTGCAGATTGCATGCAGCCAAATGCACTGCTTGTATTTGCCCGGCGGCCGTATTATTGAGCGACAGGAATCGTTTTAAGCATAGTTCTGCAAAACATCTCATGATGCCGAAGGAAAACAGGCAATTCGTTTGTCCAAAGCCAAGTACGTGACATTCAATTTCCATTCAGATTGCTTGGAATATAGGTGCAATAATTTTTTTAGTTAATATATTGTTCAGAGAAATTTCAAGTTGAAATTCTAAGATCAACACATCATGCCAAGCATTCGAGAAAGTTATGCAGAAGGTGCCATCCCAGAACCACTTCTGAGATAACCTTTAAGTGATCTTTCACCCACACCAGAAGTGCTACAATTTCCCACATTGCTCGTGATAGGGGATGTTCATCACATGGCAACCAAACCAATATGCGTTATTTTGAGATCAAGGTAAATCTTGCCAAATTAAGTGAAAACCCCAATTTTTATTATATTTCCCCTCCGTATAATTCATCACTGACTGGGCTGGGACCATCGGCTTACTACACTTGAGAACCCATTTTAATCACAGGTGGTGGAAACCCGGTGTAACAGGCCGTAGTATACCCCCAGGCCGTAGCATATCCAGGGTTAAAACGGCCTAGGCTAGATTATACCCGGGTATATTATGGCCTAGGCCAATTTATACTCTGGGGTATATTATGGCCTAGGCCAAATCATACCCCTCTAGGCCAAATCATACCCCCATGATAGTAATAGTGTTGAGCGATATACACATGAATTACTACATTTTTCCAACATTTTATTTAAAACTGTAAACACGTAGACTTTGATTGCTTCAACCATAAAAACTTTAATAATAACCTTAACCCTATCCCTAACCCTATCCCTAACCCTAACATTAACCATATCCCTATCCCTAACCCTATCCCTAACCCTAAAAATGCTTTAATTGATCAAATTGAGATTCTTAATTCAATTGACACGCTTTTTAGATATCGATTGAAGTTCGTTTGATCTTTCACATGGGGCATCTTCTTGCCTGGAGGGGTATGGTCTGGCCCAGTCGAGTTTAAACCCCCAGGGGGTATAGTTTAGCCGAGGACACTTTATCCCCCCGGGTATATTCTGGCCTGGGCCAAACTATACCTGGGTTTAATCGGGGCAGGGGTTATTTTAGCCGGTTACACCGGATTCAAACCCAGGATTTATTATCTTTGAGCCACCCAGCCACCTCGATACAACTTGGACTTTCACCACCATGAGAACATGACAGTCGAACCCCCCCCACCCCCCACCGCCCACCACCCGCGGTCAACTTTGGCTCAGCGGAAGGTCACTCATGCTCCTCTGCTGTCCCCACGGTCTGGAACTCCCTTCACCCAACGATCCATACCATGGACCTCCCTGGCCAAGTCCAGCCTCATGACCTTCCATTCCTTTCTCTCCGACTAAGACCGACCGCGTCGCTTGACAAAATAACTATACACCGCCTGTTTCTTTCCAGCGTCTTGAGATGCGATGACGTTGAGACCCCATGTAAAATCAAAACGTTATTGCATTGTTCTTCTTGGTTCTTTCGGTAAAGTCACGTAGAAGGGAGCGCTGTCTTTCCGACAGCTCCGTTTCTTCACCTGAGGACGGCTGCTTGTATTGTGGCCGAAACGTCCTGAGAATTTTATTATGTTTCATTTTTATTATTTCCCTTCTACGTGACTTTACCGAAAGAACCAACAAGATGAATCCCTGCAGTCACGAAAGCTTTAAATCGAAAGTTATTGGATTGCATATGAGGGCCTTGCACAGCGCAAGATGAGCACGGCTGGCTACGTACGCTGCGAAAGAAGCTCAGCATAATATCCAATCCCCTACCAGGTGTGAAGGTGCTCGGTGTGCGGCGAGCGCGCGCTGTGCTTGCTCACCCGCACACAGATGTAGCTGTGGAGGTCCTCCTCCTCCTCCTGCAGCAGCGACGTCCCCTGGCCGTTGTGCGTCGCCACGGCAATGTCCCGTTTCACCTGACGACAGAGAGGGGGGAGGGGGGGGCAAACAAAAATTAACTCAAGGAAGTTCCACAAACGACTTTTAAATCAATCGTGATTACGTTACTACCCGTTTATTTTTGATATATATAGAATTTTTTATTCAAGTTACAATTATCAGTTGGGTTTTTCTGGTTGGGTGGGGGGGGGCTTTCTGAAGTGACCCCTTGGGAGGCAACGGGGTTAAGCCTGACGTAACCGCACAGCTATTTTTCTTCTGTTCCACGTTGATCAAAACACGACACCTTCCCGCCTTTTTCCGGCTGAAACACAAGCTTCAGATAGCACAGATACGCGCGTGAGAAAGTGACCGTAATCATTTAAATTTACATTCTCGTTAAGGCATCAATCACTGTCACGTACTCGGGTGTAACGGGATGCGCCTAAAATCGGCAATTACCTGCGCCGCGAGACGTGAAAACCAAGTGCGGAGTTCCGCGCGCTGAAATCCTGCACGGCATGCGCACTTAAACACACGTCTCCTTTACACAATCACAAAGCCGGGTGAAAACGAAGGCCCCGATGTAAACACACGCAGCAGTGACCGCTCATCTCCCACCCTCCCATCGTCTCTGAACCCCTCGCTTTGCTTTTTTTCTCCCTGTCTCCGGGAGGTAAGCCGATCCGCCGGTGTATTCAGTCCCCACGTGCTGCCGGCAGTTGTCGTGGCCTAGATCCCTATCGGACAGGAAGCCGGGGGTCGCAAACAGCGGCGCGGCACAATAGGGGGGGTCCGTGCGAGTCGGTAGGGGGGAGGTTGTGGGGGGGGCCGTGCCGGTGGTGGTGTAAGCGAGAAGGACAGGGACGCTGGAACCCGCAGGTACCCGCACGGCGCCACATGAAAGGGGAGATCGCGCTCCAACGCCAACCCCTTCCGGAGACGCTAGCCCGCTCGGGGTTACAAGTTCGCTCCGGGTGACTTCAAAACACAGGCACACAAATCCCCTATTCCAAGACTGAGCTTTTATCAAACTGTGTCTTAGTCTCTCTTTTCCCTTGCTTGGTAATTATTTGTTTTGATTTTGCATGCACGCTCACGTGACCGAACGGCGTGGGTCTGTGCGTGCGCGTGTGCGTTTGTTAAAGTTGTTTATTGTTGCGTGCGCATGCACACGCGCGCGCGTGCGGCCTGCCTTTGCGAAGACGATGCTTTACGAACGCGATGAGAACGCGACACGAACGCGTTGTCAAGTGAGATGGGTGATCGGACTAAACGTTGGCGAGCGGCAATTAGGGAAGCCAAGCTGCCCCGGCTTGAAGCGCGCCCCTGTTTGGTCAACACGAGTTGGAATGCAGCAGGCAAAAGGAGCCGAGCTGCCAGAACGACGGCGTCACGTTTCGCCCGGGCTCGGGATGCTCGCGTGCGCGCGAGTACGCAGGCTCCCACGTGCCCGCCTGCCCGCCCGCCCAACTCCTTTTCACAAAACGCACAGTGGTTTCGTGGCTCCTAAAGAAAAGGCACGTCCATTGTGAGTCTGTCAATGCGCCCCGATCCTAAGGGCGGCACCCCGTCGTAGGTAGGGAGGTTTCCTCGAGGGCCGTCCCTGCCGCCGCTCCCGCCGCGCCTTTCATCTACGTCACGATTGGCCATTCGCGGAAAAACACGACGCTCGACGGAGCAGCCGACGGAGCCTTAGACGTGTCGGACGAAGGCGTCGCTTCCGTCCCCCCACCCCCCACTAGCCGTCGTCGCGGTATTCTTCGCACCCACAGAATTGCCGCCGAGAGTTCGCAAGGCGGTTCTTAGGAGTCGTCGTTTTATACATGGCGAGGAGGCGAGTGAGTCGGTTGGTAAGCAGGCATGCAAGTGGGTGCGGTGATAAGGAGGTAGGTACTTGGGAGGCGGTTGGGTAGGTGGGCAGGCAGGCAGTTAGTTACGCAAATACGTAGACAGGTCCGTTGGTGGGTGATTGGCAGGATAGGCGGATAGGGAGATTAGTGAAAATGTGTGTAGGTAGGCAGGTATAGAAGTAGGTATGCAACTAAGCAGGCAGGTAGAAGAAACCACAGGCAGGCTAGCGGGCAGGTGATTCCCAATGAGACACGTGACCCATGTAATATATTCTTCTCTTAAACTGTATCACAACAAATGACATTTACTACTCTAATAACCACACTGGGTAGACACTGATCAACTGCTAAGTCGTCTACGCATCATCCCGCCTGGAGGCAGCATGCCAGGGTAAGCCTGTCACCCCAGGAATCAGGCAGTCAGGGTCGTGACCCTCCCCCATCACCCTGCCCCCATCCCCTCCCCTACCGTACCAGCACCACAGAGTCGTCCAGGGCAGAGCGAAACTGCAGGGCGGCGTCAGAGAGCGGCACGTCCCCTGCGGACACCCAGCCGGCGCGACGGTGCAGAGACTCTGCACGGAGAGGCGACGGGCACAGAGCACACAGCATCATCGTCGCCATCAGCACCACTCTGTTATCAGCATCGCTTCCATAACCATCAGCATCATTACCATCAGCATCAACAACAGCAGCCATCATTCGCCACTGAACTCAACACATTCGTCAATAACACCATGGCCTTTAAAGAAGGATGACATTTTAGTCATTCTTCAAAGCATACATTTGCGTGCTATGAAGAAGGGCCTTTGACCCGAACGTCACCTATTATGTAGTTTTCCCTTTAAGGCCAGAGTGTTATTGACGAATGTGTTGAGGTTTTTTGTTTGATAATTGTGCTTCTGCACCACTGTGAATGCAGCAGCAGCAGCGTCACCACCAAATAATATGCTCCGTTTCATACGGCGCCACCGCTTGTGCGAAGTGCATCTCGCAATGGCTAGGCGATCGCAGATAAACGATATTTTATGGGCACATTGCATGACGGGATCATAGAGTAATTGGAGCCATTGCACTCTGTGTTTCCTCCGAGTGTGAACACCGTTTAACATGTGTAAGCCTTACATATACCAGTGCGAGAGCAACATAAGTGTGTGCTTTGCAGTCGTGTAGATTTCTTAGGATTACGATCGTAGGCCACGTTTTAAGTTCATGCAGGTTTTTTATTTAAAAAGCACTCGATTTACCGGGCATGTAACAACGTGTCAATTAGAGGATTAATTCGGCCCTTACGCTCGCGCGGGTACGGATTGACTGTTTCCCATTGGTGCATTTAGTATTGGAATATGTTTCACATCACTTCAGCAGCCCACTCGAGGTTTGTATGTATGTTGAACTTCTTTCGCAGCGTATGTAGCCAACCGCGCTAATCGGAGGTTGGGGGGAAGGACAACAAATGAAATACAAAAACCAGTTCTAAAGAAATCAGTTTTTAATTTACATTTAAAAGTGCATAGCTCCATACTCTTAGGTTTTTTCGGTAAAGTCACGTAGGAAAAATTAATAATAAAAATAAAATAATAGAAATAAAATTATTATTATTTCTATTATTTTATTATTATTATTCATTTTTACCTACGTTGCTTTACCGAAAAAACCTAAGAGTATGAATCCTTGCCGTCACGAAAGCTTCAAATCTAGAATGCATAGCTCCAGTGGCTTCCTCTATCAGAAGGAAGAGCGTTCCAGATAGCCACAGAAGCGCATCTGAAAGCGCGCGATGCGGTGACTATCTTTGTTCGATGGCAAGCCAAAAGCAGCCGCTGCTGGAGAGGCTGATCGGAGTTCGCGTGATGGTTTGTGCTCCTTGACGAGATCAGCAGGGTATTGTGGTTCATTCGTGACAAGTGCACAGGAAGTGCTACGTTCACCAACCTGTACGGTAACAACAGCAAATCATGACCCCAACATCTCGTAGGATGCATGGGGCTGAAACCCTTGACATAAATAATAATCACACTGCACACGTAGTTTTGTGTTGAGCAACTGCACACATTTAAATGCTTATTGTTGTTAGATTCTACAAGAATGGGAGTTTTTCACCCACCCTCCCGCTCATTTGCACCTTGACCCCTGTGCAAGACAACCGAGCCCTAATTGGTCACGAATATTTTCCCTTTGACTACAAGTACGAAAAACTCCCCCCTCGCCCACGCCTCATCTGGGGTAATGAACGCAACGTCTGCGTCAGAGGCCTGCCAGCAGCGTCTTAACACGTTGAGTGTTACCACAAGTGGCGAAACATCGCAGCAGCAGCAGCAGCGTGTTAAATTATAACTTACCGCCCTCCGGTGATCCACTGCTGGATTAGCGAAGCCGCAATTACCCGTAGTATGCACAATTACATAACTGATATATTCAGTGTTTCTCTTTTAATAGGTGAAGGGTAATTGAATGAATGAACGCTAAAACAAAACCTTTTTTTTTCAACCAGGTAAAGCTCACTGACCTATTAGCTCTTTTTCCAAGGCGACTGGCCCACACATGACAGCTCACTCGTACGTGCGCATTTATAGTAGCAGCGAAATAATTTGAACGCATGTTTATAAATGTGGAGAAAATCCACTCTGTCCACCACGATGAGAGGCTTAAACCTACACCCTCCTGCATACCAAGAAGCAAGGGAAACGCCATCTCACCACTGATACATTGTTACACGAATATTATTCAAATGTAGCACTGCCGCAGTGGTTTTTGCACTGCGCTATGACCTGAGTTGGATTCCCGGCCACTGCTAACCATAAGTAGTGAGTGATATCTGAAACCGTCCTGGGTCCCTCCCCCCTCCCTCCCACCGCGTTCGTCATAAAAAAAACCTACGGAGGTTATTAATTTTTCTGCCGTGTCACTGTTGCCACGAAAACTTAATGAGAGAAAAAGCCCACGTCGAAATGAGTTTAATTACACGAGTGCTTCCAACACAGGAAGGGCAATTGAGGGGTGTCGCATGGGTTAAGCAACAAAACACTTCCTGTTATTGTATTTTGTTTAGGAGTGACCTGCGAGTAAACAAACGCCGGCTCATTCGCTCGTGCCTGCTCCGGTCGCGGTTACTCGTGCCCAGAGGAACAGCGATAACCGCGGAAGCGAGGACGACGGGTGGTGGCGCGAGTCGCAGGAAGTAACCTCTGCTCGGAGCAAGGCTAATCCGAATCGCAGATCAAAGGGCAATTTGGCCAGATTGAGGGGGTACGCACGCACGCACGCGCCGACACGCGACCACGGGAAATCGTTCGTCTCCATGGGAGGAACTGGGCGGGTGGCGCAGCGGTCGAAGCGAGCGACTCACACAATTGGAATGCCGAGAGGTCAAATCGCGGTTGAGAATCAACTTCATTCAGAATCCCTCCTCTGAGGCTTGGTGAAACGAGTGCACAAGCTATCGCTCGGCAGGAAGGCAGAAGTGGCGACCCGATGCAGAGAAGTGGCTTTAACCAACTGGAGTTGAGCCAAAATGAGACCCTTAACTTTTGCTTGAGAGATAAAAAATATTCGCCTCCTCTCGAACACTTCCCACATACCCGTCCGTGGCTTTACCCCTATTCGTAGAGCATCTTGCAAAGCGCTCGCATTAAGATTCTACCATCATCATCATCAGCCATGATTTATCCGCTGCTGGATGAAGGCCTCCTCCAACCATCATAATCCCTTTTAACAACCTGCACCGACAAGTGCAGCAGTCACGCATCGGCCGCCAACCGTCAAACGCTTTGCGAGTCCAAACACTCGGCCGAGTGTTTTCCTGCTCCCATCTGCCTATGACCGTCTCCCTCTCTACGAAGCGTCTTCATTCGCGCTTCGCCAACAATGTTGACTTCACTCCCTCGGTGGCCTATAAGCATCGTACGCCTCATCTTTCCCTGCACAAAAAAAAACAACACCCAACACGTCCGCCAATTGCACCGTGGGCCTTAACAGGAAAACATGTACAAGAGATGACGTTTCGGACAATAGCCCTTCTTCAGCACATAAACACCTCATGAAAGCTCATTAAAAACACAACCCACGTACGATAACCTGCTCTAAAAAGAACACTTAAAAATCCCCTCTTCTCTCCAGCTGCGCATGTTCTACTTGTAATTTGTACGGCACCATAATGCGCAGCTGGATTTTTATCACCTCTAACTCCGAACTGTATTCTCTTTTACGATGAACGGGTGTGCTGTGACGCAGTGGTGTGCCCACCGTGCCATAAACCTCAGTCTTATTCCTAGCCATACACGGCTAACATCAGTGGCGGGTGATATCTGAACAGGCCCTGCTGCCTCCCCCCCCAACCCCCAGGCCCACGATCATCTCATCAACCCACACTAACCAAACAAATCCCATTACTGACACGGCGTAGGGAGGCCTTCATCCAGCAGTAATCTGACACGTTTGTCTGTTGTCCTTCTCCCACACCTTTGATTAGCACGGTTGGCTACGCACGGTGCAAAATAAGTTGCACATACATACATACAAAGGGCTGTACATTATCATTGTTATCATTACTTTACCATATTACATCGCAGCGTATGAGCGACAGTATGGCCACACTGACCAAGCAACATTTGAACAAAGCTTGTCGTCGCCTATTCCTGAGCGCATGCTTGTCCTGTTACAAGACATCGCTTCTTCGAAGCGTGTGGCAAAACGCTGATGTGCGGGATTGTTTGACGAATGGGCAAGAACGGTGATGAAGCGATTGCAGTCTCACCGTGGGGAGACTGAAGCCCCCTCTCTCAGCCACAGCTGCAGCAATACCCACAAGGGGTGTCTTCTAGATGGCAGAAGGCGCGATTGTGACCGAGACTCGTGTATCCATAATTCAGGTTGTTTTGGGTTAGATCGCGTAAATATATATGTGTCGTTAAAACCCACCACCACCCGACACAGCCAATTATTAAGGTTTGTCACGTAAATAGAACGTGCCAATTCGTCGCTAGTACAGCACACCGATGTGTTGGAGAGCCAAGCCACAACATAAAAATCTGAGTACGAAGTTTCGCCAGTAGTTACAACTAGCTTCATCTTGTATGTCGCACGAAGCCTTTCGCATGCATCGTTAGTCCGATGTGTTCCCAAGCCTGAATGCACTTTGCCCTCGGATGAGTTTGCCATTGCATTTCGTGAAATTGTTGGGATGGATTTAGCCTCAAGATTGTTCACAAACGAAACCAACCAAACCAAAGCGCCAATGTCGCACCTCGAGTGACATGCGACCATCTCTCTCTCTCTGCCGAGTCTTTATGTTTGTGCTTTTGTTTCCTCCTTCACGGCACACGCACGCACTCACTCCTGTCACCCACCCCCGCGTATTGCATCGGCGCGCATCCGACCAGCGCCTCGTCCTCTACCGCGATGTCTCCGCCATCCCCCAAACGGGCACGGCTGTCGCCTCTCCCGACAAACGAAGCCCCCCCGGCGCACCCCCTAAGACTTCCCCTCCCCAATGCCCCCGCCCCCCCCAACTGCGCAGCCAACCCGCCCACCCCCTTCAAACTTCGTTGCCGTGCCTCGCTCCGCTGCACGACATAACAGCGGCAAAAACAGAAAACTAAAATCGGCCGACGATAGGATCTGCGTCCCGCGAGATGATGGCGCGTGCGAGGAGGGCATCGGCGGCGATGTGCCTGGAAATGCCAGCGGAGGGCCACGTCTGCCTGCAGCCTCGGCTTGCTTTCAAGCGGCGAGCGCGACTCCAACGTCCGAACGGTTGAATAAACGCCTCTTTCCTTCCCCAATGCTTTCTCTCCCCGTTTCCTTCCCCATCCCTTGGTGGTTTTTTTTGGTTTTGCAAGGACCTTAAATGGGCGCGCAGATGTTGGAACTGCGGTGGTAGAGAAGGCCGCTTGCCTATCCTGTGGACAGTGAGAGACGAATGGTCGGGGTGACTCGCGCCCGCTTCGAGGGAATGGTGAACAAGCGGGACAATGAAGCAAGATATTTGCAGGAAACCTGTGAAAAAGAGCTTCATAACTCATCGGATTCCTCCAGTCTAAACAAAGATTCTGATTATTTAGCGACGAGAGGAAACCACCGAAGAGTTCAGGAGGAAACGCCATGCAGGACAGGGGGAGAACCTACAATCTGCACGCAGAAGGCACACGAGTCGGGAATCGAACCCACGGCTTTCTTGCTGTGAGGCACAAGAGCCAACAGTGCATCATCCTGCTGCCCATCGTGAGCATCATGTGGCAAAGGACGTATGCAGTGAAACCCAAATATTCCAAATACTTTTGAAGTCACATTTCCGTTACGCATGTTGACAAAACAGGACGACTTGAATTGTGTTGATAAATAACTGAATTAGACCGTAAACAAGTTTTGGGATGTGGATATCACGGCAAATGGAAAAAAATACCCTCGATAAAAGCCAACGGTAAATGTGCAGAGTGCCAGAGCAGGTTCAGGGCACTAGAGGGGCGAGATATTAACTACCTCGCCTGGTACACAGGAGGTCGTGGGTTCGATGTCGACCCTGAAGCCTGTATATTTGGAGTTTGCATGTGTCTCTCTCTCTCCCCGTGGTCGTGTTGATTTTTCTGTGGGTCCTCTGTTTTTTTCCCTGCTCATTTAGAAACATGTGTTTCGAGTACTTGACTGCAATGCATCTTCACATGATAAGCCACTCCGTAGAGCTATCATTTGTGGCCAGGTCGCTTCTGAAAAAGAGATATATAGCTCAGTGTGCCTTAAATGGTAAAATAATAATAGTTTATTTTATATTTTCGGTTCAGAAGTGCTGACGTCTAGAAAAGGTCACGTGGCTCAGAGGGCAAAGCACTGAGCTGCCACTGCAGAGACCCTGGGTTCAAATCCAGATTTCAGTCATCTGTGACAAAATAAATCGGGTTCTCAAGTGTAGCAAGTTGATGGTCTGCGCACAACAACAAAAACCCCATCACGTCAAATTTTATTCTGCACTTAAATTGGCTGAATTTCAAGCTCTGCTCGGGATGTTGGGAGACAGGCCAGGAGGTAGAAAGAGGCAGATGCCGCTCGGTGATTTATGCACAGGCGGTGCCTATGCCGAATAAAAAGGAGAGCGCTCGATCAAATAGTGGGGGAGTGAACGTGACACATAGAACCTGCCCTTCGGCAGAGAATTCAAGAAGAAGAAGATAAATATAACATAAGCCGGTGTTTCTATTGTTTCATTTTCCTACGTAGCACATTACTGTAATGCACCGGCAATATAATACTTCTTGACGCTGCGCCAAACGCTAAGTACTCTCTTACTCCATCAGTCACGGCTTGAGCCCTAAGAATACCCATCAGTGACTTTAAAGTAAAGCGTGGCACCTCGACTTCGTGCCCCTTCACCGCAGAACAATGCAAGCCCCTATTTAACGTTCTCGTGACGGGAAACAAAAAAATGGGTTGCTCGATATGAAACCACTGGGGTTTGGTTTGATTGACTACGCGTACAGCCCCTTGTCAATCCACTGCTGGATGAGGGCCGTTCGACACCGCTTAAGTCATGGGAGCGGGGGTTATCGTGACCATGCTTTATCAAGCTGGTCAGTACGGGTTGGTATAGGCAGACAGCGTAGACGTCGGAGCATAGTACAGTACAACACTGTCGAGGGCAGCGACATGGCCCAGTGGTAGCACGTTCGTCGCTTGTCGCAGATGTTCATAATTCGAATCCAGCGGCCACTCCAATCAGTACTGCGGGCGAAGCAACCGTGAAAATACACGTGGTCTGCTTCTCGGGACGCCAGTGACAAGAGGAGGCCATCGTGCGCTGGCGTCACTGTCCAAATTTTTCCAAATTTGAAAAATTACCTGCAAATCACTCAATAGAAGTCTCCATAGCAAGGGTCCTGCAAAATACTTGGCAGAAGAACCACCTGAAAAAGAGTTGTGAGCCTTTCCTGGGTGTAAATGGGCAGCAGAGTAATAATGCCACTGGATTTTGCTGGACTCCCTTCTGCTGACAACCGAGCCCATCAGCAGCTTCCCGCGCCTGCTTCATGTACGGTGGTCGCCCATCCAAGCGCTGTCCAGGTTCAAACCACCTTAGCTTATAAGATCCAACCAGACCGGGTTAATTCCGAACGATTTTGGTCATAGGCAACAGACTGGTTGACCCTAACCCCGATAAATGTGTCGTGACCCAGAATGCATTAATGACCTCAACTCAGCTGGCACCCCTCCGCCCCGCCCCCCCCCCCCGGCAAATGTTACAGATTGCCGCTTTCAAAGTGTGCTATTTCCTGTGTCACGCTCTTCCAAAGCAGCAACACATCCTACATATGAACCACTAATCCAATCTGCGCTGGAATGCAATTCCGCAGAGCCGCCAATTACAGCGGGGATTCTTTTCACCAGCACTCGGGCGTTTTCATGACGTTAAATAAACCGAGGAAAATTGATAAATCGCCTCTGTGTGTGTGTTTTTTTGAGCATGTGTGCATTGTACATACAAAGTGTGCACGATGTGTGTGTGTACGACATTGGGGGACCGGTAGTATAGCAGTTAGTGTGCTGCACTATGAACCCGGTGATCCGAGTTTGATTAGCACTCACAGACACCAACAACTGTGACAATGATCTGAATCGGTGCTGGGCCTCCTCTAGGTCGACTCAGACTCAAATAACTACCATGTGCGGTGCCTAAACATTACCACTCAGGAGACAAAGGCGGCCGGACATGGTTCTGACAACCCACCCCATCGTGTGCCGTGCCGGCCTTCATAGATGCTCTCTGTGAAGGCTATACGGGGGATCTTTGTCTCTGTACAGCATTGATGACCACGGCACACGACATAAAGTCTGGAACGCGCGTGTCGCTGCATACCTTTCATGATGGCTTCCGCAGCGTACAGATCCTTTTTATAAGTCACCTGGACAGAAAACACACCGACTTTCACCACAAGTTCCTTTTTAAAACAAACGGTTATTTAATAAAGGACCGGAAAAATACCTCACTAAAGCATGCCCGTTAGTCCAGGGTAATAAGCAACCCAAAGACGAAATGAAACAGCACAAGAGGCCTTTGCAGACGTCTCGTAAAGATGAGCCTCATAAAATATACTCTGCGCTGCCGAGTGACATCGAGAGTGGGCCTTTAAGTGAGAACGGCTGCTGAAAAGTCAATTACAAGCACAGCATTAGCCTCGGGCGTTCCTAAAAGTCTCGTCGCGTTTACCCAACTTGCACTGTGCATCGTCTTCTGTCGTACGGCACGTCGCAGAGATAAGCCAGCGACTTTTCGAATGGAAACGAAAGCTATAGAAGCGATGTCTCGAATCCCCTTAGCCTTCTGACGGCACTGGATTGCCACCGCTCAGTGCTCTTGATGGGCGCGCGGTAGGTGGCCACGTGAGCCCCGTTGTTTGTTCTGCTCTGCGGTCGCAGGTGGAGCTGTCTTGCGTGGGAGATGGGCGAGCATGTCGGGGGATGCGATGTCCGAAAGCGATCGATGGTTCGCTGTGTTCCAGGTTTTATGGGGAAGCGAGAAGCCAGGAGCGGGTTTAGTGTGCTACGCAGTCGAGGGGGGTGGGGGCAAGCATTGGGGGGGGGGGATTGCAGAGCAAAAGGGTCAAGAGGTCAAAAGGAGCCTTGTAAGCTCGGCTAAAGGGGATGAGACAAAACTGTCCGTCAGCCATGCTAGGCTGGCTAGGGGCAGAAGCCTCGTTTTGTGGTGGCACGGGAGGGAGAAGTGGTCGAGCGAGGAAAAGCTGACTGGCCAGGATGGGTAGAGGAGGGGGTAGAGGAGGGGGTAGAGAGGGCTTTTGTACCTTCCACAGGTTGTCGGGGCCATCCAGCAGGCGAGCGCGTGTGCCCCCGTAGTGCAGAGCCACGTGCAGACACTCCGTGCCGACGTCCAGCTCCTCTTCCGAGCACTGACAGGACACATGGCACGGGAGACAATTAACTCATCACCATCATCATCATAACTATTATTTTAATGTAGGTGGGACAGTAGTTTGCACACTGAATTCTGAAACCGACGGCCTGGGTTAGATTTCTGGGCGCAGCTAACATACCAATCAACGGGAAGTGAAGCTTACACAACACCCACGACTGACATGGCATAGGGAGGAGGCCTTTGGCCCACAGCAGATTGATAAAAGTATATATAATTTTATCATAAATTATAGTTACTTCATTTGCACAGGAACACCTCATCGAGTCTCAACAGTGTTTTTTTTATAAAGGTCCTTCCTGCATTGAGATGTTTCGCTAACATTTTTTTTACGAGAGTTTGGTTTGTGGGAAAAAATTGGAGCACTCGGAGAACACCCATGCATGCTGGGAGGTGAAACTCTGCACAAAGAGATTACAGCATCTATTCATTAACTTCCATTGCTAGCACATTCCACATCCTCGAGACTACGATACCTGCAATTCCCAGGCAGTCTCCTCCATTCACTATCCAGGCCTATATTCCAGAGTACGAACAGGTCCAATCTTCCACAGTACAAACTGGGCTAAAGCTTCAGAAAATACTAACCAGACTAACCTTCCAGAGTACTAACCGGCCTTGACTGCTGAGACATGATGAGACTTGGAGCATTCAGGCTAATTTGATCACAGCTGCAGAAACTTGGCCAACAAATATGAAGAGCCTGAACTTTTTTTTTAAATGGACATTTAATTTTGTGCGAAAAGGTGCTACAGCACTGAGAGGTGTCACACAAATTAGCGTGACATTAATTCGATTATGATTAGTATTTTCAAAAGGTAACGTATATGTGGCATCTTCCCTGAAAGTTGTGGAGATGATTCGAATCCTCAAATCCAACTCAAAAGTGAAAGCGTCTCCCAGCTCAAAACGACTTTAGGCCGGTGCTCATTTGAACTAGTGGTCACGAGATCCGGCAGTGGAAATTCCACATTCCTATGGTCCATATGTTACACACAACGGGGGACGACGGACCAGGCTGAACTGTGCCCATGATGATTACTCGTAACCTTCCGGGTGCGAGTTGAGTCCTCTGCTACAGCACCACCTGGCCGGATACAGGACTCAAATAGAGGAATCAAACAGCAGCTGGATACAATCAATTTGTCTTGAAGACTTCCGCAGAGTGGTGGAGTGAAAGGCAAATACATTTGGCAGGGTGCACCGGAGCTAGGAAAGCAAGAGTGGTAAACCTACGGAACTAAATAGTCGCGTTGGGCCAAAGCATGTTTTTTCATGGGCCGTACATTGATTTCGTTCCTATTCATAATTACTTAATGATAATTGGCAGTCCGTTATTCAATCCACTACTAGATGATGGGCCTCCCCACCTCGTGTCAGTTATGGAGGTTGTTTGATCATACTTCACCATGCTGGTCAGTGCGGGTTGGTAAAGGAGGCTGCACTGGACCAGCTACGATATCACTCGCGACTGACGTTATCCATGACCGGTAATCAGACTGAAGTTACTGGGTTTGTAGTGCAGTGCGCTAATCACTGCGCCACTGCTCCGCCACTCTTTATTTGTATTCATTGCATTGTATTTGCACACTCTTGACTAACAATTGCGAGGGTGCACATTATATAAGTGCCTTGTATTCACAAGAAGAAGTGGTTTATGTGAAGAAAAAAAAGTGTCATTAAGATTTAACACAGCAGATATCTTGGCCCGTATACGGTGAAACGTCAATTATGTACAGCGGACCAGCAAAATTCAATGTTAGACTTGGAGGAAATGGTAAATCAGGGAATGTAGTAATGTAGTAAGTCATTATCATCGGCCATGGTCGAGCCACTGCTGGATGAAGTCCTCGCTAAGCTGCGGCCGTCTCTCAGTCTTGCGATACAATGATTCATCTAGCATCTGCACAAGAAACATTATCTTCACTTCATCTCCGCGGTGGATGTCCTCTCGCATGTGATTTCCTTCTTTGAATGTCATTCCATCGTTAGTCGCGGCCAATGGCCACCGTTTCGTTAAGCGACATGTCCTGCCCAAGCCCAGTTACAGTTCTTAACGGTCAACATTGATGTCTCTAACTTG
This sequence comes from Lampetra fluviatilis, assembly GCF_964198595.1. Lineage (NCBI taxonomy): Eukaryota > Metazoa > Chordata > Hyperoartia > Petromyzontiformes > Petromyzontidae > Lampetra > Lampetra fluviatilis. The sequence goes on from NC_136275.1 coordinate 17,728,931, forward strand.
TGTATGATCGTTGATCAACGTGTTCCTCTTTCTGCCTCAGTAGTATGGAGAAGTGCATTCTTGTACTTATGTAATGACTGGGAATGTCACTGTGTGGTGCCGGGCCTGCGAGGCCACGGCGGGATGTATACTGTTGTGTGTACACCCCGGACACGGGGTGTAGTACCAGTCCCAGTGGGGGCTTGGGTGAACGCTGGTTAAGCGCGGTGGCACCACGCACAGCGTGCGGTGCGGGCTCCCGTTGAGAAAGAGCTAGGATTACGTTGGGGGCATGATACTCTGGCTGACCTGGGGGCAGGTGACCGGATGATACTGGAGGGGATCCAACGGTGGAGGGGGCCAATGGGTGGTCACGTGGTCCGGGAAGAACTCTCGAGAGCCTTCGGGCAAGGGTGAGAGATCGAGAAGGTGGGCGGGGCGAGAGGCGGAGCCAGCCCCAGCCCGCCCGATATAAGGGAGGCCCTGTGAGGGGCTCGGGGTTCTTACTGTTGGAGAGGCAGGAGATCCACGTCAAGCTTGAAGAAGCCTCCAGCCACGCGGTCCGGAAACCAGCTTGTGGTCCGGACCGGGATAGTAAAACCAAGTCTAGTTCCGCCGTAGCGTGGTTAGTTTGGCGGTCACTACCCACGGGTATGTTGTGTTAATAGCCCTGGAGTATGTTGTGCAAATAGTTAATAAGCGTGTTGCTCCTCAGACAACGTCTGCGACTCAGCTGGACTCACTACACTTATACTGATTGGGGACTTAACGTTGACGTTTGATACAGGATAATGATCAAACTGGGAGCATTGTAACACAGATCAGTATACCGCAAAATACAATAACTACTGGGATGCTTTTGCTTTAAACTTGTCAAAAATACTGAGCGAGCAAGGGAAGTCTGGGAAGAGGAATGGGTCATTTCACTGTTTATCTCTCAATTCGCTAGCCCTTATTCAACAAAGTCCAATCCAAACGTTGTTTGCTGAAACACAAATTAATAGCCCCCACACCCCAAACAATTTCTCAAATTAAAACAATTCTTTATCTTTGCAATCGCGTTGGCCGTGAAATCTACGGATATTTTTTTCACTTTTCCCACCTACACAATACACAGAATGTGAGTACGGCGGCCAGATCGCTCGCTGATTTTATGACATTAACAAGAATGCCCTTTATCTGGCCCCACGTGGGTGGTGAGCTCTCTCCAGAAGCCCCCATTATGTTGCACTATCTTGCCTCTCGAGCTGGCATGTGACAATCAGCACGTCACACGAACGTGTCTCTCCGCTTGCGTCACACGTTTAAGTGGAGGGCCCCATTTGCGCGACCTTGGCATCAAACGATGAAAATGTATTTTCTTGGGGTTTTTTCCATGCCTCTGAAACATCAGGAGAGCAAACGCTTATTTATTCACCGAGCGCCAATCTCGCCGTAACCGATCGGCCTAACGCACTGACAGGAGTGCAGCTGCACTAACAGCGCATCGTCACCATGCACCGGAGTAAGCTACAAAGGATTTGAGTAAACGTGGAAAAAATTGCCTCTTTCATTAATTCACAGCCGTCCGTGCGAAGCTATCGGGGTTGTTTGAGCATACGTCACCACTCTGGTAATGAAGGGTTAGTGAAGGGGTTGGGGGATGGACCCAGGACTGGTTCACTGATGTTATAGCCATGAGCAGGAAACAAATTCAGGTCGCTGGGATTGTACAGCAGTGCGTGAACCACTACACAACCGCCCTCCCCTTGCTTACAATGGTTATCGACTAATTCCAGTTGGCGTGAATACCGCTACTCGCAGCACGAGTTATGCACGGGGACTATTACCGCACCGACGGGTCTGCTGAAAATCCAGGTAGCCTGACAAAACCGGGATCTCAAGTAGTGTGAGCTGATAGTCTCAGTCCGATCACCATTGACTATATACAGAAATATATTTTAAAAACTGAAAAATAATCAACAACGACACCATCCCATTTACGTAGCACCTCCCAGGATCAAAACCACATCCGTGATCGATAGTTACTGTAAAAAACAACAATTAGGAGATTAAAATCCGATAAATATATCATTGGTCTAAAGTTGAATGCTCCTGAAAGCCTTCTTGTTCATATGTTTTCAGGCGGGATAAAAAAAACTGGGCACTCAACTGGCGAACGTGAAAGAGTGCGGTGAGTTCCCAAGACCTGCAGCATCATTAGAAAAGGTCCCATCCCTCTCATAGAGCACTGGAAGAGAGTGAGTTTTTTTTAATAATCCTGAATTGTTGGTCTCGAATCAACCCATCCTGCCTCGGGGGGATCTATAAAATGATCACCGCTTTTTGGGAAATTAACTGTGGTTATCCTACTGATAGACCGTCCCTGCAAGGGGAATGTGGATTTTTCACCAATGGCTCAAGTTCTACAGTGGAGATGTACATTTGCGAATGGCACTATTGGCATAGGTCTGAGTGTGGCACTGCTGCTGCCGCTGCTTTCATCAAGGTTGACGAGTTGATCCATGATGCACGGCTGGCGCGGAGAGGAACTGCAACGCAGGCCGTCGGGGCCCGTGTGCATCTTGAAACCGGTTTTTTTTCCCCCGAAGGAAGGCGTCTGCGCGTTTCACTCCAGAATAATATTGTCACAGTCGCGGAGCTTCGTAATTACCTTCCATTGAGCAATTGAAAGACAGCTTTATCTTAAAACAAACCCACGGCGGCATTCTCACTCGAACTGCAATTAGAGATGTCGACGCTTCCTCTACCACTCAGAAATGGCGAGCAAACGATATTTATTCATCACTGGCAAGCATCTTTGCTGCACTAATTGGGTACTAGAGGGAACCATATTGAGACACTGTGTTTGTTATATTTGCAGTCTGAATACAAAGGTAAGCCTTAATTATCTTTGTGATGTTTTTTTTCAGTCACGCCAAATTATTTAAGCCAATGCGTTTGCCTGCCAAATATATATACATCTCAATCACCCCACCATGGCCAGAAATAGAACTCAGCTAGTGAGTTTAAATCGCAGCCATCTAACCACTGCGCCAATGCTCCATCCTGTATACATGATATATGGAATCTTAAACTGCTGTTCTATAAGGATATGCAAGAAAGTTGTAGATGCAGCCTGAAGCTTTCATATCATCATATTTATTTAAATGAAGAAAAATTTGATAAATAAGCAATAAACATTGTATTTTGTTGATCCTGAATGAGATTTTGAAAACATGTAAAGAGCACGCCAAGAAATAAATATCTTATATCACCGTTAGAACGATCGTATTTTGTTTTTGTTTTAACTACTGCATGACCTGCAATTGGAGCCTGCCTTGATGGCTGATAAGTCCCTTATTCTCGAGGGCAGACACTCTGTGAGAAATGTAGGGTACTATCAGAACGAAAATAAAGATAACTTTGATAATGCAAACAAAAAAAATAAAATTACGAACACAAAAAAAGACGGCAAAAAATACACCGTATTTCACGCCACACGTACGCACGCATGCACACACACCCACGCACACAAGGGGCTACTGTTGTCGTACAATGGCAAGCCATATTCACGAGGCGACACAAAGGAGCGGCTGTGATTGCATGGCCGCTAGACAAATGATTTGAAATGCACCACAAAGCAGGCCAGCGATAGGGGGTCATGAACGTCGGCAGTGATATCGGCGAGGCGAATCGTTGCGGAATTATTGGTGGCAAACACCCAAGGAACTTTCCACCTGCTTGATTCGATGCTCAGATCTCTGCGTCAAAACAAACACACGGGGCCGTATAGCCGAGAACAGGAAGTTATTTTAGACTTTTTTTTTGGTTGTTCTTTAAAAAAATTCCTGTGTTACATCACAAAACAAAAACTTGAAACTGTGTCCAAGCTGCGAAAGGGCTCCGTTTGGTATTGTAACAAAGCCAAATGTGCTGCTTTCCTGGCCGCGTAGTCAAGATATTTTCTCGGGTTTATCTTTACGGCATTAAAGCTTTGCAAACATATGATACGGAGTATTTAAGCTCTGTTCCTTTTACATTTCGAAGCAGTTGTGAAATCTCAAAGGAATGTAAGCTGAAATATCCGGCATCAAGATTGATTGATTGGCAGTTTAGGAACATTACAAAAGTCTGCTTTGCATTTTAACAAGTTACGTTTGGGACAAAAGCCTTTGTAAACAGCAGTCTATTGTTAAACATGAATACACAAACGCACAAAGAGAAACATTCCACTCAGGTGCCTTCATATCCCCTTGTAAAACGTATGATGCTGTATTTAACTGCGAAATGCATTCCTCATCCACTGCTGTCATTTAAATGACCAAAACCAATGGTCACATTAACCTAACGTTCAAAATGACCGCCAGTGCCTGTCATGTTCAACACAAACACCGTTAACCAGACAACACATTTATAAACAGACGACTTCTTATGAAGTTGTCTGTATGAATCACATGGCGACACTTTGGGGTAGCTATAAACCCCACGTAAAGTGATCAGCCTCGGGTGATAAAGCGTGCAGGAGGAATAACTGATGGATAGAACCCAAAGGCAACATGGGATGACGATGCACCACCATCGCTGGGCTCCACCAGACCAGTTCTCCTGGGAGCTACATGGGCTGCATGCGCCCACCTGCTGGAGTAAGCGCTGATAATGATGGTGATGAAGCCACTGCCAGTGCATTATAGTTTCTCAGTAGGTGTTTGTGTAAGTCTATAGGTCTCTGTGCGAGTCTATAGGTCTCTGTGTGAGTCTATTGGTGTCTGTGTGAGTATATGGGTCTCTGTGTGAGTTTATGTGTCTCTAGCGCTCATGATGAAGCCACTGACACTGCTAACAACAGACGAATTTAACCAAATAAAGGTCCCGAAGAAGGAAAATTGAATCTGATCATAAAAAGTGACGTGCTAAAGAGCACCATGTCGGTGCGTACTATCTGCTGTGCCATGGATCAGAAACACGGACGGTGGTAGAGAAAACGGAACGAAAGTTGAACAGTGCACAAAGAAATATGGACAGAGGCATGACTGGAATTACATTGACAGATAAAACGAGGAACACGCGGATTAGAGAGCACAGTGTTATAAAGAAATCATGTTGACTGTTGAGAAAGTAAGTGGCCTTGGACAGAGCACGTCATGGCTATAAGGCACAATGGCCGGTGGTCGGAACTAACGACAATATGGCAGCCAAGGGTGGGAATGCGTTCAAGAGGACGTCCATCACAGAGATGGAGTGATAATATTATCTCACATGGAGGTACCGAGTGAATTGTTACGTCAAAGGACTGCGAGAAATGGCGATGCCTTTGGGAAGCCTCCCATCCACATGAGACAGGTCATGGCTGATCAAAATGATGACGACGATGATGATGATGTTCGGCAGTTATTTCTTTACTGAGCGGCACGTGGCCCGGACACCCCACCTTCTCGTAGGCGTCGTAGATGACGTCGAAGCGGAACGCCTGGGGCATCTCACTGGCGCGGTAGTGTGACCTCTTGAGCACGTGGTCCAGCGTGCCATCCGTCGAGACGCTCACCACCGTGGACACAAGCGGTCGCACCATGCCGGCCGCCTGTGCGCACAAAGACAAAGATCCCCTGTATAGCCTAAACAGACTGTCGGGCCAAGTGCTATTTGCGAGCACCTATTAAGGCCAGTACGGCGCATGAGCGGGTGGGTGGCCAGAACGCCTGGCCACCTTTGTCTCCCTAGCGGCGATGTTTACACACCGCAACAGGTACCCATTTATGGCTGAGTCGACTTGGAGGAGGCCCAGGACCAGTTTAGACAATTGTCACTAGTGATGGCTGGGTCGCTGGGTTAGTAGCGCAGCAGGCTAACCACAACACTACCACTCCCCACACACACAGACCCACTTACACACAGGAATACAATGCAACCTTCGGTCACGCTCATAAAGCATTACGCTAACCACTGCGCCATCACTCCCCAAAGACACGCGAAAAGAGTGCGCGGAAACTGAATGCACGTCCGCTATCGTACATGCACAAAGAAAAAAGAAGTATGTGCACAGAAACATCCCGTGTATACGCATAAATCACAAAATAAATAAATACACACAAATTTACCGTCAAGTATACCACATCAAAATATGCATTATTGCACTCCGTTACATCGCTGATGGCAGAACTCTGCCTGCCAGAATTCAGTTTTGTGCTGTGTGCGTTTGTGACCGTACGTGTGGCATGTGTGGCATGCATGTGTGCGTGCGTATGCGTGTGCGTCATCACACCAAGACTCAATGCCAGTCCTTGATACACAAAGAGACAAAGATTCACTGTGTAGTTTTACCCACTGTTGGGTCAAGTGCCATGAGCAAGGATCTATTAAGGCAGGTACAGCACACGAGGACGTGGTGTGGTCAGAGACACACCTTTGTATTTCAAATTATAATTTACGGCTATGTGTCGATCCACTGCTGGATGAAGGCCTCCCTGTACCGCGTTGTTCGTTGCTTCTCATTTGTTCGGCCACGTTTGTGCAGTTTAATCTCCACCGTTAGCCTTAATATAAAAATGTACACGTGATAATTTCCATACACCTTAAACAATCAAGTCTTACTTACATGAACAGACCTATGCACATATGGTGACAGTGAACATTGTGCTTAATCGATGAGCTGACACATCGATAAGGTGCCTGCTAATTTTACGTACAGCCCTTGTCAGCTCAATGGTGGATGAAGACCTTTCCACACTGTGTCGATTATGAGGGTTGTTTGATCAACCTTGACCAGGCCAGTCTGGTCAATTTGTATTAGTGAATGGGGGGGGGGGGGTTGTTTGACCATACTTCACCACGCCGGTCAGTTTAGATTGGTTGGTTTGGGGCAGGCACGATTCAGATATCACTCACCACTGATGCCAGCCGTGGTCAGGAATAAAACTAATCTCGCCGGATTCATAGCGCAGTGTGCTAACCGCCGCACCACTACTGTCGTTTGCTCCAGAAATCAAACTGCCTGGTTTCCGTCTGCAAGGAATGTTCTACACTTTCTGGAGGTGATTTAAAAAAAAAACAAGCCACAAGAAGCCATTCTATTGCTGAAAGAAAGCCAAATTGCTTGCAGCTGATGCAGAACCAACACAGCTACATTAACTAGCTGTCTCCCACCACTGCAAACCTCTTACAAACAGGAAATAGAGATGCAATTCATCACATTGTGGTCACAAAATCACGATTAACATATTTTGTGATGCAATAACTTAAACAAATGGGGTGAGGCAGCGATAGCACAGTGGTTGGCACACTTCGCTATAAAATCCCCAAACCGAGTCCGAATCATTGCTGGCGAGTCATCTCTAAACTGCTCCTGCGTGCCCCTCCCCCCCACCCCTCTTTTCCGCCCACGCCCCTAAACATCTTCACCAAACCATACTGACCAGCGTGGCAAAGTATGGTTAAACATTCCCCATGACTAATCTAGCATGGGAAGGCCCCCATCCATCAGCGGATTGACAGAAGTCTCTACAAAAAAAACAACTATCATCTATTGATGAAGGAACGCGTTCAGATGCACTTCTGTGGCCGTCTGGAATGATCTTCCTTCCGATATTAGGAAGCCACTGGAGCTATGTACTTTTAAATCAAAATTTAAAACTTATTTCCTTAGACCTGTTTTTTTTATGTTCAGTTTGTTGTCCTTCACCCGCACCTCCAATTAGCACGGTTGGCTAAGTACGGTGCAAAGGAAGTTCAACATATATACAAGGCATCCCAATGCTGATAACACCACCCATCTCAATGCTGCATGCTATGATGTCACCTCTCCAAAAAATCTCAGTGCTTCCCTTGCGCGCTCTCTCTTACAGCAATTAATCTCCTGATGCGTCAATCCGATTGCCAATTAAATTACGTAAGCCACGCATCCTGACCAAGTCCACCAGTTTTCATTGTTGACGATGACTGCAAGAGATGACGGATTAGTCTCTAATCTACTTGATTCCCTTTTCCGCTCCTTCGAGATAACATTGGCTTGCTTATGTCCGTGTGCCTGTGTGGATTCCTCCATGCAATGTGAGCATCTATAATAAGCGGACGATAAACTTAAATCCCAAGTTTTTACTTAAGACTATATCATGCACGTATTCATATTCTCCCAAAATCTTTAGTCGCGGAAATCAAATATTATTTGAAAACGTGAATAGATAAGTAAAATTTTTGTTACAAAGATTGCGATGCATCGAGAAGGCGACTGAAAATTCTGCTCTGGTGTCGTTAATATTCAGCCAGGACCAAGTGGATTTGCACAATATTTCCTTTAAACTTTGCCTTAAAACATACAACAAACGACCATAATTATAAAGCAAGTGCAAGAAACCCTGAAGACAAATGAACATCGGCCCTGAAAACAAACAGCCGTCAAAGATGGAATAAACACCAATAAACCAAGGCTTGTGCCAGGTCAACTTAACCTCGCTGTTCGGTGGATTAAGGCTTTCAACGATATAAACATGCGATCACTCAAGTGGCTACGGAATGTACAGACCTTTTTCTCATGGGCATTCCCAATTTCTGACAAAATTGTTTACTGCAACGTGCAGTTGTTTTCCCGCGACTTATGACGGCGTGGGAGGAATGGTAACGAACGTGTCCGTAAAGCAGCGTGTAACTTAAAAAAAAACACCCTATGCTGGGTAAATATGAACCCCTCCAGTGAATTACCACAGCCATATCGCACCTGTCAACAAACGCAATTAGGGCTGCATTATTTGCAGACAATACGATCTCCAAATCACAATTTATTCACCCATGTCAGACTGCGTCATCTGCGGAGCAACGCGGGAGCAGATAACACAGTCCCATGAAAGCATTTCTGGAATCACGGAGGCCTGCAATTAAAGGATGTGCATTGCCCTGTGCCCGATTCGTCAAGATTAAATTCACAAACTCCACGGTCTGACCTTTTACATAATCGCCGTGATGCTTGTGGTGCGACGGCAGTGGCAGAAAAAAAGCCACAAAAAACCCCACAGAGAATCAATGGTGGCCAAGGTAATCTCTCTCCATTCCTTTTGTACGCACGCAGAGTGCATGTGTGTGGGCGTATCAGTCAGTTCTGCGTCGCCAGAAAGACGGCTCTCTCGACGTGTTAATGAATACGCCTGCACCGCTTATCGCCGCATCTTATCTCGGCAGGTGCGCTGGAGCTGCGGCTTGATTATGGCTTGTCACGTCTGTTATTTGATGTCTGAGAAATTGGGAGCAGTTTGTTGCTAGCAAATTGGGACAATGTTTCTGCTTTTCTCCCCAGTGAGAGCAATTGCACATCGGGGGTGCGCATCTTTTACTACTGATAAGTCTCCTCTGCTCCCCGGTTTCATGAACACCATAATCCGTGGGGTTCATTGTTGTTTGTCAGAATCTTTTTGGACTTTTTGTTTTATTATTGAGTCACTGTCCTGGTTTTTAGTTAATGAAAAGCTGTTTTGGTAGATTTTGCATTTTGTTAAGTGTGTATAGCCCTGGATTAGAAGGAATAATGCCCGGGTAATCAGATTTTTGTACATTAAGTAAATGTATCCAATTGCACCACTTGCATTGAACATCATGGCCTCTCATACAATTGGACCATAGGCTCTCCAAACCAAGTTAGTCATGGGCAATATTTGACCACATTTCACCATGCTGGTCAGTGCAAATAAGCTCAGGGGTAGCTGCGAAGACTGGTTGATGTATAACCTGCCACTAGCCTTGGCTGGGAATCAAACTCAGAATGCTGAGCTCATAGCGCAGCAACATTCTAACCACTGTGCCAACACCCACCACCCCAGGGCATTTATCATGGCTTATCCAAATATTTACAAACTGATAATAAAACAAATGTTTTTTTTTTGCTACTTTAGTGATCTCACACTGCCTCAATTACACAGCTTGAGGATTTAAAACCCACAAGCGTTTTGGCTCGCCAGCTAAATACAGCAAACCTATATGTTAGTCTGTCTTTTCCGCAACCAAAATAAACATAATCCGCTATTATCCTTTAACATGTACTTTAACATGTTGAAGTGCTTTAGTCGGGCGGCGAGAATCCAATGGCAGTAATTTTAAAGTATTTCAATGCTCAATCAAGCATTAAGCTGCCTCAAGTTCCATGGTAGTCCTCAGCCAGTGGTATAACTTCCATATTCCAATAACAGACATGTTTGTCCAAAGCCCATACAATTGACTTTCCAGAACACCACGGTGGCAAGATGTTAACTACCTCGCCTGGTATACAGGAGGTCGTGGGTTAAATCCTGAGCCTGATGCCTGTATATTTGGAGTTTGCATGTTCTCCCCGTGGTCGCGTTTATTTTTCTCTGGGTCCTCTGGTTTTTCCTTCCACATTTAGAAACGTGTGTTTAGAGAATTTGGCTGGTATACATTTTCACATAAGCCACTTTTCGTTCAGCTAACATTTGTGGCCAGGTCGCTTTTGAAAAAGAGCTATGTAGCTCAGTGGGCCTTACTGGATAAAAAATTTTTTTTATATCTTCTTGGTTCTTTCGGTAAAGTCACGTTGAAGGGAATTTATTTTTTATAGTTTTAAAATAGTTTATATTTGATTGACCCTGGAGGGATTAGAAGCCGAGTTTATGAATACGATTTGAACTCACCACATTTCAAGTGAGTTGATTCCTTTGCTACAGGATCATTGGGTCACAGTGAGATTCGTCGCACCACGACACGTCGCACCGCACCACTCCGGAGACTAGTGCCACCCACCCCGACATCCCGCCCGGCCTGCGCCACTGACAGCAGCGTTTCCACGTCCACGAAGGGCCTCACGGCGTCATGCAAGATCACCACGTGCGGCCGCGTGCCGGGCCGGCGGGCCAGCGCGTGCAGGCCGGCCCTGATGGAGCGGTGGCGCGTGGTGCCTCCCTGCGTGAGCGTCACGCGGCCCTCGCACGTCAGGCCATCACGCTCCAGGAACGAACTCAGGGTCTCCATGTGGTCTGCTGCGACCACGACCACCACGTGCTCGATCCACGGCGTGCTGCGGCGGCGGGTTTGGGGGGGATTGGGGAGGAGATGTTGGGGAGGGGGGTTGGGGGGGCCCCGCAAGGAGACACACACAGACACCGCAAGCACATCGATCGTCATCAGCCACCACAACAAATTCACGCATACACAAACACACGGATTTGCACACACACACAAATTGGTATATATGCACACGGTCAACCGCGTGTATACACCATCGTTAGCTATGATTAATACACGTTCGGATGCATGCCTAACCAATCCATTGCAATCTCTCACAATAACCAACATCATTATCATTATCCACCATTTTCAATTCACTGCTGGATGAAGACCTCTTCATTAATTTGCTTATTTTTGCTCACCCTGGATAGGCCCTTTGAGCTAAAAAGCTTTTTTTCAAGGGTGACCTGCAGGTCAGTGCCATCTCTCATAACCACAAACAGCATTATCAGCCATGATCAATCCACTGCTGGATGATGGCTTCCACAAGCCGTCACCATCTCTCAAGCCGTCGCCATTTAGTTTAGTTAGTCTCGCAATGGCCAAAAAGTGCACGCAAAATTAATCCACCGAATGCAGAGCAATACGGATTCACATTGAGAATTAAATGCAAACGCATCTCCAGTCTACACAGATCGATGAGCATAATTATTTTGAAGAGTGAAAGCAGCAGTCAGTCATTGACAAGGAAGAATGTTTTTAGTATTGATTTTGTTTATTTGGGAAAGAATATTTCGGCCTGAAGCTGTTTTACAAGAAATGAACGAAGAACATTTCACTAGGGGCTTCGACAAAAAGCCTTCGTTACTGCAGCGGAGTGCGCGGGTCCATGTGCTCGACAACTGTTCTCATTGTTGATCTGAAGCTTTCGTGGCTGCATGAATCCATACTCTTTGGTTCTTTCGGTAAAGTCACGTAGGTAGAAAATAAAATAAATACCTACGTGACTTTACCGAAAGAACTAAAGTGTAACTGTTCTCATATTTATTTGGTATCAATCAGTCTATTTGTTTCAAAACGAATGTATGATTTCGATTTCAACTGAGGTCTTGCTTTTATAAGTGTTGATGACTAAATTAATTTCCCCAGAGTAAAATGAATTTAGACAGACAACAAAAACTAATCTAATTATTGTGATTCTGCGTTGGCAGCAGTGCAAAAGCACAATTGTGCTTTGGAGAAGAGCCACTGCCTGAAACGTCGCCGATATATATATTTAAATTTTCAGGCCAGTGTTATTTAGTTTAACACGTAGGCTTTCGCGACCAATATAATCCATAAGATAGGTTTTTTGGGTTAGATCGCGTAAATATACATTTTATATAAATTAACACTGCCATAATATAGGTGATTTTGGGTTAGATGGCATAAATTTATATAAAATTTATATTTACGTGATCTAACTCAAATGTATATAAAATGTATATATACGCGATCGAACCCAAAAAAAACTATATTATGGCATTGTTATTTACGAATGTTTTTTTTTTACAAAAGCCAAGCGCAGTGGTAAATTAAATTCACGAGTGTTTTCCGGAATCTGGTTGATAACGTTGCCGATGGTAGAGAAACCTTTCCGTAACCCCGCTTTTTAATTTGGTCGTCGATTGGTTTGGCCTCATAACGGAAATCTTAGACGCCACACACCAATCTATGACGTAACGCAAAAGAGAATTGTGACGTCACGCATAAAGGAGACCAGAAAATCAATGACGTCACCTTAAATCTCGCAACAAAATCCTGACTACGGTGACGTCACCAACACGGCGAAAGACCCTACGCGTCAGGGTGACGTCATTTCCCGAGACATTTTTTTTTATATAAACAAAATCAAGGCGCCAAAAAAGCAAGCTCAGACCTGAGGAAGGCGATAAGCGTGCGCGCGATGAGGGGCCGGCCGAGAGCGGCGCGGTACTGCTTGGGAGCGCCGCCACCCAGGCGCTCACCGCTCCCCGCCGCCGGAAGCACAGCCCAGGCGCGCAAGGCCGCAGGCTCCGGCCCGCTCTCGCCCATCGCTTCTGTCTGCGGTCACGGGGTCGCTGTCTTGTCTGGTTCAGCTGGCAGTGGACCGCGGCTTCTGTGCGTAGGCGTGGAACACAACAAAAGTGCTCGTATTCTTGTTTTTTTCGGTAAAGTCACGTAGAAGGGAAATCATAAAATAATACAATTTCCCTTCTACGTGACTTTACCGAAAAATCACATAGAAGGGAAATAAAATAATGAAATTATAAAGCAATAAAATAATAAAAATAGAAAACAATAAAATAATTTTATTATTTCCCTTCTACGTGACTTTACCGAAAGAACCAAGAATATGAATCCCTGCAGTCACGAAAGCTTTAAATCAAAATGTAACGGTGCTCGTGTCAACAGCTGCTGTCTGCGACTAGCGCGGCTACACGAGTTCGAATCCCGCAACATCTGTGACCGATTATTTTAACTGGTCCCGGGCCTCCTCCTCTAGGTCAACTCGGCCTCAAATGAGTACCCGGCGCGGTGTGCAAACATCGCCACTTGGGGAGACAAAGGCGGTCGGGTGTGGTGCTGGCCACCCACCCCCCTCGTGTACCGTTTCGTCCTTCATAGGTGCTCGCTAACAGCACTTGCCCCAACAGTTCCTTCTCTTAAGGGGATCTTTGCGGGCAGTGGTCCGTGTGAAATGTGCGATCCAGCCCCCGATACTTTTAACACATCAGTTTAACACAGTACTTGGGTTGTTACAGACTTTACTGTGGGGGGCCTCTCGGGACCCCCCCCCCCGCGCGCAAGCCACCCCCCCGCTCAGCCCCCTCCCCCCCCGCTCAGCCCCCTCCCCCCCCGCTCGCGCTCACCCCCCTCGCCCCCGCTCGCCCTCCCCCCCACCCCGCTCGCCCTCCCCCACATGCACCCCCCGCTCGCCGCACCCTCCGCTCGCCCCCTCCCCCGCTCGCCCCCCCCCCCCGCTCGCCCCCCCCCCCGCTCGCCCCCCCCCCCCGCTCGCCCCCCCCCCCGCTCGCCCCCCCCCCCGCTCGCCCCCCCCCCGCTCGCCCCCCCCCTTCCCCGCTCGGCCCCCCCATTCGCCCTCCCCCCACATGCACCCCCGCTCGCCCCTCCCCCCGCTCGCTCGCCCTCCCCCCCACCCCGCTCGCCCTCCCCCCACATGCACCCCCCTTCCCCGCCCTCCTCCCCCCACCGGGGTCCCCAAAGTCCCGTGAAGGGGCGTGACTTTGGCACCCCCCCCCCCACACTTCATGCCAAGTGGGGGATGGGGGGGCCGCGTGTGGCCACGCCGAGCTGGAAGCGACCCCGGGGAATGAATTGGTTGACGTTTAGGACACTCACTTCTCGCCAGGCGCAAAGGCGCCTCGAGATTCCCGGGCAAAAAAAAGGCAAGAGGAGGCGGTGCAAGCGAAGGGGGCGATTCCTGCCGAGAGCCGACCGAGAAGAAGCGATGGCCGCTGAAGTTGTCGGCTTTGTTCGCCGAGCGGCTCATTCGGAGTCGCGGGCTCTCACGGGTGGCGGCTCATTCGCCGTCGTGATTCCGTGTTCCACGCCCGCTGTTCGCAGCGAACGGCAGTCGACAGCTGCACTCCGCAATTATAAAATTCTGCATTCATTGCAAGGTGGCCTTTAGTGCGGACCCCCGACAGTACACAAATGTGAAACACCCCCCCGCCCCGCCAATCATCGTGCTGTCAAACCCACAATGTTTTCAAATGTGTGTTAGAACCTCACACTGAAGATGTCTTATCGGAGAAAATAATTGAAGAACACTGAAAGAAACTATGCTCGCCACGACGCAGTTATTCCAGAGTAAATTAGATCCAAAGGGGGCAACAGTGCCGGCTAAAATAAGGGCGTTTTCGCGGCCTCAATCGGTACCTGGGAACCACTCCATCACTCGAAACTTAATTCGGCCTGAATCATGGCTTGATGTGTGTTGTCTCTATTCAGGATCGACCGTATCGTGCAGATCTGCCACCTTAGTGAAGTACAAGCAGAGAAGCCCCTTTGTCAATGCCACTGCTGGATGAGCTGCTCCCCGTGCGGGGTCGTGGTTGTTATTTGACCGTACTTGACTTTGCTCAGCGCTGGATACACATCCTGTATATGCTCGTTAAGGTATCATGAGTGCAATATCGCTCTGCCACGCGATCTGTCGCATTATCCATTACGTTACGAGTCCGTTTCAATACGATTGTGAATCGTCCGTGCTGGACAGCCATACATGACAACCTTAAATAAGCCGGGTCATAACACAACAGAATAATTAGCATCGCTGTGAAAAATAATAAATAGCAAAATAGATAGATTAATCTATCATGTCTCTCCACGTAATGAAAAAAAAATGTTTCCCCAAAACCGATTGTTACATTCAGTGTCTCATGCAGTCAGGCTTGCTTGAATTAATACCGGTCAATTGCAGGATGTTATATCTTAAAGATATGAGTCCTTAAAGATATGAGTCATTGATCAACGCAACATATGATAAATACATGGCACAAAATAATTATTAGCGTCATTATATATGTCTCTGCCACGTTGTCCTTTCCATCAAAATACAGTTTAGCCATCTGTAGGAATCATCAGTGCTACGTATCCCTAATACCATACCTTGATGATGATGATTACCATATTCATTACAAACGTATATAAGCCAGGTCACATACTTACACCTTGATCTTGAGGTATGCATTCCCCTAGTAACACAATGTGACTGGCATTGGCCAAACACCTCAATGCTGAACAATTACCTGCAAATTATTCAATTGGGATAACAAAAGAACATCACCGGCAACTGCGATCATTTGGCAAAACCCCCCCTCAAAGAGAGTCTTGAGACCCAGTGAAACTTTCCTGGGTAAGCAAGCGCAATCATAATAAGTTTCGCCTTTCATTAGGAATGATCAGTGTGATACAGCCCTCCCCACAGTCTTGCTGACAATAAGCTTTGTCGGGGTCATTGCCGAAGGAAAGATGGTTCCCGCAGACAGGCAGGGAGGACGTCCGTTCAGACAGAGACCATGAGGACTCGGGCATTGGGCCGCGGGCGAGTAAATTAAGCCGACTTATTTTCGAGTCAATTTCCACTCTGTCAAGCAGACTGGCTCCTCGCAATAGAAACCTGTTAGCCCCGGGGGTCTAGCAGACTTGGAGTGAGTGATGGGGAAAGTATTTTATAATACGGCACTGTGTGTATGTATTAGCAGCAAGGCAATGGGCAATTTAGGGGATGGTCGTTGCTTATTTAACAAAGGATCTCCCACCAGTATGGGCCCTCTACGTAGCCCAGAGCCCATGGAGCCACTGTGGCCCATGGGCTGTGGTGCAGTTGCACCGCCTGCACACTACACAGCTACGCCAGCCACTGCCTCCGCAACATCAAGCAGAGTGCTGTAATATGCGCACTAGTAACATCTGTGCCCACGACAAATAAAGAGTCTGATGGTTAGTTTGTGTACGATACAGGGTACAATGTGGACTGAATTAATATTGGTTATTAATGGCATAATTAATGAATGACCAGCGTGGTGGAGAACGGTCACATTAATCCGAATCTATGACGTAACGGCCCTCCTCCAGCAGTGTATTTACGAAATGGGTGTACTAATATTAAAACCTGGAATAAAACAAACAGAAAATTCGCCCAAGGAAGATAACCATGCCTACCCACCACGGATTATGTAACGCTTTCCAACATGCGTCTGTGTGCTCTGAAGCATTGCATGATCGGCAGTAATGGCATAGCGCTTACGCCAGGCGCACATACAACAGCTCCTTAGTTTAACACGTAGGCTTTCCAAACACACATTCATTATGAAGCCCCTTCGTCCACGATGAGAGAGAGAGAGGCTCTGCCGGGTTAACCCCTACTAGCCGTTCCCGGCGGGGCGGGGTCGCCCAAGTAACAACAACAATAATAACAATAACGATGCAATGTATATGTCCGACAATATTTTACAGACGTAATAACCGTAACTCTGAGTCCCTTGAGTGCTGGATTGCGTCTCCAAGCTTCGTGTAGCACCTTTGAGCGATTTGACCAGTCTTCTGCAGTGATTCTATTTTACATCGAAGATGATTGCGTCAGGAGTAGCGTAGTGCTGCATCGTTGTCCATCTCTCGTGTTAGTCCCTTGCAACAGCACACGTGTACACACAAGTTTAATTCAGTTTTGACAACTCTTACAAGAGTTATCGTGCCCTCTCCCATTACAGACGGGCATGCAAACGGGTGAACAGAGCGAATGCACAGACGCTTTTACAATTATTTGGAAAGCGTTAACAACAACAATAAACCCAATGTGTTCACAGAGCCTTCACGGCCAATGTATTTTTCCACTGGACATGGGGGGGGGGGGGGTTGTGCAACAGAGCAAGGCTTTCACACAAGGTGCCGTGTCGTCATCGCCATCACCATCGCGCCCGGAGCACATCAGTAGCCGCCATCAGTAAACGTGCACGTCAGTGCTCGCTTGTCAATGGCTTTGCTCTGAGCGAGGGGCTCTAACAAAAGTCGCTTCACAACACAACGGCAGCGCGGCGTGGCACGGCACGGCACGCACCGTGAACCCGACACGCTCCTAGCCCACCGCTTGATGTATCTCTCTGCCAATTCATCCACCGACTGAATGAAGCGTTCGTCGTTTATGACCGCTCCACAAAGGCGGCGCCAGACAGGAGCCTGGGCTGTGGAGGTGTTGTGGAATTACAGGGAGGGAGTGAAGGGGGTGAACGGAAGAGACCCGGGGTCATTCATCCCTACCCCCACCGCCCACCTTCATTTACAGGGGTATTACTGAAAGACGACCCCCTAGGGGATGTTTTACACGCGGATCAAATTCGCGTTCATCACACTATCCCTTCCTGATAGAAGGAAATCGTTTAATTGTGTTCTATGCCGTCTTACCTATACATGTCATTTTTTGTATGTCTGTCTGTGCGTCTGCGCGTGTGTGGCCGAAATTTGCGAAGGATTATGCTCGCAAACCGTGGGGTTAATGTTGAAAAAAAGTAACCAGGTTGCACGCCAAAAGCCATATGCTGAGCCAGCGCTATTCCGATTTCGCGTCCGTCACCTTTAAAGTATTCTGGTGAATTAGCAGCGAAACGTCGTACTCAAAAATTGTAAATGTTGTGGATTCACTCTTCAACACAACGTGACACTATTTTTACTGATTGGCCGCGTCGGGTGGTGGAGGGTTACGACACATTTATAAATAACGCGATCTAACCCAAAAATGCTTATTATGAATAATATTGGTCGCTAAAGCCTACGTGTTAAACTGACCTTTAAAGTAGTTCAATTAGCGATTTAGTGCTGTTTTCGGTTACTTATTTATTACATAGCGCATGCTCGACCCTACCAACTCACACGCGTTCGGTGGGGGTGAGAAGGGAATTCTCTTTCGTGTGGACACTGCTCAAAGTAACACACATATTACTGGTAGGAACCTCCTGGTTACACCAGCCCACAGGGAATTATTGTGTCCGTCCGTCCGTCGTGCAGGGAGGGGCTGGGTGGGGAGGGAGGGGCTGGGTGGGGAGGGGAGGGTGGGGCTGGGTGGGGAGGGGAGGGTGGTGAAGGGCTGGGTGGGGAGGGTGGGGAGGGGCTGGGTGTGGAGGGTGGGGAGGGGCTGGGTGGGGAGGGTGGGGCTGGGTGGGGGGTGGGGCTGGGTGGGGGGTGGGGCTGGGTGGGGAGGGGCTGGTCACCCCGTGGTGCCCTTATAAAACTCAACGTTTAACCTACTCACGCCGGCTTGTGCCCGCCCTCACAGTCGTATTTGCGGAATACACCACGCCGCCGTTGACCCTGGCCATTGATCAAGCAACCCAACGTTCCTACCAGCTCCCTCCGCAGGAATGTGTTTACATCTCCGTTCAAACATTTGTTACCATGACTGTTTACTCATTACAAATTGCATTTTATCGGTTAGATTTTATGACAGGGATCAACAAATGTTTTCCGACAGTTACCCTAAGTAACAAGATTTTTCTCCCCGACTACTAAGCGCTACTTTTAAATTGTTATATACAAAATGCTTATTGTTCTCCACTATCTTTGCTTTAGCGACCACGTCTTTCCATCAGGGCATGACACTTATGCACATGTTTTCTGTTTGCAAATAGGTATATTTCTAAATATCACTGTCCTGCTCACAAAAACAAGTTTGAGGGGAATAATAGCCTTTTTCTGTACTCTTGAGGCATAAACACATTCCTACGGAGGGACCTGGAAGGAACGTTGGGTTGCTCGGTCAATGGCCAGGGTCAACGGCGGCGTGGTGTATTCCACAAATATGGCCGACTGTGAGGGCGGGCACAAGCCGGCGTGAGTAGGTTAAACGTTGAGTTTTATAAGGGCACCACGGGGTGACCAGCCGCTCTCCAACTAGCCCCACCCCTCCCACCCTCCCCTCCCCACCCAGCCCTTCCCCATCCAGCCCCACCCTCCCCTCTCCACCCAGCCCCACCCCTCCCATTTTTGGATGCACGACGGACGGACACAATAATCCCCTGTGGGCTGGTGGAACCAGGTGGTTCCTACCAGTACCAGCCACGTAATATCACTTACTGCGCAGGGGCAAACCAATAAATATACTCATTGCTAGTACATCTTAATTCTATCATATTTACACTTGCCCCCTCAGTAGAGGGGGTTGAGCAGTGACGTTATGTCAATTATGCTTGATTGGTACGCATCTGCTCAGAGTTACAGGTAGGTTAGGTTCATTTTGGATTAGTTGACTTTCATTTATTTTCCGCTCTTGCTCGCGGCAAATGTTTGCACCAAAATGGCGGAACACCCTCGTAGTCGCTCCGAATTACTTACTTATTATACACGCGTGCATTTCCCCTCTCCCTTGCTTCTTTCGCTAAAGTCACGTACATATAAAACTATTATTTACAAACTTATTTAGTCTATATCAAAGTTAGAGTGTGCGTGTGTACGTCCATGTGTGCGTGTGAGTAGCTGTTTGTCTCTGTGTGTGCAAGTCGATGTGTGTGTGTCCATGTACTTGTGTGTGTAAGTCGATGTGTGTGTGTGTTGGTCGATGTGTTGTGTGTGAGTCCATGTGTGTGTGTCAGTTGATGTGTGTGTGAGTCGATGTGTAATTCCATGTGTGTGTGAGTCGATGTGTGTGTGTGTAGATCGATGTGTGTGTGTAAGTCCATATGTGTTTGTGTAAGTCGATGTTTGTGCGTGCAAGTCGACATGTGTGTGTGTGGGTCGATGCATTTGTGTGTGTGTAAGTCAATGTGTTTGTGTGTGTCGATGTTTGTGTGTGTGTAAGTCGATATGTGTGTGTAAGTCGATGTGTGTGTAAGTCCATGTGCGTGTGTGTAAGTCGATGTGTTTGTGTGCGTCGATCTGCGTGTGTGTCTGAGACGATGTGTGTGTGTATGTCCATGTGTGTTTGTATGAGTCCATGTGTGTGTGTGTTAGTCCATATGTGTGTGTGTCTGTCCATATGTTTGTGTGTGTGTAGTTCCATGTGTGTGAGTCTGTGTGTGTGTGCGTCGATATGTGAGTGTGTAAGTCGATGTGTGTGCATGTGAGTCGATAAGTCAGTGTGTCTGTGTACGTCTATGTGTGTGTGCGTAAGTCGATGTGTGTGTATCGATATGTGTGTATGAGTCGATGTGTGAGTGGCAGTCGATGTGTGTAAGTCGATATGTGTGTGTTAGTCGATATGTTTGTGTATAAGTACATATGTGTGTGTTTGTGTAGGTCAATGCGTGTGTGAGTCTATGTATGTGTGTGAGTTGATGTGTGTGTGTAAGTCGATGTGTGTGCGTGGCTCCATGTGTGTGTGTAAGTCCATGTGTGTGTGTTTTAGTCGATATGTGCGTGTGTAAGTCCATATGTGTGTGTGTAGGACGATGTGTGTGTGAGTCTATGCATTTGTGTGTGAGTCGATGTGTGTGTGTAAGTCTATGTGTGTGTGTGTGAGTCGATGCGTGTGTGTAACTCCATGTGTGTTTGTGTGTGGGTCGATGTTGGTGTGTGTATAAATCGATGTGTGTGTGTGTCTTTTTCGCCTGGTCAACGCCAGGTACTTCCCGCTAGTCGGTTATAAAACACAAGGGACTGTAGGGATCCTACCGCAGTGTAATGGTGAGCACAATGGACTTGTATTCCAGAGGTCGCCGGTTCGATTCCATCTCCTAGTGCGGCGGTATAAGTGGACACACACCCCGGTGGATAGATTTGCGGGTCCCGTGTGGTGTGGTAAACTGTGGGACTCTCATGTCTTCCAAGAAGTCTGACAAGCGTGTAATAGTGAATCAAATATCCCCTAAGATGTCCTCTCTACAGCTCCCTCAAGTGGAGGCCCTTCTCCCAGCATGGATGTAAGCAAGCAATTGAATGACTGATCCTTTGCCTCGTTGAAAAAGGGATTATGCTTTCTGCGTTTGCTTTCACAAATTCTCTGTCACAAGATGCATATTACTTGGTTATCATGTGTCGGCAGTGGTGCAAAAGCAAAAGCACAAATAAAAAAATCTCAACACGTTCGTCAATAACACTGCCTTAAAGTTCCAGTCTGTTTAATAATCCCACGTTGTGTGATGCATAGCAATCGCGTTATATCCAATTCGCATCTGCGTTCTAAAAAAAAGTGTTCCCAAATACATTTATCGCATTATATCCAATTCGTGTTACGAAAACACGCGTGATCAGAGAATGGACTGTGAAAAATACAGTATATAATAGGCGACGTTTCGGGGGATGTTCCTTGTATCTGTGAAGAAGGGCAATTGCCCAAAACGTTACCTATTGTTATTATATTCTTATTGTTTCAAACATCAATCGGATAAAGGAATTGGGGAAAGTGACAGGCGAACCGTGACACCCAATAAGCCTCCCAAAGACAGCAACTTTCAGAAGATGCCTAATGCTCTAATCAAGTGGGACACAAACACCCCAAGGTTGTGTATACGCATGAATAAATAATGCAATCAACATACCAATTCCAAAACTACCGTTTCAATAATATTCATAATCAGTAATTTCAGCCGGAACAGTCCGGAACGCTGTTCCATGAATTATTTTGACAGGCCACACCTATCTCACTTCATTTTGTCCTCGTTCATTTTCTAAACTTGTTCATAGCTTGGTTATAGTAATAGTTAAATAACATAGGATGATTATTATATAAATAGGCGTACCTTGTGCTGATGGTGCCTTAACACGATAACCCCTTCCTCCAAGTCAAGCCTAGCAACGTTCCGGAAAATATCGAGGAATGAAAACTTTTCCCCCGAGAGTTACCCCCGAGACACAGACCCCGTTTGTTTGCATGTTTGTTTGCATGTTTTTGCCACAAGTACGTGTGGTCAATGCAGACTTGATGCCTTGCAAATGGTATCTATTTGGTGTGTGAACATCTTAACACCTCGTGTTTTATTGCCATGAAGTGTAAAACCTATTCTTATTTTTCGTCGTGGGTGATTTGGTCGACACCATTAACTCGCTATGATAGAAAACCCGATGCAATCTCGGCGACTAAAACTTGTATTCAAACCCAGGTACTGGCCAGTGCGGCTCAGTGGCATAGCTGTCGAGTGTGCGCCCAGACCCACGGTCCAGAAGGGCCCAGACCCAGAGCTACGAAGAGGACATTTTTACAGGGGCCCCATTTAATAGGCCCTCGTGCAAGGAATTACATGGGGTGCCCTTGTCCAAGAACTCTCCCCCTTCCCTCACGCCCACTACCGTTCTTCATAGCCCACCACCTGAGCCCAGTTGCACTGCCTGCACACTTGATGTTAGGGCAGTGACGTAGTTGTGGTTGTGTGCAATCTTCGGGTATGCACCGCTTGTTGTTTGCTATGACATCAACAGACGTTTCGCTGCACGTGCCGTTGGAAGAGATAAAACAAGGTTCCACCTACCACGTGGAGCGAAACGTCGGACTTCACGCCGAACAACACGCGGTACAACCCGAAGACGCATCGGGGAGAGCTGCGCCACTGATTACTGAGTGGGGAGACAGCGCAGGGGAATGTGGAGTGGTAAGGGGTCGAGTTGGGTGGTGGTGGTGGAGGTGATCTACGGTCGTTAATTATTTGGCATGGACATTGGGGGGATGTCATGAGGCCACGGAAGAGTGGATGAAGAAAGAAAAAAAATTGGTTGAGCTGAACACAAAAAACACAACACAAACCCCCCATCCAGCCGCGAGCCTCGTCCCCCCCCCCCCGCCGCTTTCAGCCGGGCAGTCGGAAGGTTTGCGTTTCCATAATCACTTTCCGCCGGAGCTGGAGCGCTGGGCCACAGATGAGAAAGCAGGGGTTCCAAGAATGCGCATTGTCCTTTGTGGCTCTGGCCGCTCTGCCTCGATCTCGGGGCGAGGCGCCACGCTCGGCCCTGTCTGTATAAGTTACATCCCCAGTGTCGCCTTTTGTCAAGCACGGCCGGCTCAGGTAACGGGCCCGCAGGTGATCTCATCCCGCACACAAAGCTTGCCGCAGCTCGCTTCCTCTGCCCTCGAGCTCGGCGCGCGGTCGTGCGTGTGTGTGTGAACGTGTGTTGATATCCTTGTGTGTGTGGATGTGTGTGTATGTGAACGTAGGTGCTCCCTAACAGCACTTGTCCCAACAGTCGATTAAGGCTATACGGCACGGCACACGAGGGGGTGGGTGGCCAGCACCACGTGCGACCGCCTTTGTCTCCCCAGTGTCGATGTTTGCACACTGCGCTACAAACCCGGCGATCCGAGTTCGATTCCTGCTCACGGCCAACACCAGTGACGATTAACTTAAACCGGTCCTGGGCCTCCCATAGGTCGACTCAACCTCAAATAAGTACCTCGTGTGGTGTGTAAATATCGCCACAAGGGAGACAAAGGTGGCCAGGCGTGTGGCTGGCCATCTACCCCCTAGTGTGCCGTGCCAGGCTTCATAGGTGCTCGTGAACAGCACTTGCCCCATCAGTATGTTAAAGACTTTACAGAGGAAGTTTGTTTTTGTATGTGTCTTTGCCTTTTGTGTGTGAATGTATCATTGGGGAGCTGTAGTGTATTCGTTAGCGCATTGTACTATGACCTGGGTTCCATTCCCGGCCATGGCTAATATCAGCGACGAATATATGAATCGGTGCTGGGCCATCCCTAGGTCTCCATAGACTTTAATTGAGACGTAACATGTATGTATGCATGTTGAATTATTTTACCCCGTACTAACCCTTTGTGCTATTCGGAGGTGCGGGGGAAGGACAGCAAACTAAACGCAAACAGCAGTTCTAAAGAAATTAGTTTTCAATCTACTTGACATAAAAGTGCATAGCTCCAGTGGTTTCCTAAAATCAGAAGGAAGAGCGTTCCAGACGGTCGCAGAAGCGCATCTGAAAGCGTGCGATGCAGTGACCGTCTTTGTTTGATAGACACCAAAAGTCGCTGCTGCGAGGATGAACGGGGTTCGAGTGATGGCTTATGCAACTTGACGAGATCAGCAAAGTATTGCGGTTCATACTGTACTCTTTGGTTATTTCGGTAAAGTCACGTAGGTAGAAATAAAATAAAACAAATCACGACGTTTCTATCGCAACACAAGCGATCTTCATCAGGTGGGACAACCACAGCAAGAAAATGCTGAAGTTGGCGGGAGAGCTGCCGTGGCAAGAGGTTATTATTAAGTAAGAGAGGGGAGACGAGGCGAGGGGGGAGAGAGAGAAGGGGGGGGGGGTACGGGGTAGGGGGGGCGTGAGCGCTAGGGGAAGAGGACGTGAGGCTGGGAGGGGGGAAAGTGGGTGGGGCTAGAAGTGGGAAGGTGGTGGAAGAACAGATAGAGGACGTGAGGCTGGGGGGGGGCGTGGGCGGGGCTAGCAGTAAACCGGCAGGTAATGATGGATACAACAACAAGTTAAGGCATTACCTGGTTGACAACATCCTTCCAATGATTGTTCAATTTGTATACATCTTCTCGGTTGAAGTTTTGTCTATGTTTATATATCTGGATGGCTTCATGAACAAACCTTTGACAGTAGCCCGAGGGTTTGTAGAGTACCTTGGTCTCGGAAAAAAACAATATCATGCGAGCCCACAGCATTATAACAATGGTCAGCTATGGCAGAGGTATTAGTTCTGCCATGTTTCAGATCTGCCTTGTGTTCACGAACACGGTCCGAGACATGTCGTTTCGT
Source organism: Lampetra fluviatilis (assembly GCF_964198595.1). Classification (NCBI taxonomy): domain Eukaryota; kingdom Metazoa; phylum Chordata; class Hyperoartia; order Petromyzontiformes; family Petromyzontidae; genus Lampetra; species Lampetra fluviatilis. The sequence goes on from NC_136275.1 coordinate 17,754,017, forward strand.
TTCTCCAATGTAACTGCTACCGCAGGTACAACTCAGTTTGTAGACTCCAGGGTATTGCATGTCAGGAATGACCTCCTTCACAGATGGGATTAGATCACGGATTTTGTGTACTGTATTGAATCAGACCTGGATCTTGTGTTTGTTTAAGATTTTGGAAATCTTTTTGGTAACACCTGCTATGTATGGTAAAGTGATGGTTTTGATTGGATTCTCAGGAGATTGTTTATCCATGGTTGGAGAAACAGCTTTGCGAATAATGCGATCCGAGTACCCATTCATCTTGAGGGCTTGGTGTACGTGTTTCAGTTCATTGACTAGGTGGCATTGGTTGGAGATGCAGTGGGCCCTATGGTGTAGTGTTTTGATGAGGGAATTCTTCTGTGCCGGATGGTGGTGGGAATCAGGTTTTAGATAGGAATCTGTGGGTGGCTTTCCTGTGGACAGAGTGCCTCAACGAGCCGTCAGGCCTCTTCTCAAACAGAACATCCAGGAATGGTAGCTTACCATCCTTCTCCACTTCTATGGTGAATGTGATTGATGGGTGTATGGAATTGATGTGGCTGAGAAATTGGTTCCATGCTGGCAGGCCATGTGGCCAAATGACGAAAGTGTCATCTACGTATCTCTTCCACAAGGAAGGACGTAGGGTGGATGTCTGGATGGCATCTGTTTCAAATTTATCCATGAAAACATTCGCTATCACTGGTAATAAGGGGGAACCCATGGGGGTACCTTCATTTTGTTTGTATAAAGTACAATTCCAAGTGAAGTAAGTGTTGGTAAGGCAATGCCTAACCAAAGTTGGTAGATCAGGATTCAGTCCATGTTGGACCAAGTCTTCAATTATTGCTAAGGTGTCAGGTACAGGAACCTTGGTGAACAGAGATACTACATCAAAGCTGACAAGCAAATCATCTGGAGACAGTGAGATGTCCTTGATTAGAGAGACCAAGTTAGCTGAGTTATGTACTGCTGAGGTAGTCTTGCCCGTGAATGGAAGCAAGGTTTCAGACAGAAATCGGGCCAGTTTGTAGGTAGGTGAGTTGATAGTGGAAACGATGGGCCGAAGTGGAGTACCTTCTTTATGGATTTTTGGAAGACCATAGAATCTGTGTGGTCTAGCAGCAGAGGGTTGTAGGGAGAGCCGCTTGAATGGTTCGGTTAAAGAAGTTGAATTGTTGATGATATTGTTGGTTTTTGTAGCCAGGCGGTTGGTAGGATCCTTGTTAATTTTGGTGTAACTGCCATCATTAGGAAGGTCCTGGATTTGTTGTTGTATCAGTCCCTCCAAAAAACGCGATTATGCGATCGCATGATTCCATGCAAAATCAGCCAAAGTCCGCATATTTATGCGGGGGGCGCGTTTTTTCAAATACGCCACACTTTCGCCGCATAAATTGCAGATTTCCGCGCGCAAAATATGCGGGCTTGCATGATTTCATAATCCACGCATTTTCGTTGCAAAAAGTCACATATATCTTAGCAGAAAGTTGAAAAATGTTGCGTTTACTTCACACAAGCGCAGCCATTTCCCCTGTTGCCATGGGAACGTTATGAAGTGACGTCACTCATTACGCGACATCATTGAAAAGCTGCAAACCCCGCGATGCCAATGAAACCATGATGAAGAGTTTATGCAACTTTACAGTTGTAAGATTGCACTTTTTTGTTAGTAGTATGTAAATTTACATTACTGTAAGACTGTACTGTTACTGTATTGCTTACGTTACTGTGCACTGAAAACACGTATTTTAACAGAAGATGTCTGTTTTGTATAGCTACCTCTGTAAAACAGGAAGCACACATTTAATTTTTTTATATTTTATTTATTCATTTTTACAGAAGTTGTAGCATATTCATTTTGTAAAGCTACAGAACATGTTCGACTCAATGTTTTGTAAGTTTGAGCCATCTGTTTGTTAAGGTCTGAAATAAAACAAGATGAGAACTTAAATATTCCCAGCACTTTCTGTGATGTAGTATGCTTGCTTATCATAGGAAGTAATAAGAAATGACTCTTTACATTAAAGTAGTAGCCTAGTGAATAGGGTGTTGGGGGAATCACTTTTTTTTTCTCTTTTTCATCAAACCGCAGTTTTTGCAAGTTCCCGCAATTTTTGCAAGTTCCCGCAATTTAATCGCATAAAATTGCATAAATATCCCGCATATTCCATCGCATTTTTTAAGAAAACGTGCCGCATAATCAACGATTTTTGCCCGCAACAATCACCAAACAACTCCGCGTTTTTCTGGAGGGACTGTTATATGTGGTTCCATGTGGAAAGCACTTTGTGTGTAATGAGTGCGACCTTATGATGTATTCGTTCGACACAACACCCGCTCGTCTGTCGTTCCAGCTTTAACAGGTGCTTGCAAACAGCTCTTACCCTACCAGTCTCGATAGGGTGCACAGGATACGTTTGTCTTTATGTGCGTGTGTGAGGATCGGTGGTGTGGTTAGCGCATTGCAACGGACACGGAAACCTAGGTCCAACAGTGGATTGACAAAGCAGTGTACATGTGCATCGTTGAGTCTGCTTATAACTATAGATACAAATTTAATTATTAATTTATTTTACCCCCCTCCGCCACACCCCCAACATATATATAATTGAGAGGGGGGCTTTTCGAACGGTTAGTATTTAACCTTAGCCTCTGAATGGATGTTTAAAAATGTTTCCGAATCCAAATATTCCAACAATAAAAAAATTATCAGCAAATCAAACGTTTAAGATTTTTGGAAGAGTACCATGCTGAAATTAACAGAAAGCAGAGGAAGTTCGCTTACAATTTAATAATTGAAACCAATTGGTTGTGAAGTTATGGTTCATGCGTTCCACTGCTGGAATGAGGGCTTCCCCATGTCAGCTCGGCTATTGGGGTTGTTTGAACGACGCCTCACCACGGACGCTGGTCAGTGCGGGTGAAAGGGTTAGGGAATGGGATCAGGGCCATTTTAAATGGTCAGGAATCGAACTTGGGTGGCCAGTGTGCTAACTACCCACGACTTATCATTATTATCCATGGTCTATCCACTGCTGGATGAAGGACATCTGATGCCCGTCCGCCATCCCCCCTCCGTTCCCTCCCATCTCACTCCTTCCTGCACGTGAGCTGCTGATCTCATCGCTCCATCTCTGCTATGGTCGTCCTCTTGGACGCACTCTCACTCGCTGCCAAATACTCACATGCATATGTAGTGACATAAGAAGGGAGGGGCTGCTGGGGGCTCTGGGTTCCCAGGTGGGTCCAGACGCTTAAGCCTCTGGGCGCCAGGCGTTGAGTTCCCAGGGGGTCCAGACGCTTAATCCCCTTGGCGCCGCCAAAGGGGGGGGCTGTGTGTGCTCTGTGGGATATCTGGGGGCGCACACGGCCCCACCCCTCGTTGGACCAGGCATAAAAGGAGAGCTCCCTGGACGATCGGGGCCCAGTTGTAACTCAAGACCCAAGACCCACGACCAGCCATCTGAAGACCCTGGGATGCTGTGAGAGCCAGCGCTGGGACTCTGGAACTCCCGACTCTACGACCTTGTGAGAGCCAGCGCTGGGACTCTGGAACTCCCGACTCTACGACCTTGTGAGGGCGAGTTCCGGAGCGTAGCCAGAGTAGAGTATCTAGGCTGTGTAGCTAGGCTGTGTAGCTAGGCTGTAACAGAGTATCAGGACTGTTGGACTGTTGGAGTGTTGTATTGTAATAAAGAAGTTACCTCTACAAGTGTCTCCGGAACCTGTTACATTTGGCGTCAGAAGTGGCAATGGAGACAAGAAGTAAGCCACGTACCTTCAGTCCTGACGGCGATGTTGAGGACCAAGCGGCGACAGGGCAGCCAACTCGGGCCGACAGCGACGCTGCACCGCCGGCTCAGCAGTCGTCCACCATACCTGCCGATCCTCCTCCAGCGTTGGGAGCAGCAATGGAGGAAACGCTGCTTCGCCTCACCGAGCTGCTCCACGGCACCGTCTCCATCCTGGACGACATGCGTCGCTCACAGGCGGAGACAGCAGGGAGAGAGGCGGCGCAGCGGCCGCGCCATCCCGCCGGCTCCCACACAAAAATGGCGGCCGTTCCCGCCGCAAATACATCCGGGTGTGTCGTCACTTCTGCGGGGGGAGCAGTGGCCGCTGGGAGCGACGTCACTTCCGGGCCCAGCGTGGGCCAACCCGATGACGCCGCGTCATCAGCGCTGCGTCCCTCACCGCCGGGTGACAGCTGGTTGCAACCAAGCAACGCCGCGTCATCAGCGCTGCGTCCCTCACCGCCAGGTGACAGCTGTTTGCGACCTAGCAACGCCGCGTCATCAGCGCTGCGTCCCTCACCGCCGAGTGACAGCGCTGCGAACGCGAAGCCAGCTTCAGCCGGGTTGCCAGGCAATGAAAGCTTGGCTCACGTCCACCAACGCCTGCCGGCACTCAAGGCATTTTCTTCAGAGGGGGGTGAGTGGGCAGCGTTCGAACGCCGGTTCGTCTCTCTTATAGAGACGTCCGGCTGGTCGGAGTATGAAGCACTCCAGGGCCTCCCGGCCATGCTCGACGACGACTCCCTCGCAGCACTCCTTGCTGTGCCACGCGCGAAACGTGCCACGCTCACGGATGCCCTTCATCAGATGCGGCTGATTTATGGACCCCCATCCGAAGCACGTCACCGCTTCGATGCGAGGAGGAAGAAGGCCTCTGAGTCGGCGATGGGGTACCGCAGCGCGCTGCTGGCCATGGCGAAGGTTGCCTACCCTCGCATGGATGAAGACGCTGTGGAGTCACTCGTGCTGCAGAAGCTCATGAACTTGGCCCGCCAGCTTCGAGTTGCCATGCCGACAGCCGACGACGACGACGACTTCACGTCGCTACGTGCTGCCAGGTGCATCCAAGCACACCTACATTGCGATGAGGACACGACCATCGCCGCCTGCGCAGGCCCACCTGATGCACAAGCCTATGACGTGCATTCGGGGCCTCATCAGGCCTTCGCAGCAACAGAAAATCGCGGATCGTCCAACTGGCGATCCCAGCGAGATCACCACCAGCGGGACCGGCCAACCTCGCGCCAGGACGGAGCGTCCATCGTCTGCCACAACTGTGGCCTTTGGGGCCATGTGGCGTCCGGCTGCCGGGTCCCCCGACGCCGGACTTCAGGACCTCCGGCGCCTCGGCCACCACCGTATCCTCGGCATACCCAGGCGAGTCACGACACCTCGCACTCTCGGCCCCCACTTACAACAAGCACGCACCCTCACACCACACAGGGGGGTCATGCTTCGGAGGAGGGGGATTCGGGCCCATCATTGAACAACCGGGCGCTCGGACCGGGTCAATGGTCCGAGTTGGCCCATAGGGTCGTTGCCGCTGCGGCAGGGTCCTCTGCCGTAGTGGGTTCCATCGAGGGTGTTGATGTTCGTATGTTGATCGATACGGGTGCGTCGGCGACCATCATTTCAGACATAATTTATAACATTTTGCCCAATACATGCCGTCCCTTGCAGCCAGTTGATGTGCCATGCTATGCCGCAAATGGGGGTTCGTTGGGCATCACCGGACGGATCAATGCTCAGATCCGCATTGCTGACGTCCAATTAGTTGGGCCCATTTTGGTCTCATCAACCCTCGCCGTTCCGTGCCTCCTCGGAACAGATTTCTTGGGGAAGATGCCCATTAAAATTCTCATTAACAAAGGGTGTATTGAGCTCCCCTCCGGCCGACGCATGGCCTTCCTACCCACACCCACTCGGTTGCACTCCGCATCTACGACGGTGCAGGCGTTGGTGGCGTGCACAATTCACATTCCTCCTGGCTCTCAGATGTTAGTTCCCCTCCGGTTTCGTAAACCCCTTGATTACGACGCGTTCATGGGGGGTGCTGTGATCGGGCCTTCGCGTTCAGCTGAGCGGGTGTCGGACCTCGTGTGTGCACAAACGCTCGTGCGAAGCGACCACGACCCCTTTATCCAGGTCCTTAACGCGGGATTGGAAACGGCCGTTATCTGTCAGGGAATGGTGCTTGCTCACGCGACGCCAGCCCCGCCAGAAGATGTGATCGTGGGTCACGTAGGGGGCGAGTTCTCTTCCGTTGCCAAGCCAGGTCCTGACACAGGATGGCTCGACGCGCTTTGCTCCACTTCTGCCGATTTGTCACCATTACAGCATGCTAAATTACGCACGCTGCTGAGCGATTTCGCCGACGTTTTCAGTCAAAGCAAATTCGACATTGGCTGCACTAAATTGCTAAGCCACCACATCGACACGGGTGATGCCGCTCCAATTCGTCAAAACCCATTCCGGGTGAGCCCGGCCGAAAAGGAACATGTACGGGTGGCCGTCAACGATATGTTGGCGGCCGATGTCATTGCGCCATCAAATAGCCCATGGGGGGCGCCGATCGTTCTTGTTAAGAAGCACGACGGGAGCCTCCGCTTTTGTGTTGACTTCAGGAAACTTAATAAGATTTCTGTGGCCGACGCCTACCCGCTTCCCAGGATGGACGAGTCGCTCGATGCCTTAGCAGGTGTGCATTACTTCTCCACCTTGGATCTCCTCTCGGGGTTTTGGCAGCTACCCCTTGATGACGCATCCAAACCAAAGACGGCCTTTCGCACGCCGCAGGGACTGTTCCAATTCAACAGACTTCCCATGGGTCTTCACTCGGCCCCGGCGACGTTCCAGCGCCTGATGGAGCTGGTCCTCGCTGGGCTCCAGTGGGATTCTTGCCTAATCTACCTCGACGATGTAATCGTGTTCAGCAAAACTTTTGATGAACACCTCACGCGATTGAAGGCAGTTTTCCTTAAAATGCGAGCGGCTAACCTCAAATTCAAACCGCAAAAGTGCCACCTCATGAGGGATTCGGTTCGTTATTTGGGCCATATTGTCAGCCGCTCGGGAATTGCCACGGACCCCGAAAAGACAAATTGCGTGCGCTCATGGCCAACTCCTACCTCTGTTGGGGAGGTGCGGAGTTTTATCGGCTTCGCCTCATATTATCGACGATTTGTTGCAGGATTCGCATCCATCGCGAAGCCCCTCCACGCATTAACGGCCAAAAGGGTCAAATTCCGCTGGGGAGAGTTAGAACAGGCATCGTTCAATGCCGTCCGAAAAGCACTGGTCGATGCTCCTACCCTGTCTTATCCAGATTTTACCACTCCGTTCATTCTGGATACAGACGCTAGCAACACCGGAATTGGAGGGGTGCTGTCGCAAATTGTCAATGGAGTGGAGCGCGTCGTCGCCTATGGCAGCAGGGTGCTGTCGCCCGCGGAGCAACGTTACTGCGTGACGCGCCGCGAATTGCTTGCTATCGTTTTTTTCATAAAGCAGTACAGGCCATACGTGTATGGCAGGCATTTCACAGTACGCTCCGACCACGCGGCGCTACAATACGCCTTGCGAGTGGACCAACCATCTGGACAGCTCTCGCGTTGGCTCGAGATCCTCCAGGACTTTGCGTTCACTGTCATTTACCGCAAAGGGATTCAACACGGGAATGCCGACGAGTTGTCGCGACTGCCGAACAATGAGCGCTGTGCTTGTTTTTTGGGTGCGGGGCGTTGTAGGCAGCCTGACGGGGTACCGCCCCCATCCCTTGCGGCCGCAGCCGGGGATGGGGTCGGGGACCACGGGGCTCCCTCCACGCAGGTTCCGCAGGACGCATTGCTGGGCCTCGGGTTGGACTGGGGACGTCTTCAGATGGAAGACGTCTCCCTCCTCAAATTGAGACGCCGCGCTAGGGATGCCGAGGGTCACAGGGGGCAGGGGGGCCCCATATCATATGTCATCCGGGAAGGCGTCCTCATGCATTGGGATGGGGGGTCCCAATCCCACACATTGGTGGTGCCCACCTCCCTGCGGGGGCGGCTTGTGTGGGAAACCCACAGTCGCCTCTTGCACTTAGGGTGTTCAGAAAACACTAGCTAAAATCCAATTGGAATTTTTCTGGCCGGGCATGGCAAACGATGTGGCTGACCTTGTGTAAGGTTGCACAGAATGTGCACGGCGGAAACCACCTGCTAGGCCGTCCTGCCCGCCGCTCCAATCCATTAAAGTTTCCCGGGTCAATGAGATCGTCGCATTGGATATTTTGGGTCCGTTTCCCGCTACTCCTCGGGGTAGTAAGTACCTTTTGGTTGGGGTCGAATATTTTACCCGATGGGCCATGGCCTGGCCACTCCCCAACCAGTCTGCAGCAGCCATTACGGAGGCCTTTTTCCAGGGCTACGTCCTGGACAAGGGTGCTCCCGAACGCTTGCTGACTGACCAAGGGAAAAATTTCTCTTCCACCCTGTTGCGGGATGTGTGCAACCTGCTAGGGACACACAAAATTCGCACCTCGCCATATCACCCCCAGACTGACGGTATGGTCGAGCGATTACATAGGACACTTACCTCCATGCTAAGCCACCAGGTGTCTGAGTCACAGACTGATTGGGATCTCCACATACCTGGTGTCTTGGCCGCCTATAGAATGGTGCCCCATGCTGCCACGGGGTACTCGCCATTCTATCTTATGTATGGTAGGATGGTTTGCCCCCCAATCGACATACAATTGCACATTAAACAGCCCGCACCTAAGGCTAAGATTGCCGACCACATCCGTGCTAATGTGCGTCGTCTCGTAGATGCCCGGGAGGCTGCTCAAAATAACTCAGAAGCCCGTCAGCTTGCCAACGAGCGGTTACGGAATCTCCGCACATCCCGCCACGTTTGGGTAGAAGGGGACCGCGCCTGGCTCCACTGCCCACAGGTACCATTGGCTACTTCCTCAAAACTGCTTAAGCCTTGGAGAGGGCCGGTGGTTATTATTCGCGTTCTCCGCCCGCAGTGTGTCAGGATCCAGCATGGCAAGCGACGTTGGTTCATGCACCCGTCATGTCTAAAACCTTACATTCAACCTTACACACCTCCTTCACATCTCCGGGGCCGAGAGCGCGACATGTCTGACGAGCCGTGCCGCGATGATGCTGCTTCTAACTCTCGGGCAGGTCCCGCTGCCCCGCCCTCAGGTGCCTTGGGAATGAAATCCGCCACGGCCGACCCAGCGGGAACAAGCTTGCCCGTGGGATCAGCGACCCAGGACACAAGCGCAACAGCGGGTCGTCGGTCCCCTCCCGCCTCCGTCGCGACCGATGGACCTGCCACTCGGACTCGCTCAAAACTCAAACGATTTTCATGACCCCCGCCCACGAACTCTCGTCCCAACGCGACGCCACTCACCTTGCCATCATGTATAGTGGGCGATTGCGGCGTGCGTTCATCCTGCATATATGTGTTTATACAGTGTTGTTCTACATCGGTGACCACAGGAGGGTGAGAGGCGCTTTCTTCTCATTTTTTTTTTCTTGATTTGTCACACACTCATTCTGATGGTTAACAAATAATTTCTTGTACAATTGTATTTTTTTTGACAGCCGGGTCGGCTGGAGGCTACGTAGAGGGGGGTAATGTAGTGAGATAAGAAGGGAGGGGCTGCTGGGGGCTCTGGGTTCCCAGGTGGGTCCAGACGCTTAAGCCTCTGGGCGCCAGGCGTTGAGTTCCCAGGGGGTCCAGACGCTTAATCCCCTTGGCGCCGCCAAAGGGGGGGGCTGTGTGTGCTCTGTGGGATATCTGAGGGCGCACACGGCCCCATCCCTCGTTGGACCAGGCATAAAAGGAGAGCTCCCTGGACGATCGGGGCCCAGTTGTAACTCAAGACCCAAGACCCACGACCAGCCATCTGAAGACCCTGGGATGCTGTGAGAGCCAGCGCTGGGACTCTGGAACTCCCGACTCTACGACCTTGTGAGAGCCAGCGCTGGGACTCTGGAACTCCCGACTCTACGACCTTGTGAGGGCGAGTTCCGGAGCGTAGCCAGAGTAGAGTATCTAGGCTGTGTAGCTAGGCTGTGTAGCTAGGCTGTAACAGAGTATCAGGACTGTTGGACTGTTGGAGTGTTGTATTGTAATAAAGAAGTTACCTCTACAAGTGTCTCCGGAACCTGTTACACATACGCACAACTACTACTTACATACATGGCCTACAGAGGAAGATTCGTGCGGCCCTAGTATTATAACCCTCGGCGTGTACGCGGTTGTGTTTATTTTGTCATCTTCGCGCCGTTTCTTGTATTCCCATGCATCATCGACGAGGAAACGGGAGATGCTTTGACCAAACGGGCCTCACAAGTTAGAGAAAATCCGAACATTCCTTCACTTACAGAGCAACTTAAGATAGGAAGGTTGTCTGTAGAGACCAACTCATGCAGCGGCACATTGATCAGTTTCTCGTCATTGTCAAGTCTACCTGTCTTGGCCTCACTTTGCGCTGTGTTGCACTACTTTCCGAATAGTTAACCTCGCATTCAATAAACCTTCAGAGCTAGGGTGAACATCCAACTCCAACGTATTTTATGAATAAAACGAGGTAAAACTGATGGAAAAACACAACACAAAATACAGCAACTGTTAATACTTACAATATCAATACAATTAATGAACCCTGCAGCATCATAACATTGTCTTAGATAATATGAATCTCAACAATAGGTCGTGGATGGACCAGGCACCTACATTAGCACTGAATGGCTATACAAGAGAATAAGCTAATGTGTTAAATAAGGTCACTTTATGTATTTACCAGACTGCAGCCTAAATGTACAGTGCTGCATATAACACTGACCTGTGGAAGAGATACTTCTTCATCCTTGCTCTCAAGAATGCATTAAAGTTACATGGGGATAAATCTGGCTCGACTTATCCAACTACAAATAACATTCACAATAATGCATGTGGCAGGCTTCGTTGTTAACTAGGCCCATATTCCTCGTAACAATTTAACAGCATTATAAAGGCATTTACAGCATTATAACATCATTCCCAGTATTATAAGAACATACATGAACTTACAGACAATGCTTCTTAAAGTTCCGCAATGAACAGATGCACCCATCTTCACTGAGACGCTAATTGTGCCTCCATTTTGTACTCTGTGTAATGGCCGACACCCCTGCCTGGCCTCGTGACTTAGAGACCCTTAACTCGTAACTTCCTGGTCACGTGACCAAACTCAACACCATCATATCAGGAAGTTCCTGTGTAAACACACCCCATATCTGCCGTAGGGCAGAACACTACCAGTTTTCATTGTTGATGATGACTGCAAGAGATGACGGATTAGTCTCTAATCTACTCGATTCCCTTTCCCGCTCCTTGGGTTGGGTGCTGTACATACATACATGACCCAACCCAAGGAGCGGACCCAACATCTCAACCACCACTACCATCACCACTTACTACATCATCATTATCTCTCACCACCACCAACCAACACAATGACTACAAATTACCACCATCATCATCCCTGGCTTCCCACTACCAACATTAGTTTATACTATGTACCTGTCCACCGTCACCACCTCCTATGTCATCAAAGGCTCCTACCACCACCACCAAAGCATCCATTACCCACCATCAACGCCAGACCACGTAAGCCGAGCAGTGTTTGAGCCTGGTTGGTACAAAGGTGGAAGACTTCCTGGGAATAGCCATGCATTGTCGGCGTGGAGTTGTTAGGCGTACAGACATGGATTCTTGAATCTATTTGTGCGCAGCTTTGAGCGTGCGCCTCCCCTCGTATGCGTGGAGAACTCCGATTTCCCCCCACGTTTCAAACGCCTACAACCAATACAGCACCCTACTGAAAATGCGTCTGAAAACTAATGGAGGCTAACCCTTTTGATGCATGGTTCAAGCGAGCCTGACTGCTGATGAGACACTGGATTTTTAAACCGATCCTGATTATACTTTTGTTGAACTAATGCTGCTGAAATTGTGACTTCTAAAAGCCCGATTTAAAGCTTTCGTGACTGCAGGGATTCATCTTCTTGGTTCTTTCGGTAAAGTCACGTAGAAGGGAAGTAATAAAATAATAAAAATAAAACATAATAAAACAATTCTCACGACGTTTCGGCCACAACGCAAGCAGCCGTCCTCAGGTGAAGAATGAAACACCACCAAGCTTGGAGCGTATATTTAAGCTGGGTTGGAGGGGGGAGGTGGGAAGAAGAGCGCCTTAACAAAATTATTTGCATATCAAGAGGAATTTAGCATATGGAAAATGCGTAGGAGGTGGGCGGGGGGGTTTCAAATTAATCTTATGCCCGTGCATTGTGCAGGATTAGCAGCATCAAAGGGAGGGGGAAGGGGGGTAGCATTAACCAAGGAAAGGAATGTTAATAGTATGTAGCTGCAGTTACTAAACAACCAAGTAAAAGACTAAAGTATAAACTACATAAACAACTAAAGTATAAACTACATAGCATCATCAGTATACTTACTATACTCTACAATAAGCTGAGTTACTAACAGTAAGTAATACATTACAATTCTACGTCGTAAAAATTATATAATATGCTTCCATCTAAACTTTATTCTCTTACATCACACGAGTCTACACCGTACAATATACTGCCATAGACAAACCCAACATTAAATTATATACTGTATTGCTATAAACCACCCTTATACATTTTAATATAACACTATGTATTATTCTACCCACCCTAATGTGTATCACACTGCTATATGTTTACTATACAATTACGATACTATATATTACTTTGTACATTGTATTAAGCATATAAATGTTATACTATTTGTTATTAGACACTGTACCATTGACGGTCAATGGTACAGTGTATAATGCTGCTAATCCTGCACAATGCACGGGCATAAGATTAATTTGAAACCCCCCCGCCCACCTCCTACGCATTTTCCATATGCTAAATTCCTCTTGATATGCAAATAATTTTGTTAAGGCGCTCTTCTTCCCACCTCCCCCCTCCAACCCAGCTTAAATATACGCTCCAAGCTTGGTGGTGTTTCATTCTTCACCTGAGGACGGCTGCTTGCGTTGTGGCCGAAACGTCGTGAGAATTGTTTTATTATGTTTTATTTTTATTATTTTATTACTTCCCTTCTACGTGACTTTACCGAAAGAACCAAGAAGAGGTTCTAAAAGTCAGTTAAACTGAATGGATGTGTTCAAAATATATTAGACTTATGTTTTACGTGGAGGGACAAATATGGAAATGAGGCGTATTGTTTGCTTATACACTGTGTAACTGGTTAAATAAAGTGACTTATTAAAATGCTGTTATTGTGCAATGGCTATCTGTGGATTCATTTGTCTCTAAAAATGGAAGGAATTTGATTGAATAAAGAAAATTCTGAGTTTGATTCTCAGCCACGGCTCACATCATTGGCAAGTGATATTTTAATGCATGCCTCTCCTTCTTCTCTCCCTCTTCTCCAGCCCGCACAAACCAGAGTCGTGAAGTATGGCCATACAACCCCCATGACTGACTTACCGTTGAGAGGCCTTCATTCAGCAGTGCATACACCATGGTCGATAACTTGAACTTCTGAGCATTGAGAGACACGCAAAGGCGGCCGCAGCACGAGTAGGAGGAGATGTAGCACTTGGCGGTGAGAAGGAAGATGTTTACTGATCACAGTTGAAACAAAACCCGTGACTTCCAACCAATAGGGAGTTGTCTCTCATCGGCGGCCACGTGTATGTGGAGACAGAATTGAGTTCTGCTTGAACGGGCATACCCTGATTTACGTCTCCCCTTTAACGTGGTTTCTCAAACACGTCGTCACTTTATTAACACCGCTACCTGATTTGCGTCACCTCAACCCACATTTACATCGCTAACAGCATCGTCCGTCCTTTCTCGTATTCGTCGCATCGGCTTTCGTCTCCACCTATACCCCGTAAATTGATTTGATTCATGTTGTTTCGATATTCGTTGCATCTTTCAGGAACGCACCTCAGACGTAAACCGGGGTATTAGTGAATATTATTTTACTCCGGTGTATATAGGTACGCTTCAAGCAGACGCGATCCATTGCTGGATGTATTTGTTTTTTGTTTGTTGCGGTTGCACCCGATTCAAGAGCCGAATGGCTCACAGGGCTATACCAAATAAATGAAATGAAACTGGGTTTGGCGGTATGGTACTCAATCACGCGTTTTGCCGAACACGAATTCGTGACTATCACTTATTCTCTGGGTTTGCTAAATGCAGAGTGCCATCAACTCGCATATATTTACACACAGAGCCAGATACTCAAACATCGACATATATAATCATTAATTACTGAGCATATAAACCAATAAACTCTCAAAGAGACCTCCAAATATAGGATCCTCTTGAAAATGAGTCTCCGGTTAAAGAAAGTGTGTTATGAGTCATTGGTGTGATCCTTGCTGACCGGATTACTGGTCAACGAGTTACTGGTTTGGGTGACCGGCCCAGTGGTCAGTGGTTTATTGACACGTTGGTTAGGATGTGACGAGCCTACTGGTCACCTGATGACTGACCCATTGGTTCGTGTGCCATGGACTTGCTGATCATTCGGTGGATGTGCGTCAGGTCTTGGTGAGAAGCTTATTAGTCAGTGTGTTGAGGTGCAATTTATGACTCCGAGGCAGGTTGCTGTTAGGGGCTCACGCCACGTTTATTTAAGGGCTTACGCCAAGTTGTTCAGGGCTTACGCCAGGTGGATAAGGCTTACGCCGAACCAGCACCCCCCTAGCCAATAACTCCCCCAGGGGACAAGGTACTGGGATCCCTCCACCCCGGCTAACTCGCCTCTCCACCCTGCCCCGGCCCGGGACCACCCCCAACCTCGGCTGGTCGGGCGGAGCAGCCACCCCTAGCCTCGTGTGAGGATCAACTCCCCGAGTCCCCACTCCTACCCCCGACTTACCCCTGTTCCATCCCGGGTCCCCCTTTAAATACCCCCCTGGGGCATGACGTCATCGTCCTCCACGGCCCGCCTGACGTCACGTCCCGCGACGCCACTCTCTCCTCGGTCGCGCGTGACGTGATGTCACCCACTACACCTCTACACGTGGTTGACTGCGTGATTTGACCAATGAACCATTTGTCAATCCACTGTTGGATGAAAACATCCCTACGCCAATCTCTTCGTCGTAATCATCATCATTGTCAAGTGCTGGACGAAGACTTCCCCACGCCATCATCATTACAAGCCATGATCTATTGACGCGATCCACTGCTGGATGAACGCTACGTTATCGCCTTGCTCTCCTCACGGTCATGTGAATTACACAATCCATCTGACTCCTGCGCATGAATTCAACTTATTGCTCCGTCTCCGTAGTGGTCACGATCTCGGGGGCGCAATCTCTCCTTTCCTTTTGGCTGTCACTCCATCACCGGGCTTTTGCATCGTCAGCCACCATATGATCTCACAAAGTGGCTCATCTAAGCCCCGCTAACTTAAGATTTCACAGACTCGAATGTACGTGTGTACACGTGCAACTCTGTTCTCTATCCACTGCTGGATGAGGTGCCGCCCCACGCACCGTGCATATTTTCGGGGTTGTTTGACCATACTTCACCAGTACGGAGTAAGTAATAACATATGTAGAAGAAATTCCATCATCACCCACACTTTATTTACTGATTACAGATTTAATGGCATGAACGCTGTGTATAATGCAGTGACTTACCTACAGAACATGAACACTGGTCTATAATGTAGTTTTATAATATATAACAACATTATCATACATGCGGTATATATACAGAAATACATATAGATGTACAAAACCTCTCAGTACCATAAATCACACATTACGAAAAGCTCAACAAACCTCTAAATATCGATTTAAAGCTTTCGTGACTGCAGGGATTCATCTTCTTGGTTCTTTCGGTAAAGTCACGTAGAAGGGAAATAATAAAATAATAAAAATAAAACATAATAAAATAACATAATAATATAATAATAAAAATATAATACAATAATAGAATAAAATAATAGAATAATATACCATTAATTATTTAATTATGTTTTATTTTTATTATTTTATTATTTCCCTTCTACGTTACTTTACCGAAAGAACCAAGAAGATAAACCTCTAAATACATCTGTCGAAAGATTCCTTAAATTATAAAAGTGCGTAGGAAAAGTTCTGATAAAACATTTTCTTCTCATTTTATTCGGCTCCATCCGTCGCAGCGAGCTTCTCTCTCTCCAACGCAACCATCATCATCATCACCACCACCAACAGCCGTTCACCACTATGCCAGGCTATGTGCACTTTGAGGCCACGCGAAATGTCGAAGGCTCGCTACTGGCAGGAGGTCACTGGACAGACCCAGGTGCCATGGTTTGACTGACTTGACGTGACTGGCAGATGCACCACCTGTGCCCCCTACTGCGCCAATCACAACTACCATCCCCGGTATTACCAACAAAATCAATAGTTCGTTTGTCGGCTCCGCCGCCACGATCGCATTTTATCCGGGCGCCTCCCACGCGATAGCCGCATTACTGCTGCCAGACAGTAAACTTCTCGCCTTCTTGCCCGGAGCCGGTCGCCCCGAGGGAGGCTCATTGGCAGACGACGATGACGACGGGGAAGACGACGACGAAGAAGAAGACGACGATGATGATGCTGATGACTGCTGGCCCACGGGCTCGCCGGACGCGTTCTGCTGTCGCCCCATGCGCTTGCACTTGCACGAGGCCACCACCTGAATGCGGTAGGTGCGCGTCTCGCCGTTGCCGCACATCAGTCGGACCCGCTGCGTGCGGGAACGCTCCGCCACGCAGCGCCACGCGGAGCCGTCCTCGCCCCCTCGCCGCCTCCAGAAGTGCCTGCTGCCAGCCCAGTTGGGCAGCAGGGCCGTGGGCAG
Organism: Lampetra fluviatilis; assembly: GCF_964198595.1. Classification (NCBI taxonomy): domain Eukaryota; kingdom Metazoa; phylum Chordata; class Hyperoartia; order Petromyzontiformes; family Petromyzontidae; genus Lampetra; species Lampetra fluviatilis. The sequence goes on from NC_136275.1 coordinate 17,770,713, forward strand.
GCACTCCCCGGCGCACACCACCTCCTTCACCGGAGTCACGCTCGTGCAGTCGCCGTCGGATACGTACTTGGTGGAGCGCAGTTCCCGGCAGCCGAGATGGGCTTTGTCTAAGTAGGGGAGTGGCGGGGGTGGGGGGTGGTGGGGGTTGCAGGAGGTGTGGGGAGCATGGTCAGTATTGTTCAGTCACGCTCCGTGCATATTCATTTGTGCATTGCGCTAAGATGAATGGACTCCAGTTTCCTTCCGAAATTCAGTAAACGTGGAACGTTGGTCCCATAGTTCCTACAATATGCAAACGTTGGCTCAGCGTTTCATTTTAACTGGGAAGCCAAATACTAATTCGTATATTTATCCAAACATGCCAGCGAAGCTTCCCTGGGTATATGCACACCGCACGTCATGCAAATATACTCTATCTGGACATAGGGCCAATTCCACGGTCACAGAACGACACCGGAACACATCATCAGCGATGATACGCAGGCTTATCCAGAACATAATTCAGATACTGATAGTCGCAACGCGTTCACACACGCGACTACGCACGTGCGTCATTTGTCGTGAATATGTCTACGCCGAGTCAAACGTCACGGCGTTAGTTCTTGGACAATGTCCGTTACCGCGGAATCGCCGATGACTGTCGCAAACTTCACGCACGTCCGTTGAACTCGCTCGACGTCGTCTGCACTTTCGACGTGAGATTCTGTTCACGCCGATCCGCAACGTGTGGGGCTGTACGTCGTCGTTGGACGTAAAACGACTTATCTGGCGCAGCTGATGCTGCTGCGTTTGGCAGTGGCGCCGCAAGCACGGCTAACGAACGAAAATGAGGTCAACACATTCGTCAATAACGCGGTGTGGCCTTAACGCGAAATACGTATAATCGGCGACATTTCTGGCAATGGCCTGTCGACATTATAGCAACTTAAAATAACAAGTGATAGCATTATATATTTTGCGAGGCAGCGTTAGGAACGAACGTGTTGGGAGTTTTTGTTTAGAGCGTTGGCTCATGAAATGTTCGTACGACTGCACGTGTCTTATACGTGGTCATAATCATCATCAGCGGCAGCAGCAGCCATTATCACTCTACTGCTGGATGAAGCCCCCCCCCCCCTAACATCTTTCCCAACCAGGGCCAACTGTAACGATTTTTCGATGCAAAAACCATCGCCGCTTCCGCTGCACACGACCTGCTGATTCCATCGCTTTGCCGTCACGGTAGAAGTGGCTTCTGGCGCGTTTCCCTCCTTTGACTGCCACTCTAACGTTAGTCTCGACCATCTGCCGCCCATCCTTTTCTAGCGACGTACCCTTGCCAAGCCCACGTCCCACCCCCCCTCTAAATAGTCGAAGGAAGGCGTGTTCCTCTACAGCTAACGTGAGAGGAAGACCGAAGAAAAGCAGCCCAGCAACGACCTGCCCTGCACTGTCGACTTAAATCGCTCCACTGCTGGATGGAGACCCCTATGGGTTCCCCTTTGTCACCAGTTATAGCCAACATGTTCATGGAAAAGTTTGAATCAGACGCCATCCAGACATCCACCCTACGTCCTTCCCTGTGGAAGAGGTATGTGGATGACACTTTCGTCATCTGGCCACATGGCCTCCCAGCATTGAACCACTTCTTGGACCACATCAATTCCAGACACCCATCCATCAGATTCACCATGGAAGTGGAGAAAGACGGGAAACTACCATTCTTGGATATTCTGTTTGAGAGGAGGCCTGACGGATCCTTGGGACATTCTGTCTACAGAAAAGCCACCCACACAGATTCCTACTTGAAACCGGATTCCCACCACCACCCATCTCAAAAGAATTCTCTCATCAAAACGCTATACCACAGAGCCCATGGCATTTCTGACAAACACCACCTGACTGGTGAATTAAGACATGTACATCGGGCCCTCAGGATGAACGGATACTCTGACCGTACTATCAGCCAAGCTGTCTCTCCCACCACACAGAAACAGCCACATGAAACTCCGACCAAAACCATCACGTTACCATACATAGCTGGCGTGACCAAAAAGATCTCCAAAATTCTAAACAAATATAAGATCCAAGTCCGATTCAGTACAGTGCATAAAATCCGTGATCTGATTCCATCTGTGAAGGATGTCGTTCCTGACTTACAGTATCCTGGAGTCTACAAATTGAGTTGCATTTGTGGTGATTGCTACATTGGAGAAACGAAACGTCATGTATCTGATCGTGTCCGCGAGCACAAGTCAGATCTGAAACACGGCAGAACTGATTCTTCTGCCGTTGCCGATCATTGCTACAACTCGGTGGGCTCTCATGAAATTGTCTTTTCCGAGACCAAGGTTCTCTGCAAACCTCCCGGCTACCATCAAAGGTTTGTACACGAAGCCATACAAATATACAAACACAGACATAATTTCAACCGTGATGATGGGTACAAACTTAGTAATCATTGGAAAGATGTTATCAACCACGCAAAAAAGACTTAATTACAATTTTTTGGACCATCTTATCTGACAGGCACTATTTTACTTTACTTTACCGAGTGTTAACATCCCCAGTTATTTTTTAACAGTACTCTCTTCATTGTTCAGCCAGCATTGGTATTAACATGGGCATTTTCGTTCTTTTGTCTATCATGTGTATTAGAGCTTCCCTCCCCCTCTCTGCCCATTGTGTTGGCGTGTGCGGCAGTTGGCCGCTTGCGCATAATCGCTCCATTGTGTTGGCGTGTGCAGTAATTAGCCGCTTGCGCACAATCGCTTGCACGCCGTCGCCCACCCTTTTGGCCTCGCCCCCCCTCCCTCCCGATACGTTCCATTCATTGGCTACCATAGTCTGATGAGCTCCCCCCTCCCTCTCCTCCCCCCCTCAACTCGCTTTTAAGGGATTACATCTTGAATCATTGCCTCACTTGATGCAGCTAATCTGGCTGTGACGGTCCCACCTGATGACGGAGACTTGTGTTGCCTCCGAAACGTCGTGATTTTTGATTTTATTTTATTTTCATTCATTTTGATGTTTTACCTACGTGACTTTACCGAAAAAACCTAAGAAGTGGATGGAGACCTACCCACGCCGCGTCGTTCATGATGGGTCGTTTGGGCAAACCTCTCCGCGCGGATCAGTGCGGGTTCGTGAAGGCAGGGGGTGCATAATCCCACCCGGGAGCATAGCAGTACAGCGCAACAGTTGATATTTCTGGGCTGCCCTCTGCTGCTGCCCACCGCATAGCCCCGAAACCGCCTACGACGATCTTTGTGTACATGGTGGTCGTCCGACCAAATCATTGTACAAAGAGTCCGCTTAGCTTCCTAGACCTGACGATGAGGCGCGCATTCCGGGTGATCCGGTCATAAGGCTTTGCGAACTCGAGTTGTCGCGGTCGTCCCTTGCGGAGTAGTGCACAACAGCGGCGGATGTAACCACAACTCGTGCGTGACGTTAAAGACGTTTGCACACAGGGTACGTACACACGCGCGCACACGCGCGAGGTAAAGGTACAGCCCTGCAACTGCTGGCTTGCGCCACTGCTGGTGGAAGGGCCGCTGCTAAGAGGGAACCCCAGACAGCCTCTCCTCTCGAGGGTACATTTTGGTTTCGACAGACAACAACTGACGACAGTTACTGTAAAGTGACTTTCAGGCAGAGCTAATAATATAAATATAATAGGCAACGTTTCGGGCAATAGCCCTTCTTCATAGCACGTGAATAGATAGCCCCGAGAGACAAAGCGAATAGTAAAAGTTGGAGACTGTACTTGTTTACACCAAGGGGCCTGAAAAGAATTTACTTTATTTTTTTATTTTCTGACGACCGTTGTTTAAATTGATATGTTAATGGTTTACCTATTCGCAGCCATTGGGTAGAAATTCCGTGCTTACAAAAACTCTTTGCTTTAGATTTCTCTCTTGCGATATCATAGTTGATGTGTGTGTGGGTTTCTTTTTTTAAACACAAACATACATAGAGGAGTTTCCGTCGATTTTCCGTTGTGCACGTTCCTTGTTACCCCAAGCGCGTGTTTTGTGGGTGTTCAGTTGCGTTTGGCGCTGCGTTGATGGTGCGGTGAGGCCTACTGAGCTATTTAGTAACTTTTTTTTCAGAAGCCACCTAGCCACAATGATAGCTAAACGACGTGGCTTACCATGTGGAAATGTATCGTTGTCAAATACTCTAAACGCACGTTGTTTCTAAATGTGGAGAAAAATCCATTCAACCACGGGTAGAATATGCAAACTGAATATATAGAGGCGTCAGGGTCGGGGTCGAACTCACGACCTGCTGTATACCAGGAGAGGTAGTGAACATCTCCTAGCCACCGTGACTCTCTTCGTGACCTCACTGCGGGCTGCCCGTCACCTGTTTGATGGCTTTGTTCATGAGAAGGGAAAAGTCACTTTCCAGTGACTTCAGGGCACGCTCTGGTGACTACAGCGACGTCATTGCAGAGCCAATGCCGCTCTTACCGTCCCCACGGTAATCGCACGAGGACATTAAACGTCAATTAGAAGTTGTTATATATATTTTTAAAATAACTTCACACGTTTCAAATGAATTTACGACGGTGCTTACTTACACTTGACGTGCTATGAAGAAGGACCATTGCCTCAAACGGTGCCTCTTAAATATATGTTTCTTTTAATGCCACAGTGTTATTGGCGACTTTGTTGAGTTTCTTCATTGTGCTTGTGCACCACTGCCAACGCAGAAGCATCGCAATATAATTTGTTTACTTCTGTTCAGATACAAATCGAGTCGCTAAATTCTGCACACGCTCGATGATTGCTAAATACGCCCCGCGTGACGTAGAGCTTGAATTAACTCTTTATCCGCGTCACATGGAACACACACGTGCACGCGTGATGTCGACATTCATTTTAATCGGCGTTACCTACGCCACGTGAGCCCTGCTGAGCAATCATCGGACGCGTGTAGCGTGTAAACACAAGTTTGAGTAGATCGAATACACTTCTATCGCGGTGTGTCACGAGGCATGGAGTTTGGGAAAACACTGGAATATAAATATACATACATAAGGATACAACTTCGATTGTACTGCAGTTACAGCATGCACTTCAACGATTTGCGTCGTACAGTGTCAAAGAGGAGGTTCATTTTGACTGGAAGAAAGCAAGGTCCGATGGTCAAATAAATCGTGACCGACATGCAATCGATGCTGCTATCACAGCGCCACAAGAGGACACGAGTTGACTGGGTGATGGTGGGCCAAAGTGATACTTGGCTGAAAATCAAATCCAGTGCAATGTAGTTTCAAGTAACAATTACGATGCCAGTTTTTCACACCGAGTCTGAAGGACTATTTTTCAAGAGAGTCCTGCATTCACAGGTTTGGTCGGATTTCTGACCAATATCATTAACGAGTAGCTGGCATGCAAGAGGGATAGGGGGGGGTACCCATAGATAGAAAAAAAACAGCCACGCACACGAATGAAGTGACACTCAAAGTCTGCTCACAGACACAGTATATGTTCAATATACAGCTCCAATGCGTGCGTGCATTCAGTCTATATTACCGCTGAACCCATTGGTTTCATTGACGTCTCCTGGCCACCGTGCAGTCGCACGCCCGACAACACCTTGCAATCCACCAGGATTCAGCCCCCCCCCCCCCCCACGTACGAAGCCGTATGGAACCTGCTGAGCTTCCGATATCTTTTTGACGGCAACGAACGTATCAATGGCAATCTCGTCTCACGCAAGATTGGTGTTTGGGTTTGCAGAAGAAACGAAACAAAAAAAAGCCACCACGTTCCTCGGACGGTCTGCACCACCTTACCAAAAAGATGATCACGAACCATCAGCCTCCACAGCTTGCTTCGTTTCCAGATATTCGGCTACATATTCTCGGGAGGGGTTCTCGGGACGGCCGTCCGAGCCGCATCAGCCGCCCCATCATGGACAGAGTTTGAGGGGGGGGGGGGGACACGGGGGGCCAATCCTCCACCAAAACTAGACACCTTTATTAATTTATTTTCAGCAGCTTGTAATTAAAATAAAACACGTTATACGCACCCTTGAATGCTAATGTGAGGGACAAATCGAACCCCTGCCCCCCCCTAAAATTTAGAAATCAAACTCCGCCTATGCGCTCCATCCATCCTGACGGCAGTGCTCCTCCATGCGCTCACCGAAATCGTGCAGAGCACCGCGCCTCGCCCCGTGGCTCGCCCGGTTATCGGTGATGTTGAGCAGGGAGCCGACGGCGACGCGGGCAGCCGAAGAAGAGCTCTTGAGTCCCGCAGAAGAGACAGCAGCAGCAGCAGGAGGCTGGGGTGGGGCAGCAGGGGCAGCGCCGTTGGAGAGGTGGTGCTGGTGGTGGGCAGCGGAGGAGGCGAGCCCAGCCGCAAGAGCGCACGGAGGCAGCAGCAGCAGCAGCGTCGGCAGTAGCATCATCAGTTGGTGGTGATGTTAGCGGAGGTAATGGTGGTGGTGCAAGTGATATTGGTCGTGGTCTTGGTGGTGATAGCGATATTGGTGGTGGTGATGTTAGCGGTGATGGTGGTGGTGATGTTAGCGGAGGCAATGCTGGTGGTGCAAGTGATATTGCTCGTGGTCTCGGTGGTGGTAGCGGCGGTGGTGTTAGCGGTGGTGGTGGTGAGGCGGAACCGCGCAACCACAACACACGCGGCGTCTGTGTGGCACGGGGAGGCAGCGCGTCGCTTTTATTGCGGATCCGTGGAGCGCGGCTCTCAAAACACGCTCCGTGCGGGCGGAACTCTGCGGCTCCGAGTAAAAATGAACACACACCCCCACTCCCACTCATACACCCTGACAAAGACAAAGATACCCTGTGTAGCCTTAACGTCATTTGGGGGCAAGTGCTGTAAACGAGCATCTATTAAGGCCTGCACGGTACACGGGGGGGGGGGGTGTGGGTGGTCAGCACCACGCCCGACTAAATTTGTCTCCCAAACGGGGATGTTTATACCACCGCACCAGGTACTCATTTAAGGCTGAGTCGACCTAAGGGAGGCCCAGGACCGGTTCAGATATTCGTCACTGATGTTGACCGTGACGCGCTAACCACAACACTACCGTTCCCCCACGTAGTACAAACACACAAGGTATCACACACGCACACGTAAACACACATCGGGTATCATAAATATTGATACAGGGTAATGCAAACGCACACACTTACGCAAGGTAAAAACACACATAGACACAAATATTCACGGTGTTACGCAATAAACAAAGATCAAAGATCCTCCATATAACCTTAACAGACTGTAGGGGCAAGTGCTGTTAGCGAGCACCTATGAAGGCCAGAACGGTACACGATGGGGTGGGTGGCCAGCACCACGCCCGACCGCCTTTGTCTCCCTAGTGGCGATGTTTACTACACACCGCACCCGGTACTCATTTGAGGCTGAGTTGACCTAGGGGAGGCCCAGGACCGGTTCAGATAATCGTCACTGGTGTCGGCCGTGAGCGGGAATCGAACTCGTGTCGCTGGGTTCATAGCGCAGCGCGCTAACTGTGACACTACCGCTCCCTACGCAATAAACACACACACACGTACACGAGCAGGTATTTGCGTCATTCTAATAGCGCTATCACGAACGAAGGCTCCGTGTTCCACAGACATAGCATGCAGTCGTTTTACAGTCGGGGGGCGATGCAGCTCTCTGTAATCCCAATTTAGTGATTTGCGAGCAATCTGTCGAACTTGGCAAATTCGGCATATTTGTATTAAATCCATAGCTAACTGGGCATTACATTCGAGTACGTAAACATATACCGGGTCAGCCGCCGTTCGGAACAAATTGGTGGTGACGTCACCACAGCGCTTGTGCCAGGCTCGGTGGACGGACATTGAGGCCACGTGAAGTGCAGAAGGCTCGCTGGCAGGAGGTCACGGGGACAGATCCATGTGCCATGGGTTGACCAACTGAGATGACTGGCAGATGTGTAGAGGTGTAATTGTGTATGGGAGCGGATGGCTAACAAACACAAGGGGCGTGGTTAGGGCCGTACAGAGAGGAGGTGCTCACACCGACGTCCGCACCTGCATCCCCCACGGGCCCCTCCCGGGGGCCGAGTACTATAAAAGGTGGTGAGCCGGAGTGCTCGAGGTCGAGTATCAGCTTAAACCAGCGAAGACTGAAGACCCGCTAGAATAGGCCCCGGAGCTCCCCTGGCTCGCTGTCCTTGTCAGGGCTGACCAGGGCAAGCCGGTGGCGTGGCCCCGAGAGCCCAGACGGACGTCCTTATAAGAGCCGGTCTGGAGACTCAGGGTGCCGGGATCCCAGCTTGACCAGGGCTGGGATAGGTAGCCTCCCCTAGCTCCGTAGTGGAGGACTTGGGCTTAGGTTAGCGGGGTTAGATGTTGTGTCTCCCTGTTAGCCGAGTAAAGGGGACGATAACCCCTTAAGTACTGTGTGTACCCGTTACTGTACACAAGTTGGTGTTAATAAATAAGTGTGCCTCCGACCGCGTCGTCAAAGCCTCCTGAATACTTACTACATCTGGGGTCAGAAGTAAACGTTCAACGATGGACACACGAGGGACGACACGTACCAGGGAGTCGGAGATGGAGGACACCGCGGCCGAATCGCCACCAGAGATGGCCGAGGTCGGATCGGAGCAGCCGGGGCCGAGTACACCCGCGCTGCTACGACAGGAAGGGGGGGATGCGTCGGCCGAGGGACTTCGGCTGGCTCACTCCCGCCTGGCGGAGCTGCTCTACGCTGCGGCCGCCGCGTTGGAAGAGATCACGAGGCTGGGGGCTGGAGGGGCTGCGCGGGACGACGACAGCAGCCGACGCGCGGCGACATTTCCCGCCACCCCGACGTGGCTCGCGGTTCAATTTCCCGCCATCAACACAGTGCGAGCAGAGGGCGGGGCCGGCCCGCGTCAGGTGACTGCTGAGGGCCAAGCACAAGCCGTGACATCATCAACACCGGCCAGCGCGTCAACAACAGAGCGACCGGCGATGCCATGCTCGCAGCCCGCCCACACACTGTAACGTCTGCTGGGAACGACGGAGCGCGATCCGCAGCCACGGACGTCGCGTTACAGCAGCGACTGCCGCCTCTCAAAGAATTCGTGGGCGCGGACGGAGACTGGGGCGGCTTCAAAAGGCGGTTCATCGCTCATCAAGAGATGGCGAACTGGACGGACGCCGAAGCACTACGCGCGCTGCCGGCGATGCTGGACAACGACGCCCTGGCTACTCTCACCTCGGCGCCTAAGGAAAAGCGCGCCACGCTGCACTTGGCGCTGCAGCTGCTGTCAGCTGTCTATGGCCCGCCTTCGGACTGCAGGCAGCTATTCTACGATCGTCATCGGGGCGCCAACGAATCGCCCCTGGCCTTCCGGACGGCTCTCCTGGCCCTGGCGAAGGCAGCTTTCCCGCGGATGGACGAGGAGGGAGTGGACGCTATGGTGGCTGAAAAGCTGCTGCTACTCGCGGATGAGCTGGACGTCGCCGTCTTGGCTCAAGACGACGCAGAGATGTCGTCCTTGCTGGTCGCGCGCCACATCCACGGGGGCTTGCGGTCCCTGCGTCGCAAGGCCGCCAAGGGGGTGGCCGGCCATGCCATGGCGGCCACCACCCTCCCATCGGAGGAGGTCTGCGGGGTGGAGCGGCGGGGGGAATGGAGATCGGCGGCACCACAGGCTCGGAATGGACCGAGCCGCCAGGAGCAGCCCAGGCCATCTGGGGCGCTCACACGCTGCTACAACTGTGGCCTTCAAGGCCACGTTGCTTCAGGATGCCGGGCTCCCCGTCAGCGCGGGGCGACACCTCGTCAGGACGCCGCGCCGTCTCCACCCAAGCTCCAGCAGAGAAATACGGCGAGTCGTGGCACCTCACACGTTTGGCCCATGCACACATCCGACACACACTCACGCGCTCAACCGAACAGGGCTCGCAAATCGACGGCCGTTGCGCCTGATTGTTCTGAAATGCGGCGAGCGCTCCAACCGGGTCAGTGGTCGGAGCTCGCCCATCGTGTCGTTGCAGCGTCGGCGGGATCGTCGGTTGTGGTCGGTCATATTGATGGGGTAGAGGTGTAGATTTTAATTGACACAGGAGCGTCGGCGACCATTATATCTGATTTGATCTATAACATTCTTCCCGTTCAAAGTCGTCCCTTGCTCCCCGTTGACGTGCCATGCTATGCTGCTAACGGGGGCTCGCTAGGCATCATTGGCCAAATCCGCGCCAAAATTTGCATTGGAGACATTAAATTATCCGGCCCTGTTTTGGTTTCCTCCTCACTGGCGGTTCCGTGCCTGTTGGGGACGGATTTCTTGGCCAAAATGCCCATTCGTATCTTGATTGACCAGGGGTGCATCGAGCTCCCGTCGGGTCGACGCGTAACGTTTTTGTCTTCCCCCGCCACGGAGCGTCGGGCGTTTGCAACCGTGCAGGCGCTCGTGGCAAAAACTGTGCGCGTACCCCCGGGGGCTCAGATGCTCGTCCCTCTTAGATTGCGTCGGCCGTTTGCTGAGGGGGTTGCGGATCGGGGGGTCTTGTTGGGACCATCTCGGGCCGGGGTCAGTGGCCCCGATTTACTAGCGGCTCAGACCATGGTGAAAGGGGATGGGGACCCCTTCATTGCAGTCCTTAATGTAGGATCGCGAACGGCCGTGGTTCCTCAAGGGACCGTGCTTGCACACGCAACGCCGGCACCCTATGAGGAACCACTCGTGGGTCAGGTAACCACCGATCCTCCGTCGCGACCGCATTCGGACTGTGATGACGGATGGCTGGATGCACTTTGCGCGGGATCAGTGGACCTGTCCGACTCGCAGCGTGCGCAGCTGCGAGTTCTCCTGAAATAATTTGCCGACGTTTTTAGTCAACACAAATTTGATATTGGTTGTACTAAATTGCTGCGACACCATATTGACACGGGTGACAGCGCGCCAATCCGCCAAAATCCCTTTCGGCTGAGTCCCGCCGAAAAGGATCATGTCAAATCGGCCGTTGATGACATGCTAGCCGCCGATATCATTTCCCCTTCAAACAGCCCGTGGGGCGCGCCGATCGTTTTGGTGAAAAAACACGACGGCTCACTGCGGTTTTGTGTCGACTTTCGGCGATTGAACAAAATTTCTGTGGCAGATGCGTACCCGCTTCCTCGAATGGATGAGTCGCTCGATGCCTTGGTGGGGGCGTGATTCTTTTCCACCCTCGATTTACTTTCTGGATTCTGGCAGCTTCCTCTGGATGACGAATCAAAACTTAAGACTGCTTTTCGTACACCGCAAGGTCTCTTCCAATTTAACTGCTTGCCGATGGGCTTACATTCTGCGCCGGCAACTTTTCAGCGGTTAATGGAACTGGTCTTGGCAGGCTTGCAATGGGATTCGTGTTTAATTTACTTGGACGATGTCATCGTCTTTAGCAAATCCTTCGAGGAACACCTCCAGAGGTTGCGTGCTGTTTTTCTCAAAATGCGGGCTGCCAATTTGAAATTTAAACCGCAGAAGTGCCATTTGCTCCGCGAATCGGTGTGGTATTTGGGTCACATTGTTGGACGCTCGGGGATATCCACTGATCCCGCCAAAACGGAATGCGTCAGCTCCTGGCCGACTCCCACCTCGGTGGGAGAGGTCAGGAGTTTCATTGGATTCGCGTCGTACTACCGACGGTTTGTGGCTGACTTCGCTACGATCGCGAAACCATTGCATGCCTTGACGTCCAAGGGAGTCAGGTTTCATTGGGGGCCGAGGAGCAGGCTGCTTTTCGCGGCCTCCGGAATGCCCTGGTGGGGGCTCCGCCGTTGAATTACCCCGATTTCTCACAACCCTTCTTGCTCGATACAGACGCAAGTAACATGGGCATTGGGGGCGTGCTGTCCCAGCTCATTGGGGGCATAAAGCATGTGGTGGCTTACGGTAGTCGGGTACTGTCTCCAGCGGAACAACGGTACTGCGTTACCCGTCGGGAATTATTGGCAATTGTTTATTTCATTCAGCAGTACCGCCCGTATCTGTACGGTCGGCGTTTCACCATCCGTACAGATCATGCGGCTCTACAGTACGCCCTGCGGGTTCAACAACCATCGGGCCAGTTGTCTCGATGGTTGGAGATTCTCCAAGACTACGACTTTGTCACCACATATCGTAAGGGCGTCCACCACACGAACGCTGACGCCCTGTCGCGGTTGCCACCCAATTCGGAGTGCGCTTGCCTCTTGGGTTCGGGGCGTTGTAGGCCCCCGAACGTCACCACCGATTCGGTCCTCGTGGCCGCCGCCGATACGCCTTCGGCTTCGGGTCCTATCGAGCAAGAAGGGAGGGATTCGTTGCTGGGGTTGTCGGTCGCGGAGTGGGGACGCCTCCAAATGGAGGACACCTCCCTCCTCGCTCTGCGCCGTCGCACCGGGGGGGTTGGTCAGGGGGTGGCGAACGTTGACTCGTGGGGGTTGTTCCAGGGTCTTTTAATGCACTGGGACGGAAAATCCCGCCGCCAACGGCTCGTGGTGCCTGCAGCATTAAGGGGTAAGGTGGTATGGGCTGCTCATGAGCGGCTCCTGCACTTGGGGGTTCACAAGACCTTTGCCACGCTCCAGCTCGATTTCTTCTGGCCGGGCATGGCAAAGGACGTGGGGGATCTCCTGGGGTCGTGCACGCAATGCGCGCAGCGGACGCCACCAGCAAGGGGGTCCAACCCTCCGCTGCAGTCCATAAAGGTTTCCCAGGTTAACGAGCTCGTTGCTCTAGATATTCTCGGGCCATTTCCCTCTACACCCAGGGGAAATAGGTATTTATTGACAGGGGTCGAATACTTCACGAGATGGCCTATGGCCTGGCCCCTGGCCAACCAGTCGGCAGCAGCCATCGCGGAGGCCTTTGTCCAGGGCTATGTCCTCGACAAGGGTGCTGCTGACTGATCAGGGTAAGAATTTTTCGGGGAAACTCCTCCGCGAGGTGTGCGACCTCTTGGGTACGGAGAAAATTCGGACCTCCCCGTATCACCCACAAACTGACGGGATGGTGGAACGGCTGCATCGGACCATCACGTCCATGCTGTCCCAGCAGCAGGTATTGGAATCCCAGACAGATTGGGACCTTCGCATTGCCGGTGTGTTGCAAGCCTACAGGATGGCTCCCCATGCGGCCACCGGATTTTCCCCTTTCTTTTTAATGTATGGCCGCGAGGCTAACCCCCCTGTGACGACCCAGCTGAAGCTCTCGGCGCCTCAGGCGAAGTCTACATTGTCCGAACACGTTAAATCTAACATCGGCAAATTATCTGAGGCGCGGGAAGCGGCCGCGCAAAATTCTGAACTCCGCCAGAAGGCGAACGAGAGGCTTCGGCTGGGGCGGGTACATGTGTTCAAATGGAAACCAGGGGACAGGGCATGGTTGCACTGTCCCCAGGTGCCGCTGGCGACCTCGTCAAAGTTGGTACGGCCGTGGCGGGGGCCCGTGGAGGTCGTACAGGTCTTGCGGCCGCAATGTGTACGCGTCAAATGGGGGAGGCGTCGGTGGTACGTGCACCCCTCAAGGTTGAAACCGTTCATTGCGCCGCCCCGTGGTTCGCACACACACACGCATGGCCAAACGTGTGAGGGGTCCGCCGACTCCCCGACGTCGCTGCTCTCGCCTAACCTGACATCAACTGTTCCATCTCCAGGGGCAACTGGAGTGACGGGTCCACGACCGCCAACCCCCCCTGGGGGGGTCGGGGGTCACTCGGCAGCGAAACCAGACTCTCTCGCACCCGGACCGTCAACAACCGCCACTGAGCATGCCGGGACGGGCCCTTGTGACGGGCCCGCCGCGAGAACGCGCGCCAAAACGCGCAGACTATTGTGAGGTCGGCCGTTGGGGGGCCTTTGCGGACGAGGGGGGGAGGCGCCCAGAGCGCATGTATATATATGTTGGTTTTGCGGAATGGGGTATTTATTCGGGGGGGGGGGTGCGCCGGGTTATTTTTATTTTTCTTTCTTCTTCTACCTGTTTCCTCTTGTTGTTGTTGTTATGGTTGTCATTGTTCTTGTTAAAATTACGCGAGGCACACACGGTTTTGGGGAGGGATGCACCTTTATTCTGATTTTGTTGCAGCCGGGGACGGCTGCGAGCTGTACAGGGGGGGGTGATGTAGAGGTGTAATTGTGTATGGGAGCGGATGGCTAACAAACACAAGGGGCGTGGTTAGGGCCGTACACAGAGGAGGTGCTCACACCGACGTCCGCACCTGCATCCCCCACGGGCCCCTCCCGGGGGCCGAGTACTATAAAAGGTGGTGAGCCGGAGTGCTCGAGGTCGAGTATCAGCTTAAACCAGCGAAGACTGAAGACCCGCTAGAATAGGCCCCGGAGCTCCCCTGGCTCGCTGTCCTTGTCAGGGCCGACCAGGGCAAGCCGGTGGCGTGGTCCCGAGAGCCCAGACGGACGTCCTTATAAGAGCCGGTCTGGAGACTCAGGGTGCCGGGATCCCAGCTTGACCAGGGCTGGGATAGGTAGCCTCCCCTAGCTCCGTAGTGGAGGACTTGGGCTTAGGTTAGCGGGGTTAGATGTTGTGTCTCCCTGTTAGCCGAGTAAAGGGGACGATAACCCCTTAAGTAATGTGTGTACCCGTTACTGTACACAAGTTGGTGTTAATAAATAAGTGTGCCTCCGACCCCGTCGTCAAAGCCTCCTGAATACTTACTACAGATGCACCACCTGTGCTCCTCATTATGCCAAATGTCTGCGTTTTAAGCGTCCAGGGCTCTGTTCGTTGTTGTGAGCGTTGTTCTGCCGCCCTCCGTTTTTGTTGGAGGGCGACTGCTTCCAACTGTCCAGTCGCGTCCTTCACGAGCACATTCACACTCGTACATACACGCGGATGCAAGGGGTATAATTGCAAATTAACGTACAGAGTATAACACAAAGACAAACATCCACCGTATAGCCTTAACAGACTATTGGGGCAAGTGCTGTTAGCGAGCACCTATGAAGTCCGGCACGGCACACGAAGGGGTGGGTGGCCAGCACCACGCCCGTCCGCTTTTGTCTCTCTAGTGGCGATGTTTACACACCGCACCAGGTACTCCAGGTACTCATTTGAGGTTGAGTCGACCTAGGGAAGGCCCAGGACCGGTTCAGATCATCGTCACTGTTCGTGGCTGTGAACCGAACTCGGGCCGCTGAGTTCGTAGTGCAGCGCGCTAACCACTACAATACCACACACGTAATTACACACACGCACATGCATGGTACATACACACGTGGTTTTTGCACGCACTTTGTTACACGCGCGTGTTCATTAAAAAAAAACAAAGGTCTTCCATATAACCTACACAGGCTGTTGGGGCATGTGCTGTTATCGAGGACCTATAACGTTTGGAACGGTGTGGTTGGGCCAGCCTCACGCCCAATTGCATAAAACAAAGGTGTTCCGTGTAGCCCACGCAGACTGTTGGGGCAAGTGCTGTTAGCGAGCGTCTATGAAGGCAGGAACGGCACACGGCGGGGTGGGTAGCCAGCACCACGCCCCGACGCTTTTGTCGCCCCAGCGCTGATATTTACACACCGCACTAGGTTCTAGTCTACGACTAAGTCGACCTAGGGGAGGCCCAGGACCGGTTTCAATATTCGCCGATCTCGTTGGTAGTGAGCGTAATTACACACACACATACCTCCAAATGCCATTACCTTTTATACTGTGTATACATAGGGCAGAGGCAGGGTGTGTTCCTCTTTGAAGCACAATGGTGGAGGAATATCACGCATGCACCTCGAGACAGCGTTGACACTAATTACACAACGAACTCGCCCGCAATGTTTTTTCAGTCTGCGTCGAGCTTTATGATACCGGAGTATTACGTGTCCGGTCTAAAAGGTCGTGCAATTCTGTCAGCGCACAATGAAGCCCTCAACACACCACACGTGACTGACGCATGCTTAATAATAATGACGACAACAATCATAAAGGGATCCGCAAGGCCTATAGAATCCAGCGACTTGAGTTCGATTTGAGTTCGCCACGAGCAAAGAGCAGTGCCACTCACCAATACGACCCCGTTTCACCGCCACCCTTCTTACGCGTAACAAACGAGGCACAGATACAACGTACCCTCCCACAACGTGCACACCAGAGTTTCAATATCCATCTTCCGCGTCACCCACTACTGTGCATGCGTGCTTACCATTTTCCACATTATCAACATCATCAATATCATCATCAGCCATGGTCTATCCACTGCTGGTCGAAGGCCTCCAGAGGCCGTCGCCATCCCTCGCGGTCACGCGGTACGCCAACCTGAACATCTCTGGCACGCGGTCTTGTGGCTTCTTTGTTGCGAGCATTTGGATGGCTGCGTCAATATTCGCAGCGTTAGTATGCATTGCCAAAGAGTTTAAGAAAGACGTCCACAATACGGTTAGATAATTATTCTAGATTTGAAGCTTTCGTGACTGCAAGGATTCATACGCTTTGGTTTTTTCGGTAAAGTCACGTAGGTAAAACAATCAATGAAATAAAATAAATGAAAACAATTAAATTAAATCATGATTTAATTTAGTTGTTAGTTCTTTTCACTTATTTTATTTTATTGATTGTTTTAGATAATGATTGTTCATCGCTGATGCCTTCATCTGCCAGTGAATGGCTCATGGCTGATGATGATGACTCGCCTTCATCTACCACACGAGGTTCCATTCGCTTAACCTCGGTTGTTCTTAAGTTCAGCGATAACATTGTAATAATTTACTTTAATTTGTCAATCCACTGCTGGATGTAGGCCTCTCCATGCCGATTGGTTTTGTTCGACCATACTTCACCACGCTGAGTCAGTGCGGGTCGGTGAAGCGGAGGTCAGAACAGGTCCATACAAAAAAATATCGTTTATTTACTAAGGAAAGCCTGGATTAGTCTCAATAGTCCCTTTCCTTTGTATATGTTTGTATTGGATGTTTGGTCAATTCCATTTAAGGAGTGTTTAGCCTTCGGAGGAAACTAGAGTGTCCAGAGAAAAATGCACTACGCGTAAGA
Organism: Lampetra fluviatilis; assembly: GCF_964198595.1. Lineage (NCBI taxonomy): Eukaryota > Metazoa > Chordata > Hyperoartia > Petromyzontiformes > Petromyzontidae > Lampetra > Lampetra fluviatilis. The sequence goes on from NC_136275.1 coordinate 17,787,663, forward strand.
AGAGCTAATTCTGTAAGGTCCTAACAGACGGGTTCACGAACTAACTTTATGCATGACCGTCTCCTGACCATTTCGCAGCACACGCAACTGTGGGTGTTGGATTCTTTCGAATCTCTACGTAACCCACCAACCCTTTCCTCCAAAGCTCACTGTAAGACGGCGTTGCGCCACCGAATTTTACATCAAGTAAAAAATCCCCATCAATAATCATTTACTTTCAAATAGTTTTATGGAACACATCTAAATAAATTAAATAAACGCTCAACTAAACATTTAGGGAGAGTGGGGCGGGTGGGGTGAGGGGTGGTGGGTGAACCGGGAGACCCGAGTTCGCTTTCCGCTCACGGCCACCAACACCAGTGACGAGTATCTGAACCGGCCCTGGGACCTCGCTTAGGTCAGCTCAGCATCAAATGAGTACCGGGTGCTGTGTGTAAACATCGCCACTGGGGAGACAAAGGCGGTCGCGCGTTGTTCTGGCTGGCCACCCCTTCGTGTGCCATGCCGGCCTTCACATGTTCTACTCGCTCACGGCATTTGCCCTAAAAGTCTGTGAAAGCTATACGGAGGATCTTTGTCTTGATGAGAGTGGGGGTTGGGGGCGGGGGTGCAACCGTCCCTTCTGCTCCCTCCCCTACACCCACCACTGGGCGAGCCTCGATATGTGCCTTGCACGTACACCGATACACGCACGATGGGGCGGAAGGGGTGGGGAGTGGCAGAGCCCGAAAGGCCACGTGGGATCACTTTTCATTGAGTCCCTTTGAAAGACGCAGCGCCTTGCGCGCGGATAAACAATTACAGGTGTCACTAACTCCTGTCCATCACCTGGTTTCCGGAGCTTCGTGTTCGTCTGTCAGCGGGGGGGGAGGGGGGAGTCCGCACGGCTCGCGGCGGTATTGACAGCAGCTGCTGCTGTGTGTGTGCCGCAACGGTGACAACTGCTGTCAGGTCCACGTGCTCAAACCGGGGCAGAGATGTGCCCAGAAATGAATTTGGTGATGGGTGCTGCTGCTGCGTTTGGCAGTGGTGTACAAAGTCCCCCCCTCCCGCGTGTAGCCGAAAGCAGATTGTTCGGGCAAGTGCGGATATCGTTGGTAGGCTTTCATCCAGCAGAGGATAGACCATGGCTGCGCGTCTCACGATCGTGATGCTTATCGTGCGCTCAACGTGCCCAAGGCAACGGAGGGTGAGAGCACCTCCTAGCGACCAGATGTCCTTTCGGGGTTTCACTCTGGCAGGAAAATGTTGGCAGAGCCGCGTTGGCCTTGGTTCTTGGGCAATGTTATCGAGTGCACGCGACAATGACACGTCACATCAGGCACATCAAAACGATCTAAAAGCGTCCCTCGGCTCGGAATCACGTCAACAGTATTGAGTGTGCTTCCAAAGAGGCTCAACGGGTGCTGCTCACATTAGTGTCGTCATTATGATCGTTGTTATTATTGGCTGTGATCCAGCGCGTTGAAGGCACCGATTGACAATTAGGGGGGATTCAGAGGCACGCGATATAAGCACTGGATCGTGCGTGTAAGTTTGGGTAATCGTGCTTAGCGATGTATGCGGGACTATACGGGGCCTACTTTGTCATGGGAAGTGTCGTAAATAAATAAATACTGTGTACATCAGAATCGTTATGTATCCTGGAGAAATCCGATTAGCTATGAAGCTATTTTTCAGAGACATTATTGCACCTCTTTGCTATGCTCGCTGCCTTCACAAACCCGCCCTGACCAGCGCGGTGAAGTATGTTCAGTTACCCATCTCGTGCGGAAGAATAAATGTGACACTCGATCTGCACGTGCACATTTCGTTTTTTTTTGCAATTGTGTACGTTTGGGTACGTGACTCAAAAGTGACAGAACGAACGAGGAAGAGCCAAAACAACACAGCGCCTGGACGAATAATACGAACGAACCGCACTTTGGAAGTTCAACAAATTGCTTGGAGATCAGAATCATGGTGTGTATGTAACCTGGGGGGAAATCCGACGAGCTATGAAGCCCTTTTTCACAAATGTCCAGATGCTGCTGCTGCTGCTGCGTTGGCAGTTGTGCCCAAGCACAATTAACCAGACACCTCAACACATTCGTCAATTACACTGCAATACATGGGAGGTGGGAGGGGGTGAATGTGCCGAAACGTCAACTATTAAATATCTACTGCATGTCGTTTTCCATTAAAGGCAGTGTTGTTGAAACACGTGTTGCGTTGTGTTGATGTTGTTGTTGACGCACTTGTTGAGTTGTGTTGGTGTCCACTTAGCGGTGTAACGATTCGGCGCGCATTGTCGCGAATTAGATAGGCGATTCGATTTCAAAATCAAATTCAGTCTGGTACGTAGTAATTTGTTTTAAAAACCACTGCGTTGAACGTAGCGACATCTAGTGGCTCGAGGCGGGTAACCTGAATGCGTGAGATATCTGATCATTGACACATATACTTTAACGTCATTTTAAACGATCCACAGCCACGTGAGCCATGCCCCCCCCCTCCTTCGACCCCTTTCGAACCAAACCATGCAAGTTATATTTATCGTCATAATCGCACTAAGGTGCGCCACGGTGACGATATGTCAACTACCTCGCCTGGTGTACAGGACGTCGTGTGTTTAATCCCGACCGTGACGCCTGCTGTATATTTGGAGTGTGCGTATCTCTCTCTCTCTCTCCCGTGGTCGCGTGGATTTTTATCCGGGTCCGCGGGTTTTTCCCTCCACATTTAGAAACATGCGTCGAGAGTATTTGGCTGCTATAGATGCCACAGGATAAGCCACTTCGTTGCGCTATCATTTGTGGCCAGGTCGCTTCTGAAAAAGAGCAATTTCGCTCAGTGGGGTTTACATAAAAAAAAAATGAGGTCATATAAAAGGAAATGTTCGACCAAACACCGTGTTTATAATTCTAGCGCGTACATCCACTTTTGCCACTGCTAATGCTTCTTTTGAAGTTACAGAATTGGCCGAGGTGTGTGTGTGTGTTAATGTGTGGTTGCCCACAGAAGGCTAGTTTGCACCTTGAGGCCACGTGAAGCGTGTGAAGGCCCGCTGGCAGGAGATCACGGAACAGAGCCCAGGTGCCATGGGTTGACTTACCGAGATGACTGACAGATGCACCACATGTGCTGGCACCACCTGCCCGGCACCCCGTTCGTTGTCACGAGCGTCGCTCCTCCGCCCTCCGTTGTTGCTGGTGGGGTGACCGCCTCCAACTGTAGCGGTAGCGTGCACCTAGCCTGGCATGGTGACGTCACCGCCACTTGGTGGTGAACGACGGTGGGGTGTTAGGGTATTCGTTAGCACACCGAGGTCGCCGGCTCGTTTCGACCTCTGGGCGCGGCAGTTGAAACAACGTTCACGTTTATTAAAGCCCTCCGTGTCTGTCCACCGAGCACAGGGGTCGGAAACCTTTCAAAGAAGAAGAAGTAGAGCCGTTTTTGTTTTGTTTTTGTCTTTGACCAAAATAGTTCGAGGGCCGCATCACACGCAGGGCTACTTGTACACGCATAGCAGCATCAACAGGTAACAGCAGATGACAAACACATTTTGATTTAAATAAACAAAACAGGTGATGGAATAAACTGCATCTATTTAGTTTATCCCCCCCCCCCCTCCAAGTTATTCTTTAAAATTACAGTTTGACCGCACATTTTGTCGTCACCAGGACATTCCGCAGTGACCTATTCCCTGCAAATATTCAATACATTATATTTACGGAAAATCCTTTAATATGTTCAAGCCCCAATGACCTCGCAGTACAAATGGGCACAACCACGGTTAGTTGATCGGCAGGTCGCGTTTGGTGGGGACTAAGTGTGGGTAACTCCCACCTCTTCCGAGATGTCTGGACAGCGTCGAATGGCGCGTGCAGCCCGATCGAACTCGACAACCCCACGATGAGCACGGAGAACGGCGGGGAATTCCGCGGAATTCTATTGCCAACGCCGTGCCACGTGGACTCGTGGGGGTTGTATTTGGGGTTGTAACCGGTTCCGAAAGTTAGTAACCGGTTATAATCGTTTCGAGCGGAATTTTAGGAATGAACGCGCTGATTGGCGCGCGCGATCGTACAAGCCACACGGCGAACTCAACACATTTGCCCTCTCGTTCTTCCGTTAAAATGTCGCGCTCACGAACCCTGCTGGCGGAACGGCCTCCACCAGAGGGAGTTCTAAACAGGGCCTTTGGTCTACTCTTCCACGCTGACCAGACATCTCGGATAAGACGGGGACGTACCCCACCACTCTGCCTCACCAGACCACGAAACTGCGGTGGACTGCTGGGTGGATTAAAGAAACGTGGCACATTGTTTCAACTTCAGCTCCGGGAGATGGAATCGAACTGCCGACCTTGGTGTTCTAACCGTTACACCACTGTGACAGCTCTCCACTCGTTTCTCAGTAAAAAAAAAAGTTAACACTTAATGTTTATCGCAGTACATTTCTACGTGTGCGGAAACCGGTAACCGTTTGTTTTATTCGTTTACCAATCATGCCGATATAATGAACAACCTTAGCTTGGAACGATGCACCGATTAATAGGCGAACACTTAACCGATTAATCATTACGCTCGTGGAACATGCATCGAATCACGTGTGCACGAGTCAATGTTGTGTGTGGATTATTGACGGAGTGTGGGGAGCGGTGGCGTAGCGGTTTGCGCGCTGCGCTACGGACCCCGCGACCAGGTTTTTGATTCCCGTTCACGGCCACCAACGCCAGTGACGACTATTTGCACCGGCCCTGGGCCACCCCGAGGTTGACTCAGCCACAAATAAGTACCTGGTGCGCCGTGTAAACATTGAGACTCGCGTGGTGCTAGCCACCCACCCCTTCGTGTGATGTCGACCTTCATAGGTGGTCACGAACAGCACTTTACCCAAAAGTATGTTAAGGCTATGCGGAGGGTCTTTGTATGCGTTGTGATGTAGTGAGGAGCGGTGGCGGAGTGGTTCGTGCACTGCGCTATGAACCCGGCGATCTCAAGTTTCGATTCCTCTTGTAAACCGGCCTTGGATCTCTCCTTGAACAGCGGACTGACCAGCCTGGTATAAAGTAGTCAGATAAACCCATGGCGTGATTAGAAAAAAAATTGAAAAGTAATTAGTTATTTTACCACCGGAGGCGCCACCATTCACCAAAATGATGAACATAAAGTCGATTCTCAAATGAAATCATGGTCTTGTTTGTTGTCATTATTAGGGTTCGTATTCTTTAGGTCTTTCAATAAAGTCACGTAGAGAGGTTGAAAGAAAATAACAAATTATTAGGGTTGTTCACTCACGGGGGGCGGTGGGGAAACGTACCGAGTCTCAAGACTCGTTTTCAGGAGGGTCCTGCCACGTTGTCGCAGGTACGGGCTGCCACGTGGCGCTCCCGTTATCCGCGACTCCCCCTGCGCTGTTGAACCGCAGAGCTCCAACTCCACCGCCAGGTGTCGCTCTCGCTCGACGTTCGTCAATAGCACTGCCACTTCAGGGAACGTCGGTAAAAAGGCGACGTTTCGGTGCAATGACCCTTCTTCATTCCAAAGAGGCCCGCTTTGAAGAATGACAATTCACCCACAATGTCGCCCCCCCCCCCCCGCCGCATAAGAGTAAAATAATGTATTGTGGGCGACGTTTCGGACAATGGCACTTCTTCTTGGTTCTTTCGGTAAAGTCACGTAGAAGGCAAGTAATAAAATAATAAAAAAAAATAAAACAATTCTCACGACGTTTCGGCCACAACGCAAGCAGCCGTCCTCAGGTGAAAACCAGGTCCGTCGAGGCGACAGAGTCTGAATGAAACAGCACACGAGCTTGGAGCATATATATAAGCTGGGCGCCTAGACAAAGGAATTTGCATATCAAGTGGAATTTAGCATATTTATGGGAAATGCAGGAATGTGATTAGTACTACATATGCATGTGCATTATGCAGGATTAACAGCATCAAAGGGAGCTGCACTTGCTGCTGCAGTTGCTGCTGCTTATGCAGTTGCTGCTGCTGCTGAAGTTACTGCTGCTGCAGCAGCTGCTGCTGCAGTTACTGCTGCTGCAGTTGCTGCTGCTGCCGCAGTTGCTGCTGCTGCTGCAGTTACTGCCTTATCCATTTTAATATAACACCATGTATCACTCTACCCACCCCAACGTGCATCACACTGCTGCACATCTACTATATAATTACGACACCATACATCACTCTGCACACTGCCCAAGCACACAAATGCCAAACCATCTGCCACTATACATTGTACCATTGACCGTCGTGTCAGTGGGTGAGTGGTGACGGAAACTTGCAGCGGAGCAAAGAATCCATTCCCTGCTGAGAATACAATGCCAGTGAGTGGAACGCGGTCTGAAAGTCACCATAAACGTGAACACAATCAGTTAAGATCCGAAATGGTTTATTACGTCCTTCCAATGATTGCTAAGCCAGAATCCATCTTCACGGTTGAAATTGTCTCTGTGTTTGTATATGTGGATCGCCTCATGAACGAATCTCTCATGATAGCCAGATGGCTTGCAGAGAACCTCTGTCTTGGAGAAGTCAATGTCATGTGAGCCCACTGAATTGTAACAGTGATCTGCCACGGCCGAGGTGTTTGTCCTGCAGTCACGAAAGCTTTAAAACAATGTCACTTACACTATGAGATCTCTTTTACCAGTGGCAAAATATGATAGTAGGTTTTTACCCTTTTAACTGGTACAAAACTGACACCTTTATTCAAGGCATCATGTTTGCAATGACCACAACACAAGTAGTCAAAAAAGCAAACAAAAAGAAGCAACTCTGATAAGGATGATAATATGCACTGTCCTTGAAGTTGATTGGCCCACACCCGAGACGGCTTTCTTTAGAGCCTAGTCCCCATTGGTGTAGGGCCAGATGACACCAGAAGGCGTACAACTCAAACACAGTGCAATATCAGAGTATTGAGAGCTCGGGGTAAGCATTTACACTATGAGATCTCTTTTACCAGTGGCAAAATATGATAGTAGGTTTTTACCCTTTTAACTGGTACAAAACTGACACCTTTATTCAAGGCATCATGTTTGCAATGACCACAACACAAGTAGTCAAAAAAGCAAACAAAAAGAAGCAACTCTGATAAGGATGATAATATGCACTGTCCTTGAAGTTGATTGGCCCACACCCGAGACGGCTTTCTTTAGAGCCTAGTCCCCATTGGTGTAGGGCCAGATGACACCAGAAGGCGTACAACTCAAACACAGTGCAATATCAGAGTATTGAGAGCTCGGGGTAAGCATTTACACTATGAGATCTCTTTTACCAGTGGCAAAATATGATAGTAGGTTTTTACCCTTTTAACTGGTACAAAACTGACACCTTTATTCAAGGCATCATGTTTGCAATGACCACAACACAAGTAGTCAAAAAAGCAAACAAAAAGAAGCAACTCTGATAAGGATGATAATATGCACTGTCCTTGAAGTTGATTGGCCCACACCCGAGACGGCTTTCTTTAGAGCCTAGTCCCCATTGGTGTAGGGCCAGATGACACCAGAAGGCGTACAACTCAAACACAGTGCAATATCAGAGTATTGAGAGCTCGGGGTAAGCATTTACACTATGAGATCTCTTTTACCAGTGGCAAAATATGATAGTAGGTTTTTACCCTTTTAACTGGTACAAAACTGACACCTTTATTCAAGGCATCATGTTTGCAATGACCACAACACAAGTAGTCAAAAAAGCAAACAAAAAGAAGCAACTCTGATAAGGATGATAATATGCACTGTCCTTGAAGTTGATTGGCCCACACCCGAGACGGCTTTCTTTAGAGCCTAGTCCCCATTGGTGTAGGGCCAGATGACACCAGAAGGCGTACAACTCAAACACAGTGCAATATCAGAGTATTGAGAGCTCGGGGTAAGCATTTACACTATGAGATCTCTTTTACCAGTGGCAAAATATGATAGTAGGTTTTTACCCTTTTAACTGGTACAAAACTGACACCTTTATTCAAGGCATCATGTTTGCAATGACCACAACACAAGTAGTCAAAAAAGCAAACAAAAAGAAGCAACTCTGATAAGGATGATAATATGCACTGTCCTTGAAGTTGATTGGCCCACACCCGAGACGGCTTTCTTTAGAGCCTAGTCCCCATTGGTGTAGGGCCAGATGACACCAGAAGGCGTACAACTCAAACACAGTGCAATATCAGAGTATTGAGAGCTCGGGGTAAGCATTTACACTATGAGATCTCTTTTACCAGTGGCAAAATATGATAGTAGGTTTTTACCCTTTTAACTGGTACAAAACTGACACCTTTATTCAAGGCATCATGTTTGCAATGACCACAACACAAGTAGTCAAAAAAGCAAACAAAAAGAAGCAACTCTGATAAGGATGATAATATGCACTGTCCTTGAAGTTGATTGGCCCACACCCGAGACGGCTTTCTTTAGAGCCTAGTCCCCATTGGTGTAGGGCCAGATGACACCAGAAGGCGTACAACTCAAACACAGTGCAATATCAGAGTATTGAGAGCTCGGGGTAAGCATTTACACTATGAGATCTCTTTTACCAGTGGCAAAATATGATAGTAGGTTTTTACCCTTTTAACTGGTACAAAACTGACACCTTTATTCAAGGCATCATGTTTGCAATGACCACAACACAAGTAGTCAAAAAAGCAAACAAAAAGAAGCAACTCTGATAAGGATGATAATATGCACTGTCCTTGAAGTTGATTGGCCCACACCCGAGACGGCTTTCTTTAGAGCCTAGTCCCCATTGGTGTAGGGCCAGATGACACCAGAAGGCGTACAACTCAAACACAGTGCAATATCAGAGTATTGAGAGCTCGGGGTAAGCATTTACACTATGAGATCTCTTTTACCAGTGGCAAAATATGATAGTAGGTTTTTACCCTTTTAACTGGTACAAAACTGACACCTTTATTCAAGGCATCATGTTTGCAATGACCACAACACAAGTAGTCAAAAAAGCAAACAAAAAGAAGCAACTCTGATAAGGATGATAATATGCACTGTCCTTGAAGTTGATTGGCCCACACCCGAGACGGCTTTCTTTAGAGCCTAGTCCCCATTGGTGTAGGGCCAGATGACACCAGAAGGCGTACAACTCAAACACAGTGCAATATCAGAGTATTGAGAGCTCGGGGAAGCATTTACACTATGAGATCTCTTTTACCAGTGGCAAAATATGATAGTAGGTTTTTACCCTTTTAACTGGTACAAAACTGACACCTTTATTCAAGGCATCATGTTTGCAATGTACGCCTTCTGGTGTCATCTGGCCCTACACCAATGGGGACTAGGCTCTAAAGAAAGCCGTCTCGGGTGTGGGCCAATCAACTTCAAGGACAGTGCATATTATCATCCTTATCAGAGTTGCTTCTTTTTGTTTGCTTTTTTGACTACTTGTGTTGTGGTCATTGCAAACATGATGCCTTGAATAAAGGTGTCAGTTTTGTACCAGTTAAAAGGGTAAAAACCTACTATCATATTTTGCCACTGGTAAAAGAGATCTCATAGTGTAAATGCTTACCCCGAGCTCTCAATACTCTGATATTGCACTGTGTTTGAGTTGTACGCCTTCTGGTGTCATCTGGCCCTACACCAATGGGGACTAGGCTCTAAAGAAAGCCGTCTCGGGTGTGGGCCAATCAACTTCAAGGACAGTGCATATTATCATCCTTATCAGAGTTGCTTCTTTTTGTTTGCTTTTTTGACTACTTGTGTTGTGGTCATTGCAAACATGATGCCTTGAATAAAGGTGTCAGTTTTGTACCAGTTAAAAGGGTAAAAACCTACTATCATATTTTGCCACTGGTAAAAGAGATCTCATAGTGTAAATGCTTACCCCGAGCTCTCAATACTCTGATATTGCACTGTGTTTGAGTTGTACGCCTTCTGGTGTCATCTGGCCCTACACCAATGGGGACTAGGCTCTAAAGAAAGCCGTCTCGGGTGTGGGCCAATCAACTTCAAGGACAGTGCATATTATCATCCTTATCAGAGTTGCTTCTTTTTGTTTGCTTTTTTGACTACTTGTGTTGTGGTCATTGCAAACATGATGCCTTGAATAAAGGTGTCAGTTTTGTACCAGTTAAAAGGGTAAAAACCTACTATCATATTTTGCCACTGGTAAAAGAGATCTCATAGTGTAAATGCTCACCCCGAGCTCTCAATACTCTGATATTGCACTGTGTTTGAGTTGTACGCCTTCTGGTGTCATCTGGCCCTACACCAATGGGGACTAGGCTCTAAAGAAAGCCGTCTCGGGTGTGGGCCAATCAACTTCAAGGACAGTGCATATTATCATCCTTATCAGAGTTGCTTCTTTTTGTTTGCTTTTTTGACTACTTGTGTTGTGGTCATTGCAAACATGATGCCTTGAATAAAGGTGTCAGTTTTGTACCAGTTAAAAGGGTAAAAACCTACTATCATATTTTGCCACTGGTAAAAGAGATCTCATAGTGTAAATGCTTACCCCGAGCTCTCAATACTCTGATATTGCACTGTGTTTGAGTTGTACGCCTTCTGGTGTCATCTGGCCCTACACCAATGGGGACTAGGCTCTAAAGAAAGCCGTCTCGGGTGTGGGCCAATCAACTTCAAGGACAGTGCATATTATCATCCTTATCAGAGTTGCTTCTTTTTGTTTGCTTTTTTGACTACTTGTGTTGTGGTCATTGCAAACATGATGCCTTGAATAAAGGTGTCAGTTTTGTACCAGTTAAAAGGGTAAAAACCTACTATCATATTTTGCCACTGGTAAAAGAGATCTCATAGTGTAAATGCTTACCCCGAGCTCTCAATACTCTGATATTGCACTGTGTTTGAGTTGTACGCCTTCTGGTGTCATCTGGCCCTACACCAATGGGGACTAGGCTCTAAAGAAAGCCGTCTCGGGTGTGGGCCAATCAACTTCAAGGACAGTGCATATTATCATCCTTATCAGAGTTGCTTCTTTTTGTTTGCTTTTTTGACTACTTGTGTTGTGGTCATTGCAAACATGATGCCTTGAATAAAGGTGTCAGTTTTGTACCAGTTAAAAGGGTAAAAACCTACTATCATATTTTGCCACTGGTAAAAGAGATCTCATAGTGTAAATGCTTACCCCGAGCTCTCAATACTCTGATATTGCACTGTGTTTGAGTTGTACGCCTTCTGGTGTCATCTGGCCCTACACCAATGGGGACTAGGCTCTAAAGAAAGCCGTCTCGGGTGTGGGCCAATCAACTTCAAGGACAGTGCATATTATCATCCTTATCAGAGTTGCTTCTTTTTGTTTGCTTTTTTGACTACTTGTGTTGTGGTCATTGCAAACATGATGCCTTGAATAAAGGTGTCAGTTTTGTACCAGTTAAAAGGGTAAAAACCTACTATCATATTTTGCCACTGGTAAAAGAGATCTCATAGTGTAAATGCTTACCCCGAGCTCTCAATACTCTGATATTGCACTGTGTTTGAGTTGTACGCCTTCTGGTGTCATCTGGCCCTACACCAATGGGGACTAGGCTCTAAAGAAAGCCGTCTCGGGTGTGGGCCAATCAACTTCAAGGACAGTGCATATTATCATCCTTATCAGAGTTGCTTCTTTTTGTTTGCTTTTTTGACTACTTGTGTTGTGGTCATTGCAAACATGATGCCTTGAATAAAGGTGTCAGTTTTGTACCAGTTAAAAGGGTAAAAACCTACTATCATATTTTGCCACTGGTAAAAGAGATCTCATAGTGTAAATGCTTACCCCGAGCTCTCAATACTCTGATATTGCACTGTGTTTGAGTTGTACGCCTTCTGGTGTCATCTGGCCCTACACCAATGGGGACTAGGCTCTAAAGAAAGCCGTCTCGGGTGTGGGCCAATCAACTTCAAGGACAGTGCATATTATCATCCTTATCAGAGTTGCTTCTTTTTGTTTGCTTTTTTGACTACTTGTGTTGTGGTCATTGCAAACATGATGCCTTGAATAAAGGTGTCAGTTTTGTACCAGTTAAAAGGGTAAAAACCTACTATCATATTTTGCCACTGGTAAAAGAGATCTCATAGTGTAAATGCTTACCCCGAGCTCTCAATACTCTGATATTGCACTGTGTTTGAGTTGTACGCCTTCTGGTGTCATCTGGCCCTACACCAATGGGGACTAGGCTCTAAAGAAAGCCGTCTCGGGTGTGGGCCAATCAACTTCAAGGACAGTGCATATTATCATCCTTATCAGAGTTGCTTCTTTTTGTTTGCTTTTTTGACTACTTGTGTTGTGGTCATTGCAAACATGATGCCTTGAATAAAGGTGTCAGTTTTGTACCAGTTAAAAGGGTAAAAACCTACTATCATATTTTGCCACTGGTAAAAGAGATCTCATAGTGTAAATGCTTACCCCGAGCTCTCAATACTCTGATATTGCACTGTGTTTGAGTTGTACGCCTTCTGGTGTCATCTGGCCCTACACCAATGGGGACTAGGCTCTAAAGAAAGCCGTCTCGGGTGTGGGCCAATCAACTTCAAGGACAGTGCATATTATCATCCTTATCAGAGTTGCTTCTTTTTGTTTGCTTTTTTGACTACTTGTGTTGTGGTCATTGCAAACATGATGCCTTGAATAAAGGTGTCAGTTTTGTACCAGTTAAAAGGGTAAAAACCTACTATCATATTTTGCCACTGGTAAAAGAGATCTCATAGTGTAAATGCTTACCCCGAGCTCTCAATACTCTGATATTGCACTGTGTTTGAGTTGTACGCCTTCTGGTGTCATCTGGCCCTACACCAATGGGGACTAGGCTCTAAAGAAAGCCGTCTCGGGTGTGGGCCAATCAACTTCAAGGACAGTGCATATTATCATCCTTATCAGAGTTGCTTCTTTTTGTTTGCTTTTTTGACTACTTGTGTTGTGGTCATTGCAAACATGATGCCTTGAATAAAGGTGTCAGTTTTGTACCAGTTAAAAGGGTAAAAACCTACTATCATATTTTGCCACTGGTAAAAGAGATCTCATAGTGTAAATGCTTACCCCGAGCTCTCAATACTCTGATATTGCACTGTGTTTGAGTTGTACGCCTTCTGGTGTCATCTGGCCCTACACCAATGGGGACTAGGCTCTAAAGAAAGCCGTCTCGGGTGTGGGCCAATCAACTTCAAGGACAGTGCATATTATCATCCTTATCAGAGTTGCTTCTTTTTGTTTGCTTTTTTGACTACTTGTGTTGTGGTCATTGCAAACATGATGCCTTGAATAAAGGTGTCAGTTTTGTACCAGTTAAAAGGGTAAAAACCTACTATCATATTTTGCCACTGGTAAAAGAGATCTCATAGTGTAAATGCTTACCCCGAGCTCTCAATACTCTGATATTGCACTGTGTTTGAGTTGTACGCCTTCTGGTGTCATCTGGCCCTACACCAATGGGGACTAGGCTCTAAAGAAAGCCGTCTCGGGTGTGGGCCAATCAACTTCAAGGACAGTGCATATTATCATCCTTATCAGAGTTGCTTCTTTTTGTTTGCTTTTTTGACTACTTGTGTTGTGGTCATTGCAAACATGATGCCTTGAATAAAGGTGTCAGTTTTGTACCAGTTAAAAGGGTAAAAACCTACTATCATATTTTGCCACTGGTAAAAGAGATCTCATAGTGTAAATGCTTACCCCGAGCTCTCAATACTCTGATATTGCACTGTGTTTGAGTTGTACGCCTTCTGGTGTCATCTGGCCCTACACCAATGGGGACTAGGCTCTAAAGAAAGCCGTCTCGGGTGTGGGCCAATCAACTTCAAGGACAGTGCATATTATCATCCTTATCAGAGTTGCTTCTTTTTGTTTGCTTTTTTGACTACTTGTGTTGTGGTCATTGCAAACATGATGCCTTGAATAAAGGTGTCAGTTTTGTACCAGTTAAAAGGGTAAAAACCTACTATCACAATGTCACTTGTTCAGAGCGGATCTCTTGATGGCGGTGTAATTGACGAACGTGTTTGGGACCTCATTGATTGTGCCTGTGCGCCACTACTAACGCAGAATCACACTGGAAATAGTTCAAACTAATTATATGGTGATGCTGCTGCTGTGGTGCACAAACACCATAAACAACAACAACAGCAGCAAAACAAACTCGACACACGCGTTCAATGTTGGGCTCGGAGCCGTCCAGGAGGAATGAGCGTCCGTCCACGCCTGTATTGGGCAGGCGGACTCGAACTGAACACGGGTCATCTACGTAGAAGCCACGAGACAGACATGGTTTGGATTGAAGCAGGTTGAGAGAACCTCGCTGGCGCTTCGCTTTCTAGGAAAGATAATCGCACAGAGGGTTGACACGCACATGTATGGATTTGCGTGCCAAGTTAGAGAACACGCGCTTTTTTGCACTGTGACGGGGCCAAAGCGCTCATCGCTTGTGTAATGTCCCCTAAAGATACCTCCAATCCAAGTTCTCTACGCCTGAGTCGTCTATTAATTACACTTGGACAATGTTAATGAAGAGCGCTCGTGAACACTAACGTCCACGTAAATTCATCCGTTATACTTTACCGTTCAATTGCCGTTTGCTAAACGTTGTGTGTTTGTTTTGTGTGGCTTATTGTACGTGTTAAAGTTTTGGTTAGCATGCCCATCTTCTACACAATCGTTTTGCTCTTTTGACGTGTTGCTCATGACGTATTACTCTTCTTGACGTGTTGCTCTTCATGACGTATTGCTGACGTGGCGCTCTTTATGACGTGGTGCTCTGGGTGGTTTCCAGACGCAGGCCTCAATGGTATTTCGGAAGAACGGAGCAGAAGCGTGCAGACGGAGAAAGGCAATGGTTGACAAAGTGAAAGTTGCATAAACATGATGTGTGCATGCTTGGAATTACGTTGAAAGGCAGGAAGAGAAACACGTGGATGAGAAAACTTGCACACGTTGTAGACACAATTATTGACTGTTAATACACATGAGTCAGCTTGGACAGGAAATCAAGCTCGAAGGAATGACGGCCGGTGTTCGAGACTAACCACGGAGTGGTTACCAAAGGAAGGGAAACACGCCTGAGAGGGCGTCCTCCGCTGAGATGGAGCGATGAGATCACCTCTCGTGTCGTTGCGCAAGGTGGATTGTCGTCGCATAGGGGAACTGTGAGTGATGGGGACGGCTTGGGGAAGAGGGCCTTCATCCAGCAGCGGACTGATCATGGCTGCTGCTGCTGATAATGACGCCTCTATTGATTTAAAATGCATATGTGGATTGATCGATTCAAAATGAAAACACCAATTTGATCTTAATCTATTAAGCAAACAAATACGCGACCACATTTCTGGAATTTGAAGCTTTCGTCACTGAAAGGATTCATACTCTTAGGTTTTTTCGGTAAAGTCACGTAGGTAAAAAATAAAATTAAAATTAATAAAAGTAAAAAAATATCACGACGTTTCGGAGGTAACACAAGCTTCCGTCTTCAGGTGGAAGAAACAACCTAAGAGTATGAATCCTTGCAGTCACGAAAGCTTCAAATCTAGAATTAATACCCTCTACGGGGAGGAATTTCACCTATCTGTTAGAGTTTTTAACGGACGAGACAAGAAGTCACAGCTTCTCGAGACGCTGGCCTTCCTCAAGAGATGCTCTTGGAATTTCTCTTTACTTGATACAGCAATCGTGCTGTGACGGTTCCACCTGAAGACTGTGTTGCCTCCGAAACGTCGTGTTTTTTTTACTTTTATTAATTTTAATTTTATTTTTTACCTACGTGACTTTACCGAAAAAACCTAAGAGTATACATTTCTGGAAGTCAAGAGACGGTGGAGACGCGAATTCGTACCCCCCGACCCAGCCCTCCAGGCTCCTCGGAAACCGTGAACCCCCAGGTGCAGCTGCACCGCCTGCACACTCGACATCTAACGCCCCTGTGGGTGCGGACGTCGTCCATGTTTTGTTTACGCTAATGGAGCGTACAGGGATATCTAGTGAAGGATCTGGAAAGCGCGTTTTAGCCGCCGAGCCGCAAGGCCGCAGAGCACGTGCCACGTGCGCGCTTACGGGCACGTGCCACGGCCCGGGCATTCAGTGGAGGGGGGGGCAATGCGTCATCGCCCTCGTCTTGTGCCCGCTACGATAGCCAGTGTGGTTTGGTGAACGCCGGGGAGAGAGCAGAGCGCCGGGAGCAGTGCAGTACAAGAACGACGAGGAATTGTTGCTGCACCGTCCTCTGTTGTCCACCATGCAGCCTGTGAACGTTCCGTGTCTATTACGCAGTCCGCCCTCCTTAGCCTCATTCCGTTTCTCGCTCAAAGCTCACCTCTTCTCCATCGCCCATTATCGTCTTCTTCTCTCTACCCGCCCCTCCACGTCTTCCCTCCCCTTTTCTAAACCCCTACGCACCCCTCTATCGCGGCCACACATTCCTCATGCCTTGCACTCAACTCCCATGCAGATCGAGTACAGTGTGTTCTCCTATAAACGCGGTAGTTGCGTTCCCGAAGAACACCGTGTTGTGGAAAAATCGCGTTATAATAAATCATATATAATAATAGAGGGTAAAGCACAGTCCGCGAAAAGAGGTGCGATGCGTACGCAGGCATCTCGAAGCATCCAGCAGCATCCCCGCCTTGTGTGATGCTACGCTTGTTCCTACTCGCGCGACGAAGTTCTGTGCACTCCATCGCGTTCTATCCAATTCGCGTTATGAAAACATGCGCTTTTAGAAGAACCGTTTAAATTTTGCAAAGCACCTTGATTAAAAGGCGCTCTCTATACATTGAAGAGTGCGTTTGTTTTGCGTGCGAACGCGATATCAAAAGAGTAGTTGCATTTACACCTCCAAACATGTCATCTCTTTAATATATATCGCCTTATACTGGTAGGAACCACCTGGTTCCACCAGTCTACAGGAGATTATTGTGTCCGTCCGTCCGTCGTGCATCCACAAATGGGAGGGGTGGGGCTGGGTGGAGAGGTGAGGGTGGGGAGGGGCTGGGTGGGGAAGGTGGGGAGGGGCTGGGTGGGGAGGGGAGGGTGGGGAGGGGATGGGTGGGGAGGGTGGGGGGTGGGAGGGGTTGGGCTGGGTGGGGAGGGGCTGGGTGGGAAGGGGCTGGTCATCCCGTGGTGCCCTTATAAAACTCAACGTTTAACCTACTCACGCCGGCTTGTGCCCGCCCTGACAGTCGGCCATATTTGTGGAATACACCACGCCGTCGTTGACCCTGGCCATTGACCGAGCAACCCAACGTTCCTACCAGCTCCCTCGGCAAGAATGTGTTTATCTATATGTAATAAAGGTCGTTGAGGCGACTTCTGGAATCCGTCTTTTATTCAACTGTCGTGGAGTCACAACACTGCATCACTGGCCAAAAAAGGCCAACAGCGCCTGTACTTTCTCCGCAAACTGAGAAGAGCAGGAGCCCCGCCCCCCATCATGCACACCTTCTACAGAGGCACCGTTGAGAGCATCTTGACGAGCTGCATCACCGTGTGGTACGGCACCTGCACCGTGTCCTGCCGCAAGACTCTGCAGCGTATAGTGAGAGCAGCTGAGAGGATCATTGGTGTCTCTCTCCCCCCTCTTCTGGACATTTATAACACCCGCATCACCAGCAAAGCAATCAAGATTGCAGGTGATCCCACCCACCGATCTCACAGCCTCTTCAGCCTGCTGCCGTCAGGGAGGAGATTGCGGAGTCTTCGGGCCAAGACCAGCAGGCTCAAAGACAGTTTCTTTGACCAGGCTGTCAGGAGACTCAACTCCCTCCCTGCTCTACCATCACTCCCCCCCTCTGCCCACCCTCCCCCCTTTGCCCCCTGACCCCAACCCCCACACACACATTCACTCGTACATCCTGATCTCTGGACTGCACATTGCACTACATCGCACTACCACACCGGTTTAAATATCTTATTTCTTTAAATACTTTATTTAAATAATATTTTACATTTTATAATTCTTGACTGTTGTTTATTTTAAGTCTATTACATTTTTGATTATTTATCTTGTGTTGATCGCCGATTGTTTATTGTTTATTTCTGTCTGTTAATTGTGATTCATTTTTTAATTGCTTGGTTGCACCGTGGGACCAAGAGAGAGGACTGTAATTTCATCTGTGTTGTATGTTATGCATGTAACACACTTGACAATAAAGTGACTTTTGACAATAAAGTGACTTTTTTGAACTTGTATTACAGCTTTCCTTCACACTGCTGGCAGGCAGCGTGAGAGGGATAGATAGAGAGAGACGCACCGCCACGTGGCAACCCGGAGCCCCGCTCCCGCGTGGCCCCCTTCCTCTGTTCGTTCCCGTTCTGATCACGTGTCGTTCGTCTCCACCTATATTTAATACCCGGGTCACGTGGTACGTTTCCCCCAATCCTGGTTAGCCTCGCATGGAATATTCCAGGCCCCCTCGTAAGCTGCCGGGACCACGCCCCTGACTCATCTCCCCATTGGCTGTGGCCCAGGCCAGCAGAACCAATCCCCTACTTACAGCTGTCACCTTTCCATTACGTCAGGGCCACGCCCCTAGGCTTCCCCCCATTGGCTATAAACCAGGACCGGCAGAGCCAATCATCATGATGAGTTGTGATACACTATGGGAACCTCATTTGCCAGTAAAAATATGATAATTGGTTCTTTACCCTTCTATCTGGCAACAAAACTGACACCTTTTTACAAGGAGTCATGTTTGCATAGACCGCAATACCTGCAGTCATAATACAAACAAAAGAACATAACTCTGATAATGTGCACTGTCCTTAAAGTTGATTGATCCACACCCGAGACAGCTTTCCTTAGAGCCTAGTCTCATATGGGTTGGACCAGAAGACGCCAAAAGGCGCACAACTCAAAGACAATGCACCATCAGAGTATGAGAGCATCTACACTATAGTGTAGATGCTTGCCCCGAGCTCTATCTCGGGAGGTACAGCCTCCGGGAAAGCGTGCCCTCACACTTAGTAACCCTGGCTCTCAGCCCTCCTGCTAACTGTACCCTAGGGGAGGCTAACTGACCCGACCCAGCCAAGGTACGGGTCTCGAACACTGGTCCAAGCTCGGCCCGGTCCTTACAAGGACATCGAGCTCGCGGTCCCAGGGTCCTAGCTGGTCTTCTGTCTTCGTCTTCCGTAGCACTGCCCCGAGCTGTGCTTGAGGTGCCCCTTTTATACACCTCCCGGGGACTCTCTGCCCCCGGTACCGCCCCCTTTCTGGAACCTTCCAGAGGATCCTGGAAGGGCCCCCCCCAGCCCCCCACCTGGGGTAGGGCAGGGGAACCCAGCCTCACTAGGGTCCGGCTCTCTCTCTATCCCCTTGTACAGGCTAGCACACCCTACAGACCTCTGGCTGCAACTGCAGGTAAGTGGATACAGGTGGTGTGTGCATACGCGTTTCCGATGCTATACAACTACAGGGGCATCTCCCTCCTCAGTGTGCCAGGAAAGGCCCAGGCAAGGCTTATTCAACATCGCCTTGCCAATTACGCTGAGGAGATGCTTGCGGAGCCCCAATGTGGTTTCAGGAAAGGGCGGTCCTGCACAGATGCCATATTTCCTGTCTGTCTGCTACAGCAGAGGTGTAGAGAATTCCAAAAAGACCTACACCTCTGCTTTATTGACCTGTTCAAGGCCTATGATATCATTAGTAGGCCTGGGCTCTGGGTTGCTCTTCGTGCTTTCGGAGTCCCTGACTCTGCTCACAATCATTAAGGACCTTCATGATGGTGGGCAGGCCCGGGTAAAACTACGTGGCCCTGAGTCGGAGCCATTCCCTGTTTACCTGGGGGTGCAACAGGGATGTCTTCCGGGTCCCACATTATTTAAAATATATTTAGACCACTTTGTTCGTGAAGCCTTCGACGGTACAGATACAATGGGAAGCTGATCGATGCCTGGGTGTGGGCAAGGGATGGCTCCCTATTGGTCAACCATGTTACGTATGCCAATGATCTGGTGATTGCTACTCACTCAGAGGAGGAGTTGGAGGTGCTGCTGCTGAACCTGGAGAGTGCCCCTAAGAGGTGGGGCCTTACCATCAGCCCCACCAAAACTAAGCATCTGCCTGGGTATTTTGTACCATCAGACACTCTACCCCCACGACTCTCAATTGGTGATGGTGCAGTTGTGGAGAGATACAGGGGTAGGGTTGTACATATTGTCTGGAGGTTGGGTCAGTTCTTGTACATTCACAGAACATGTTTTCGTGTCCCGTTTCTGTAATTGTATATATTGTTCGGTCGACGGTTGTTGGTTGTTTATTGTTCCACTGAAAATTTTTGGAGGCAGATTTCTGTTAATTGAGGGACAGTGATCAGCCGGGATGGCTGTGTTAATAAAGAGGGGGGGGGGGGGTGATGTAGTGACGTATATTGGGTCACTATGGCGTTTAGCGCCAGCTACTGAGAGAAGAGTGCAACTGTGCGTGTTAGAGCCTCTCTCTGGCACCGGAGTATGTATGGCATGGAAGGGGCCCTAGGGGGCATGGTTCTAGTGACAGTCAAAGAGAGGGCAGTTGAGGACGTCAGAGTCTAGGTGAACCCGAGAGGGCACGTGACCAGGACAGGATAATGAGGGGGGCCAAAAGGTGGTAAGAGGGTCACGTGATGTGTGGCCCAGACCCTTCTAGTAGGATCTAGAAGGGAGCGTGACCGAGGGCGGAGCCAGGCCACACTCAGGGGCATAAAAGAAAGGTCCCGAGAGCCGATCGAGGCTGTTTGTTGGAATGGAATGTGCGGAAGTAGGAAACGGCCCGAGAATATCGAGGGCAACAATTTAATTTACCCGTGACACCTGGATGGATTGCATTGGAGGGCAACAGGATCTCGCCGGTGGCTTCCGCCGGGCACATTGCACGCAGCCTTTAAGTAGATTCTCGACGTCGGAGGCCATGGTTGGCCAATAAAAATCTAATTTAAGAGCTACCAGCGTCTTCTGCACTCCGAGGTGTAACAGCCGTTTATGCACAGCTCACACAACCTCGCCACGCAGGGTGGTAGGGACAACAATTGCATAGCGGCGCAATCCTCTGTCCCAGTACATGAGCAACCCTCCCCGCAGCACAAACGAGTTAACACCCCGCGGAGCCATGCCATCGGCGGACTCCTTGACACGCCGGCGTCCCCATAACTCATAGTCCAGCCCCAAAGTTGCATCCCGTGCAACAAGGACGTCGCCCGTCCCCCCCATCGCGTCCGTGGCAGACGCAACGAGAGGGGAGGGGGAGGTCGAGCCGGCCGGTCGACAACGACCCGAGCCAGAAAAACAAGCGCACTCTCCGGCCGCTGGCAATCGCGATAGGGCATCGGCGTTAGTATGGCGAGAACCCTTACGATGTGACATTTAATGAAAAATCCTGCAGGATTTCGAGCCAGCGTGACAATTGACTGGAGGGCTGATCCACACGCAGCGCGTATTGGAGCGCCGCGCGTATCGCCCATACAAGTATGGCCGATATTGTTGCACAAAAACTACAATGGCCAACAGTTCCCAGCGCGTTACGCAGTACCGCTGCTCAGCCGGAGATAGCACCCTGCTGCCATATGCAACCATGTGCTCCACGCCATTTACGACTTTGGATAACACCGCACCAATGCCGGTATTACTGGCGTCTGTGTCCAAAATGAACGGCAACGAAAATTCTGGATAACGCAGAGGAGGGGCGTTAACCAGCCCATCGCAAATAGAATGGAACACAGCCTCCTCTTCCTCCCCCCAATGAAATGTTTGGCCCTTTGCTGTCAGGGCGTGGAGAAGTTTATCTATAGCCGCGAACCCCATGACAAATCGGTGATAATAAGAGGCAAAGCCGGTAAAACTGCGCACCTCGCTGGCCCGAGGTGGGGGTCGGCCACGTCCGAGAATGCAAGCAGTTTTCTCGGGGTCTGTTGCGATACCCGATTCGCTGACTATGTGGCCCAGGTATCGAACAGATTGTTGGAGCAGATGACATTTTTGGGGCTTGAATTTTAGATTGGTCGCACGCATCTTAACGAAAACAGCCCGCAGGCAATCCAAATGCTTATCGAACGTGCGGCCGAAAACAATGACGTCATCCAAGTAGATGAGGCAGGAATCCCACTAGAGGCCAGCCAAAACCAATTCCATGAACCTCTGAAAAGTGGCCGGCGTGGAATGGAGCCCCATCGGGAGCCGGTTAAACTCGAACAACCCTTGCGGTGTTCGAAAAGCCATCTTGGGCCTTGAGGCCTCGTCAAGCGGAAACTGCCAAAAACCCGACAAAAGGTCAAGGGTGGATAAGAACCACGCGCCCGCCAGAGCATCCAACAAATCGTCCATACGAGAAGGGGGCGTGGCTGAAGGCGGAGGATAAAAGGGAGGCTCAGACAGCCCAGACACTCAGTCAGGGCTGTTGTCTGGGAAAGGAACTCGTCGTGCTGCCGCCGTCCTCGTCTTCACCTCCCCGGCGTTGCTGGTCGGGTAGCGTACGTACCACGTGTAGCTATCCCCTGTGACTATATGGAACGGAATAAAGGATGTGCCTCCAACTCTTAGTTCATCCAAATTGATACACTGCATATACATACAGAACCGGGCTTAATCACGGGTGGCTTAGACCCATATTTGAACCCAAGTTCTCATGGGTGCCGGCTCAATATTCTGACCCGCCCCCCACCATTACCCCCGTCTTCAAGCCTACCGCTTAATTGAAGATTTATTTAATATTGTTGAGGTCAGGTCCTGAATGTATATGTCTGAGCACTTGGATCGATTGCTCGCTGCCTCTGCCAATTATAAAAAATGTGTGATGGGGGGGTGGGGGGTATTCAGCTATAGGGCGAGTGGCTCTCAATCGGAAAGTTTCGAGGTCACATCCTGGTGTGGGGTTGACTCAATCCATCAACGATGTCTCGGGGCGGTGGTGGTTTGCGCCATTAATTTAGCATTGTGGTGGCAGTTAGGGTTGGTGGATCACACAAATGTCACGCAACTCTTTTCCCGTGGGAGTCGAGATTGCCCTACCCTGGCTGAGCACGAGATGGTGCAGCGGCAAGTGTGGACTGAGCTCCATCTGGTCACACGTTAACACTTATTTAATTGTGCCGATAACACCTTAATATGTAAAGAACCGCCGAACTTAGGGTGAACTTGGGCACCTGCCATGGTTCCTTCTCGCTCTTCTGAGTCGTTCTTCATCTTGGAGAGTGGGCGAATGCTATGCGGAGGAGGCGCGTTACAAATCAAATAATTCATATCATAAAATTATGACTGTTATTACATGATTACTTACTGTTAAATTATTCCTCTTCCTCCAGGAACATTACAATAAGTACCACTTTTGACGGGGGAAATCAAACGTGGTGGCCCTGTGGATAAACTTGTCCCCCCCCCCCCCATAGGAATGTGGAAAATCCTCAGAATGGCTCGTGTCCATTGAACAGGAGATGCGCCGCCAGAATGCAAATCCTCGCACACATCGCTCGTCGCTCGTTCCTCACAGCGGCGATTTCTCGTGATCCGTCTTGTAAAAAGGCAGTTGGGGAAAAAAAATTCATGCACACACACGGATTATGTAACGACATCCAACAAAGTGCGCGTTCGACGTAGCGGCCTGGCACGCGATGTTAATCTGCAGTGGCACTCTGCATATATTTGCAAATAGCGTGTCGCTCTGCATTGGTTCTCAAGATTTTTGGGCCACCATTTTAACCCATTTGTCTAGTGAATTGTCCGTCGGGTAAGAACCGAACACTATTCTCCCCTCGAGTGTCGTTGACAATTGGATCTTCTATTTCGAAAGCTGCATCGGTTCAACACAAGGCAAAAACTCCTGCACCGGATACCACATTCATTGTCTCATCAGGTGAGTTGATGGTCGGTGAGTGGTGAGGGTGAGGTGAGTTGGTGAGTGGTGAGTGGTGAGGGTGAGGTGAGTTGGTGAGTGGTGAGTGGTGAGGGTGAGGTGAGTTGGTGAGTGGTGAGTGGTGAGGGTGAGTTGGTGAGTGGTGAGTGGTGAGGTGAGTTGCTGAGTGGTGAGTGGTGAGGTCAGTTGGTAAGTGGTGAGGGTGAGTTGATGAGTGGTGAGTGATGAGGGTGAGGTGAGTTGGTGAGTGGTGAGGGCGAGGTGAGTTGGTGAGTGGTGAGTGGTGAGGTGAGTTGGTGAGTGGTGAGGTGAGTTGATGAGTGGTGAGTGATGAGGGTGAGGTGAGTTGGTGAGTAGTGAGTGGTGAGTGGTGAGGTGAGTTGGTGAGTGGTGAGTGGTGAGGGTGAGGTGAGTTGATGACGGGTGAGTGGTGAGGGTGAGGTGAGTTGATGAGTGGTGAGGGCGAGGTGAGTTGGTGAGTGGTGAGTGGTGAGGTGAGTTGGTGAGTGGTGAGGGTGAGGTGAGTTGATGAGTGGTGAGGGATGAGGGTGAGGTGAGTTGGTGAGTGGTGAGTGGTGAGGTGAGTTGATGACGGGTGAGTAGTGAGGGTGAGGTGAGTTGATGAGTGGTGAGGGCGAGGTGAGTTGGTGAGTGGTGAGTGGTGAGGTGAGTTGGTGAGTGGTGAGGTGAGTTGATGAGTGGTGAGTGATGAGGGTGAGGTGAGTTGGTGAGTAGTGAGTGGTGAGTGGTGAGGTGAGTTGGTGAGTGGTGAGTGGTGAGGGTGAGGTGAGTTGATGACGGGTGAGTGGTGAGGGTGAGGTGAGTTGATGAGTGGTGAGGGCGAGGTGAGTTGGTGAGTGGTGAGTGGTGAGGTGAGTTGGTGAGTGGTGAGGGTGAGGTGAGTTGATGAGTGGTGAGGGATGAGGGTGAGGTGAGTTGGTGAGTGGTGAGTGGTGAGGGTAAGGTGAGTTGATGACAGGTTAGTGGTGAGGCTGAGGTGAGTTGATGACCGGTGAGTGGTGAGGGTGAGGTGAGTTGATGACTGGTGAGTGGTGAGGTGAGTTGGTGAGTGGTGAGTGGTGAGGGTGAGGTGAGTTTGTGAGTGGTGAGGGTGAGGTGAGTTGATGACTGGTGAGTGGTGCGGGTGAGGTGAGTTGGTGAGTGGTGAAGGTGAGGTGAGTTGATGACTGGTGAGTGGTGAGGGTGAGGTGAGTTGGTGAGTGGTGAGGGTGAGGTGAGTTGATGACTGGTGAGTGGTGAGGGTGAGGTGAGTTGGTGACGGGTGAGTGGTGAGGGTGAGGTGAGTTGATGACTGGTGAGTGGTGAGGGTGAGTTGATGACTGGTGAGTGGTGAGGGTGAGGTGAGTTGATGACCGGTGAGTGGTGAGGGTGAGGTGAGTTGGTGAGTGGTGAGGGTGAGGTGAGTTGATGCCTGGTGAGTGGTGAGGGTGAGGTGAGTTGATGACCGGTGAGTGGTGAGGGTGAGATGAGTTGATGACCGGTGAGTGGTGAGGTGAGTTGATGACCGGTGAGTGGTGAGGGTGAGGTGAGTTGGTGAGTGGTGAGGGTGAGGTGAGTTGATGAGTGGTGAGGGATGAGGGTGAGGTGAGTTGGTGACGGGTGAGTGGTGAGGGTGAGGTGAGTTGATGAGTGGTGAGGGCGAGGTGAGTTGGTGAGTGGTGAGTGGTGAGGTGAGTTGGTGAGTGGTGAGGGTGAGGTGAGTTGATGAGTGGTGAGGGATGAGGGTGAGGTGAGTTGGTGAGTGGTGAGTGGTGAGGGTAAGGTGAGTTGATGACAGGTGAGTGGTGAGGCTGAGGTGAGTTGATGACCGGTGAGTGGTGAGGGTGAGGTGAGTTGATGACTGGTGAGTGGTGAGGTGAGTTGGTGAGTGGTGAGTGGTGAGGGTGAGGTGAGTTTGTGAGTGGTGAGGGTGAGGTGAGTTGATGACTGGTGAGTGGTGAGGGTGAGGTGAGTTGGTGAGTGGTGAGGGTGAGGTGAGTTGATGACTGGTGAGTGGTGAGGGTGAGGTGAGTTGGTGAGTGGTGAGTGGTGAGGGTGAGGTGAGTTGATGACTGGTGAGTGGTGACGGTGAGGTGAGTTGGTGAGTGGTGAGGGTGAGGTGAGTTGATGACTGGTGAGTGGTGAGGGTGAGGTGAGTTGGTGACGGGTGAGTGGTGAGGGTGAGGTGAGTTGATGACTGGTGAGTGGTGAGGGTGAGGTGAGTTGATGACTGGTGAGTGGTGAGGGTGAGGTGAGTTGATGACCGGTGAGTGGTGAGGGTGAGGTGAGTTGGTGAGTGGTGAGGGTGAGGTGAGTTGATGCCTGGTGAGTGGTGAGGGTGAGGTGAGTTGATGACCGGTGAGTGGTGAGGGTGAGATGAGTTGATGACCGGTGAGTGGTGAGGGTGAGGTGAGTTGATGACCGGTGAGTGGTGAGGGTGAGGTGAGTTGGTGAGTGGTGAGGGTGAGGTGAGTTGATGCCTGGTGAGTGGTGAGGGTGAGGTGAGTTGATGACCGGTGAGTGGTGAGGGTGAGATGAGTTGATGACCGGTGAGTGGTGAGGGTGAGGTGAGTTGATGACCGGTGAGTGGTGAGGGTCAACGTGAGTTGATGGCCGACGAGGGTCAGGCGAGCGTCACGTGACCCCGTCTGTAGGACGGCCTTCCCATTATAATCCAATCAACCGGTTGAGTGGCGAGCGCAGCACGTGCGGCACGATGGTGACGTCACCCCCAACCGTAGAACGGGCTGCCCAGCGCTGTTACATAACGGGGGAGCGTTTTCAACCCCTCCATCGCGCCGGAAACAACAGCGCCCGCTATCTGTTTTTTTTTGCGGTGTGCGGGTCGCGAATTGAAGGCTTAGTCCGCCCAGTTGTTGATCACCACTTTCCACGCGATTCATTGGAGGAATCGCCCCACAAGGGTGCGTTGCGTTCAACTCAAGACCCCCTCCTCGGCCTCATCCCTTCTAGCGATGCGTCTAAGTAATGCTTCGTGAGATAATCGGCACCTTGAAGCGGACAGGGGATATGTCTAGAGTGCTGTCGTTATAGGGTGAGGGGTAAGGCTGGGGTTTAGGTTATTTTGGCACAGGTAAAACCTATCGGGCAATAAATGGTCATTTTCGATTGGGAACCTGGCGGCACCGTGGAAACCTGGTTACTATAGCAACACAAATAATACTGGTAGGAACGAAGTGGACCAGCCTACAATAGATTATATCGTCCGTCCGTCCGACCATCCGTCCGACCATGTAGCAAAATCGCCCCCTACTGCAAACACTTGGCATGACCCTACAAAAACCTTTAGACTCAGTGACGCTTTCCTGGCTAAACAAGTGTAACATCCCCTTATAATTCCCTCAGATAGCTTTTAATTAAAACATTTAAATTAATTAGGCTTTCCTGGCTAAACAAGTGTAACATTCCCTTATAATTCCCTGAGATAGCTTTTAATTAAAACTTTTAATAATTAAAACTTTTAAATTCAAATTTTACTCACAGCGCCCTAAAGCCTACAGCTAGGCCTAAAGCCTCGAACTACACCTATCACTCTCCCTTCGTATCGTACCCCCGCGTGTGTGCAAGGGAGTTAATGTTTAACAATGTTACATTCCCTGATGCTTTTAAATAAAAACATTTAAATTTAAAGCTTTTACATAAATAATAAAAACAATTAATTTTAAAATTAACTCACGGCGGCCTAAAGCCTACAGCTAGGCCTAAAGCCTAGAACTAGGCCTCAACCTCTCCCTTCGTATCGTACCCCCGCGTGTGTGAAAGTGAGTTAATGTTTTACAATGTTACATTCCCTGATGTTTTTAAATAGAAACATTTACATTTAAAGCTTTTGCATAAATAATTAAAACATTTAAATTACAAATTAACTCACATCGGCCTAACGCCTACAGCTAGGCCTAAAGCCTAGAACTAGGCCTCACACTCTCCCTTCGTATCGTCCGATTCGGTGTAGCAACATCGCCCCCTACTGCAAACACTTGGCAGGACCCTACAAAAACCTTTAGACTCAGTGGGGCTTTCCTGGCTAAACAAGTGTAATAATACATTATGTTAATATTCTTTAGTTATTCGTTCCTACCAGCCCACCCCGCAGGGTCCTGTTACATAAACAAAACAATCCAGAAACAACTGTGTACACGGTCAAGTTATGAATGGCATGGTCCTTCATCAACGTCACGGCACAACCGGTACAGATAATACAATGGCAGTAGAACGCATCACACACGCGCACAAAACATGAATGACTTTCGGTGTGCAAATTAGAGCGATCAACTGCGCGTACACTTGAACAAAAATTCTGAGTTTCAAATGCAATTTGAAGTTGAACAAGCTCGGAATTGATGTTTTTGGTCTTCTTTTATTTAAGGACAAGTTTTTGAGAATTTAGTTGCATTCGGAGTAAGCCAAAATCTTGTTTCAACTTGGCACAGAGGGTCATCTTAGGACCTGCTAAACACCATCGCAGCAATGTTATCAGCGAAAAGCTTTAGGTCGGAGCGGATCGGGCTTTGGTTGGTCAGTGCGATTAGGGCCGTGTCGCCAGGATTGGCACGTCGCCATTGGTTTGCGAGGGCGGGGTGTGGGTTATGGAGGGGTTATCCATGGACGCTTCAAATCGGGCAGCAGCAGGCGATCGTAGTTAACATTCCGCTTCTCTTTTCGATTTAAAGCTTTCGTGACTGCAGGGATTCATCTTCTTGGTTCTTTCGGTAAAGTCACGTAGAAGGGAAATAATAAAATAATAAAAATAAAACAAAATAAAATAATTCTCACGACGACCAGGTCTGTCGGGGAGACAGCGTCAGACAGCGTCAGACGCTGTCTCCCCGACAGACCTGGTCTTCACCTGAGGACGGCTGCTTGCGTTGTGGCCGAAACGTCGTGAGAATTATTTTATAATGTTTTATTTGTATTATTTTATTATTTCCCTTCTACGTGACTGAGGTTCACGTGACTTTACGTGACTTTACCGAAAGAACCAAGAAGATGATCCCGCTTCTCGTTCTGCGTTAATCGGTGGGGTTGGGTAGGGACGGGGTGGAGGGATTGTGGGGGTTAGGGTACTCATTCGGCACTCATCTTAAAATGACTGCCCATTATGTCATTTTGGCTCGATGCGGTCATCAACTCACCTCACCCTCATCATTCACCGCTTTATGTACAGCGTTAAGTAATGATCAACATCATCGTCGTCATCATAATAAGCTATTTCCCCATACACTGCTGGATGAAGGCAACCCCAATCCTACGCCAATTTCTCGCGGTCTCGCGGTGGTGCAACAATCCACGCGTTGCATCGAGAGACGCTGCGCGTGTGGACGCTCCAAATTTGCGTGACGTTGCAAATATTTGTGATGCGCTTTGCGGCAAATAATCGCCTCGTCGGTCGCGGGCAGCTCTGGCAGGCGATCACGTCGCGTTTAGCGCGTGAATAATATGCTCCTGATGCGGCTTACGTCACGTGGCCGCGAGTTACGTAAGGCGGCAAAGCCGGCTGCGTAGCGGTGGTTGTCGTGATGATTTCATTTGATGCGCAAAAGAAGAAGGGCCGTTGCCTCTGACGTAGCCTATTATATTATTAAGTTAAGTCATGTACCTTGTTAAGGCACTGTCCAATGTATTGCTGAATGTTTGTTTATTAATGTAGCGGTGGTGGTAGTGATGTGTGTTTAGTTTGTTGTCCTACCCCCGCACCTCCGATTAGCGCAGTCGGCTCCGCACGATGCGATTGAAGTTCAACATGCATACACACATAGTGTTTTTTGTTGTGGCGTGTGGTTGTTGTGGTGGTGATTGTGGTTTGTCGTGGGTGGTTGTGGGTGTCGTTGTGGTGGCGGTGGTTTTGGTACTGGTTTTAATGGTGTTTAGTGTGGGAGGGATGATCTTCGTGTTGGCGGTTATTGGTGATGGTGGTGGCTGTGTGAAGGTTACGTTGATTGTTCTTGGTGGTGGTGGTGGTATGTTTAGTCGTGGGAGGTTTGTGGTGACGGTGGTGATGGTGGTGGCTGTGTTTGGAGGTGATATTGGTGGTGGTGGTGGTGGTGGGGCTATGTTAGTGGTGGCGGTGGTGGTGTTAGTGTGGTGGTGGCTGTGGTGGAGGTGATTAGGTTATTTGTGGTGAGAGCCAC